>NC_064614.1:281692347-282317347 GCF_023898315.1 Schistocerca nitens | reverse complement strand
GTCACATGTGTTAACGGACATGGGAGTTAAAAGAGAACCAAAAGACGCCTTTATCGAGAAGACATAAATAACAAAATAACATTTAGCGATAATCCATAGTTATTTAACATGAGCGCACTTACCCAAGAATACTTGTTTATTTATTTATGAACAGGTTATTACTTGTAAATGTTCTGTAAGTAACCAAATGCTTATAACACTAATTTTATATAAATATTATTATAATATATTAGTTTAGTGCGGGAAAGTGATCAAGTTGAACCAAATCATGTCTGTAGAACTTGAGGACGATGCATTTTTGTGGGGGTGACCCTCAGGCAGTGAGAGTTCGACAGTAGCGGAACACTGCTAGACTCAAGTGACGACTGGGACTTTCCGAGTGAAGAGCTTAAGGGAGCTGGAAGAAGGCAGATCTGCCTATGGTAACGTGAGTGTTTTTCAGTCGTATAGGTGCTTGATTCTGGGCGGTGAACGGCCGCTACAGTACTTCTGGACGGCCTTTATATTTCGGGAGGTCTGAATGTGTTCCAGCGTAAGTACTTTTGCCGCTTGTTTTATGGAGCGATTCAGCATATTGAACTATAAACTATTTTGAGCTGTTGAATTTTTTTGTGTATTGCGATCACGAATTGGACTTAGTTTTTGTGGGCCCCTATTTGGGGACTTTGCTGCCACTCTCGTTTGTTTGAGATGTCTTTTCTTGAATAATCATTATTCCACATAATTCTCTGTAGTATACATCAGTTACAGAAGTTATAATAGAACACTTGTTATTCAATTATTCATTTCACTTTTTTCTATTTCTGTGTGTTTTATTAACTTGCAGGTATAGCCAATGCATAGGCTATTTTACTGCAGGATCACAATCACAGGTTATAATTTGCAGCAAATTAGCGGGAGAGCTTGAAAACAGGTCCGTGCGGCTCATCCCTATGACTACATCGAGCTATTCTTTTTAAACAGAACCTAGAGTACGAGTAAACTTAGGTAAAGACGTAGCTGGTTTGATCGTACTGGATGTTGTTTAGGAAGAGCAGCTACTCATGCAGAAACCCTTAGGTACCTTCGCAAGACCTTCTCCCAAAACGAATTGTTATATGTCTTTTAGCATGATAAACGATGCATTAAATAATGAAAAAACAGCAGCACGCCTTTTAGTAAGTGGTTGAACGATTACACGTATGTAAACGGATATCATCTCATTGTAGAATAAATACAGGAAGGTAACTACAGCCGATAGATCGCTATATACATTGCCCTTTGTACATTCAGTGCACAGCAGTGAATTCACTAAATTTGGGATAATTATTATGGAGCGATGATTTCAATGCGTACCAGGACTTCAAACGTATACCGGCAAAGACACAAAAAAATAATATGCAGCTATATATATGCCTACCCCTACTAAGGTAGACGATTTGTTGCTATTCATTTCCTCCAACCACATACGCAGTTTCTCTTTCAACAATGGTTAATCTAGTTTCAACTACATTGTAGACTTTGTTACCAGCGTAGCTATGCACAATTTTCCTTTGTAAAACGTAATGCATAGGAAATGGAAGATCCGCAGCGTTTATGACTGGAGTGTGCTTCTTATGATACAAGAACAGATGCAACCTTACTTAAATAGGTTTCGATGCCATCTCTTAACACTAGCTGGAAAGCCATTCGACGTGGGGCTCTTTCAGTTTAAGTATGTATGTCACTAAAGTTCTTTATATCTGTTCTACAAGCACTGAAATCCTTCCGGTGGAAGCTGATGCCATATTATAAGTTATACTTCTTCCATTTCGCTCCCATCTTGTAATGTACCACAAGCCGCACTACAAGTTTTAACTGCATGAAAAGTACCTATTTTGCCTTCTTTAATTACTTGGAACGTATATAGACTTCTCTCTAGACGTCTGGAAAATAAGTGCGACTAAGGGCGATCCTAACGACATCATGGTGTAATGTTCATTTGATTTTATACCACCACGTGCTTTCACTTTTGGAACATGTATGGAATAAAAAATTGACTCGTCTGAAAACATTACTGTGTACATTTTCCTACATTTTTTTCATAAGTAGAAGCGATATAGTTGTTTCTACATTGTTTTAACTACATTCTAGATTTTTAAAATCTATCGATACGTATCTGTTAGACCTGTCTTACTCACTTCATTCACATACAACAATGCGCTGGATTGAAATTTTCACAGAGCGACAACACGACAGCATAGTTCCAAATCCAATTTGCGAGAAGAATGCAGATTCTCGTAACTCAGACCTCGCTTGTCGATAATTGGACGTACACCTCAACTTATTTACTTTTCTATGGTACATATTGTAATGTAAAACCATAATTTTCACTTCTTAACAACATCAAACTACATCATGAAAGACGTTTGTAACTTACTGATTCCGTTAGACAAAATATAAGAATTTGGAACGAGGCGAAAGAAAAACTTTCCTAGCAACTAGCAATAATTAAAAATTAAAGGAAATATTAAAGTAGCATGGAGTGCATTAAAAAAATACTCTACGAGAATATAACTAAGACAAACTTGCATCTCTCGTTAGTGTCTCGGAAACATATTTGTTCCGCTAACGAGCCAGCAAGAGCCTTACAGGTAGTCTCAGTGGCTGTTCTGAATGAGTTACTACCACTGACATGTTCCACCATAACTGGTGTCGCACTCATGGTATTTAATGCGATAGTCTATTATCAAGTAAAATTAGAACACATGATATTTAACCTTAAAAACATATTTAACGTTAACGAAAAAAAGAGTAGCCTTTACATTGACCTCTACCGTTCCTGCCGATCGTTAGTGCTGCAGCAGATGTCATCGTAGTCTCCGGCTACGTGCAACGACGTCAAAGGGGCGGACGTAGAAACTTTTTTTTTTTACTGCTTTCTGAAAACTTTCCGTCTTATGTGGCCGATGAAGATGGTACTTCAACATTCGCTTGTTTTAGAACTATTATCACAAAATAACACTACCTGTATTTCCCTAGTATGAACTACCCTCACTTGTGTGTCTTGCTCTGTAAGGTCCCGAGCTGAGACAGATTTCATATATGACTTATTTGCATAATAAGAATCTAACACAGGATTAATTGATTAGTTGTCTGGTTATTCTGCGACTGATCAAAACAAGTTTTCACAATTCTTTACAGATAAAAACTATCGTATTAGTTGATAGTAACGTATTTATATGAAACTAAATTAAGATCTGATGTGATAGTGTTGTGGAAGTGATATGTTAGAAAGAAATAAATATTAACTACATCATAGCGTTTGTACGCTATTTGTATACTATTGCATACACCAATAGCATTAATGCCCTCGTCATTGGCACCTATACTGAGTCCAACCAAGTCTTCGAATGAAGCATCTCGAATACTCTTTTCAATTCACGACATGCAGGAATATGTGCACTGTATGACAATATTGTTTATTTACCAGAGATGCACATGGTGTCTGTAGATGGAATTTTGGACTGTCGAAACGGATAGCCAAAATGAAATAAAATAGAATAACATCTCAATTACACTGGTGTTGGCGAATATCATTGATAATTACTTGACCAGCTGACATCCCCTGTCCACGATCGATCAACAGAGACTATACTGAGTCCGTCTCGTCCGCTAATGTCTCTCAGAATCATTTCTCTGTCGTTAATACCTCTTTTGAACTTATTTATCTCATTCCAACATATGTTGATTTCTACAAGGCTTAACTGACATAACAGCTGCATTAACTTCAGCCTTCACTTACCTTGAAGATAATTAAAATACTACTTTTGGCTTTGTTAGCTTTTTATTTACTTATTTATTTATTTGAGAAACTACACAAGTGATTGTACAAGAAAAATTTGTTGTCTGTCTAGAATGCCTATGCATTGCTTGGTATTACAGCTGCTCTACTACAAAGGATAATAAATAACTGTTGTGTATTTACGGTGTAATACGGGTGGCTTTTAGTAAGTAATGCAACGCATTTCTTTCTCGGCCATTCTCGGTTTAAAAAGATGCAGAATTTGTTGTCAGACATTGTGAATATTCCCGCTGCAGCCCCAATAGTTAGATCAAGTTCCAATAGGCGGCGGCGCTGTATGTAGCCTTCAAAGTGTCGTCTGTAATGGAAGTATGTTCCAAGCAGAGAGATCTGACTGAGTTTCTTGTGGCGGAAAACCAGAGCATCGCAGACATTCATAGGCGCTTGCAGAATGTCTACGGAGACCTGGCAGTGAACAAAAGCGAGATGAGTCGATGGACGAGCGTCTGTCATCATCGCAAACCTGTTCGATCCCGCGCGTCCCTGCATGCCGCATAGAGCTGTGACTCCTGCAATGTCAGAACGTGCGGACACTCTCATTCGAGGTTACCGACGCATCATAATCAAAGACTTCGAGTCTTAGCTGCCCGTTCCATTGGCAGTGCTTGCACACTCGTCCTCCAGTTGGGGTACTCAGAGCTGTGAGCCCGCTGGGTTGCTCGCTGCCATAAAGAGCAACGAATCTGTGTGAAATTGCTTGTGCGTTAGATTAATCGCGACAATTTTTTGTGGAAAATTGTCAGGAGCGATGAATCATGGGTTCATCACTTTGAACTGGAAACAAAATAGCAATCCATGGAGTGGGACCACACCACCTCTCCTCCGAATAGAAGCTTCAAATCCGCACGCTCAGCCGGTAAGGTCATTGCGGCGGTATTCTGGAACACTGAAAGGGTTTTTCTTCTTGATATTCTCCCTCATGGTGTAACGATCAACTCAGATGCGAATCATGGTACCCGCAGTAAACTGAAGAAACTATTTCAGCGCATTCATCGCCACAAAAATGGAAACATCGGCACATCTGAGAGGAGTTTACACAACGCCATTGCTCAACTCTGCCTCAGCCACCCTACAGCCCGGACATAATATCTTCTGACTTCCATTTGTTTTCCCCAAAGAAGGGTGCACTCAGGGGGAAGCAGTAGGTGGGTGATGAGGGCGTTACTGACGCGGCAAGACGCTGGCTCCGACTTCGACCAGTACAGTGCTACTATGGAGAGTACAGGCACTCCCAGTAAGGTGGCGTAAGGCCGTCGCATTGAACGGAGATCTAGATGACAAGCAGGACTGTGCAGCCAAATAAATGGAAAATAATTTCGTGTACTGGAGTCTTCGATAAATACAGCTGATTTCAAAAAAAATATATGTGTTGCATGACTTATTGAATGCCTCTCGTAGACAGAACACATGACCAGATTTGTGATTTAGGAATGCAATGCACAGGGTATGAAATTTATTACACAGAGCCTCCGATTTTTGTAGCAACACACGACTGCCATCAAGTGGAACTGAGTTTGAGTTGTTCAAAATGTGTGTGAAATCTTATGGGACTTAACTGCTAAGGTCATGAGTCCCTAAGCTTACACACTACTTAACCTAAATTTTCCTTAGGACAAAGACACACACCCATGCCCTAGGGAGGACTCGAACCTCCGCCAGGACCAGCCGCACAGTGCATGACTGCAGCGCCCTAGTCCGCTCGGCTAAACCCACGCGGCCCTGAGTTTGAGTTACAGATACAGATAATTCATTCCATACTTCTATGACTCTATGCCAGTGTTCATTTGTCATAATTATCAGTGTGAGATGTCCCACTAGTATCTTGGCAACCCAGAACTAGACGTTTCCATTGGGCCAAAGAACGGGAAACCATGATGTGCAAGGCAATAAATGAGTTCAGGATTCCACGGGGAACGTGTTGTTTTGCATTATATGGATGAAAGTTAGCGCAATAAAGACCTCGAATATAAGGCACCGTCACTTGGTTCAAAATGTCAGGAATCTACAGCTGCTACCCAAACCAGAGGTTCTGTATATGGAGTGGTAACCGTCACACTATGTGCTCGACCTATGTGAGAAGAAAATTACAAATGGGCAACGTTCTTTCTCATCGGAGCCTGCCCACACAGAGATGTCCGCAGTGGTGCTGTACACATAACCGGAAATTTTCTGTAAAGGTGGTGTGGTCCCATTCCTGTGTCCATTGACGTCATTGGGCGCACCACTGTGCCACGACCGAGGTGTCTTTCTCTTGTGTTACGTTGAAGTAAGCCGCAAGAATGGCCACTACACTGTTAGTCCGTGGTGTTCCTGATCTCGTCAGACTGTTCGTGTGGTTATTTGTCTAGCTGCAACCAAGCACCTTTCCTGAGTAGAGCGGTCAAAATGTCATTCTTCTCGGGTGCTTATCGCATGGGCATTTGAGATTCTTCACAGCAAAATTCCACTTTGGCATGGTCGTCGTAGAATCGCGTCGAACGCGAGGAGTGATATCGTAGACCGATGCACCAGTCTCGAAAGACTGCGACCGCGTGGCAATCGATTTCATGCGCGAGGCATACCGATCGTCTCTGAAACAAGAACCATTCACTTCCGGTTTTTAAATGGGAAACCAGTTTCCTAATCTTCTCTTATATGACGAAATGTGGATGGGATTAATTCTTTCTACTTTTTGCGGGTCTGCTGATCTGCTTATCATTTACATACACTAACTTACCAATTTCTAATGTAGCCGGCCCTGCAGTTTCAAAGACAGCAGTGTGTTTCTAATATAATGATCATACTGTTTCTATGATCCATCTTCTGGTGTTGGTGTATCGCCTTCCAGGGGTAATTATTCAATTTTTAGTGTTGTGTACCTCTGTGCAGTGCACCCGCATTTAATTTGACGTAATTCCCGCCGACTAGGAATCTCTCTGGCCACAAGTGTCCATGGAACGCGACTGTTGCCGGTAGTGGGCAGGTCGGAGGAGAAGGTAGTTTAGGGCTGCGGCGTGCGACCTAGAAAGAGAGGAGTGTGACACGGGACGAAGAGCGCAAGTGCGGCGGCATGTTGGCGTCGCCAAAGCCCTGCCGTGGTCCGTTGGCAAGAGTGGTGCCTCTGCTGACTGCGGGTTTGGCGGGGCCGAGTGTTGGTCGCAGTCGTGGACATGGCTCGCTAAAACTACTTCGGCAGGACGCACAGAATTTGGCGTGTGCTCTGCTATGGAAGTTGCAAGCAGTTTGTGTCGACTGTGGTGCCGGTCTGGAGTCCGGTGTGACCTTTGCAAGTACTGGACGCGGTGGCGTCTGCTGGATGGTACCCGTGGGTTTCCGACTACTAGTAATCTTCGTTATGTGCTTGTCTCGGCGTTCTCTAAGCAGTCTTTTGTCAATGGGCGCTAGATTTTACGAGAAATCACGGTGAGCATCCGATTAGTATGCACGTCACTTGGTGTCATGCGATGGCTACTTTGACTCTGTATCCCGGTTGACCGTTGTTATGTATATAAATGTTATTTATGAAGGTTTTGCTTGGTATTACTTGTGTCCAGTTCTGTCATTGTGTGTGGACTTGTGGCTGTCACTATCCCAAAATGATTTTAGAATCTTGTATGTTAAGTTTTACTGAGTAATTAACGAGTTGTCACTGTGTTACAGGATAGGTGATTGTATGTCTTGTTAACTGTGATCATGTTAATATGCCTGATTACCGTGATTGAAAATTATAATGAAGGTTTCTAGTACTAGGGTAGCGGAATCTGGCGTCCTATGTTAGTAGAGAAGGAGGAATTATTGCTACTGCAGTCGCCTCTGCCACCGCCTCTATCATCGTAAATCTGAACCACTTTTGTCAGTCATTTTCGGTAGTTCGAAGACAGTGGCGTTTTGATAATTACTGGAAATAGCTGATGGTTGATATTTGTGACATATTGATTTGATCATGTGTTTTGCTGTTTGTAATGTAAAAGTGTTTTTTTTTCTTCATTTCGTATTCTTCACTAAATGGAAGTGATGTTATACCGTTGCCCTTTTAAGGTTTTGCATTTTTGCCATCAGTTGGTTATTGAAATTTAGTATTTTCATTTAATGTTATTCTTGGATGTTTGCTTTTAAAAATAAATTCCTTAGTGTTTTTAGAAACGTTAATAAATTCACTATGGCTCAGTACCTTTCCACGCAACACCAGCTCCCTACCGCAATTCAATCTCAGTCGGTAAAAACGAAAACTCGACAGGATCACTTCGTTGTCGTCTGTCTGTTTGTCTGTCTGCTGCCTGCCTTTCTGTCTGTTCCACTGTTAAGACCCCTGCATCTCAGGAACGCTTGTAGGTATCACGTTGGGATTCATGTCACACACTAAGATCTACTGTCCCTTGGCGGTGTGCAAAGATCTGAGCTTCTACGTCTAAGCAGTCAAACGATATGGGCAGTCTCTGGTACTCACAAAGACACTCGTCGAGACCTGTAGTGTACTTCCCGTTAATTTAGACTCTTGAAATTTGGCAAGAAGTAAAGTTTCACAGTAAGAATAAAGGAAATATGCGAAAATAGTTAATTATATGTATCGCATAAAAATGTATATTTCTTATATTTGCAAACTTACATTGCACACGTAATCTGTCAAAAATATTAGGAGCCACTGTAAGGATTTTAATTTGCTTTTGAGAAATGGATAGTGTTACACATGCGGAAGGTTTGTGTGTAAAGTTTACAAATATGTAGTGTTAATTGGCGAAGCTACAGGTAAGTGAAGTCGCATGGTTCTGTGGAAACGACACCTTTGCCATCTAATGGTGATAGGCTTAAGCCACGCAGGCACCAGTACCGCAAGTCCTTTAGGAAAGGTTTATTCCCTGACAGTCAGTGCCTATGACATGTACAAGATCTGTAATGCGTGATACTCAAATGATTCAAATGGCTCCAGGCACTATGGGACTTAACATCTTAGGTCATCAGTCTCCTAGACTTAGAACTACTTAAACCTAACTAACCTAAGGACATGACACACATCCATGCCCGAGGGTGGATTCGAACCTGCGACCGTAGCGGCAGCGCGGTTCCGGACTGAAGCGCCTAGAACCGCTCGGTCACAACGGACGGTGTGTGATATTCCTGTGTGTGGCCGCCAGTATTTAATTTTGTTAGAGGCTCACCTTGATGCAGCTTGATACACGTGAAGTAGCATATGGTACAAAAGTGGAGTGAGGTACAAGCAGTAGATGGTACAGTATGTACCATTCCCGTGGGAGAGTCCACCAATTGTACTGAACTTGCTTCTGGTTGGTCGGCACATTCGGGTGTTAGGCACCAAACACGTAACTTCTGTTATTAATTATTTATATACCTTTCATTGTATTTAACCCAGTTTTGAGTATGACAATCTCTCATGATTACCCAACGAGTTTACCGTTTTTGTTTATTGGATTTCACTAGTTTTGAGAAACATAAGAGTAATGATATTAGAGCCGAAGTGCTTCGGACACCTTCGGGTCGCTTTGGCGCGGCGGGGAGACGAAGTTTTTCGGCTGCGCTAGTCACTCTGCTTCGGGTGTTCTTCAGAGCCGGACGTGTATCTCAGTTTCGGACGGACATGTCGTACTCTATACCGGAAGTTGTCAGAAAAGTTACCAAACTATTAAGAAAGCTATGTCGAGTGCTGTAGAAGACAGGGTAAAAAATGGTTCTTTAAAATACACTCCTGGAAATGGAAAAAAGAACACATTGACACCGGTGTGTCAGACCCACCATACTTGCTCCGGACACTGCGAGAGGGCTGTACAAGCAATGATCACACGCACGGCACAGCGGACGCACCAGGAACCGCGGTGTTGGCCGTCGAATGGCGCTAGCTGCGCAGCATTTGTGCACCGCCGCCGTCAGTGTCAGCCAGTTTGCCGTGGCATACGGAGCTCCATCGCAGTCTTTAACACTGGTAGCATGCCGCGACAGCGTGGACGTGAACCGTATGTGCAGTTGACGGACTTTGAGCGAGGGCGTATAGTGGGCATGCGGGAGGCCGGGTGGACGTACCGCCGAATTGCTCAACACGTGGGGCGTGAGGTCTCCACAGTACATCGATGTTGTCGCCAGTGGTCGGCGGAAGGTGCACGTGCCCGTCGACCTGGGACCGGACCGCAGCGACGCACGGATGCACGCCAAGACCGTAGGATCCTACGCAGTGCCGTAGGGGACCGCACCGCCACTTCCCAGCAAATTAGGGACACTGTTGCTCCTGGGGTATCGGCGAGGACCATTCGCAACCGTCTCCATGAAGCTGGGCTACGGTCCCGCACACCGTTAGGCCGTCTTCCACTCACGCCCCAACATCGTGCAGCCCGCCTCCAGTGGTGTCGCGACAGGCGTGAATGGAGGGACGAATGGAGACGTGTCGTCTTCAGCGATGAGAGTCGCTTCTGCCTTGGTGCCAATGATGGTCGTATGCGTGTTTGGCGCCGTGCAGGTGAGCGCCACAATCAGGACTGCATACGACCGAGGCACACAGGGCCAACACCCGGCATCATGGTGTGGGGAGCGATCTCCTACACTGGCCGTACACCACTGGTGATCGTCGAGGGGACACTGAATAGTGCACGGTACATCCAAACCGTCATCGAACCCATCGTTCTACCATTCCTAGACCGGCAAGGGAACTTGCTGTTCCAACAGGACAATGCACGTCCGCATGTATCCCGTGCCACCCAACGTGCTCTAGAAGGTGTAAGTCAACTACCCTGGCCAGCAAGATCTCCGGATCTGTCCCCCATTGAGCATGTTTGGGACTGGATGAAGCATCGTCTCACGCGGTCTGCACGTCCAGCACGAACGCTGGTCCAACTGAGGCGCCAGGTGGAAATGGCATGGCAAGCCGTTCCACAGGACTACATCCAGCATCTCTACGATCGTCTCCATGGGAGAATAGCAGCCTGCATTGCTGCGAAAGGTGGATATACACTGTACTAGTGCCGACATTGTGCATGCTCTGTTGCCTGTGTCTATGTGCCTGTGGTTCTGTCAGTGTGATAATGTGATGTATCTGACCCTAGGAATGTGTCAATAAAGTTTCCCCTTCCTGGGACAATGAATTCACGGTGTTCTTATTTCAATTTCCAGGAGTGTATAAACAAACGGAATACATTAATGAGAAGTGTCGCGTACCATTATTGTCAGTACTACATATCTTGGCCTCTGTAGATACAGAGACTAACCTGAGCAAGTGATCCCCCCCCCCCCCCAAAAAAAAGGCACAAACACAGGTTCATGATCGAGATGACAGCATAGCAGCCTCCGCCGAAGAAGATCCGACGACCGACGAGCAGTCTTCTGCGCTGGGGACGACACTTTAGAAGACGACAGGTTGGTGGAAAGAACGGTTAGGGACTCTTATTCAATTCAACAGATCTCTCCAGCTTCCAGATACGACTTCCAACACGGCAACGTATAATTTATAAATGTTTCAAAGCGAAATAACACGGGTAAATCGAACAGGAGAGAACTTTCGTTGTTTGGGATGAGCTTCCAATGTTCCATAAAATACCCGTTGAAGCACTCCACAAAACAATTCGACTTTTTCGTAACAACATTAGCTCTAGGGTCAGCTGTATCGTTTTCTTCTCTGGATAATTCCTTCATATCTTACCACTAATCGCAACATATCGAGAGCTGATGTAGTCAATACATATGCAATTGGCAGTTAGCGTAGCATGTTCACATAATACAAAATTAATCAAATAAATGAAAAACTACAGAAGTTTCTCAAAGTTTTGAAATGATATGGAAAGTTCGTTGCAAATCTCTACTCTCAAATGCGTGATGACTAAATTATATTTTCGCGTCATCTGCTACACTGCTTTTTACCTCCATCCCTTTAATAAATGAGTGGCTCTTAACCCCACAATGATTCTTTCCAGACGGTAAATTACTTTCCTACCAAGTTTGGTTTAAATTGCATACTTACGTATATCTATTTTTATAATTTATATGGATATGCATACTAAGACGTATGGTCCGATGCAACCGAAACGGGTTGTAGATCAGTTACCAACCGTCGGAAAAGGCTATACAACAGACACACAGTATTGGCTCACTTAAAACCCACAGACGTCGCCAATGTGGTGCCCTGTACCGTCACCAGCGCTTTGCGGCGCTAGCCGGGCCGTTTCCCTCAGCGCGGCTGGCGGTCGCGCTGAGACGGCGCCGAGCCTCCAGTGAGGGCCGCCGGGCCGGGCCGGTGCCGTCCCGCTAATCCCCGGCCGATAGCAGCGCCACTTTGTCCATTTCCATAAATCCCTCCCCAGGCTCGGCGGCCGGCTCATTAACCCGAGGGCGCCGCGAGTGGCCGTGCCCGCCTGCCCGCCAGCCTGCCAGCCCGCCTGCCCGCCTCATCAGGCCGCCAGGACCCGCCCCGTATTGATCGTTGCCAACGACCCGCTGCACAGCTCTTTCCCAGTTTAGGTACGGCACGTCCCCCATTCACACCGGGACGCTACCTGCGATCAGCAGGTGGAGCTACCCTCAGTACTTGTGTCGGGCTCCATTGCACCGGCCGGGAAAGTTGGCAGCACTCGGTAGCAATTAGGCTTGAAACGCGAATCGATCACTCTAAACTGACGGAAATGGAATGTGTTACATTGTGCAGAACCAGTTTGATGTTCAGCAAACTCTGTGGAGGTATTCATTAAATAAGCGATATTAAATGAAAAACTTTCACTCCATACGATACAGACTTCCATCAGCAATATCAGTATGGATGGTGACTACCACAGCTACGATATACACTTCGTTGTGGCATCTTGAAGGGTATTTTCGCATGCCTGAAGCATATCCATTCTCAGTTATGAAAACTGACAGATGGAGGCTCTTACCTTCGGGTCCTAAACAATGTTACTTTTCTTTTTTCTCAAGTCCTCTAACTGGTATTATGCGGCCCGTCTACGAATTCCCACCTCCCACCCAACCCCCGCTGTGTGAGCACAGATTTTGCCCTCTGCGGCCCCCTCTAGTACCAAGGAATTTATTCCTAAACTTCTTAAGAGTCCAGACCAGGATGACGATCGATTTTGCAACGACATTCGTTTTTGTTCAGTAAAATACAAATTACAATACTGCCTTTAGTGCTTTACTTTACACCCTTAAGGTTGTAGTACGTATGTTTTAAGTAAAACACTTGCACCCAGAGATACGACATCGACGGAAAGCCTTCGCGTATTTCGAAGGGGGATGGTGGGAGCTCTGAACGCCACAACTATCAGCCTACAACAAAATTCCAAAAGCTCCTTTGAAACTGACGACATTGTTTAACTTTTTGATTGCTTTTCGAGTCTTCTATCCGTTTGTCATTTTCAAGCACTGACGCTTTACTTCATACAAAAAATAAAAAAATAAAAAAAATTACGTCATGAGAAGTAAAGTTGACACGAGACAAGCGTGTGCTTCCAGACTGTTTACCATAAACGGATCATGTTACGGAGAGACATCTTGTTGAGAATAGTATTTTAGATTACAGTAATGCCCTCTGTGATACTATCCTGGGCCCCTATTCCGTCGGAATTTACAGATATTATAATATGAGATCGGTTGCTTTCTAGCTCTCGGATGCGCCAGACCCCACTCAGTGAATCGCGGCTTTGAGATACTTCAGCATTTATGGCACACTTTATACAAATGAATCCTAAAAATAGACTCTCAAAGGAACGTTTTAAGGCAGTAACAAAATTAAGCTAAAAATTTCTGTACAGGACTACACCTCTCAAGACATGTTCTACTACCCTGTCAGTTCCTTGTGTCAATCTCTTCCATTTGTTCCTCTCCTCGCAGATTGAGCGGAATATTTCCCCGTACCTTATTAGCCACTAAGTTTCAACATCCTTCTAAAGCACCACACCTCACACTCTTCTATTCTTTTCCAGATTTTTCAAACACCATGATCAGGTCCATACAATGCTGAGCTCCAAGCGAAGATTCTGAGAAATTTCTTCCTTAAGTAAAGATCGGTGCTGGATAATCTCTTTTGGCCAGGAATGCCCTCATTGCTTCTCACGTCCTTCATGTTTTGTCTATCATGTGTTTTTTGCTTCCGCGGTAGCAGAGTTATTTCACCTCATCTACTGCCCATTGTATTCAACAAGCCCAGCAGTTCTTCCTCAGTTTCACTCACGACAACAACTCATCCGGGAGTCTTATCATTGACAATTAGTCGCCCTGAATTTTAATTTGACTCCTGGACCTTCTTTTTTTTTTGTTTTCATCATTACTTCTTTGGTGTTTACGTTGAACTGTAGGGGCGAAAGGCTACATCGTTTATACCCTTTTTAAGCCGAGTACTTCGCTCTTATTTTTCCCTCTTGGCTCTTTTTCATGTTGTATATTGTTCATGTTTCCCTATTCAGACCAACGACAAGGATCGGGATTAATTTAAGGGAAACACGTAGAAGGGTAGCCCAATGCGATGCGTCATTTATCACTCCCAAAGAAATATTTTTGTTTAATAAGAATTCCATCATGAGCAAACTGGCAGTTACCAAGATTCTTGCGAGATAGTATAAATTGTTAAGATTTCTAAATTAAATTCACAGTTAATAAGGACTTTTGCATTACACACAAAATTACAAACAGTACTCAGAAATGTCAATTGTGCAACACAATGGCGACCCGGCTACAAACAGTTGATTAATTAAACAAACCTGCCGCATACCTCTGTTCCCGAAAGTAGAGCACAACCGTGGGCTAATCCCCCAACAGGACTTGAATGTAAGTTCAACAAACATTAAATAAAAGGCATTAAAAGCATACATCTAGACTGGTTGTAATGTTGTTGCTTTAATTTCTTCTGAAAGCGGTGATGATAGACAATAAAAGCGGGTTAAAAGCTGTGAGCTGTCTGGGGAAGTTAACCTTGCATTACTGAGCAACTGTTTCACCAGGTATCCAGTCTAGCTTACCAAATTCCCAACCAGACTAACATTAATTATAATCTTTTAATAGTCATACGACAACCGGTGATATATATATATATATATATATATATATATATATATATATATATATATAAGAGAATTTAAATAAAAAGAAATAAATCAGTTTATATTTGGAAATTTCTTTTAACAATGATCATTGAAATTTCAGCATATTAAGCTTCATTCATAACTAAACTGGTGCCTTATTTAGGATAGTGAAAATGTGAATTTGTAATCTTACAGAACACATCAAATATGGAGCCAAGATTGGGAGACTGCATACAACACTGCATTCATAAAATAACACACGAAGAACGTTGAAACATATGCAAGAGGAAATTAACCACTACCAACCGATTCAATTTTCACCCAAAGAAGTTACGTTCGTAGCGCAATCCTGTCCGTCATGTAATTACCACACACTGGTATACTAAATTCATACTAACTCTCTGTGAAATCTTCCTGAAAAGAATAGCTGAGGGCTACTTTGATGATTTCACCACATGCTTTACGTGGTCAACTTGGTTTACACAAAGAGTGTAACTACACAGTAATTTTGAATATTAAAATAAATTAGATCGAAAAGCAATTTACAAAAGAAAAACCTCGAACTGGTTACTAACGCCTTACTATTAACCTGATGGGTCAAAAAATTGTATAAGCTCATGTTACTGGTCTCACAAAGTACACCCCACGTGGGTTGAACATAAAGAAAAGTTGCTATACTGAAAAATATTGTCAAGACGAGACGTTATAATCTCACGCAGATTCGCATTTAAAATTGATGATCTTAGTTAGAGTTACTGATCAACACGTGGTTCCACTTTACTCACAAAGTAGTGACAAAGCAACTACTGGAAGATATTCTGAACTGTACACTTGAATCACACTGCGTTGTAATTTAAGATAACATTAGATATTTTAGAGCTAAACCTGAAATAAAGGTGATTAAATTTTCAGTTAGGCTGAACTTAAGAAATCCATTGTCCTATGGACTTAGCAGACACGCGCTTAGCCGGAGATCTTGCCACTTCAGAAGCTCGCCGCGGACAGACTGACCTGGGCTCCTACCGAGCGTGCTAACAGATACAAACGGAAGTGACCAGAGAGGCAGCTTCCTATACCAACATGACAAGGGACAGACAGGACCATACTAAGAATAGAAACCTCTCTGCTTTTAGAAAGCGTAGCTACCTGTTCCGACGCTGGTCCTACTGTTCTCTAGCAGACAGGCTTGTCTGCTACCCTCAAGCATGCAACTAGAAATACATTTGCTCATTCATCCTCTCACACAGAAGGGAAGGGGGATGACAGTATCTTAACATATACAGTATATAAAAGAAAGCGGATGTAGGTTTCGTATGAGAGTGTGTGACATGAATTACATATAACCTGTGTTTTAAAGTGTAGTAGTGTGACAGATCGTTCTTGTTTATGTCTAAAAGTAACACGTTTCACTGCTCTCTCTCTTCCCAGATAGTCAGAAACACCACAGTAAATTTAGAGGAGGAATTTATGCCGTAAATGACAACAGATTTAAGAAATTAACATGAAAGGAATCCAACAGAGACCTTTCATGGTTATTCTGCTCTCATATAGACAAGATACGGCCAAGCTGCTCAGAGGCAGCGCCGTGTCTGGCACACCACCTACCACCACAAGGACAACATACAATCCAGCAAAGATGACACGGCGAGGGTCACAGTCGATGGAACGCGCACACAAGTGGCGCCACTAGGATCACTTGCGCGCCATCACGGAAGCCGCCACGGCTCATCTATAACTTACACCTACTTCCCGGAGAATTTCGATTTCGCACTATTTTACACCGTCGAACGTTTTTTCTAGGTCGACAGATCCTATGGTCGTACTTGAATTGTCAAGCACAGCTTCAGAAGAGACTCATACTCTCTGGTACCTTTACCTTAACTCAGCGCCATCTAACAGATCCTCAGTTTTGTTTTCGATTTTTCTGTACATTATTCGTGTCAGCAACTGCATGCATGAGGTGTCAAGCTGACTGTGCGATATTTCTCTCACTTCTGTGCCCTTATCATGTTCTGTGCCGTGTGGATGGTATATTTTCGAAAGCCTTATGACATATATCCAGACTAATAGGTTCATCAAACCAACTAGAAAAATCGTTTGGTTGCCAGTTAATCAACGATTTTAGAAACTCGAAAGGAATGTCATCTGCCATGACGAAAAAGACTGCTTTAGATAGTTGGATCGCAAATAAATACTTATCACACAGTCGAAGTAGTTTTTTTTTTTCAGCATAGTACAATTCTACAGTTGGGATGCCCACAAAATAAAATTTTCTGCAGCTACCTACGCCATCCGTCTCCTTAATCTCTATTAAACTTTAATATTGGCCGCTACGTGTGTCTTATATTACTCCAATTTCTTCTTCTGTCACGATGTAAGAGAGATCCTCAAACCTGGTTGAGGCCTTCAGCTTACTCTTTCCGTGTATTTACTCTGTTATCGAGGTTCTGCCGAGGTATTCCTCTTTCCATCTTGCAATGTTGTTACCTTTGATTTAAATTTCCCCGAAGTTTGCTGTATCAGTCTTTCCGACGAACCTTTCTTTTCGATTTCCTCGAATTTTTGTGTAACAAATCCCACTGGCTTCCATGCACTCTCAGCTCGTTTATTTCGCAAACGATTTAAATTGTTGTGTTACTGTCTTTTGTATTTTCTTGATCTGGATTTTATTCGAAATCAGATTGACTGAATATGGTTTCTGCAAGTAAGTTCTTAGATAAACATAATCAACATTTTTGTGAACGAATGTTAAAAATATAACAGTTTAACACTATGGGATCTGTGACTTAAGGTTTTACCAGCGCAGGAATATTCTGAATATTTCTCAGATACTCAGATGGACGATTTCGTCCAGAGAGCTCAACATTTCGACAGACTAATTTCGTGCCCTCGTAAGGCGTTCCTAATGACTGAATGTCTTCTGCCTTGCGCCGTCTTTACATCCCTTGCCCCCAGCAGGGTTTGTCAGATATCTGAGTGCCACCTGGAATGCCAGTGTTTTGGATGGATTCTCCAGGTATATGGGCCAATGACTTTAATTTGCAAGCTTGAATATGACATTATTTTTTAATCATTTAGAATAATTTTGGTCGAAAGTCGTTTTGTTATAGTAACAAAAAGCCACGTTTCTTGTTTTATTCTGACATCCTTTTAATTTTTGCTTGTGTAATACTGTTCAGGAAGGCAGGAGTGGACAGGAGGTATTGGGGCGTCCCTTCGTTTTATTGAAAATTTATTCGGCTTCGGTATACAGTGTCACCAAGAGGACGCCACCAGTTCAGATGTTGAAACCGTTACGGGCGGTGGGCAGTGATGAAGGGCGGTGAGGAGGGGGGCGGGGGGGGGGGTCTGTGAGGAAGCCAGAAGCCATCAGTGAGACAAGAGTAGCTGCATCTTTTAGGTGCGGCAGCTTACCCCTATTTTTCTCAGTATTTCCAAGATCATGCACCTTTTGGCATTGTGTAACGCGTTTTCATGGTCAATAAATCTTATGAACGTGTATCGATTTTTCATTATAGTCTTGCTTCCATTATCAACCGCAGCCTCAGAATTGCGTCTCTTGTGTTTTTACCTTTCCTAATGTCAAACTGATCGTCATCTGCCGGCCGGGGTGGCAGAGCGGTTCTAGGCGCTGCAGTCTGGAGCCACGCGACCGCTATGGTCGCAGGTTCGAATCCTGCTTCGAGCATGGATGTGTTTGTTGTCCTTAGGTTAGTTAGGTTTAAGTAGTTCTAAGTTCTACGGGACTGATGAACTCAGCAGTCAAGTTTCATAGTGCTCAGAGCCAATTGAACCATTTTTGATCGTCATCTAACATACCCTCAGTTTATTTTTCCGTTCTTCCGTATATTATTCGTGTAAGCAACTTGGATCCATGAGCTGTCACGCTGATTGTGCCATGCTTCTCGCACTTGTCGGCTCTTGCAGTCTCGGGAATTGTGTGGATGATGTTCTTCCTAAAATCAGATGGTGTATCGCCAAATGCATACATTCTACATACCAACATGAATAGTCTTTTCGTTGTCAAATTCTCCAATGATTTTATAAATTCTGAAAGAATGTTATCTACCCCTCACGTCTTATTTGATTTTCCGTATTCTGGTGCGTGTTAAATTCTGATGCTAATACTGTATCATCTATCTATATCGACTCCTGTTCCTTATTCTGTCACGTCATCAGATAAGTCTCCCCCTCATAGAGTCCGTCAGTGTACTCTTTCCACCTATCTGCTCTCTCCTCGGCAGTTAACAGTTGAATTCCCATCGGACTCATAATGTTATCACCCTTTAATTTCACAGAACGCTCTTCTGATTTTTCTATATGCTGCGTCAGTCCTTCCGACAAGTGTTTCTTTTCCGATTTATTCATATTTTTAATGTAGCCATTTCGCCTTAGCTTCCCTGCACTTCCTGTGACTTGTATTTCTGCATTCCTGAATTTCCCTGAACATTTTTTACACTCTCTTCTTTCATCGATCAATCGAAGTATGTCTTCTGTTACCTATGGTTCCTTCGCAGTTTCTTCCATTGTCCCTGCGGTTTTTTTTCCAACTTCTGTGATTGCCCATTTGAAACGAGTCGATTCCCTTCCTATTGCAACATCTATAGCCTCAGAGACGGGTTGATGACGCATTTACTTAATCTGAAGATGAAGCAGAGTGATCGAAATATGTAATAGAATTTTTGGAAACGTGCAAGAGAGACGGAACAACCAATGAGAATTGTCTTTAGTATTTACTTGTACACAGAGGTGAATTCTCTCAATACGATTATGTTGACTATAGTGATCCTTCAAAATGTTTGATCATGGCACTGATGATAGTAGAAGTGTTTATTGTATTAAATATTACCTATTTTAATTGTCTATATTCATAACAAATTAATTGATTTTAAATGAGAAACTGTAAAACAAAATATTTTCAAGATTATTAGAGTTTTATGCAGTAGTTTCGACAGTTGATGTTTATTGGTAGTGATTTCATGTTATTTGAGTGGATTTTACTTCAGGGATTGACATTTATTAACAATGTCTTATACTAAACGCTCTTACGTATGCTTCTACATTAATAAATACACTGCTGAAAAAAAAAGCAATACAGATTTTTAGGGATTTCCAATTTTGTTAATATTTACTGCTGCAACAGTGCATAGGATTACATGAAGTGATTGCATTCACAGATCAATAGCACAGACGGTTCTGATGTGCCACGTATCGACCCATGCTGAAACACTCATATTAGTACGTGGTGTAGGTTTTACTTGCGGTAATGCAGGAGATAACTCTGAAATCCAGTCGATCTTACAGATGGCGAATACTGTTTTTGGAAACGTTGCTCTACCTGTTCACGTAGTTCTGTAAGAGTTGCAGGTTGATGTGTCACACGAGTCACTTCTCGTCCCATCATTTCACACACATTCTCGATTGGAGACAAGTGTGGAGATCGTGTTAGGCAGGGAAGTTGCCGCATGTCCTTCAGAGCATGTTTAGCTCTAGAGGCAGTGTGTGGGCTAGCATTTTCCCGTTGAAACAACACACCACCCTCCTATTGGAAGAACAGCAAACGAATGGATCCAACAACATTCTGCGGGTACCGAGCGCTGGATAGCGTCCCCTCCAGAAACACCAAAGGTGAACGATAGTTGAAGCTTATTGCTTCTCAGACCATAAGGCCTGGGTTGTGGCCAGTGAGTCTTGGACGAAGGTACTCTAGAGACAGTACCCACCAGGTCTACGTCGCAGGCACGAACTACCATTACTTGTGTGCAGGGAGAACGTGCAATCATCGCTGAAGACCGAGGCACGCCATTCCTCTGACAGCAAAAATCGAGCTGAGCATATGGATGCTGTGGCCTGAGTGGAAGGTGTGCTAGATGTGTGCATATCAGTAGTCGCACTGCTAATAACCAATTTGCAACAGTGCCTGTTGACAAGCCTGTGCTCACAAGCCCTCTTATCTGTGTTACGGTTGCTGTAAGACCTGCCACTACTGCCCTTGCAGCACGACAATGTTGGCGGACGTCTGCGCTGCGTGGATGTCCAGAACCAGAACCTCATCTACATGTTTCAGAATGTTCATGTGAGCACTGATACCAGCATCGTTGAACATGGTTGCACAATTGGCGCAGCACGTCCAATTTGTGTGGCAATTCTGAGAAAGGAACATACCGCCACTCGGAAGGCCACAATTCGACCCCTTTCAAACTAGTTCAGTTGGCTATAGGTAGCAAAACTGAGTCTCCGTGGCGTACATCTACGTCTACGTGGATACTCTGCAAATCACATTTAAGTGCCTGGCAGAGGGTTCATCGAACCACCTTCACAATTCTCTATTATTCCATTCTTGTATAGCGCGCGGAAAGAACGAACACCTATATCTTTCCGTACGAGCTCCGATTTCCTTTATTTTATTGTGATGATCGTTTCTCCCTATGTAGCTGGGCCTCAAAAAAATATTTTCGCATTCGGAGGAAGATGCTGGTGATCGTAATTTAGTGAGAAGATTCCTCCGCAACGAAAAACGCCTTTGTTTTAATGATGTCCATTGTAAATGCTGTATCATTTCAATGATACTCTCTCCCCTACTTCGCGATAATACAAGACGTGCTGCCCTTCTTTGAACTTTTTCTATGTACTCCGTCAATCCGATCTGGTAAGGATCCCACACCGCGCAGCGTTATTCTAAAAGAGAACGGACAAGCGTAGTGTAGGCAGTCTCCTTAGTAGATATTTTCTACGTCTCCTGCCAAGAAAACACAGTATTTGGTTAGCTCTCTCCACAACATTTTCTATGCGTTCCTTCCAATTTAAGTTGCTCGTTACTGTAATTCCTAGGCATTTAGTTGAGTTTACGGCCTTCAGATTTCACTGGTTTATCATGTATCCGCAGTTTAAGGGATTCCTTTTATCACTCACGTGGATGACCTGACATTTTTCGTTATTTGTGGTCAATTGCCAATTTTCGCACCATACAGATATCTTTTCTATATCGATTTACATACCTGCCTGCTTGCTTCACACATTTGCATAACACCGACATTTTTAGCTGTGAGCATACCGTATTAAAGGATAGACAGAGAACTCCGCTCTAGTAGCTATGGCACTACGGTATCTGTTGCTGGGCGTTGCTGAAACCATTATTAATACATGTACTATCCCCAAGATGGCCTTTGGTGTCAACGGATCAAAATCGACTTCCTCTTTCCAGGTGTACTATTTTTTTTCCTGAAGAGTTTCTTCTAATGGCTATTTTTCTCGATATTTTCTCTAAATAAATATAATTGTCATTATTGTTAGTAATTTGCAGATTTTCAAAGAAGCATTTTTACACATTGTTATCCTTTTCGAGCAACCATTTTTAAGAGCGGATTATTGGTAAAACGAGTCGTGTAGAATGGCACTACTGTATACTTGATAGCATTATCAGAAGTAGCTGTTAAGCAACTCCAGGAGTCATTGGGTTAGTACCATATAACTATACGTAGATCCCTCAGAGTGGTTGGTGGGTCAAGTCGTCCATAAACAGCCCTTTTCAATCCATCCCAGGCATGTCGATAGGGTTCATGTCTGGAGAACATGCTGGCCACAACAGGGCGATGTCGTTATCTTGAAGGATGAAGGAAGTCATTCTCAAGATGTATACGATGGGGGCGCGAATTTTCGTCCATGAAGACGAATTCCTCGCCAATATGCTACCGATATGGTTGCACTGTCGGTCGGAGGATGGCATTCACGTATCGTGCAGCCACCACGGCACCTTCCATGACAACAAGTGCCGTACGTCGGCTCCACATAATGCCACTCCAAAACAGCAGGGAACCTCCACCTTGCTGCAATCGCTGGACATTGTGTCCAAGGAGTTCAGCGTGTCCGGGTTGCCCCCAAACACGTCTCCGACGATTGTCGGGTTCAAGGCCTATGTGACACTCATCGGTGACGAGAACGTGATGCCAATCCTAAGCGGTCCATACGGCTTTTTGTTGGGACCATCTGTACCGCGCTGCATGAAGTCGTGGTTGCGAAAATGGACCTTGCCATGGGCATCGGGAGTGAAGTTGGGCATCATGCAGCCTATTGTGTACAGTTTGAGTCGTAACACGACGTCCTGTGACCACACGAAAAGCGTTATTCAACATGGTGGCGTTGCTGTCAGGGTTCTTCAGAGGCATAATCCGTAAGTAGCGGTCATCCACTGCAGTAGATCCCTTGGGAGGCCTGACCGGAGGCATGTCCTCGACAGTTCCTGTCTCTCTGTATCTCCTCCATAACAACATCACTTTGATTCACTCCGCGATGCCTGGACACTTACGTTGTTGAGAGCCCTTCCTGGCACAAAGCAAGAATGCGGAAGCTATCGAACCACGGTATTGAACTACAGACAACACGAGCCGTATACCCCCTTCTTGGTGGAATGACTGAAACTGATCGGCTGTCGGAACCCCTCCGTCTAATAGGCGCTGTTCATGCATATTTGTTTACGTCATTGGGCGGGTTTAGTGATATCTCTGAAAAATCTAAGCGACTGTGTCTTTGATAGAATATCCACAGTCAACGTGGAGTTCTGGGAACCGGCGTGATGCAAAACTTTTTTTGATGTGTTTATCTTACAGTCTATGTCTCCAGCCATGATTAAGAGTTCTCTTATTCTTAGGGATAATCTGGTCTATCACAAATACAGTATAACCTCTCTAATTTGACCGCGGATACTTACACTCCGCACTTAGTCCGACCATCCCATATCCGGTGTTCGTGTACGTAAAGGGACAACTACCATAGTCAGATTTGGACTTGGCCATGCGTCATCGTCTGCGACATGTGTCAGTTGGCAGTTGAGTGTTGCTAGGTGCGATCGATTGATCAGGGTTAGAATGTAATAACTTCATTCTAACTCGATCAGGAAATGTTATTTTGCGCCGGCCGAAGTGGCCGTGCGGTTAAAGGCGCTGCAGTCTGGAACCGCAAGACCGCTACGGTCGCAGGTTCGAATCTTGCCTCGGGCATGGATGTTGGTGATGTCTTTAGGTTAGTTAGGTTTAACTAGTTCTAAGTTCTAGGGGACTAATGACCTAAGCAGTTGAGTCCCATAGTGCTCAGAGCCATTTGAACGATTTGAAATGTTATTTTGCATGCATTTAAAGTGTAAAAAATTAAAATATGGCGCCAACTAAACTAAACATCTGACGCAGTCCTTACAACCGGACGTTGAACTCTGCGACATGTGGGTCAGTACAGCTGACGTTGACTGCACAACGGGAGCAGAATAAACTGACAACAGCTCACCGACGCTGTAACTCGAACAACCGATGAGAACGAGAAAGATGGCGAAGAGGACGATGAACCTGAGGCTCGAGTATCACGTACAGATGCTAAAAATATATTCCATATAGCACTTCAGTACATCGAACAATGACATTTTGTAGATAAGGAAATTCCGGAACATCGCGGCAAAATTTAAGTTGTCCTCTGCTAAGCAAAAAATATTATAGACTCTTTTTGCCCTGCTGAAGAACAGAAAATATTTGAGCGTGTGATTTCTCATGATTTAAACAGTTAAATGCACATCAGTTGCGTGTCAATGCAGTAGAGCAATTACGTGTGCACAGATGCTAAGCTTCCGCTCACACTAACATCTTACCTGTCGATAAATGTACAGGCATTACTGTACATCAAACTTTCACGTAATAAGATCGTGTAGAGTGTCAACTTCTTCTTTTCGTTTTGTTACTGTTTCAACATGTAACAATCTTTCATGTAGTACTTCCGGTTGAAGATTAAAATTCATTGTAATGTGATGTTATGGATGAATAAACGTGTTCCTCTAATAACCCGACCTTTCTAGTATTCCCGATCATGCTGCTGGTCACTTAGTGGACGGATTACGAGGTTCTAGTGCATTCCATCAATAGCCCGCTCATGCGATTGGACGTATACTATTATTAGTGTAATGTACGCTCTTTCTGTCAGGGGTCTACGTTCTTGTTTGATAGTTGTGGTCACTGCTGTTGTTTGCAGTTTTATGAGGACTACTGTTTCTCCAGAGAGCCTTCATATTCCCCCTCCTTTGCCTGAAGATTCCTGGTGCTGCTGGCTTTCGGTTAAAATGTTCTGTTAGGATTTCGCCCCACCCCCCAAAAAAGCAGGGAAAACGTCTGATAGTGATCTCTGCTGGCCAGAATTCAGTTCTGTTGCCATATCCATGTAGTGAAAGAAGATGCCCACATCGAAGGATTTTGCGTTAATATCGTTTGCCAGTTCTTTGCATATGTCATTTTCTTTCATTCCCTTCTCATTGCCTCCGTGACTCCATAGGGCCACTCTATCAACTGATTACTGGGGGATCTTTGACAGAGGGGAAAAAGCTACTGGGGCTCTGAGTTCACCATCTACCCCACTTACAGCCATGGTGAAAAAGGCTGTACACTACCTATAAGCAGGCCAATATTCCGGTCACGGGTTTGTGTACAGTGTTTACATAACCCGTTTTTATCCTCCTTATCTCCATATGGAAACTACTCCAGTAGCAAGATACACTGGTACCTTCACTTTACGATACCGGTGGTAATATTACTGATGACAGTGCACACAAAGCGGATTTACTAAATTCAGAAATTTATTCACCAACTAAAATAAAGTAAATCTTCCAGAATTAGAATCAAGAACAACTGTCAATAATAAGTAAATTAGTAGTATATATCCTCGGGTTATTGAAGCAGCTTGGCTCAATCAAACAAGGCAAGTCAGCTGGTCCGGATTGTATACCAATTAGACATAATGACCTTTCTAGACTCTGCGAAGCCCTTCTGCAGAAACCAGCACGGTTTTAGGAAACAGCGGTCATGTGAGACCCAGCTGTCTCTCTTTGTGCATGATATACAACAGGCTCCAGATACCGGCTCCCAGGTTGATGTCATATTTCTCGACTTTTGAAAGGCGTTCGACTCAGTTCCACACTGTCGCTTGCTACAAAAAGTGCATGCTTACGGTCTATCCGATGACATATGCGGTAGGATAAAAAGTTTTCTAACACACAGGGAGCAGTATGTCGTCCTGAACGGGGTGACTTCAACAGGAATAAGCGTAACTTCAGGTGTGCCCCAGAGCAGCGTAATAGGTCCTCTCCTTTTTACGATTTACATAAACGATCTGGTTGATGGTATTGACAGCGGCTTTTGTTTGTCGATGATGCTGTAGTCTACAGGAAAGTAGTATCACACGAAAGTTGTGAACAAATAAATGAGTATTTGCAGAAAATAAATGCGTGGTGTAATGACTGGCAGTTATCTCTAAATATTAGTAAGTGTAACTTACTGCTTATAACAAGGCGAAAATCCCCATTAATGTACTAGTATAAAATAAATGCCCAGTCTTTGGAAGCGATAACATCCGTCAAGTATCCGGTATGACTATTCGAAATGATCTAAACTGGAATGATCAGATTACACAAGTAACGGGGAAGGCGAACTCTAGATTGCGGTTTATTGGTAGAATCATGAAGCGATGCAGTCCTTCAACAAAGGTAATAGCTTACAATACGTTAGTTCGTCCATTCTTAGAGTATTGTTCGTCTGTATGGGACCCTTACCAGTTGGGTATGATTGAAGAGATTGAGAAGGTCCAAAGACGAGCAGCAAGATTCGTGACTGGTACATTTAGCCATCGTGAGAGCGTCACAAATCTCATAGAAAGTTTGAAGTGGGACACACTTTCAGATAGACGACGCGCTAAACGGAAGAGGCTCCTCACTAAATTCCGAAATCCAATCTTCACCGAGGACGTAGAGCATATATTATTACAACCAACTTTCAAATGGCGCAATGATCACGATTCAAAGAAAAGGGAAATAAGAGCTCGTACTGAGGCGTTCAGACAGTCGTTTTGCCCTCGCGTGATCCGCGATCCGCGAGTGGAACAGTGGCGGGGGGAAGGGGGGGGATATGACTTTGGCGCGAATTGTGCCTTCCGCCCTCCGCCATACACCGCTTGGTGGCTAGCGGAGTATATATGTAGATGTAGATTCCTTTCAGAGAATGCTGATACGATAGCTCCACACTTAGCAGTCTTATACAACCGCTCTTTCGACAAAAGACCCGTACCTAGCCTGGTTGTACAGGTCACTCCAACACTGAAGGAAGGAAATAGGAGTAATTTGCTGAATTACAGACCTTCCTTTTCACTTCCGTCGATTTGCAGTAGCATCATGGAAGGTACAGTATACTCTGTTTTAACGGTAGGAATTACCTCGAAAGACATACAGCACGAATTCAGAAAATTTTTCTGCCTATGAGTTCCATCTAGCTCCTTATTCGTACGAAGTAATGATTGCTATCGGCAAGGGATATTAGATTCTTTAAATACTAATTTCTATGTTTCCAGCAGCCTTTTGACACTGCTCCCTTCTAATCATATTACTTGCCTCTCGATTATCGTCTCAGTTGTGCAACTGGATTCGTTATTTGCTGTCAGTACGAACAATGTTAGTAGTAACTGACGGAAAGTCGTCGAGTAAACATAAGTGATATCTGGCATTCCCCCAGGGACGTGATACAGGCCCTCTGCTGTCTATTATCAATACCAATGATTTAGATCACAATCTGAGCAGCCCTCTAGATTATTTGCAGATGATGGTGTCATTTACCATCTTGTAAAATCATCATAGATCAAAACCAATAGCAAATTGAATAGTTAGTTACAATATACGGAATGCGTGAAAACTGACGATTGATTCTCAATTAAGAAAAGTGAGAAGTAACACATGAGTATTAAAACGAATCCGCTAAATTTCAGTTAGACGACAAATCACACAAATCTAAAGCTCTTTCAACTAAATGCTAGCAATAACTTAAACTAGAACGATCACTTACATAAATTTACGTAAAAGTTAGCCAGAGACGGCGTGTTACTGGCAGAACACATAGAAGATGTAAGAGGTCTACTAAAGAGACTGCCTACACTACGCTTGTCTGAATACTTTTGGAGTATTGCTGCGTGGTATAGGATCCGTATCAGATAGGAAGTGACGGAGGATAAGGAAAAAGTTGAAAGAAGTGTAGCTTGTTTTGTGTTATCACGAAATAGGGAAGAGAGTGTCACGGATACTATATGCGAGTTGGGGTGGTGATCATTAAAATAAAGGCTTTTTTTTGCAGCTGGATCCTTTCGAAATTTCAGTCACCAATTTTAGCCCTCAAACGCGAAAATATTTTGTTGACATTCACCTACATGTGGAGAAATGATCATTACAATGAAATAAAAACAGTCAGAGCTCGCGCGGAACATTCACGTGATTGTCCTTGCCACTAGCTCTTCGAGAATGGAAGAGCAGAGAAATAGCTTGAAGGTGGTTCGATGAAACCTTAGCCAGGTACTTCACTGTGGACTGCAGAGTCATCATGTAGATGCCGACGTTTTACTGAGTTTGGTACTGTTTCAGATACCAGACGTCCTACATTGAGCCAATCACTCGTAGAATAAGGGACCCGAAAGACTGATGCGTCAAACACGACTTCAAAATGAATTTTAGTAAACCTCTGGTGAAGCTCAGGAATGGAGGAACAACACCTGCATCGACAAACATCTTCATACAGGACAGTAAATAAACAGTATAAGATTTCAAATACTTGCTCCTTACGATACAAACAAAGGCAAAATATTTCACAATACGTGAAACAGAGAAACCAATGCAAGAAGTAAAGGCTATTTACGAAATAGAACACATGAAATCCCTCAGTGTAGAGACAGCAATGGCAGTATTCAGAGCAAAGGACTCGCCAATACTGACGTACGTCACAGATATTCCTGGATCACACTTAAAAGTGAAAAATCTAACAACACTAGTAAGAGTGAAGGCGACCTACATAAAGAAAGCGAGCTAATACTTCCTCGTCCAGGAACTTCGGACAAGCCTTCGGAAGCACTCCGAAAACAATGAACAATTTCACAGCACAGAGGGGCCGAACGTGTACAAAGGAAAATTTCTAAATGAGTCACATAATTACCAGAATGGTACGCCATTGTTTCCACCACCTTATCTGCAACACATCATACCACAAACAAAACGAAACGTTTGCGTGTAAACTGTGTAATCCAATATCCGACTCTTCCGTACAGAACTCTGCACTAAAACGAAGCGATCAATAAATGCTTATGCAAACCTCAATGTGTTAAATTTCTACTTCGAACTTTTATGGCTATTTGATTGCAAAAAAGGTATTATTATTATAAGAAGTGCTGCATAAAGTAATATATTCAGCCTGCCCAGTCGTAGTGAACTTCCAAAAATAAGACTTCTTTTGATGCACATTGGAAAGAGGATTTACCAAATGTAGAAGTCACTTCAGGTTTTGATGGTACTATTTCCCGAAGCGTAATTTCATCGAAGAAGTTAAAGGAGGCAGAGACGGGTTCTCCTTTGATTAAGTCATTAATTGCTGGCTTCGACAATTCCACAAGGCACACATCTTAATAACGACCACAACTATGGTTTTGTCTATCTTTTTTCCCAGATCCGTACCTTCTACAAGCAAAATATCGCTTTCGAGGTTCATCTGTTTTCCTCTTGGATGTCATCCTGGATAACATTTGCTTGACACTGCACTTTGATTTAACTGAATAGCCAATACACACTCCAAAAGTAAACTTCTAAAAGGAACAAGGGCTCAAGCAAGAGCTTGATCATATCGAAGGACCAAACGGTAGCTGAGTTACCCTTTATTGTGTCACACGCTGCGTAATCAAAGTTAGGGTAAGTGTTTGTTGCATATCAGTGTTGGACAGCCAAGCAACTTAGTCCATAATATATGGACGGATATTACTTAGCCTTCTCCCAGTAACCGAAATGCCGAGACTGCCTTCCACATTAGGATGGTTACAACACGGTCCACAGTGTGCTCATTGGGCACTCCTACATCTACGTCTACACGATTGTTCTGCAGTTGACAGTTAAGTGCCGGCCAGAGGTTTCATAAAACCACATTTCCGCTATTTCTCTGCCTTTCCACTCACGAACAGCACGAGGAAAAAGCGAACAATCGAATCTCTCTGTGCGGCCTCTTCTTTTATTACAATGATCAGTTCTCCCTATATAAGTGAGCATCACCAAAACATTTTCCCATTTGGAGGATAAAGTTGGAGTTGAAATTTTATAAAAATATCTTAATGCATTGAAAACGCCTTTGTTTTAATAATTTCCATCCGATCTCGCACATCATATCCATGACTACCTCTATTTCCAGATAGTACAAAAAGAACTGCCTTTCTCGAACTTTTGGATGTCTTCCATCAGTCCTATCTGCTAAGGATTACACCTCGCATAGGAATACTCCAGGAGAGGAAGAAGAAGCGTAGTGGCGGCCGTCTATTTAGTGGGTTTTTGCGTCTTCTACACTTTCTTCCAATAAAACGCCTTCTCCGTAACATTATCAATGTGATTATCCCAGTTTTAGTTGTTCGTAATTGTTAATCCTATATTATTCAATTGAATTACAGCGTTTATATTTGTGTGACTTACATGCTCCACATGGTAACAAGATTACACACTAATCTCATATCGTTTGAGATTTCCTGCTTGAAACGAAAACCGCACCCATACATTGGAACTGTTTGTACAGTTTATTTAACGGTATCCTCTCGGCGTTTCTTTGTAAACTGAATCAATGAAATAAACGAAAAATAATTATGAAATCCGACTACCACAGTTTGTTTTATGAACTAGTTTGTATTTTTAGCTCCTCTTCGTCTTTAGGACTTTGGCTAATAATGGAAGGCTTTCCGTTGTCAAATTAGGGGGAAACATCCGTTCCCATCGCTCTGCTCTTGCAATAAACTTCCTATAACTACCTGAAAGCCTAAAGAAAAAGGTGTTTTACAATGGTTCATAAAATAAGCTATTCTTTGACATAACCGGATTTTATTACTAATTTTATTATTTTCAAATGTTCAGTGTAGCTTCCCACAAAAGCAGAGAGTGCGACACTTCCGTTTACTGGCCACACCTGGGCAAATAAACGAAGCGGACTAATGAGAACAGAAGAGTGATGGGGGTGAAATATGACCGTAGTTAATAAATGTGTCCCTCATTTGTAAATGTGTTCATGTTTAGCTCTACACTAGAGGTGCCTGCATTACCTGTTATTTAAATAAGGAAAACCACACATTATTTTTTTAACAGTAGAAAAGAGAAATTTGCAATTAGATACCTGCACAAGAAAATCCGAATACAATTCTATAAGTACAGCTACTTTTTCGAGACATAAAACCTCATTTGTCAACAGATGCGACTCTACGTGAAGGAAAAACAAAATAATTGTTATTTAAAACGAATTTTTGTTTTGTGCCATGTATGACATCAACAAAAACTCATAATTTTTCTAAACGATTAAAACTGATACCAACTGCGCAAACCCTACTTACATTAAAAGCAGGATATTCGCAAGGAACCGAGTATTTAACAATAGGGAAATAGACAGTAAAATGAGACAACGGTAACTCTTTTTTCTTATTGATGCAATTACTTTACATGTAATGTGTTGTAAGACGTGGAAATATATGATCTTCACGCACTGTGAAACTATATTTCAAATTGTGGTTTCCATCTCCAACTACTGAAATAGTGTTCCATTAAGGTTCGCGTGTGCAGCTGCAAGATATCTTGTTCTTCTAATATTTCCCCGGTATACCGTCCAGCCATCTTCAGAGTGAGTCGCAAGACTCACTCTGGAGACGGCTGGACGGTATACAGCCGAAATATTAGAAGGAGATTTCTTGCGGCTGCACACCCGAAACTTAATGGAACAGTCTTTGCGCCGCCAAAACCTGAAGATTTACTGAAATAGTGTTCGTATTTCCGTACTGCGTGGTGCGATCTCATTTCCTACACCGTAACCACGCAAGAACCAAGATTACCTCTGAAGATGTGGAACGCGGCTCTGAAAGAAACGTCAGAAGCGAAAAAATTTCGCGGATCAACGTACAATCGCTCGTTAAGGCCTATATTATGTACACACAAGTTTTTTTGATGCAGCTATGAGCGAGATGACATAATCATCGCTAAAAGCTGTCAGTACAATTTCATTGCATGGTATTTTATTTGTTACTATACTGTTCGAAATTAAACGTTGTAATATTTGATTTCAAATGGCTCTGAGCACTAAGGGACTTAACATCTGAGGTCATCAGTTCCCTAGAACGTAGAACTACTTAAACCTAACTAACCTTAAGGACACCACATGCATCCATGCACGAGGCAGGATTCGAACCTACGACCGTAGCGGTCGCGCGGTTCCAGACCGATACGCCTAAAACCGCTCGTCCACAGCAGCCGGCCTATTTGATTTCGAAACGGCGATATATAGTATCAATACTGGGTTGGTGCATAAGTTCGTAGCGTTTTTCCCGTACGTTTAATAAACACAATAGATACACATAACAGAGACTTCAGTCATCAATAATAATGTTCTCCTTTACTATTTACAACAGTCGGCCAACGCTGGGGTGACATTCCGAATGCGCGACTGTAGAAATCACGTGGTTTTAAGGCGAAGAACTCATCAAGCCATCTTCGGAGCGCATTTTCATCCGGAAAGGACGTTCCTCGAAGACTATTCGATCGATAGAGGAAAAGGTGAAAATCTGAGGGTGCAAGATCAGGTGAATGAGGTGGGTGCGGAATGACTTCCCAACCCAGCTCCTGTATAGCGTTTTCTGTCAGTCAAGCAGAATGCGGGCTGGCGTTATCGTGGAATAGCATCACTTCAAGCAGTCTTCCTGGTCGTTGTTCTTGGACTGTAGCTGTAAGACGTCTCAGTCGTTGAACAATAAATGTCAGCTGTGATGTTTGCATCTCGGGAAAGCAATTCATAGTTCACAACACCGTCGCTATTCCACCAGATGCATGACATTATCTTTTGTGGATGGGTGCAGGTTTTTTTCTGGGAGGAGTTATTACTTTGTTTGGGCTCAATATTCCACTGTTTTCCTTACCATAAAGATAGCATTTCTCGTCATCATACATGACTGAATGGTCGGTGTTGTTCATGATCCAACTGAAGATGAGCAAGCAGAGACGCACATATGGCCACAAACAGATTTTTGTGGTTTTGGCTTCGAACATGTGGTACCCGTACACGCGGTTGTTGAACCTTCCCCATTGCATACAAATGTCACACGATGGTGAAATGAGCAAGGTTCCTCAAATTTGCCAGTTCTCGAGGAGAATGACGAGGATCATTGTGGCTTTACTCGTTTACATGGTCTTCATCAAACGCCGAAGATCTTTTGTGGACATGGATGATCGTTAAAGCTGCAGTGCTCTGTCCACTGGCATTGTCCCCAGACACGGCGCCTATGTTTATGGCTGCCTCCGGTGCTGTGACCCCTGTATTGAACTCGAAGAAAAGAACACGTCGGAAATATTCGGTTTCCTCCACTTGGCACTCCATTTTCTAGCGACCACAGCTTCAATCACTATCTCCAAATAACAAAATGACAGCATATAAATTCAAATACCATTAGTGAGCTACAAATAAAAATTGACAGCCGATAAATAAACCCATAGCAATCGGAATACAATAACGCAACGAACTTTTGCACCAAGCTAATTCATGGGGTACCATTTGTGTTAAGAATCTGAAAAAGATGCATATTCTAATAGCTCATAAAATAGAAAGTTATTAGCTTTGATAGCGGTTCATATCATTTTCCACATTTTTAAACAGCATTATATCGGTTGTAATGTTTGTAGCAAACCTTTGACAAAAACTTGAAATTAATTTCGACTATTTCGTCATCCTCCCGATTGACTATAAATAATACTTATAAAAGCACACAGTTTACCGTATGTCTCATCATATATCATTAAGATCTTAAAGTACGATTTAAAATTGTATGTACTGGATGACAATTGTGGCAAAATATGCTGAGTATGAAGTTTACACAGTGGAAAAATGTAATCGTTCGACGGATTAAAGCCGGAAACAACAACGTGAAATCTTTTTGTCTTGAAATTTTTCCGGTTACATGGAATTACTGAAGCGGGGAACTGAATTCGAGCCGGCCGCGGTGGTCTAGCGGTTCTAGGCGCTCAGTCCGGAGCCGCGCGACCGCTACGGTCGCAGGTTCGAATCCTGCCTCGGGCATGGATGTGTGTGATGTCATTAGGTTAGTTGGGTTTAATTAGTTCTAAGTTCTAGGCGACTAATGACCACAGATGTTAAGTCCCATAGTGCTCAGAGCCATTTGAACCATTTTGAACTAAATTCGAAGTGAATGGCTCGTAAATATTTCGGTCGGTGTTTCGGCTATACCTGGATGAATTACAGTGGATAGAGTTATCCCCCGTCACGTACGCAGCCCGAAACAAACGTTCCCTATAAGTATCAAGCAGTTCTGCTGTTCCTCACGCGTCCAGAGGTAAGACTCTTGAAAACTGTAGTTCCGTTAAAAACGTAACTTTTTTTTCGGCCGTCCCTCGGACCTTCCCCGTTGTTCGCACAAATCCCTCTGTGACGTAATCAAAAATAAATCTTAACAACAAAAACTACTTCTTTTTTGCCTCCTCCTGGCCCCTTCACTTTTCCCTTCCGACAGCTAAAAGTTGTGTAACAGAGGTGTGCTCGTAGGAGGAGGAGGAGGCGGCGGAGGCGGAGGAGGAGGAACAAGAGTAAAAGCTGCGGCGGATCCGCGCAGCGCGCATTAGGATTCGGGCTGCGTCCCAGCGCACCGCGCGCCCGCCTCCCGGCCAGAAGCCGCGCCCCGTTCAGGATTCGTCGGGAATCTGGGGGATTATATTTCTGTTCGGTTTCGCGTTGCGCGCCGCCTGCCAGGGCCGGCGTCTGTGCCGTTGCGAGGCGTCTGGCTGCGCCAGCTTGCGCAGGCCAACTTGCCCGCCAATTATCGCCTGGGCAGGTGAGAAGGAAGGCCCCGGGGAAGTCCCGCCACTCTCGGGAGGGAAGGGGGGATTCCCCTGCGCCCCAGAATAACAATGGCAATCCCGCCGGTCACGGCTGCGCTGCAGCCTCGGTCGTCTCACCTTTATCCCGCCACGGACGCAACTGCAGGCAGATACATCAAAGTCGCCGTAATCCAACTTGTTCGGCGCAGAAGCTTTCCGCAACCTGCCTGGCCTTTCGCACTGCGCCAGCTTCTAGTTTCCCACTGAGGTCCCGAATGCCTTCGATCTTCTCTACAATACTTGAATCGGTACTTTGGGAAACGTGTCACGTCTATAACTGTGAATTCGGGGTGTATCATAATGAAGCCTAGCAAGAGCAACGACGAACCCTAGCAATAACAGCGAATGGGTACGTTCTGTAATCTTTTGTAAACATCGTAGGCTAAGAGGGTAATCCCAAGAGTAAGGTCTCCTACTTTTTTATAAGTACACACACCTTTTTATTTTTACAATTGTTTACATCAGTGTACAGCTTGAACATTTAGCTATTTTTTGAAATTATCACCATTTCTGTCGAAGCATTTTTGTAGACGCTGTGGCAGTTTTTGTATGCCCATGTCATACCAGCATGCCGTCATGCCTCTTCTTTCACCTCGTCGTCGGAGCTGAATCACTGGGACCACAATTAACGCTGACAGGTACTGTGAGACTCTGAAATAGCTCAAACGGGAAATTCAGAACCGGAGAAGAGGAATGTTGAGCAAGGGCGTACACATTGCATGGGGGCTTAATTAAATAAAATGCAAAAAATTTTAATTTTAGTCGCTGTCTGTCCGGTTACGCGGTCTCGTAACCGGTTGGCCCTGTCTGGTATAGTACGCAATCTGACTGCATAGAATAACAACAAAGAATGAAACAAAATTTCCGTTAACACAATTAATTAATTAAGTCCCCAGCAACTATAAAAGCTACGAAACAAAAACTACGAACAACAAAGCACAAGTGTAACTGTTCTGTGTGTGGAAGTGTGATTCAACGTACACATCTGGCACGGTTCTTCCTCAAAAAGACAAGATATTTTAAATACCATTTACACTGAATTAATTAAATAAAACTGAAATACTATACTTGCACATAGAAACCAGAATTACGCTCTAATACATGAACACAAGCCAGATGCTTTGTTGATTGAACCTGTGACCAAGAGGCATTTTATTTAAGACATTTGAAATAAAAATTAAAAAAAAATATTACCTTCATATATATTGACGAAACATACACTCTGATCATTACAACATCCGCAATCGAACAGCATCGGCTGTCTAGCACATCAGAACAACTGCATACAACATGCTCACAACTAGTCACGGCTACATCAGAACTCCTACTGCCCACTTCTCAATAAGCACTCTCCACCACGACTTCTCGACAAGCACTGTCCACTACGACTTCTCAGCAAGCACTGCCAGTGGAGGCGGCTGAATGCCGGCCGAAGTGGCCGTGCGGTTAAAGGCGCTGCAGTCTGGAACCGCAGGACCGCTAAGGTCGCAGGTTCGAATCCTGCCTCGGGCATGGATGTGTGTGATGTCCTTAGGTTAGTTAGGTTTAAGTAGTTCTAAGTTCTAGGGGACTAATGACCTCAGAAGTTGAGTCCCATAGTGCTCAGAGCCATTTGAGGCGGCTGAATAATACTCTTTGGCGCAATCTCTGGCGCTGTGACTCAGTGTAGCCACCTTTCAACATTCTCCACGACATCGCTCGGCAAACCGTTGCTCTCCTGCAGCAGTTTCAGCCGAACATAATCACCCACCCACCCTATAGTCCTGACCTGACGCTCAGTGGCTATCACCTGTTCCCTAGGTTAAAAGAACATATGGCCAGAAAGCGATTAAGCTCCGACGACGAGGTGAAAGAAGAGGTTCATAGCTTTCTGAACAGCATGGCGGCGAGCTGGTATGACGTGGGCATACAAAAACTGCCACAGCATCTACATAAATGCATCGACAGATATGGTGATTATGAGAAATGGTGATTATGTCGAAAAATAGCTAAATGTTCAAGCTGTAATCTGATGTAAACCATTGTACAAATAAACAGGTCTATGTACTTACAAAAAAATAGGAAACCTTACTTTTGAGTTTACCCTCGTAAGTATGCACATTATATGTGAAAATGTGGAACAACGTTTAATGTTGTCATGAATTCTACCAGACTTGTTGACTACCTAAACTTTTTTCAGTTAAACTTGATCGAAAAATTGAAGTCTAATTGATGTGTAATATTAGATGCACGGCCGGTTTAACACCCAAGCAACACAACCCGCCACTTGAGGCACCAAGAAGGGAGGGGCACAAGGGGTACCATGACTGTAAGATTTCTACGTGATGTTTGGAAATACTACAACATATAGAGGGAAGCGAGTACATATTATTTTCGATAGGAAATGTCTGGAAACGTATTGTTTTCCTGCCACTACGGTTTCAGTTCAGATGTTTAACTCCTCCACTGCTTGAGGAGTTGATTTAGGCGTGACAGTGTAAGTTATTTGATAATAAATCTACAGAAACCATGACGAAATATACATTTATCACTTAATCACGAGTAGACAGGTAGAAGTTGGGTCGTATGCAACGTTTAACTAACGAGACTGCTGTAGAGGCAGTGGAAGAAGTACTGAACCATTACAATGGCGGCTCGATGTGGCGACCACCAGCGTTGTTACAGATATTGCTCCTACAAAGCATATTCTGGTACACACACCTCCATCCCACACAGTGTGTCTTCAATTTATAGTGCAGTGGCCAGAACTCGGCCAGCAGATCTTCCTCTACCTCTGCAGCAGTCTCGTTAGTTAAACTTTACATACGACCCCATGTCAACCTGTCTAGAGCATACCAGAACAAGCATCTCTGTCTTTCCTTTAGCAGACGTGGAGGCGTTACACATCTAAGCTGAAACTGTCCTAGAACGGAAACAGTACGTTTCCGGAGATGTATTCCTATTCAAGATATTATGTACTCACTCACCTCTACAAGCCCCAGAAGATTTCCGACAAACCAGTGTGGGGCACCAAGCTGAGAGAATTTGTAAAAGTGCGTATCACAATTTGTTCTGAAAACAGAAACGGGTGAAAGTGTACAAGGGAAAACTGGCGGGGGGAGGGGGGGGGGGAAAGGTGTGTAGGCGCCAAGTAAAGAGTCGCTTTTATGGAAAGACGTTCGCGAACCGGCGCAGATAATGGTTCAAATGGCTCTGAGCACTATGGGACTTAACATCTGAGGTCATCAGTCCCGTAAAACTTATAACTATTTAAACCTAACTAACCTAAGGACATCACACACAGCCATGCCTGAGGCAGGATTCGAACCTGCGACCGCAGCGGTCGCGCGGTTCCAGACTGAAGCGCCTAGAACCCCTCGGCCACAACGGCCGGCCCAGCACAGATAAATGCGACTTTTCACAAAACATATCATATTCTGAAATCGCGTTGGTGTTGCTGAGACACTATTTAAGGACATTTTCTGCCTCTGGACCTTACATACACAACAGTAAATCTTTCAAAAGTGTATAGTCAATACAAGTGAAAAACAGTTCACGAATTTATTTTTTCAATATACATGCTATATAGCCAACCGGTTGCATAAGTCTAGTGTAAAATCCATGACCTACTTTCGATACCACTAAGGATGTCTTCCTCAGAAGGATGTCATCTATAGTGCTACTAGTCACAAATATTTTTTTACGCTGTAAATCGAAATGTCATAGTAACAAGGAACGTGGTACCTTATGTCGATGCCATGGGAGGTGCATTGTCCTGTCCAGAGTTCTTATGTGGTACACCGAGTTATGCGAAGTGTCTAATTTCATGTGCAGGGCCGTCGCCCTTTGCGAAGTGCTTTAAGTACCGTATCCAGATGGAGGGCAGCGTCGAAGTCAACGATGCGCGTATAATGGCTGGCACGAATTATCCATCTGAGTACCATATTTTGCAAGAATTTTAGACTGTCAATTTGTGCTGGACTGGCAAGACCCAGTCCGAGCTGCCATACAGTATCTTAGAGAGAACCGTCGTCTTATAAAATCGAAGCTTTGCTTCCGTACTCTGGTCACTACTCTTGAAATAAGGGAGGAGTTTCCTGGAATTACCAAAAGCTTTGTTCTAGAGAGAGACTATATGTTTATAGAGCAAGAAGTGTTTGCCAAACAGGTGATATCCCGCCCATGCAGTCTCAAGTCGTTAGACTTCAAGGGCTGTTTCTTGCTGAAATAGATGGCTGTCATCTTGGTGGGATTTAGTTGTACTTAACTGGTCTTACACCAAGCGACTGTGGCATCGTGTTGGTGCTGAAGGCGTCGAATGTAGTCGCCAGTATGTCTTCCGCTGGTGAAAAACGCCATATTATCGGCAAACTATGCAATTTTCAGCACCCCCCCCCCCTGAACCATGGACCCTTGCCGTTGGTGTTTTGCGTGCCTCAGCGATACAGATGGCGGTACCGTAGGTGTAACCACAACGGAGGGGTATCTGTTGAGAGGCCAGACAAACGTGTGGCTCCTGAAGAGGGGCAGCAGCCTTTTCAGTAGTTGCAGGGGCAACAGTCTGGATGATTGACTGATCTGGCCATGTAACACTAACCAGAACGGCCTTTCTGTGCTGGTACTGCGAATGGCTGAGAGCAAGGGGAAACTACAGCCGTAATTTTTCCCGAGGGCATGCAGCTTTACTGTATGGTTAAATGATGATGGCGTCCTCTTGGGTAAAATATTTCGGAGGTGAAATAATCCCCCATTCGGATCTCCGGGCGGGGACTACTCAGGAGGACGTCGTTATCAGGAGAAAGAAAACTGGCGTTCCACGGATCGCAGCGTGGACAGTCAGATCTCCTAATCGGGCAGGTAGGTTAGATAATTTAAAAAGGGAAATGGATAGGTTAAAGTTAGATATAGTGGGAATTAGTAAAGTTCGCTGGCAGGAGGAACAAGACTTTTGGTCAGGTGAATACAGGGTTATAAATACAAAATCAAATATGGGTGATACAGGAGTAGGCTTAATGATGAATAAAAAATAGGAGTGCGGGTAAGCTACTACAAACAGCATAGTGAACGCATTATTGTGGCCAAGATATACACGAAGCCCACGCCAGCTACAGTAGTACAAGTTAATATGCCAAATAGCTCTGCAGATGTTGAAGAACTTGATGAAATATATTATGAGATAAAAGAAATTATTCAGGTAGTGAAGGGAGACGAAAATTTAATAGTCATCGGTGACTGGAATTCGAGAGTAGGAAAAGGGAGAGAAGGAAACATAGTAGGTGAATATGGATTGAGGTTAAGAAATGAAAGAGGAAGGCGACTGGTAGAATTTTGCACAGAGCATAACTTAATCATAGCTAACACTTGGATCAACAATCACAAAAGAAGGTTGTACAGATGGAAGAATCCGGGAGATACTAAAAGGTATCAGATAGGTTATATAATGGTAAGACAGAGATTTAGGAACCATGTTTTAAATTGTAAGGCATTTCCAGGGGCAGATGTGGATTCTGACCACAATCTATTGGTTATGAACTGCAGATTGAAACTGATGAAACTGCAAGAAGGTGGGAATTTAAGGAGATGGGACCTAGATAAACTGTCTAAACCAGAGGTTGTACAGAGCTTCAGGGACAGCATAAGGGAACAATTGACAGGAATGGGGGAAAGAAATACAGTAGAAGAAGAATGGGTAGCTCTGAGGGATGAAGTAGTGAAGGCAGCAGAGGATCAAGTAGGTAAAAAGATGAGGGCTAGTAGAAATCCTTGGGTGACAGGAGAAATATCAAATTTAATTGATGAAAGGAGAAAATATAAAAATGCAGTAAATGAAGCAGGCAAAAAGGAATACAATCGACAGGAAGTGCAAAATGGCTAAGCAGGGATAGCTAGAGGACAAATGTAAGGATGTAGAGGCTTGTCTCACTAGGGGTAAGATAAATACTGCCTACAGGAAAATTAAAGAGACCTTTGGAGAGAAGAGAACCACTTGTATGAATATCAAGAGCTCAGATGGAAACCCAGTTGTAAGTAAAGAAGGGAAAGCAGAAAGGTGGAAGGAGTATATAGAGGGTCTATACAAGAGCGATGTACTTGAGGACAATATTATGGAAATGGAAGAAGATGTAGATGAAGATGAATTGGGAGATACGATACTGCATGTAGAGTTTGACAGAACACTGAAAGACCTGAGTCGAAACAAACACCCGGGAGTTGAAAACATTCCATTAGAGCTACTGACGGCCTTGGGAAAGCCAGTCCTGACAAAACTCTACCATCTGGTGGGCAAGATGTATGAGACTGGTGAAATAACCTCACACATCAAGAAGAATATAATATTTCCAATACCAAAAAAAGCATGTGTTGACAGATGTGAAAATTACCGAACTATCAGTTTAATAAGTCACAGCTGCAAAATACTAACACGAATTATTTACAGACGAATGGAAAAACTGGTAGAAGCTGACCTCGGGAAAGATCAGTTTGGATTCCGCAGAAATATTGGATCACGTGAGGCAATACTGACCATACGACTTACCTTAGAAGAAAGATTAAGGAAAGGCAAACCTACGTTTCTAGCATTTATAGACTTAGAGAAAGCTTTTGGCAATGTTGAGTGGAATACTCACTTTCAAATTCTAAAGGTGGCAAGGGTAAAATACAGGGAGCGAAAGGCTATTTACAATTTGTACAGAAACAAGATGGCAGTCGAGGGTCATGAAACGGAAGCAGTGGTTGGGAAGGGTGTGCGACAGGGTTGTAGCCTATCCCCGATGTCATTCAATCTGTATATTGAGCAAGCAGTAAAGGAAACAAAAGAAAAATTCGGAGTAGGTGTTAAAATCCATGGAGAAGAAATAAAAACTTTGAGGTTCGCCGATGACATTGTAATTCTGCTAGAGACAGCAAAGGACTTGGAAGAGTAGTTAAACTGAATGGACGGTGTCTTGAAAGGAGGATATAAAATGAACATCAACAAAAGCAAAACGAGGATAATGGAATGTAGTCGAATTAAGTCGGGTTATGCTCTGGGAATTAGATTCGGAAATGAGACACTTAAAGTAGTAAAGGAGTTTTGCTATTTGGGGAGTAAAATAACTGATGAAGGTCGAAGTAGAGAGGATATAAAATGTAGACTGGCAAAGGCAAGGAAAGCGTTTCTGAAGAAGAGAAATTTGTTAACATCGAGTGTAGATTTAAGTGTCAGGAAGTCGTTTCTGAAAGTATTTGTATGGAGCGTAGCCATGTATGGAAGTGAAACGTGGACGATAAATACTTTGGACAAGAAGAGAATAGAAGCTTTCGAAATGTGGTGCTACAGAAGAATGTTGTACGTTAGATGGGTAGATCACATAACTAATGAGGAGGTATTGAATAGAATTGGGGTGAAGAGGAGTTTGTAGCACAACTTGACAAGAAGAAGGGACTGGTTGGTAGGAAATGTTCTAAGGCATCAAGGGATCACAAATTTATCATTGGAGGGCAGCATGGAGGGTAAGAGTCGTAGAGGGAGCCCAGCAGATGAAAACACTGAGCAGATTCAGAAGGATGTAGGTTGCAGTGAGTACTGGGAGATGAAGAAGCTTCCGCAGGATAGGGTAGCATGGAGAGTTGCATCAAACCAGTCTCAGGACTGAAGACCACGCCGGCCTCAGTGGGCGTGCGGTTCTAGGCGCTACAGTCTGGAACCGAGCGACCGTTACGGTCGCAGGTTCGAATCCTGCCTCAGGCATGGATGTGTGTGATGTCATTAGGTTAGTTGGGTTTAATTAGTTCTAAGTTCTAGGCGACTGATGTCCTCAGAAGTTAAGTCGCATAGTGCTCAGAGCCATTTGAACCATTGAACTGAAGTCCACAACAACAACAACATGCAATTTTGATCCCTGTGACAGTCGGCATGTCATTGACATAGAGGAAAATTGTGGTGAGATAAAACGGATGCTTGAGACAACCTCACCTGCGCCAGTCAGGTATCAAATGATTGGCCCTCAAGTTTCACGTAACAATTTGGTATCGACGTCGGTTCATCCAGTTTCTGAATTAATTTTTGCCTCCATACCTTATCATATGCTCTTCCTGTATCTTAGAGGACCACAGTTGTAGCACTAGATACAATGAATTTTCTGGTAACCTGTTCCACCAGACGAAGGAGTTGCACCTATGCAGATAGTTTACGTTGGAAGCCACACTCTTCTGCCCTGACCGTACCATATGCCACCAGTGGTTCCAAACTGTGGGCCTGAATGACTCACCCAAACCACTAAAAGAACAATGAGCTGGTAATTTGTGGCCAGAGTAACGTCCTTTCTTGGTTTGGGAATAGGAACTACCTTGCCGATCTTCCATGCAGTGCGGAAATATTTCTTCAAGAGACAGCCACTGTAAATTCAAAATGTTCAAATGTGTGTGAAATCTTATGGGACTTAACTGCTAAGGTCATCAGTCCCTAAGCTTACACAGTACTTAACCTAAATTAGCCTAAGGACAAACACACACCCATGTCCGAGAGAGGACTCGAACCTCCGCAGGGGCCAGCCGTACAATCCATGACTGCAGCTTCTTAGACCGCTCAGCTAATCCTGTGCGACTCATTGTAAATTCTTGTCAAGAGCACCAATGGTCTACATCGTAAGTTCTTGAAGTGTAAGTTGCTGATCTTGTCAACAACAGATGCATTGCTCCCATTTAGCTTCCTGATTGTGGTTACAATTTCTCTGGGTGTAGTTAGACAGGGATGGATCTGGTTGGAAGTGGTGATGATCCGATCGACTAGTTGTATGGTGGCATGCTTGTGCTCTGTCTATGCTCTGTTCATAGGCTCCCTCAGAAGCGTCATTTGTGGCTGAAACGCCGTCGCGAATGTTTCCACTTTGGTGAGTGGGTCTTCTGTTAACTCATGAGCAGTCTGAAGCAGTCGTTTGACTGTGGGATCGGCCCTCAAGTTTTCACTAACCGCCATTCTTCTCTGGTTTGTGGGAGGAAGGAGGACATCTTATTCCCCCACGTATCTAATCGTCGTAGAAGCTGCCTTTCCAGGTGGTGCATCCATTGGCAGTAAACTGAGTTGTCATAGCTTCCAGTACCAGTTATTCTGTCGCCGTAGTTCTTCAAGTAAGGGAGACATCGGATCGAGGATCTAGAAGTCGTCAAGTACTGTGATAGATCACAGTTTTGATGGCCTACCGTACTTTACACATACAGTATTCGACGCCATAATCGATTGGGGTCCGCATCTGAAACTCCAGGGTTTGCACGATGTCGTTATTTAAGTACCCCTTGAACCAGGGCCAGTTATTTTGCTGGTGAACTAGCTGATTCGGTAAGCGACTCATTCTTGGTAGCGTCGCCACGACAAGCTCATGGTTCGACGATACGTTATTGATAGTAACAAGACGAGGGTCAATCCAAAGTCCTTGGGTGCTAACAATGTCAAGGACATCTGGACGTTGATGGCTGGGGGAAGGAGTGTGAGTGAGTTCAAGAGATCTCCAGACTTCCAGGTCAAAGTCCGTATCCATGCAGTGAAGCATCAGGCCTTTGGGGTTGGTGCTACATGAAGCATCTTCTTTTTTTCTCTTTATTGAATTGCAGTTCCTTATCTGGGGCGGGGTGGTAGAAGCATAGGCGCCACCCTTCAGCCAAGAGAAAATAAGCACATAACAGGGATACACATAAAACAACATGAAGGAGAAAATTTGGCGGAACAGTGATATGAGAAATGGGGAACATAATGGAAGATACCATACAAAAGGGGGTGATTGTAATAATGGAGATAAAAATCTAAAAATGTTGTATATGCAAAAAACCACACACTTTGACAATTAAAAGAACACAAGGCGAAGTACAGCCAGAGCATAATAGTTTTAGATGGATGCCGTATCACAGAACAATCACGTACCAAACACTATGTACAAGTCCAGCACAATTAAAATCACAGCACTTGACGTTGTTGTAGATTAGAAGGGAACAGAAGATTGACATAGCACACTGACGATGAAGATCGAACTTGGAGGTTCTGCTAGGGGTATGGATATGAGGGAGAAGTTTAAGAAAAAGGGGTGAATGGTCAGTGATAGAGGGGGGAGAAGGTGGGGGGCGAGCCGAATGGGGCCAGGGAGCGAAGAACAGGAGAGAGAAACAGCTGAGAAGGGGGTGCAGAGGCAGAGACACAAAGGGGGGAAGGAGGAAAAACCGATATTGGGGAAGGAGGGGAGAGAAAAATGGGGGCCCTGAGGAGGGGGGAACAAGGTCAGGCTACAGGTGGTATGAAGGGTAGACGTCAAGGTGAAGTTCATCATCTGGGATGGGGAGGTGCTGGAAATTGCTCCAATGAAGGAGGTGGATGGTGTGGAGATGGAGAAAGGAAGGATACACCAATAGAGGTGCAGCCATGGGTGGAGGATGGAGAGGAAGGGGCACACCAGGTGATGGGGGGGCATCAAGCCTGCAGACCGTGTAAGGGATGTGGATATGTCGGAGGAAAAGTAGGGGTTGAGGGTAGGGGATGAGGTCATACAGGAGCTGTGCGGGGGATGGAAGGTGGATACGGAAGGCAAGGTGGACCATGTGGTATTCTAGGATTTGGAGAGGCTTATGAAAGCAGGGGCAGAGGGTGGAGATACAGGCGATGCTGGCATAACAGGATAGGCTGTATGAGAGATTTGTAGGTGGGGACAGAAGTTTTAGGAGGTGGAGATGGGTATGGGCTTTCTGCAGGATGGTCAGGAGTTTAGGGGTCCAGGTGAAATGACAGATGAGGTGAGTTCAAGGAATCTGAGACTGGGGGTGAGCTGGATGGGATGACCATATATGGTTAGGTAGAAATCATGGAAGGAGTGGGTGGTATGACCTATGATGGGTCTTCGAGGGGTTGATACTGTAACTTACTAATCAGCCTAGCCTGATTGTGATATAAAATATGACCAGATTGTGTGTATGATAATGGATTTTTTATGACTGGATATGGCTATCTTTCCCGAAGAAGTAATAGCAATAAGTAGGAGGAAAGTGTACAACCGATCATTCTGATGGAAAAGTCTACTAAAATTAAAAGTACTTAAACCGAACTGGTCTATAACTGGGAAAAATGAAAGTTATTTTGTGCATTCACTCACGAACAACACCGGAAAGAAATGGGATACCATTGATCATGAATCTAAAATTACACCAACGAACGAAGAGGAAATGATTAACGATCGCCAGCCCATTAGGGTAGCTTACATCCAAAAGTCATGTACAATATGATGGGAAAAAAACATGTATTATTAAACACTGACGTGGCAACTGAAGATTGTCACGTTTTTTGACACTAATTTTAAGTGAGTGTGTAATGATGAAGAAAACTAAGAAGTCATTCTCACGTTATGTTTGGCAATAAATTTAGAAAAAACGGCATTCGAGTAATGATTTGACAATATGTAATTAAACTGTATGTTAGTACTGAACTTCGTTACGTGAAGAATGACACTCAGTGACCTCAACATAACGTCATCAAGGAAATTTAGAAAAAAAGCAAGTACTTTTTACTTTGCCGTTACTTACTTTGCAAATTGGATTTCATATTATTCTCTGGAGAACTGAGCCATTTTTACTGACTTGAACAGAATTAAACACTAGCATACGTACCAAACCAAACAGCCATGTGCTCCAAACTATATGTAAAGTAAATGAAACTTCCACACTCTTAATTTGTGCACTTTCTTTAGATTTGAATTTTTTCCAGTGATAGATCTCAATCTTGAAAAATGACATTGCTTTACTTTAGTCATATACTGAAGCCTCTGTTGTACAACAGTTAATTGAAAGTAGAATGAGGCTAAAATTCTTAAAAGTGAACTTATTCATTAATAAACTTGCTTTAACTATTCAATTTGTTTCTTACGACACTCGGCATATAAGGGAAAAAACGAACAAGGATCCTGCTTGGTAATAATGTTTGGGGGCAATGAGGACACAGTCGCTCTGAGTTTAACTGAGTACTATTTAAATAAATTATATCAATCAAATCACATTCAGCTGTGCTGCTGGATTAGCCGTTAATACTTTCTACCAATGAACAGTCTTACTTCAGTGCTGCCCATACGACGAAACTCAGAGCCGACGACAAGACTGTGTTGCTGCCACTGCTGCTGCTGTTGAAGAAGGTAGCATCTTGTGGAGCCATGGCTAACTACAGGAACGAGCAATCATAATTAATACAGTCTCTTCCACCCGTCCACTGTCTGTACTCCTGCTACTAGACATCTGGCAAGCGTGCATACATGATGCCGCCAAAAAAGGTACTCTCTACTGTGAGAGCGTTAACAACACACTTCCGCACACTACAAACGCTTGATCCTCTCTCTGTCTCTCTCTCTCTCTCTCACTCTCTGCGTACTTCGCACAACAACTACCTACCCAAAGATTCTGCAACACACAAGCACTGCTGTTATCGTTGCTTGTCGATGCAAATAACAATTCCTTTGGCTTTTTCCCAGAGTTTGTAAGTTTCACAGTAAGACACAGATAAATACAAAGAAACGCCAACAGTCTTCTACCTAAATTTACACATACAGTGAAGCAATGACTTTACTAATTAAAAGAAAGCACTTCAATTACAAATATTTACATACAATTCTGAAAAAAAAATTATATATCGGTAGCAGGCGTCATGCATCCTGCATTTTCGGTGTCACAATGCTAAGAAACCACTGGTTGCACCAAGTGGTGAACTGGTCAGGGTGGGTTTGGAAGTTGTGTTGGGATCATGGAAGGGTAGGATAGGGGTGGTGTCATCAGCATATTTGAGGAGATGTACAGTTGGGGGTGGCTTGGGCACATCGGCAGAGTACATGATATAAGGGATAGCAGAGGAGACAAAACATCTTTTCCTTTCTTTTTTGTAGTTACATGTCCCTTCCACATATGGGCAGGGAAGGACTGGCAGTGGCATAGTCTGGTGCTCTTCAGCCTAGTGGCATTACATAAAAAATAAAAAGTGGGACTCATGCATAGAAAGGAGGCCAGAGAGGAGGGGAAAAGGTGGTGAGAAAGGTGCGGTGGGGGGCTGAGGGGGTGGGAGGAAGTGAAAAGGCAGGCAGGGGGTGCACCAAGAGGCAGGAGACAGGATACAGGTGGGGTGGGAGATGAAGAGGGAAGACAAGGCAGAAGGGAGTGCAGAGACACAGAAAGAGGGCACAGGAAAGGGAGGGGATGAAAAACCACCCAAGGGAGGGGAAAGGGAGGTGAGAGGGAGCTCTGAGGAGTAGAGGGGAGGAAGGTGGGGTTAGAGTTGGTAAGAGGGGTAGATGACAGGGTGAGGCTCACCATTGGGAGAGGTAGGGGTTGGAAGTTGCGATTGGAAAGGACGTGGAGGGTGTGGAGTTGGAGAGAAGGAGAACACAATGGTAAATTCGCGGCAATTGGCTGGGCAAGGAGAGGAAGGAGACACCAGGGGCAGGGGGTTCGAGTCATTGGATGATGTATATGGTGAGAATGTGTTCGAGGAAAAGGAGGTGGGGGAGGGGCATGGGGGACAGAAGGCAGATACAGGAGGTGAGGTGGAGTGCATGGCGTTCCAGGATTTGGAGGGCTTTATAGAATCTAGGAGGGGCAGAAATACAAGTGACAATGGCAGAACTAAGGATGGGGTGGATCAAGGATTTGTAGATGTGGTGGAAGGATGCAGTCCCCATGTCTGGCCAGACAGAAGTTTCAGGAGGCAGAGTCTATTCTGGGCTTTCCGTTGAATCATAAGGAGATGGGGAGTCCAGGTGAGGTGGCGCTCAAGTGTGAGACCAAGGTATTTTAGGGTAGGGGTTAGGTAGATAGGACAACCATAAATGGTTAGGTAGGGGGCCTATGATGAGTGCCTGGGACTTGGAAGGTTTGATGTGAATGAACCACTGATGGCACTAAGTGATGAACTGGTCAAGATGGGTTTGGAAGGTACGTTGGACCACTGGAGGGTAGCATAAAGGGCCAAGAAGGTGGTGTCATCAGCAAATTTAAACATTTTTTTCTTTTTATTGTATTTCCATTCCTCCCAGATGGAGGGCTGGGCTGGCAGCAGGTTAATTTGCAGCTCTTCATCCTGCAGAAGAGTTAGAAACATAATAAGAAGATAACACACAATAAAAACAGGCGATAAAATGGCGACTTTCTAAAACTGTAAAAACAGCAGAACGTTGTGGAAGTTAAAATTTAAAAACCATGGGTTGATGATGCTAATTAAGACACACAGTAGGTAGACAGACACAACAGTAGACAGACAGTCTCTATAGTAGACACAAAGATGACACAACCACAGCCTAAGGCAGATGAGGGAGAGGGAGGACAGAACCCAGACAGATGAGGGCAAAAAAGGGGTAGGAGAGGAAAAATCAAAAGGCGGAACCAATGGAGGGAAAGGAGACAAAAAAGGGGGAGCAGGGTGAATGCGAGAAGTAGTGGGGAAGGCAGAGGAGGGGAAAGCAAAAGTACAAGGGGGAGGGGTGAAGGAGAGAATGGAGTCAAAGAGAGGGTAGGCAGGGAGAAACAGCATGGAAGGGGGGAAATTCGGAGCCCAGGAAAAGGACAGAGGTAGGTGAGGGAGGTGAGGATCAGAGTTGATAGGAGGGATACATGGAGGGAGAGAAAGGTTCATCTGGGAGGGGGAGTTGATGGAAAGCCACCTTGTGAAAGGAGATGAAGGGTGTAGTGGTGGATGGTAGGGGGGACACAATGGTGAAGGTTTGGCAGCAAGTGGGGGTTGCAGAGAAGAGGGAGATGAGCAACCAGGGGATGGGGGGGTATCCAGTTGGAAGGAAGTGTAAAGGACTCAGATATGTTCAAGCTGATGGAAGCCACCTCGGGAAAGGAGATGAGGGGTGTAGTGGTGGAGGATAGGGGGGACACAACGGTGAAGATGAGGCAGCAGGTGGGGGTTGCAGAGGGGAGGAGAGGAGCAACCAGGGTTGGAGGGTATCAAGGTGGAAGAAGGTGTAAAGGACTCAGATATGTTCAAGGAAAAAGAGCAATTTGAGTGAAACGAATCAGGTCATAGAGGATCTGAAACACTTATAAAGGAAACGCCTAAAATACTTAATACTTGTCTGCACTGAAAAGGAGAACATGGAATGTCACTGCTACTTATATAAATTACATTTTGTTAAAATTGAAAACGTACATGATAAGCTAAGGAGCTCAAGTCAAACAGCAGAGCATATGGAATAAAGTCCTTCATGAAAATAGCAAAAATTCTTATAACAGATGTTTATTAGAAGAGCAGACATTGGACTGAACGTGTGGCAACTATCTGTGGTACCAGCTAAACATGATGTAGAGCAGGCTACTTACTGGCCACTGGTATCCTGATAAAGAATCACCTGTATGAAATATGTAACTGTTACAGTGGTACATCAGTATCATAACACTTAGACATTTCAAACAAAGTATGTTGTATGTTCTTCAGTTTCAACATTTTGTTGATAATAAAGAACGTCTTGATAAGACATCCTGCTAGTTTATTATCAGCAGATGTCTGTAATTAATCATTTAATCATTTTTGCAACATGTTATCGTAGTCATTTATCGAGGGTTGGATCCCTTCAATTTGAGGTCAAAGGGTCACGCTGCCTGGGCTACCCTCAGGGTGTAATCTACAGTTTGGAAGCCTCCCAGCCTATTCTATCCAAAAAAACTAGAAGTGTGTCAATGTCGACTCTGTTCCCACCACTTCCCACAAAAAGTCACCGCCTCCTTCCCCTCTATCTCCCCTCCTCTGGCCACCCATACCATTGTGCTGTCCACTCCAGACCCCAAGTTCCTTCACACCTGTACCCCCTCTACAGCGATATGAAGGTATATCCCAGGTGCTCCTATCTCCCAAATAATTCCCCACATGGACACAGTTTCATAAAGTACCCTTCCCCTCCTTTTATACAGACATCCTCTGTGAACTCCCGCACATCTTGTTTGTCCCCCATGAGCCCCTGACACCCTTCCTCTCCTCTTCCTCTCCGCACCAGCCCCAGCCTCCCCATCGCTCCCCAACCTACATTGCCATGGTCACAAGCTCATCACAGAGGATGAGATGCTGGCTTAACTGAACTCACACCCGAACCTGAAATCCTGCTTTGCCCACTGTATCTACAATGCCTCTGATCCCACTTATCTCATATAGGTCTTTTCGGATTCTGTTCTCTCCATCGACCACTAATTTCCCACTGCCGTGCCGGCCGGAGTGGCCATGCGGTTCTAGGCGCTACAGTCTGGAGCCGAGCGACCACTATGGTTGCAGGTTCGAATCCTGCCTCGGGCATGGATGTGTGTGATGTCCTTAGGTTAGTTAGGTTTAATTGGTTCTAAGTTCTAGGCGACTGATGACCTCAGAAGTTAAGTAGCATAGTGCTCAGAGCCATTTGAACCATTTTGAAACCACTGTTGAATCCCTGTTGAATCCTCCAAATCCCCTCCCCAAACCAACTGCTGCCAGTGCTGCCTCATGTATAATGATCATAGTGACCACCTGAATTCCAACTGAAACTCCCCCCCCCCCAACCTGTCCCCATTGCAAGGTCTCCCATTTTCTCAAAAACTGCCCCAACCATGTCACCCCTTCTTCCTGTAACACCTGAAATGGCCCTATAACACCACCTGGTCCACCTTGCCTTCCGTATCTGTCCTCTGTCCCCCACACTACTCCCGTACAATCTCATCCCCTTCCCCCAACTCCTCCTTTTCCTCCAACATATCCACACCCCTTACACTGTCTACAGGCTTGATCCCCCCACCAAATGGTGTCTTCCTTCTTCGCCACCCTGCACCCATTGCCACGTCTCTCTCACTCTATCCCTCTGTCTCTCCACCTCCACATTCGCTATCTCTTTCTTCAGGGCCATCTCCAGCACCTTCACCCGGATGATGAACTTTGCCGTGACATCTACCCTTCCTACCAACTGTAGGCTTGCCTTTTCCATCCCCCTTCCCAGCCCCCTTCTGTTTCCTCTCCCCTCTTTCCCACAGAGCGATTTTTACACCTTCCCACAGTGGAGTCTGTGCTCCCTCCCTCGGCTGTTTCCCTCCCCTGTCCCTCCCTCCCTGGCCCCCTTCAGCACGCCCCCCACCTGTCTCCCCATCTCTCTCCCCCCTAGCACCACCCATCACCCCTTTCTTCCCTTCTCCCTCGTCTCTGTGCCCATGGCAGATATTCTCAGTTCGTTTGTCGTTCATTGTGTGCTACATCTTCTTGTTTTTTGCTGTTCCCCATTGATGTCAAGAGCTGTGATTTTAATTGTGAGCTGGACTTGTACATAGTGTTGCTGTTTGAGGTTGTTCTGTGATACGCCACTTGTCGCAACTTTTATGCTCCAGCCGTACTTCACCTTCGGTTTTTTTAATTGTCCCAGTGTGTGTTGTTTTTTTGTGTGAGCTCAATTTTACAGTCGCCCCTTTTTTGTCTGTTCTCTTCTGTAATGTTCCCCCTTTTTATATCTATGTACCACCATATTTTCTCCCTTACGTTATTTTAAATGCCTTCTCTTGTATAACTAACGTCTTTCAGCTGAAGAGCAGCGCCTATGCTGCTGCCAGTTCTCCACAGATGGGGAATCAATGTACAGTATTTTAACTTGTAATAATATTGAGACAAATGTCATTAGGTAATTAAAATAGCGCTAGATGTAATGGGCATGGTCTAGAGTTTCAGAAAAAATCTGCTAGATGTCGCTAAGACCGCTGACCTGGAGCGTGCAGCCAGTCTCGCGCAATATGGCGTCCGCGCAACAGAAGGCGTATTGTGTTATTGAATTTAGTCGTACTCAGTTAGTGATCGTAGTTCAGTGGGCGTGCTAAATTACCATCACCAAAGAACACTGGACGGTGGTATAAACAGTTTGCAGAAACAGGGTGCCTCTATAAAGTTAAAAGTCCTGGCCAGCCACACGTTCCTCAACAAACAGTGGAACAAATCCGACGAGCATTTGAGCGGAGCCCCCACAAGTCTAAACATCGTGCAAGCCGAGAAATTGCGTTACCGGGCACGACAGTGTGGCGTGTGTTACAGCGTCGTTTAGCCCTCAAACGATACCGATTACAACTGGGGCAAGCAATGCTATTCTAGAGGACATGGAAGATGACACTTTTATGCCACAGTTGATATTCAGTGATGAGGCAAGTTTCCATATTAGTGGTAAGGTTCACCATCATAATATTCGCATATGGGGACTCGAAAATCCTCATGAAACAATTTAACACGAACGTGATTCACCAAAAGTGAATATTTTTGGTGCTGATTTGTGAAGTAAGGTTTATGGACCGCACTTTTTGATGAAGAAACGATAACAAGATGGTTCAAATGGCTCTGAGCACTATGGGACTTAACATCTATGGTCATCAGTCCCCTAGAACTTAGAACTACTTAAACCTAACTAACCTAGGGACAGCACACAACACCCAGCCATCATGAGGCAGAGAAAATCCCTGACCCAGCCGGGAATCGAGCCCGGGAACCCGGGCGTGGGAAGCGAGAACGCTACCGCACGACCACGAGATGCGGGCACAATAACAAGACAACCGTATCTTGCAATACTACGGAACTGGTTATTCCCACAAGTTGACTCTGACAATTTCATCTATCTGCAAGATGGAGCACCACCGCACTGACACGACAACATGCGCAGTTTCCTCAATGCCAATGTGCCTCAACGGCGTACAGGACCGCGAGACCAGGCTTTACACTCTTGGCCTCTTAGGTCCCCTGACTTAATGCCATGTGATTTCTTCCTGTTGGTATATGTTAAACAATGTGTTTACTTGTCTCCCTTACCTTGTGACGTTGATTAACTGAAAACCAGAATATCAGCTGCTGGAGCTTCAGTGGCAGAAGACACCTTATGCTCAGTTTGGGATGAATTCGGCTATCGGCTAGATGTCCTCTTTGCAGCCAGTGGAGGACATATTGAACATTTATGATTGATTTTTATAAACTTCTGTCTTTTCTGAGTAAAAAAGAATTTTATTCTTGTATCTTTTACATGTCTTGTTTTTCATAGCACATACAATTTAGTTTGTTTAAAACATCTAAGTATTATCATACCGATGTACTACTGTAACAGTTACGTATTTCATACAAATGACCGTTTATCAGGATACCAGCGACCAGTAAGTGGCGCGCTCTACATCATGTTTAGCTGGCATCGCAAATAGCTGCCACACGTTCAGTCCAACGTCTGCTCTTTTAACAAGCTGCATCTGTTGTAGAAATTTTTACTGCTTTCGTAGAGGACATTGTTTCATATTGAAATCACAATTAAATCAATACCGAAAGAACAGATGCCGTCTTCATATCGTTTAAGGCTAACTGGCTGATGACCTTCTTCAGTGCGGATGCACACGATTTGACTGAACTCTTACGGGACTCTGTAGATTGTCTGCCGCGAGAAATGGGTATAATGGCAGGGGCACTACGAACATAGTGTGTGGACTATAAGTTGAGAATGTGGGTCTTACTGGGAGCGCGCCGGCGATAAATCCCTGCTTGCCGGCACGCAGCATGTTCGGTCAGAGGGTTAGCTACCGTCTGCAATAAAAAAGCTGAGTTAATGGATCAACGACAAACTGAAACGGGTGTCTTGCGACGTCCGCCCCGAGTACATACAACGAACGAAAACGAACAAAATGAGATAAAAAAATGGATAGAGCATCTGCTATGTAAGCAGGAGGTCCCGGGTTCGAGTCCCGGTCAGGGCACACAGTTTCAGCTGTCCCCCATTGATGAATATCAATGCACGTCAGCAGCTAATGGTTTTGATTTAATTGTAATTTCATTCTAGAAAGCTGCATGGTCAGCAATGGCATGTCTGAAAGAACAGATGCCATCTTCATACTATTTCATATTCTCTGCTGTTTGATTTGAGCGTCTTAGTTCATAACGTACGTTTGCAATTTCATCGTAATGTAATTTATGTAAATACCAGTTTTATTCCATGTCCTCCTTCCCACTGTGGTCAAGTATCAAGTATTTTACAAGTTTATTTTACAATGTGCTCGTACCCTGCACCCACCTTCTCCTTTCCTTTGAACACATCCGAACCCTATATATTGTCTGTGGACTCGATCCACCCCACCCTCTTGTGTCCCCCTTCCTCTGCACCCCAGCCTGTTGCCATGCCTTTACTGTAGTGTCCCACCCTCTCTCCATCTCCACACCCTCCACCTCCTTTTCCAACGCAATTTCCAGCACCTACCCCTCCTGGATGATGAACTTCGCCCTGACGTCCACCCCTCCTACCAACTCTAACCCCACCTTCCTCCTGCCTCCTCCTCAGAGCTCCCTCTCCTCCCCCTCCCTTCTCATGAGTGGCTTTCCCCCTGCTAAAACCCCTCCTTCTCCCATGCTCCCCTTCGGTGTCTCTGCACTGTTTCCTGCCTGGTCTTCCCTCTTCATCTCCCACCCTGCCCACCTCCTGCCGCTTGAGGAGCCCCCTGCCCCCCCTTTTTCCTTTTCCTCCCGCTTCCCCATCCCCCCTCCCCTCTGTCTACCTCCTCACCAACCTACAGTCCCTCGGCAGGTTCCTGCCAGTGGTTTGTTTTATTCTTTGTGAGTGTTTCGTCATTTCCAGTGGTTTTGCTTTTTTAAGTGTCTCGCTCTATGTGGATTTTGTACTGTGGCAGACTTTTACCTTGTGTTTGACTCCTGTGATTTCTAGTTCACAACGAATTGCCAGCTGTGTTCTTTCAACTTTATGTCAACTTTTTAATTGTCCCCCAATGTCCCTGTATTAGTGTGTATTTTAACTCCCAACATCTCCACTTACTGTTTTTTATGTCTCCCTTTTTACCCCCATTTTTTATGTAAGAGTTGTATTTTTGTTAAAGCCATTTGGCTGAAGAGCATGGACTGTGCTGCTGCCAGCCCTCCCCTGCCAGTATGGGGAAGGTGAATGAAATTACTATAAATAGGGAAAAAAACAATGGTTCATAAAATTATATGTGAATTTCTTCCGAAGAAAATATGGTTAGAGGTATCTAAGCATGGTCAAGTTTTTTACATCAAATTTCTTCAACCAGTAGGTTGTGTGCTTTATGTGTTGATGTTTACGCTTGCTACTGTAGCCATGTTTAAAATCGTGAAATTTTTGCAGCCATAAAGTAGTAGCCAGGTGATAGCATAAGTTATGGAAAAGGCATTGTACTTTTAGGGTTTACAGGGAAAACTGATAAGGATAAAAGCAAATGATAATACAAGCAAAAAAGCTTACACTGAATATGGCTCCAATAACAGTCCGTTTGCAAGATAATTAAATGTTCGTGGTTCCCTACCACCACTGCCTTCAGCACAAAATGTTGTCCTACTTAGCACACATTAGTAAACACACGATTCATTAAAGAATCGAACAGCCTCAAACTTGTGGCTACTTTACAAAAGAATTAATGTTTTAAATATTTGACGTCAAACGTGCAAGCTACAAAAGGTTTCGAAAGGTTTGAAGTTATGTGTAAAGCTTGTTGAGAGTCGCTAAAACGTCTCATTATCGAAGACTACATGAGAATATTCTGGTCAAATCGGGGTCTGTTTTCTGCTAAAGTTTGTTTTTTTCCCTCATCTCTATGTCTGTGATGTCACGTCTTCTGAACCGTGTGTAGTAATCAAACCAAAGGAACGTAGCAAATTAACTGTTAGATTCCCTGTCTGCCGAGGCGTGATGCGTTTATCACCGAATTCAGTACCGAGAAGGGCAATTCTCAGCGCCGATCTGGCCAGTGTTGCTGGCCGTCGTCCAGAAAAAGTGCATGCCGTAGCTGTAAATTCTGACTACACAGGAGACGTCAAATGATGTCCGCAAACTCCTAGGGTCGACATTACTTCAGTAAAATGCTGGACATGAATCATGAGTTCTGCTTGCCCATAAGCCAGGAGCAGAGACTTGAACCGAGTGTGCGCTCGTAAAGAAGCACTTCGCTCTGCCTTAGTTTCTATGCTGACAGAGAAACGAATGATGCCATTCCTACTGGCGAAATCAGCACTTTACCAAATCTGATCGCTGTTCCTTTGCCAGTAATGTCTCACATCGCTATCCAGCGATGTGTGCCCTCTCGAGACCCGCCAGAGAATCCTCTCGGCGCACGGTCTCCTGTTTAGAGCAAACCTCGCCTCATTGGTGTGCACTGTGCATGCAACCAATCACTGAGTCCGTTACAAATGGAATACCCCCGACTCTACAAGCCATGAAGCTGTCATTCAACTGCCTACAGGTCATACTCAGTGCGATAGAAACTTCTACAACAAATTGTACCTCCCTCTCCGACTACAAATCCAGCCAATCAGATCCGTTTCACTGCCAAGTGGTTGGAATACGCCTTGGCATCCGGCGTGAGAACTTCTGCGACCGTTAGCTCGCATCTGCGACAGGTAATCCTTGCACATACCTCTGTGCTAAAAAGGCTGCTACCAGCATCGTCGGGCGCCAATGACCATAGCAGTTTTGCGCCCTAAAACCAAAACAAAAACAAACAAAAAAAAAAACCAGCATCGTCTTGCCTGCCTACTCTGCATCAGCAATGGCACGGTCCTCGCAAGAAGCCGTAAAGGATTCCATAGTCTTATTATTTTCAGGGCCATGAAACGCTCTGGTTCCAGCCCTTGGTCTGCGTCACTTTCCAAGACCGCAGATGCCCTCTTCTCTTTGCTGTCCAGAGCCGGTGCACAATTATCCTCAAAGCATGCAGTTCTACAGAACCCTGAACGACCTACCTAAAAAAGACGATCCTTTATAAAGTGAATGTGAATCATGAATCGTCAAAATTATTCACGTACGGTGTCAAAACCTTGCCACCTTACAACTTTTCTCAAACATTGTGCCTGATATACACTGGATTTACCAAATATATTCTTTCGTTAGTCAGCTAACTTATTTCTTCGAATAATTTAACATATACATGTAAACAAATTTAATTGACAAGGGCTAAGTCATATTGCCTTCCGGTTTCAATACAGAGACGGTATTTTGGCGAAACAGTATAGCCTACACACCCCATGCAGTATGGTCAGAGACCATTAGTCAGATTACGAAGGTCATCTTCTTTCTAACTGCTACCAAGGCCACAGACATTCTGTTTAGTGAGGGAGTTTTATCTAATAAGTATTTCATACACTTTTTTCTAGTTGTTAGGAAGGAAAACAAGAAAACCCAGAAAAGTTGCCTTTCATTCAGCACAACGTTTCGACAGAATTTCGCAGTTTCACTTTAAGGTTATCTCCCTCAAAGTATTGTCACCAACGACTTGAGATAGTGAGAACAATGATTTGAGAAAGGGAGGTCGTGTGATTTTTCTTTTTTTTTTCCTTCAGCTACTTCAAAATTTTTTATTGCTCATTAGAAGTTTCAATGTTTCCAAGATGAGCTGCAGAAGTTCTGTAATATTCAGTATTCAAACTCAACCCCACTTATTTACATTGTGTAGCATAATGTATATATACGTTTGTTCAATAATATTCGCAAAATCTGACTCGATATTGCGTTTCAGCACCATAATTGAGAACATATAAGGCTTAATAGTAACGCAAATGGACACCATCAGTGCCTCCTCGTCATGTTGATCATCAAGTCTTCTTTAATATTTGTTGTATTACATGCTGACATAGAAGTGCTGAAACAAATATGCTGATGCCAAAGTACTTACTTACTAGTGCTGATTTGGAAGAGTGTATGAATCAGTATTTTTCTTAGGCAATTTCTCTTTATTTTTCTTCTCTAAGATAGTTTTTTTTTAATTCAGTCAAGGAATTTGGTAGATATTTTTAGATACCGGGATTATTATTCAGCACTTATTGATCATTACTGAAGCTCATTTAGGAAGGTGAGGCGGCCCGCATCTCGTGGTCGTGCGGTAGCGTTCTCGCTTCCCACGCCCGGGTTCGCGGGTTCGATTCCCGGCGGGGTCAGGGATTTTCTCTGCCTCGTGATGGCTGGGTGTTGTGTGTGATGTCCTTAGGTTAGTTAGGTTTAAGTAGTTCTAAGTTCTAGGGGACTGATGACCATAGATGTTAAGTCCCATAGTGCTCAGAGCCATTTGAACCAAGGAAGGGGAGGGGTGTATAACCTTTGCCATCGAGTACAACGTCGGATCGCAATTCTTTTTTTCCAATTTTACACTTGCTATCTCGTTTCAAGATTAAATACACTTATTATAGTTACAGTCTTCCTGAAATTATTATAGGTATCTACTTCTTTGTCAGACCTTCCAGAGACACGCAGTACGACCACAAAACATTCGACGCATATACGTGAATTCAAAGATTAGTTCATTTCATAACATATTAAGTGTCAACCAAAGCTAGTTATTATACGAAACCACTGTGGGGCTCGTCCCAGCGGTGGTTCGAATCCTCCCTCGGGCATGGGTGTGTGTGTGTTTGTCCTTAGGATAATTTAGGTTAAGTAGTGTGTAAGCTTAGGGACTGATGACCTTAGCAGTTAAGTCCCATAAGATTTCACACACATTTGAACATTTTTGAACGAAACCTTTCGTGTATCTGGAAACTGTTTTACCTTACACTCGCTAGAAGCGAATGTTACTTGGTTATCTTACGTTGTGGTTCACTTCGATGGAGATGTTAAATGCTTCCTGATGTGGTCTCTGAAACATAATAACTCGTCCAAGTTTCTTAGGAGCTGGCAATTTAAGACATTGTTCGTTTAGAAATCTTTGCCTTTTTTTTCATGTCCACGTCTCAAATACGTCACTTGGCTGATAGCACTTGCAAGAAGCTGCTTTGCCGTCCCGTGGTGCGTGATGCGGCAGCTTGCCGACCGCCTGTGTCACTGTGTCGTTTCCGGAGCGCCGACCCCTCCACGTCAGGTCGTGCACGCAGCGCCGTCGTATATGAGGTCGCCCACTGGACACTCCCTATGAGTCGTAACGCCGCAATCTCCGGCTATCCCATTACCGTTATACAACTATTTGATGGTCATAGGAAAGACATTCCTAACGCGAATATGAGCTCTCTGATACGACCTGCAACGATCTCGAGCCGAGATGAACCGAGGAAACCAATATAATGAAGACCGTTAAACTGTCATAATATTTAAGTGGGCGGCGGTAACTGCTTTGGAACTATATTTCTTGTAAAAGCGGGAAGTGCTTCAGACAACCCGTTAAAAGCATTTATTCACTCACAGTATACGAGTTTATGGTTGAACTCTGACACACCATAGGAAAATCAGCAGCATATAAAATAGTATTACGGATCAATTTCATTGCTTGTCTGAATCATGATGAGTGTCGAATTGATATGATGACAGCGTTCGTAAGACCTCACATGAAATTTACCACCGAAATATTTAGTGCGTGTAAGGTGCATTCCTCAGCAATTTCTTGTACAAACTTTAAGACAGCTTTCGTAGTTTGGTGGCAATGTGGGTGTCAGACTACAAAATCAGAGGCGCGAGAGGTAATTCGCAGTCCAGCATAGGTTGCCGCTTGTTTCTTCTGTGGCAGAGACTTCTATAGCCGGCCGGAGTGGCCGTGCGGTTCTAGGCGCTACAGTCTGCAACCGAGCGACCGCTCCGGTAGCAGATTCGAATCCTGCCTCGGCCATGGGTGTGTGTAATGTCCTTAGGTTAGTTAGGTTTACTTAGTTCTAAGTTCTAGGCGACTGATGACCTCAGAAGTTAAGCCGCATAGTGCTCAGAGGCATTGGAAGACTTGTATACATAAAAAACGCAAACATACAGCATGGTTTGGAATCCGTTCTGAACTATACCTCCTGTTATATATAACTGGAGCTCAGAGGAGGGCCTAGGGCATCTCACGACCAAAAGGAATATGCCTATGAAACCACCGTGTTCTAACGAATTTTCCGCTTAAGGAATGTTTTAACGCATACACTACCTGGTCAAAGTATCTGAAAACCTATTTGTTTACAGTAATATAGGGTGTGTGCATCCTTCGCCTTAATGATGGCTTGAACTCCGCTGAGGACACATTTAGAGAGTTGTCTGTCTGTGGAGGACTAGTAGTCCATTCTTCCTAAAGCGCACAAACCAGTGAAAGTAGTCATGTTGGACGCGGGGGCCAGAGCGACGTCGTCATTTCGGCTCATCCCAAAGGTGTGCCATTAGTTTCAGGTCGTGATTCTGGGCAAACCAGTCCACTCCGGAAATGTTATTGTCCACAAGCCATTGGTTTACAGTTGCCGCTTAATGACGATGTGCTGATACAGTCATCGTTTACGAACTGTTCCTCTACTGTACGCAGAACACAATGCAGTAAAATTTCTCCATGTCTTCCGCACTTTACGTTTTCTTAAGCGCGGCAATTGGGCCGCACCATAAACACGATGACCGCTACCATACCATAATACCATTTTCTCTATACTCCACTGTTGGTACTGCAGTTGATGGTAGGTTAAGTTCTCCGGGCATTGACCAAACCCAAATCCGTCCACCTGATTGTCACAGGAATAGCGTGAATCTAAACACAAACTCGTCCATCTGATAGTCACAAGTACATCGTGATTGATCAGATCACTCGTTCCCATGGTCCATGGTTCAATGGCGTCGGTCTTAACATTATCTCAAGCCTAGTTCAGCACTGACAACAGAAATATGTGGCTTATGAGGAGCTGCTCGACCACTGCACCCCTTACCTTTCAACTTTTACGCACACATCCCATAGCATTTTGGAACTCACTAGTGATTCTGCTGACTGCATGCGATTTCTTACAGTCACACTCCTCGCTGCTCAATGGTTCCTGTCCGCCAATACATTAGGTCTGACTGATCTTTGTTTGGCTGTAGACTATGGCAGCTTTAGAACGGTTGAAATGTACAAGGTGGATTTCTGAAGGGGGTAGGACGTCAAAGGGGCCGACTTGGAGCAGGATAGGCACTTCGTCAGTATGATCAGAAAGGATTCACAATTCACATTCATAGCAGTGGAAGTTCGAAAACAGAACGAAATGATTTTTTTTTTTACATGTGAAATTTCATCATTTTTTAAACTTACTAATGGCAGTATTAGTTGCTATAGGTACACTTTCCTTCATAAGTAAGAGTGATTCTTCTATGAATTTTGCACAGCATACAAACCATACTTAAAGGCGTATGGAACTCTAGAGTTTTCCAAATCTATTAAAAACTGTAGTAAAAATTGAGCTAATTGAGTATAAAATTTGTGTTTTTTCTGAACATGACGTTTAAAATATAACAGTTCATTCGGTTTTTCATAAATTAAATAAATTCTAGAGTTTCATACACCTGTGAGTATGGTATGTACGCTGTGCAAAATGCATCGAAGAATCTCCGTAACTTATGAAGAAAACTGTACCTATTGCAACAAATGCAGCCATTAGTAAGTGAAAAAATGATGAAATCTCACACGTAAAAAAATTTATTTTCTAATGTTTTCGAACTTCCACTGCAATGAGTGTGAATCCTGAATCTTTCCTGCTGATGCTGACAAAGTTTTATGAATTTATTTGTAAAAGTATAGACACTGGAAATTAAAATGTCCTGTGATGCCTCTCCTGCTCCAAGTCGGCCCCTTTGACGTCCTACCCCCGTTAAGGACGTGACATCCAATAGACAGTCGACGTTCTAAATCACTTAGCTCTCCGAACCATCCTGCTGTTACCGCCTGTCTGCTGACAACGCCATACTCCTCGCCTCTTTTCATACTGACTGGTCAGCCTTTCGCGACATCTAGCGGTCACTACCATATTACATACAAGTGTCAGGATACTTCTGATCAGATAGTATATTATGTTTAATATCTGCAACGGAAGAAAGCGAAAATTATAGCTACAGAAATAACATGGAATGGAAAGGCAGATCAAATATCTCGATAGAAGAGTTTACCCATCTTTGGATGGAGTGAATACATCAAGGATCTGGCCACTGGTTGCTGGATTACCTGACTGCCAGAAGTAGTAAGTCATTTCATTCCATAGGAAGTATCGTGTCACTTAGGCACAGAACAATAGTAGTGCCTCAATGACGTCACTTACACTCCTGGAAATGGAAAAAAGAACACATTGACACCGGTGTGTCAGACCCACCATACTTGCTCCGGACACTGCGAGAGGGCTGTACAAGCAATGATCACACGCACGGCACAGCGGACACACCAGGAACCGCGGTGTTGGCCGTCGAATGGCGCTAGCTGCGCAACATTTGTGCACCGCCGCCGTCAGTGTCAGCCACTTTGCCGTGGCATACGGAGCTCCATCGCAGTCTTTAACACTGGTAGCATGCCGCGACAGCGTGAACGTGAACCGTATGTGCAGTTGACGGACTTTTAGCGAGGGCGTATAGTGGGCATGCGGGAGGCTGGGTGGACGTACCGCCGAATTGCTCAACACGTGGGGCGTGAGGTCTCCACAGTACATCGATGTTGTCGCCAGTGGTCGGCGGAAGGTGCACGTGCCCGTCGACCTGGGACCGGACCGCAGCGACGCACGGATGCACGCCAAGACCGTAGGATCCTACGCAGTGCCGTAGGGGACCGCACCGCCACTTCCCAGCAAATTAGGGACACTGTTGCTCCTGGGGTATCGGCGAGGACCATTCGCAACCGTCTCCATGAAGCTGGGCTACTGGGCTACGGTCCCGCACACCGTTAGGCCGTCTTCCGCTCACGCCCCAACATCGTGCAGCCCGCCTCCAGTGGTGTCGCGACAGGCGTGAATGGAGGGACGAATGTAGACGTGCCGTCTTCAGCGATGAGAGTCGCTTCTGCCTTGGTGCCAATGATGGTCGTATGCGTGTTTGGCGCCGTGCAGGTGATCGCCACAATCAGGACTGCATACGACCGAGGCACACAGGGCCAACACCCGGCATCATGGTGTGGGGAGCGATCTCCTACACTGGCCGTACACCACTGGTGATCGTCGAGGGGACACTGAATAGTGCACGATACATCCAAACCGTCATCGAACCCATCGTTCTACCATTCCTTGACCGGCAAGGGAACTTGCTGTTCCAACAGGACAATGCACGTCCGCATGTATCCCGTGCCACCCAACGTGCTCTAGAAGGTGTAAGTCAACTACCCTGGCCAGCAAGATCTCCGGATGTGTCCCCCATTGAGCATGTTTGGGACTGGATGAAGCGTCGCCTCACGCGGTCTGCACGTCCAGCACGAACGCTGGTCCAACTGAGGCGCCAGGTGGAAATGGCATGGCAAGCCGTTCCACAGGACTACATCCAGCATCTCTACGATCGTCTCCATGGGAGAATAGCAGCCTGCATTGCTGCGAAAGGTGGATATACACTGTACTAGTGCCGACATTGTGCATGCTCTGTTGCCTGTGTCTATGTGCCTGTGGTTCTGTCAGTGTGATCATGTGATGTATCTGACCCCAGGAATGTGTCAATAAAGTTTCCCCTTCCTGGGACAATGAATTCACGGTGTTCTTATTTCAATTTCCAGGAGTGTATTTGTAGAATCATGAAACAGACTCTGTGCTTGCATATGATGTCTTTTCTGAAGACAGAAAAATTCCTATCTAGGATTGGCTTCCACAGATATCGACAGTGAGGAGACAAGGTTCATTCATGAGAACGAGAGGGCGGTACATAGTGGAGTACAGGTTCAAGTCATTTTTGTTTTCTTCCATAAAAGCTTCCATGCAGCTCCACGACGTCGACTTGTAAATTAAACATGTACGTACGGACTACCCGACAGATATGCCATTGCACTGAATAATTCCTTTTGAACAGAACTCAAAGTGTCCTTACGGGAGAAGTATCGTCAGAAGAGCAGGTTGCGTAACACAGGGTAGTGGAACCGGATCGCAGCTTTTTACAGCGGTAGAGACATTACGTAAACCTATGAGGTTGTCTGCATACAATGCAGTTGTGTAAATGTAAATGTTGAAACCGGTCAATTGAATCTGTTTTATGAATCTTAGGAGTGGTAGAAATCTTAACATGTGAGCAGTGTTTAGCTCGTCTGTCATTCCATTTTTCTGCATCTTCACGTAGCCTCTGGTAAAGGGAAAAGAAATCTGTGTTTTGTTCATTCACACGGACACGGCCTACTTCATTCCCATATTTCTTTGTATGTGTGTGAATGGATGCGCTACTTTGAAGTTGCCACCAGCAAGGTTAGAGTTGGCAGTTGGCGTTGCCAACTTAGCTTGGTAACAGAAAGACTGTGACGGTACCTAAAGATTACTGATGAGTGTTTTGTCTTTACTAGTACATTAAGTACTTGGGCTACACATGGCTCCGTTTAAAAAGAATAGCTCGATGTAGTCACAGCGTCGCGTCACGCACGTCTGCTTTCATGCCCCGCATCTGTTCGCTGCAAGTAACATCTTTTCGATGTAATAATGCAGTCAAATAGTCTAAGCATTGGTTAGAATCACGAGTTAATAAACTGCACAGAAATGTATAGTGAAAGATAAATGATTAATTTAATAACAAGGGTTCTACTCTAACGTCTGTAACTGGTTTAGACGACTGAGAATTATATCGAATAAACGGGCAGTTGACCTGCGATATTCAGTTAAAGTACAGACAACAAAAGACCCTTATCAAATGCAGCAAAGTTACCTTTAGAGCATTACACGAATGATAGTAGAATCTACAACCTTAATAGTTACCAAAGATACATGAAAACTAGTAGATTCTTTTCTTAAACACAATACACGAACATTTACCAGGTCAAAACAATTCAGAGCTCAACGTGATGATCCGTAAACTAACACACATGATTCAAAGGACAGTAACTCATGCTCTCTATATTCTCAGTTCCATAATTCAAGTGACAGAAGTTAGAGTCCTGCTACGGAGCGCATTTAGACCTCTCCTACTGCAAAGTGCCTTCAGAAGTATGGTAGCGACTGTTCACCACCTAGAATCAAGCACCTCCAAATTACGTTAGCACTCATTGCCATAGGCAGGTTTCCCTCCTTCCAGAACTCGCGCAGAATTGCCAGCTGCTTCCTTGAGCTCTTCATTCGAAATGTCTCAGTCTCCATTTGACTGCTGTAGTGTTCTGCTACTGTCTGCTTTTCCATGGGCTGAATGCAGTCTCCACCAAAAAGACATCATTGTTACGTTCTACAGACATGATCTGAATCATCTTCACCTCTTTCTGGACTAAACTAATATATTACAATGTTTACATAAAGAAATGTTATAAACATTCTATCAAACTAAGATAATTTACAATAATTATAAATAAATAAGCCAGGATTCTTACACAAGTTCGCTCACAATAAGTGACAACAGATTGTCCTTATATTTTGTTTAAACAATTATTTAGGCCTGCTTGATAGAAGTGTCTTTTGGTTCTCTGTTGAACTGTGGTGTCCACTAACATATGTGACTGACAAATTTTAAATAAGCACATTTCTAATACAACTTGCAATCATCATTTAAATAAAGGTACTGGCAAAATAGTAAACTGTTCATTAAATAACTACACAAGTGTGCCAATATATGAGGTATTCATGCTGTTTTCATTTGCTGTGTAAATGTGAAAAATACGATGGTCTGGCGATCATTTGTATAATGGAACATATATAAAAGACGTCGTAAATCAATAAATAAAGTAGATACAGATGAGTGCGTCTTATGTATGGTAGCTATCATGCAATGCTGTCATCTGAGGTATTGTTTCCTGAAATCGCATGAAACTTTTAAAAGTCATTAACTCAGAGGACCATTATGAACATATTTTATAACAGTAAATTATGAGCTTTTGTTGTTTTAAAGACCTTGGAGATACAGTTGTATCAATGGATCACAGATGTACTGAGATTTGTATTAATATTTGACTGTGATTTATTGTCGAAGTTCAGAGAACTGTAACTTAACCATCTTTAACGTCGTTTAACACTCTGTCATTTCTTGAAACATTGTCTGACATCCTAAGCGACCATTCGTCGCCAAATTCCCCATACCGGGATTAACCCACATCTGGTCCTTTGCTGACGCACCTGGCTGACCTGTAACAGCCTGGCCGCAACGTGCTCTCGGCTCTCCGGCCATGCGGCTTCGCAAACAATTTCACCTTACCTTGTACCAATTCTAGTCGGGCTTTTAGCTCGCTTTGATAATTGTAACGGTACAATGCGTAGAATCCAAGAGTTGTACGTCAGTGACAGAGCGTCAAGTCGGTACTCCTCCGTAAAGTGGTTAGTATTCCTCTCCAAAGGTAACAGAGAATTCTAGCACCACTGGTCACTCGGTGAATGGTCCCAACTTGTGCACTCTCTGGCACTCTGGCACTGGCACCCAGATTGTAAGTACTGTATGCTAGTGTTAGCAACCTGCTGCTAGGTGTACAAAGGTATTGGTGTTATTTAAGTTTGATTTTAGAGGTTGGTTAACCTTTTCGTTAGAGTTTCTATGTTTGGCTAATCGTTCTGCCATTTCAGTTTTACTTTCAGTGCATTAGCTGGGCATTCAATACAACCTTCTGATATCCTTGAAGGTAATTTGTGAACTGTACCTTTGGGATATCTTTCCGAGTTTATCTTTGTCTACACTATTATATCTTTTGACTACTATGTTCACCACATATTCGTATGTTTATTGCTAGAGTAAATCTGTGCTATTCAAATAGAACATTATAATGGATAAGAGTAAAACAAATACCTTTACACAGCAGGAATTTGTATTAGTTTTTAGTTTCTCTATTTTCTTCGATATAGAGTGAAATTGAAGACATAGGTTTGCAAGTGGTCCTCTGAAATCAGGAGTTTGGCACAAGAGAAGAATTTGTGGTAGGTTGCATCTAACAAGTCAACAAACTAATGACTGGAAAAAGAGAGAGAGACAAGTTGGCCTTCAACACACATCGTGCCACTGGTAGGCTGCTAGAGTAAATTTGTGTTGTTCAAACTGAAATCCATAATGTGTATTCAGACTATCATTTCTACGTGATAGAAATTCCAATGGATTTCCCATTTCTACACTTTGTTGGCGATAGAGCGAATATGTCCTTCAACTTATCTCATGTCCGTTCTCTCACCAAAACAGCCCAGCCATCTTGCTTAACGTGTTGATCACAATGTGCTGGTATTGCATACCTACTTGTATGTTGAATTTCTCCTGGTTTCGGCTTTTCTGTATTTATTTAAAGTAGTGCAGTTTCTTCGTCCACCTACCCATTGCGTGTCCCAAGAGCTACCATTTCAGATCTACGCATCCAGCCGCTTTGGCAGATGCATTATACCGAACAAAAATATTACCTATTCATACAGGAAATTCCTTTCGGTCATTTATTGAAGGGCTTTTAATCCAGTTTGGGTATTGACCGTAGAAATACCGCCACAGGCCCGATACATGTATACGTGGCCATTGGAATAAGAATAGAATACTAAGCAGTTCTCGTTGGTTTTCTATGTGTGGACAGGCTTGAGCAAACTCCGTTTTGTTGACCAAGCTCCCTAATGCCAAAAGCATTCCCCTTTGTCTTGGTAGTTGATTTAATCTAATTGTTTCGGTATTTCCTGAATCTGCTTGTATTCAGAAGTCCCCCCCTCCCCCCCCCCCCAAACAACACTTTCTTAAACCCCACTCATTACATAATATGCTCAGAGCCCTTGATACTCACAACGTCTGGAACAGTAGATGAATTGAAATTGTAAGAGAGAATAAATGTTTACAGAGCAATTTAGCACATTGTTTAACCACCAGCCGTTTATACATCAGCCGTCCCCTCCCTAGCGTTCCTATTATGAAGTAATTATTCTCATTCAAGTTATCCATAGAAGTTAATAAAAATAAATTACTATGGTTAATGACTCGGTTCTATTGAACAAACCAACGTTTTGATGGGCATGTTGGGATGCAAACCTGGTTGAGATGGACACTTCACAATACACGCCATTAGAAACTTGACACAAAAGGGTGAAGAAATTTTATGTTGTCAGTGTCTGATGCATTAACTGGTAGCTGACTTTCGTCATAACGAAATGGAAAACAAGCCCCTTAAATTCGATATCATTTCACTATGAGATTGGTGATCAGTTACTGAATCAGTCACAACTTTCTAATATCCAGGAGTTCCTGTTCGAAGTGTAATGGGATGGCAGGATGTCTGGCTATGGTGGCGCTTTTCTGCTGAAGATGGAGGCAGGTGCAGCAGAAGAAAATTCGTAGATATAAGAACTTCTTTATTACTGTTTGTTTACAATCAAGTAACTTGGCAACTGCAAGTGGTGATGTGGGAAATGTGAATGCTCTGTCACAACATCATTTGATAAGCCGACCTCTGTCTGCTAGCAAGGTGCCCCATTGCCAATTGTCTTGCGCTGTAAGAGGCTCGAACTCGCCAATCGAAGTACGGGCGGTCTGAGAGTGATAACTGCATGTACATCCAGCTGTGTAACGTTCCAGCGTTCATGAGCGTAGTAGTCCTAGGTTGACATCTCGGCAGAGACAGGAATTACTGGATCCTCGCGTTGTAGCCATGAGCCAGCGACCAAGCACTGATTTGCCAGACGTCCAAGGTTTGTGGCCCGATGGTAGTAGTATATGGCTACACCATCAGCATGTCTCCGTCCGCCACTCGTGGTGTGACATAACGTAATGACACTGTTTTAGTTACCGGCCACAAGTCCTGTGGATACACGTTATGTGACTTTAAAGGAGTGATTTCAATGGCCTTCTGCATCCTCACGCCATTGATCATTGCGATTCTTCCGCCTTTAGGGACAGTTTTCCACCCGAAGGACAAGAGAGTGCCCTGAACGTCTGTCCGCTCCTCCACCCTCTTTGACAAGGCCGTTGGCAGACCGAGAGTGACTTCTTATTCCGGAAGTCTTCGGTCACCAATACTGAAAATTAATCAAAATTTAAGCACTGGCGGGCTTCGAATCCGGGACTGATGACATTTTGATTACTAATCAAAGACGCTACTTACGCTCGAGATTTGGCGCCTACTTCAGTGTGAGGTACTTTTAATCGATTCCAAACGAAACTGTGTCTCGACATATGGTAGAGAATCCAAAGAAATGCCAGTCGTACGTAAAGTACACCAGCGACAAGACAATCAAAACATTAACTGCGCGAAAACGATGGTAATGTTATCGACAAAAGTGCCGGCAAAGTGGAGTTCGTAAACATGGTTTTCCGAAATTCCTTCACCAACGAAGACATAAAATTCCATTACGTGATGTAGAATTACATCCGTGGTAGAGGCAGGTCTTCCTATTTGGGACTACCCTGAAATACAGAAATGTTTTGGTCGCGCAGTTCTCTATTAAGCGTTACGCCTTTCAGAATTTCATCATCAGAATGAAGCTGCTGAATAAATCGTACAAGAAAATTAACGATGGAAAATATGTACATAATAACGTTGGTAACCATCTATCTACATCCTGTACTGAAACTTCAGTTAGTAAAGTACTTAAATTTAAATAAAACTATAGTACTAAACTTACGAAAATGAGCACATGAACTGAATGTAATACGGATCTCATGTTACATAGGCGTATTTGACAGTGTCGTTCTCTATTCGGAGAAATCCAGTGTGAAATTGAACTAGGCGATTAAGCTATCAAAGAAATAAACGAAGGCCAGTAGTTGGCACTGGCATTAACTCTACGAAAAAAGTCAAATAGGAACTTTACAAATAACAATACATTGCAATTAACTGCATGTCAGAACCTTGAATAACTCGACAAAGACAAATTTATGCTACCTTTATGGAGGAAAAACTCATATACTGACAGCATGAAATGTGCGTCGTTAGGTAGCATCGCAAACAAGTATACAAAGATAGTCTTTAGTCAACAGTGACAACAGAAGAAATATTTGCAACCAGTAACTGGTGTGGTCAAATATACACACAAAACTGATATAGATCAGGAATATAAGTTGCTAGAGAATAAGTATCACCCAGTTTTACCATATTACTATAGACGAACATATAATAAATGATATATAACATACTCGTGTAATTGAGCCTAGATTAATGGCAATAACTAAAAAGATAACTATTGTACAATGAAAGGGACTATTTGTAATTTTATAAGAAAACTTTTTGGTATAGTATTAGATTGTCCAGCTGTTACCAGTTTACAACCATCACTAAATGAAATATAGGTACACATAATTTTAAAATTAGAAATAAATCAGGTGACAAAGTGTAAGGAAATGCAGACGACTGCTCAAGTGGGTGTAGCAAATGGGTACAAAGCCAACAGTATTTATAATTGTTTTATGATACATAGAATACGAACTCCAAGGTAGTCAGAAAAGACAATAAAGAAAGTCGTTTTGTCAGTTAAACTACAATGGTCAGCCGTGTGACAAAATTGCAAAAGTTTTGAAAAGGCTAATATCAATTTACACGTGCGATTAAGGCATGACGTAGGACAGAAACCAAGTAGCACTTTCAGTAAACCAGGTGTATATGCGATACGATGTTTTGATTGCGTTAATTTCTGTATTGGTACGATGGGGAGAAATTTCAGTTCTAGATACCGAGAGCACTCATATCCCATTGATGCCAGCGCTCTGGAACAGTTTTTGGAAACGAAGAAGCATGGTTTGTAGCCGACACCTGAAGGACTTAAGGTTTTGCAAGTCGTTCCTTATAGCCGTCAGAGATTTTGGAAGAATTTGAAATACGTACACATCGAATCATCGGTTACTTAATGAGCTTGAGTAGGAACTGGTTCATAGGTTTTTTTGAAGACAATACGAAATGTATCTTGGATTTGGCCCAAGTGATCTAAGACTGGTGAGATTAGTCATAATCATCTACAGATAGTGAGCTATGTATGATGCAACTATTATAGCTAAGTGCTACAATGGTGAGACCATTTTTATTGGCCGACCTGGTATGGCTATCTTGTCAGGCTTTCCATATAGATTCACTCGACTCCAAGACATGGAGCCATTGTTCTCGCAGGCCACCACCAAAAAGTACCTGCCTTGCTGTGTAGCTCCTTTAGTTACAAACGCTGTGTAGTTCATCGCTACTTTGCCATTAAGCCAACGTTATTACTTCATGTTATTCATTTGACTCAATTCTCAATTTTATAGTAACATGTGCATGCTTACTTGCCATGTGTTCAACATTATTAGCACAGTAAATTTAACTTCTCGTACTTAGTTACATTACATGTACATTGCAGTGTGGTTCACCTTACGAAAGCTCCCTGTGGGTTGGAAACCCACACCTTCCAAATTGGAAGATACCGGCCGCTTGGTCTACCCTCAGGGCGAAATTGAAGCTGTGGAAGACCCCCTCACTGTCTGCTGCCATCTGCTCCTTCCATCCGTCCGACCGTCGGCTGCCTGGTGCTCGCCATTGCTCTGTCTTTGTTCTCTTTCCCTTCTTTGGCGACACCTGTCGCCAGTAGACTGCACAGTCCACCATCAACACCACCATTACCACCCTATACAACTCTCATTCACCTACCCCCATCAATACCTCCTAGACTGCCCACTCTGGGCTTCCCCTGTCTACTCCAGCTCACCTCCTCACAGTCTCGTCCCCTTCTGTCTCCTCCCCATCCCTGTATCCTCACCTGTATACTGGACCTGCCCCTGCCCCTGCTCCTGCTCCTCCTTCCCCTGCTCCTGCTTCTGCCACCCCTCCCGCCACTACCACCCATTGGGATGACTTTTCTCCACTCTCTGTGCTATGAACACCACTGCTTCTCCTAACCATGTCACTGCCTGCTGCACCACAGTCGCCAACATGGAGCACTCACCCTCCCTTCCAAGTACCTCCACCTTACACAAGGAGCTTGCCTCCTGCCACCTCCCAATCCAACCAGTCCCTCACTCCTCCTCCCATACCAGCCCCACCAAAAAACTCCCCAAATACCTGAGTGCTGACCACGCCTCCACTCCCTCCTCCAAGTAACTATGGCTCCCTCTTCCTTCTGATCCCCCCAAGGACATCATCACACTTCCTGCATCCCCAACCCCCACCCTGCACACATTTGTACTTTCCAACCCCAATCCTAAATTCCTTGATTCCCATACCCTCATCCTAGATATCTGGAAGTATATCCCCAGTGCCCCCATTGCTCAACGTATCCCCACAGACGCCCTGCCCTTATCAAATCCTCCTCTCCCTCTTCACACTGACCTCCTCCAGAAACGTCCCTGGATCACCTTTGGCCCACCTCATACCTTTCATTACCTCTTCCCATCAGCCTCAACATCTTGTCGTCTGCCAACACTCACCACCATGATTACAGAACTCAGCCCTGTGGTCAAGAAGGCAGAGGTGTTTGTGGAATTGAATGTCCACCCCACCCTGGAAATCTGATCAGCCCGACGTATCTATAGCAACTCCAGCCCTAATTTCCTGATGAATCTCTTCACAGAGTCCACTTCATCTGTTGATCACCTCCTAACTCAGGGAGCCCTGATTTTCCACTGTCGCCACCCATTGAAACAACCTGTTCCCCTTCTCAGCTCTACCTCTGCCAGTCCTGTCTTCTCTGCAACAACCGAATCACTCAAAACTGCAAAATTCGCCCACTTGCCCCACTGTAAAGACTCCCAATTCCTCCCAACAATGCCCTAACCTAGCTTCTCATCTTTCCTCCAACACCTGCAATGAACCTCACCATTCCTACTCCTCCAAATACAAGTCGAAACTCACCCCCCCCCCCCCCACTAACCCTGAGCTCACTGTCCTTGTTTGCCCCATGGATCAGCCCATCCACCCGAAAAATGCTCTCCACCCTCCCCCTACAGCCAAAGACACCATTAGGTTCCTGAATATTGTGCTCTAGAATATCCACTCCTTCTAACACCCCCACATCCTCCAGCAGATCTCCGTTGCCACTTGCTCCATCTTGCCTACGCCACATATTCCCACAACCAGGCCTACTTCACCTTCACCCACCTCAACACCCTCATTTAAGCCTCTCACCACCTCCCTCTATTCCCTTCCCCCTCACCCCCTCTCCCACTCACTTGTTAACAGTAGGATCTCCTATACCTAAACTTCAAACCCTCCCTGCCAACAAATATCTCTTCATACATACTTTGTCCCAGCACCAGGTAGACTCCTTCACCCTTAAAAACCTTCCTCTCACCTCACCACGTAATATGCACCTCTCCCTACCTCCTTCACTGCACCAACAACCTCCTTCCCCTTATACTAGGTGGTGTCACTAATGGCCACCTTAAGCATATCCCTGGTTGGCCACAACCTCTGCTGAATGACCTGACCATACACCTTACCCTCAGCGTCTTTTTTCCTCTCTCACTATCACCTGTGCCACACTCTGTATCCAACCCACAGTTCCTCTCCCCTATGACTTCATCTCCCATGTTGACCACACCTTCTCCATCTATGTGATTGCCACGGACTTCAACATCCACAACTATGACCCTGTCACCAGACAGCAGTGGTATCAGTTCCTCACCACCCTCCACAATGACCTTGTTCCTCTCCCACACCACACCTGTCCTGAAAGTAACTACACTCCAGATGTTATCCAAGCTTCCCTCAACATCCTTGGTTGTATCGCTGTGGAACTCCTCAACCTCACTGGTAATGACCACATCCCAGTCCTTTTCAACATCTAATTCCATCGTCCCCCTCCTGCTCCCCACCCCACAGACCCTTCACTGTCCATGAGTAACGCTGTGCCAACTGGGATGCCTACTGAGAATTCATTGCCTCACAGGTCGCAAGCCGCCCACTTACCTTTCACCATCCCACTTACATTACTTATGCCTCATCCTTCCGCCAGAAGACAACCACTGACGCTATGGAGACCCAAGTTGCTATCAAATTTCTCCACTCTCACTGCCCTAAACTTCCTCCACAGACTGTCCTTCTCTGTGCATCCCGCAAGCTCTATCACTCCTTCCTCTGTATCCATGACAGGGATACACCCCTCTGCCTCTAGTAATTGCAATGGCACATTCGACATCTCCTAACAGCAAAGAAATGCCGGGACTGGCGCTAGACATGTACATTCCTCAACTCTGACCTCCCTGTCAACTCCTTCAATTACTGATCTGCCTTACACTGCCTTACTAGTAACCATCCCACTCCACAATATCTCCTTCTCCACGACAAATGCCCCTTTCCTGACAGCCTCAGTAAGGCTACCGATTTTGCTTCCCATCTCTCTGAGTCTTCTCCATTCCTAACAATTGGCATTTTGATAACTTCTCCACAGCAGTTGAACGCACTGATACCTCATTCCCACGACACACCTCGAGTTTCTGGTACATGAATCAGTTACCACCTCAGACATAAGCACTCCCTTTGCCACACACGACATCTAACTCATCCTCTGCTCCAAATGCAACACTGCCCCTGGTCATGACAGTGTCACCAACTGCCACCTCAAGGAATCCCCCCCACCCACTGCTTCCTGGCTGTCCTTGCTACCCTGTGTAATGTCTTCCTCTCCACTGTGTTTTACCTTGACCTATGGAAGACCCAACCCAAAACTAAACCCAACAAATCCCCCCTCTTACGCCATTACCTATCGTCCAATCTGCCTCACTTCAATGTTCAGTAAGGTATTTGAGTCTATACTCTCCCCTTGTATTCATCACCACATTAACCAGCACCACCTACTTCCCCTTACCCAGCGTTGCTTCCAGCCCTCCTTCTCAGCCGATGACCAGCTCCTTAACCTTACCATTCTTCTACCCCTTCAACTTAACCCCCATCGCTCCACTATCTTTGTGTCCCTCAACCTCCAGAACGCCTATGACTGTGCCTGGCACACCAGGCTCCTCTTTAAACTCCAGACCTGGTCTCTTCCTGTCAATTTCGTCTGTCTCGTTGCTTCCCTCCTCTCCTGTCATCCTTCTTATCTACAATACCACCTCCCACACCTCCTATCCCAACACCAGCATCCCCCAAGGCTCCATCCTTCCCCCTTTCCTCTAGCTGATATATACTGTAGATATGCCCAAACCTCCTCCACCTGTTCACCTCCTCCAATTTGCTGATGAGACCGCCTTCCTGGCCCTTTAAACTACCCTTCAACAGCCACAATGTATCCTTCAGACCCACCTTGACCAGTTTACTGCCTGGTGCAACCAGTGGCTCCTTCGCACTAACCCTTCCAAGACCCAGGCAATCATCATAGGCCAAACCACCTCCTCCTTTTGGATCCACCATTTCTGCTTCACCACAGCTTTACTGTATGATTAAATGATGATGGCGTCCTCTTGGGTAAAATAATCCGGAGGTAAAATAGTCCCCCATTCGGATCTCCGGGTGGGGCTCTACTCAAGAGGATGTCGTTATCAGGAGAAAGAAAACTGGCGTTCTACGGATCGGAACGTGGAATGTCAGGCCCCTTAATCGGGCAGGTAGGTTAGAAAATTTGAAAAGGGAAATGGATAGGTTAAAGTTAGATATAGTGGGAATTAGTGAAGTTTGGTGGCAGGAGGAACAAGACTTCTGGTCAGGTGACTACAGGGTTATAAACACAAAGTAAAATAGGGGTACTGCAGGAGTAGGTTTAATAATGAATAGGAAAATAGGAACGCGGGTAAGCTACTACAAACAGCTTAGTGAACGCATTATTGTGGCCAAGATAGATACGAAGCCCACACCTACTACAGTATTACAAGTTTATATGCCAACTAGCTCTGCAGATGACGAAGAAATTGAAGAAATGTACGATGAAATAAAATAAATTATTCAGATAGTGAAGGGAGACGAAACTTTAATAGTCATGGGTGACTGGAATTCGAGTGTAGGAAAAGGGAGAGAAGGAAACGTAGTAGGTGAATATGGATTGGGGCTAAGAAATGAAAGAGGAAGCCGCCTGGTAGAATTTTGCACAGAGAACAACTTAATCATAGCTAACACTTGGTTTAAGATGGTTCAAATGGTTCTGAGCACTATGGGACTCAACTGCTGAGGTCATTAGTCCCCTAGAACTTATAACTAGTTAAACCTAACTAACCTAAGGACATCACAAACATCCATGTCCGAGGCAGGATTCGAACCTGCGACCGTAGCGGTCTTGCAGTTCCAGACTGCAGCGCCTTTAACCGCACGGCCACTTCGGCCGGCTTTAAGAATCATGATAGAAGGTTGTATACATGGAAGAGCCCTGGAGATACTAAAAGGTTCAAATGGTTCAAATGGCTCTGAGCACTATGGGACTCAACTTCTGAGGTCATTAGTCCCCTAGAACTTAGAACTAGTTAAACCTAACTAACCTAAGGACATTACAAACATCCATGCCCGAGGCAGGATTCGAACCTGCGACCGTAGCGGTCTTGCGGTTCCAGACTGGAGCGCCTTTAACCGCACGGCCACTTCGGCCGGCATACTAAAAGGTATCAGATAGATTATATAATGGTAAGACAGAGATTTAGGAACCAGGTTTTAAATTGTAAGACATTTCCAGGGGCAGATGTGAACTCTGACCACAATCTATTGGTTATGACCTGTAGATTAACACTGAAGAAACTGCAAAAAGGTGGGAATCTAAGGAGATGGGACCTGGATAAACTGAAAGAACCAGAGGTTGTACAGAGTTTCAGGGAGAGCATAGGGGAACAATTGACAGGAATGGGGGAAAGAAATACAGTAGAAGAAGAATGGGTAGCTTTGAGGGATGAAGAAGTGAAGGCAGCAGAGGATCAAGTAGGTAAAAAGACGAGGGCTAGTAGAAATCCTTGGGTAACAGAAGAAATATTGAATTTAATTGATGAAAGGAGAAAATATAAAAATGCAGTAAATGAAGCAGGCAAAAAGGAATATAAACGTCTCAAAAATGAGATCGACAGGAAGTGCAAAATGGCTAAGCAGGGATGGCTAGAAGACAAATGTAAGGATGTACAGGCTTATCTCACTAGCGGTAAGATAGATACTGCCTACAGGAAAATTAAGGAGACCTTTAGAGATAAGAGAACCGCTTGTATGATCATCAAGAGCTCAGATGGAAACCCAATTCTAAGCAAAGAAGGGAAAGCAGAAAGGTGGAAGGAGTATACAGAGGGTCTATACAAGGGCGATGCACTTGAGGACAATATTATGGGAATGGAAGAGGATGAAGATGAAGATGAAATGGGAGATACGATACTGCGTGAAGAGTTTGACAGAGCACTGAAAGACCTGAGTCGAAACAAGGCCCCCGGAGTAGACAACATTCCATTGGAACTACTGACGGCCTTGGGAGAGCCAGTCCTGACAAAACTCTACCATCTGGTGAGCAAGATGTATGAAACAGGCGAAATACCCTCAGACTTCAAAAAGAATATAATAATTCCAATCCCAAAGAAAGCAGGTGTTGACAGATGTGAGAATTACCGAAGAATCAGTTTAATAAGTCACAGCTGCAAAATACTAACACGAATTCTTTACAGACGAATGGAAAAACTAGTAGAAGCCGACCTCGGGGAAGATCAGTTTGGATTCCGTGAGGCAATACTGACCTTACGACTTATCTTAGAAGAAAGATTAAGGAAAGGCAAACATACGTTTCTAGCATTTGTAGATTTAGAGAAAGCTTTTGACAATGTGGACTGGAATACTCTCTTTCAAATTCTAAAGGTGGCAGGGGTAAGATACAGGGAGCGAAAGGCTATTTACAATTTGTACAGAAACCAGATGGCAGTTATAAGAGTCGAGGGAGATGAAAGGGAAGCAGTGGTTGGGAAGGGAGTAAGACAGGGTTGTAGCCTCTCCCCGATGTTATTCAATCTGTATATTGAGCAAGCAGTAAAGGAAACAAAAGAAAAATTCGGAATAGGTATTAAAATCCAGGGAGAAGAAATAAAAACCTTGAGGTTAGCCGATGACATTGTAATTCTGTCAGAGACAGCAAAGGACTTGGAAGAGCAGTTGAACGGAATGGATGGTGTCTTAAAGGGAGGATATAAGATGAACATCAACAAAAGCAAAACGAGGATAATGGAATGTAGTCGAATTAAGTCGGGTGATGTTGAGGGTATTAGATTAGGATATGAGACAAAGTAGTAAAGGAGTTTTGCTATTTGGGGAGCAAAATAACTAATGATGGTAAAAGTAGAGAGGATATAAAATGTAGACTGGCAATGGCAAGGAAAGCGTTTCTGAAGAAGAGAAATTTGTTGACATCGAATATAAATTTAAGTGTCAGGAAGTCATTTCTGAAAGTATTTGTATGGAGTGTAGCCATGTATGGAAGTGAAACATGGACGGTAAATAGTTTGGACAAGAAGAGAATATAAGCTTTCGAAATGTGGTGCTACAGAAGAATGCTGAAGATTAGATGGGTAGATGACATAACTAATGAGGAGGTACTGAATAGGATTGGGGAGAAGAGGAGTTTGTGGCACAACTTGACCAGAAGAAGGGATCGCTTGGTAGGACATGTTCTGAGGCATCAAGGGATCACCAATTTAGTATTGGAGGGCAGCGTGGAGGGTAAAAATCGTAGGGGGAGACCAGGCGATGAATACACTAAGCAGATTCAGAAGGATGTAGGTTGCAGTAGGTACTGGGAGATGATGAAGCTTGCACAGGATAGAGTAGCATGGAGAGCTGCATCAAACCAGTCTCAGGACTGAAGACCACAACAACAACATTTATGGTTGTCCTATCCGCCTCATCCCTACCCTAAAATATCTTGCCCTCATCCTCGACCGTCACACCTATACTCCCCATCTTCTTACAATCCAAACACCATACACTCCACCTAGCCTTCCATATCCACCTCCTGTCCCCAATACAGAACCTCTGTGACGTCATCCCCTTCCTATTTTTTTTTTTTTGTCATCAGTCTACTGACTGGTTTGATGCGGCCCGCCACGAATTCCTTTCCTGTGCTAACCTCTTCATCTCAGAGTAGCACTTGCTACCTACGTCCTCAATTATTTGCTTGACGTATTCCAATCTCTGTCTTCCTCTACAGTTTTTGCAATCTACAGCCCCCTCTAGTACCATGGAAGTCATTCCCTCATGTCTTAGCAGATGTCCTATCATCCTGTCCCTTCTCCTTATCAGTGTTTTCCACAAATTCCTTTCCTCTCCGATTCTGCATGGAACCTCCTCATTCCTTACCTTATCTGTCCACCTAATTTTTAACATTTGTGTATAGCACCACATCCCAAATGCTTCGATTCTCTTCTGTTCCGGTTTTCCCACAGTCCATGTTTCACTACCATCCAATGCTGTACTCCAGACGTACATCCTCAGAAATTTCTTCCTCAAATTAAGGCCGGTATTTGATATTAGTAGACTTCTCTTGGCCAGAAATGCCTTTTTTGCCATAGCGAGTCTGCTTTTGATGTCCTCCTTGCTCCGTCCATCATTGGTTATTTTACTGCCTAGGTAGCAGAATTCCTTACCTTCATTGACTTCGTGACCATCAATCCTGATGTTAAGTTTCTCGGTGTTCTCATTTCTACTACTTCTCATTACCTTCTTCTTTCTCCGATTTGCTCTCAAACCATACTGTGTACTCATTAGACTGTTCATTCCGTTCAGCAGATCATTTAATTCTTCTTCACTTTCACTCAGGATAACAATGTCATCAGCGAATCGTATCATTGATATCCTTTCACCTTGTATTTTAATTCCACTCCTGAACCTTTCTTTTCATTCCATCATTGCTTCCTCGATGTACAGATTGAAGAGTAGGGGCGAAAGGCTACATCCTTGTCTTACACCCTTCTTAATACGAGCACTTCGTTCTTGATCGTCCACTCTTATTATTCCCTCTTGATTGCTGTACATATTGTATATCACCCGTCTCTCCCTATAGCTTACCCCTACTTTTTTCAGAATCTCGAACAGATTGCACAAATTTATATTGTCGAACGCTTTTTCCAGGTCGACTACGAAAGTGTCTTGATTTTTCTTTAGCCTTGCTTCCATTATTAGCCGTAATGTCAGAATTGTCTCTCTCGTCCCTTTAATTTTCCTAAAGCCAAACTGATTGTCACCTAGCGCATTCTCAATTTTCTTTTCCATTCTTCTGTATATTATTCTTGTAAGCAGCTTCGATGCATGAGCTTCTAAGCTGATTGTGCGATAATTCTCGCACTTGTCAGCTCTTACCGTCTTCGGAATTGTGTGGATCCAACGTGAATAGTCGTTTTGTTGCCACTTCCCCCAATGATTTTAGAAATTCTGATGGAATGTTATCTATCCCTTCTGCCTTATTTGACCGTAAGTCCTCCAAAGCTCTTTTAAATTCCGATTCTAATACTGGATCCCCTATCTCTTCTAAATCGACTCCTGTTTCTTCTTCTATCACATCCGGCAAATCTTCACCCTCATAGAGGCTTTCAATGTATTCTTTCACCTATCTGCTCTCTCCTCTGCATTTAACATTGGAATTCCCGTTGCACTCTTAATGTTACCACCGTTGCTTTTAATGTCACCAAAGGTTGTTTTGACTTTGCTGTATGCTGAGTCTGCCCTTCCGACAATCATATCTTTTTCGATGTCTTCACATTTTTCCTGCAGCCATTTCGTCTTAGCTTCCCTGCACTTCCTATTTATTTCATTCCTCAGCGACTGGTATTTCTGTATTCCTGATTTTCCCGGGACACCTTTGTACTTGCTCCTTTCATCAGTCAACTGAAGTATTTCTTCTGTTACCCATGGTTTCTTCGCAGGTACCTTCTTTGTACCTATGTTTTCCTTCCCAACTTCTGTGATGGCCCTTTTTAGAGATGTCCATTCCTCTTCAACTGTACTGCCTACTGCGCTATTCCTTATTGCTGTATCTATAGTGTTAGAGAACTTCAAATGTATCTCGTCATTCCTTAGTACTTCCGTATCCCACTTCTTTGTGTATTGATTCTTCCTGACTAATGTCTTGAATTTCAGCCTACTCTTCATCACTACTACATTGTGATCTGAGTCTATATCTGCTCCTGGGTATGCCTTACAATCCAGTATCTGATTTCGGAATCATTGTCTGACCATGATGTAATCTAATTGAAATCTTCCCGTATCTCCCGGCCTTTTCCAAGTATACCTCCTCCTCTTGTGATTCTTGAACAGGGTATTCGGTATTACTAGCTGAAACTTGTTACAAAACTCAATTAGTCTTTCTCCTCTTTCATTCCTTGTCCCAAGCCCATATTCTCCTGTAACCTTATCTTCTACTGCTTCCCCTACAACTGCATTCCTGTCGCCCATGACTATTAGATTTTCTTCCCCATTTGCAAACTGCATTACCCTTTCAATATCCTCATACACTTTCTCTATCTGTTCATCTTCAGCTTGCGACATCGGCATGTATACCTGAATTATTGTTGTCGGTGTTGGTCTGCTGTCGATTCTGATTAGAACAACTGAACTGTTCACAGTAACACACCCTCTGCCCGACCTTCCTATTCATAACGAATCCTACACCTGTTATACCACTTTCTGCTGCTGTTGATATTACCCGCTACTCATCTGACCAGAAATCCTTGTCTTCCTTCCACTTCACTTCTCTGACCCCTACTGTATCTATACTCCTGGAAATGGAAAAAAGAACACATTGACACCGGTGTGTCAGACCCACCATACTTGCTCCGGACACTGCGAGAGGGCTGTACAAGCAATGATCAAACGCACGGCACAGCGGACACACCAGGAACCGCGGTGTTGGCCGTCGAATGGCGCTAGCTGCGCAGCATTTGTGCACCGCCGCCGTCAGTGTCAGCCAAGTTTGCCGTGGCATACGGAGCTCCATCGCAGTCTTTAACACTGGTAGCATGCCGCGACAGCGTGGACGTGAACCGTATGTGCAGTTGACGGACTTTGAGCGAGGGCGTATAGTGGGCATGCGGGAGGCCGGGTGGACGTACCGCCGAATTGCTCAACACGTGGGGCGTGAGGTCTCCACAGTACATCGATGATGTCGCCAGTGGTCGGCGGAAGGTGCACGTGCCCGTCGACCTGGGACTGGACCGCAGCGACGCACGGATGCACGCCAAGACCGTAGGATCCTACGCAGTGCCGTAGGGGACCGCACCGCCACTTCCCAGCATATTAGGGACACTGTTGCTCCTGGGGTATCGGCGAGGACCATTCGCAACCGTCTCCATGAAGCTGGGCTACGGTCCCGCACACCGTTAGGCCGTCTTCCGCTCACGTCCCAACATCGTGCAGCCCGCCTCCAGTGGTGTCGCGACAGGCGTGAATGGAGGGACGAATGGAGACGTGTCGTCTTCAGTGATGAGAGTCGCTTCTGCCTTGGTGCCAATGATGGTCGTATGCGTGTTTGGCGCCGTGCAGGTGAGCGCCACAATCAGGACTACATACGACCGAGGCACACAGGGCCAACACCCGGCATCATGGTGTGGGGAGCGATCTCCTACACTGGCCGTACACCACTGGTGATCGTCGAGGGGACACTGAATAGTGCACGGTACATCCAAACCGTCATCGAACCCATCGTTCTACCATTCCTAGACCAGCAAGGGGACTTGCTGTTCCAACAGGACAATGCACGTCCGCATGTATCCCGTGCCACCCAACGTGCTCTAGAAGGTGTAAGTCAACTACCCTGGCCAGCAAGATCTCCGGATCTGTCCCCCATTGAGCATGTTTGGGACTGGATGAAGCGTCGTCTCACGCGGTCTGCACGTCCAGCACGAACGCTGGTCCAACTGAGGCGCCAGGTGGAAATGGCATGGCAAGCCGTTCCACAGGACTACATCCAGCATCTCTACGATCGTCTCCATGGGAGAATAGCAGCCTGCATTGCTGCGAAAGGGGGATATACACTGTCCTAGTGCCGACATTGTGCATGCTCTGTTGCCTGTGTCTATGTGCCTGTGGTTCTGTCAGTGTGATCATGTGATGTATCAGACCCCAGGAATGTGTCAATAAAGTTTCCCCTTCCTGGGACAATGAATTCACAGTGTTCTTATTTCAATTTCCAGGAGTGTAGATTGAACCTTTGAATTTCCCTTTTCAGATTTTCTAGTTTCCCTACCACATTCAAGCTTCTGACATTCCACGCCCTGACTCGTAGAACGTTATCCTTTCGTTGATTATTCAATCTTTCTCTCATGGTAACCTCCCCCTTGGCAGTCTCCAATATGTACTCCTTTTTCTCAAACACGTCTGGACGCTGTAGATCTTCCACAGACTTGATTCCCCCAACCCATTTGTGTCTTCTAGCCCCTCAACCCCCAGCCCATTGCTGCTGCTTTAACATACTGTCACTATCATCTCCAGACCCTCCACCTCCTTTCCCAACCCATTCTAGATGATGAGCTTTGCCCTGGTATCCGCCTGTCCTACCAACTCTATCCCCACCTTCCCCCTCCTCCTCTTCCTCAGGGCTCCCACTCTCTGCTCCACCCTTCCTCTGAGTGGTATTTTCCTCCCTACTCTGCCCCCTCCCTTTCAGTGCATCCTTTGTGCATCTCTGCACACCCCCCTGACTTGCCTTCCATCTCCATCTCCCACCCTGCCTGTCTCCTGCCCCTTCGTGGGCCCCCGCCCCCTTCCTTTTCATCCTGCACCCTCCAGCCACCCTCGATCGCTGCCCTTTCCTCTCCCCTGTTTTTTCCTCACCTGTGGCCTCCCCTTCCTCAACATGTCCCTCTGGGCAGCTTATTCTTCATCGCATGTGCTCCATCTGTGCATTGGTTTTAAAGTGTATTCGCTCTGGAGGGTTTTAATACCATGACCAACTTTTAACTTGTGCAGGCTCCATGAATCGCCAATTGTGTTTTTTTATGTTTATGTGGACTTCCTTAACTGTCCCACATGAACGTCTCCGTGTAAGTGTATATCTTAACTCCCACTCTTTCGCCTTATTATGTTGTTATGTCCCCACTTTTATCGCGTTTTGTATGTATCGTTTTCATTAAATGCATCACTTAGCTGAAGAGGGGTGTATACTGCCGCTTCCAGGGAATGAATGGTGCACGGGAATGAAATCACAATAAAGGAAAAAAAAACTGTAAGTAAGCTGACTGTTAGAGTATCGATACCATTTCGAAGAGCTTATTCTCTTGTTCTACATGTCCATGTTCTTGTATAGATTCCCATTGCATTCCATATAATTATATGTCCAAACGAAATCAATTTATTCCCAAATAGTGTGACCACTATTTCAGCATTACGACTGCCTAGGGACTAGTATTATGCTAATAATGGAAGTTGCCATTCGCATCCCCCTCAGATTTGTTGGTAAGATGACACAGTGGATAGCCCATCATAAAGTGAATACAGATCAACCATGAAAACAGGCAAAAGGTGTACTGAACATCCCCCTCAGATTTGTTAGTAAGATGACACAGTGGATAGCCCATCATAAAGTGAATACAGATCGACCATGAAAACAGGCAGAAGGGGTACTGAACTGTGAAAAAATAAGCAAAACAGAAACAGTAAACGGTTCAAACAAAGATGCGCAACACTAAGGGAACTGCAAGAACACAGCGCCTTGGTTGTGTTGTCTAGGTGTTGAACTGCAAAGCGGGAGATCCCTGCTCAAACTCACTGGGTGTTGTGTGCTGTCCTTCAAAATGGTTCAAATGGCTCTGAGCACTATGGGACTTAACATCTATGGTCATCAGTCCCCTAGAACTTAGAACTACTTAAACCTAACTAACCTAAGGACAGCACACAACACCCAGCCATCACGAGGCACCGCCGGACTGCTACGGTCGCAGGTTCGAATCCTGCCTCGGGCATGGATGTGTGTGATGTCCTTAGGTTAGTTAGGTTTAAGTAGTTCTAAGTTCTAGGGGACTGATGACCATAGATGTTAAGTCCCATAGTGCTCAGAGCCATTTGAACCAACCTGCTCAAACTCCCCTCTGGCCCCTTTTCTTGCTTTCCGTCATTGACGCGTCTGTTCTCCATCTGTAGACTTAGCAATTGTCATAACACACATTGGATATAGAACATGAGTCATGTGGTAAGTATATATTACCGTTGCAACTAAATGTGATGAGCCGGCCGGTGTGGCCGTGCGGTTAAAGGCGCTTCAGTCTGGAACCGCGTGACCGCTACGGTCGCAGGTTCGAATCCTGCCTCGGGCATGGATGTGTGTGATGTCCTTAGGTTAGTTAGGTTTAATTAGTTCTAAGTTCTAGGCGACTAATGACCTCAGAAGTTAAGTCGCATAGTGCTCAGAGCCATTTGAACTAAATGTGATGAGTAGTGAGTGAAGGCGACATGCCGCACAAACCTCTCAAAGAAATGAAAACAAGTAATAAACGGCTGTGAACTGTGTTACAACAAAGAAATTCAAGAGTCAGAACTTCCAAGTCGAACACAAAAGTTATAGCATGTGGTATTCGTGTAAGAGAAACAAGGGGTCTGGAGGTCCCTTCCTTACACCTCATTGTTGCAAAAGGACGTTATACCACCACACAGACACAGACATGAACACAACGAACAGATACGTCAATGACCGAACGGACAGTTCCCAATTTTGTAAAAAAAATTGAGAAAGGTAGGAACACGGATCTTCCCCTTCCTAGTCCAACAGCGTAGCCACATAACCAAGACGTGATGGCTGTCGAAATTCGTTATATTTTGCGTATTTTGAACTCGGAACGTTTACTGTTTCTATTTAGCTTCTTTTTTCATCGTTCAGTTCACCTGTTACCTGTTTTCATGCTGGATCTGTGTTCAATTTTTGACGAGCTATCCATTAGGCCATTTTACTACTATATCTGACGGAAGGAGAATCTGATGGGGTGTTTCCCACGTAAGATGTTTTTTGAATGTCCTGTCGTATCTACTTCACGCTGAGCTATTAAACGTCCTGATGTTATACCTTTACGTTTTTACTATAAAATAAAGAAAATGTTGTAATATTAGCTACTAGTTTATTTCAAATTAGTGACACTCATTTAGGCTTACCTAAATGGTTTAATTGTATGTCATCCGATATTTGTTCGACTATTATAATATTATTACAGTTGGTCACACTCACGTAACATTTCATTTCGTGATGGCTGTAAAGTAATAACAGATGGACTGTTATACCATTTGAAAATAGGCCATTATTGTTTTTTAAATTACAAAAATCCCTTTTATTGTATAATAGTCCCTTTTTATTTCAAGTTGTTGCCACTAACCTAAGCTCAACTAAAGAGCCTGATATGTCATTTAGTATATGGTCATCTATTGTAATATGACAAAATCGGGTGACACTTATGTAACACTTTATTTAATGATGGTTGTAAGCTTATTCTTTCACAACTTTTATTTTATTCCTTATCTATATCGGTTTTATGTTTATATTACACCACACCTGTTACTGGTTGTAAATAAGTCTCCTGTTTTCATTATTGACTAACGACAATTTCTGTAAAGTTCTTCGCAATGTTACCTAATGACGCACATTTCATGCTGTCAGTATATGAGTTTCTCCTCCACAAATGTAACATAAATGTATCTTCGTCAAGTTTTCCACGAGGTTCTGACATGTAGCTAATCTCAAAGCATAGTTATTTGTAGAGTTACTCTTCGACTTTCTTCTGTGGTTAATGCTAGCGCCACAAACTAACTAGCCTGCTTTTACTTCTTTGATAGCTTAATCGCCAGACTCAGTTTGACTCTGGCTCTCTTCCAAACGGAACTCTTAAATATACCTATTTCTCCTGAGAACTGTGTTATATTCCGTCTATATGCTTACTTATGTTACCGCGCTGCGTGGCTGCGTGGTTTGAGGACACATGTCACGGATTGCACGGCCCCTCCCGCCAGTGGTTCGAGTCCTCCCTCGGGCATGGGTGTGTGTGTGTGTGTCTGTGTTGTTCTCAGCATAATTTAGTTTAGGTTAATTCAAGTAGTGTGTAAGTCTAGGGGCCGATGACCTCGGCAGTTTGGTCCCTTAGGAATTCACACACATTTGAATATTTTCTTACTAATGTTTCTATGTACATATTTACTATCGTTAATTTTCTTATACACTTTATTCCACAGCCTGAGTCTCACGAAGAAATTTTGAAAAGTATAATGCTTCATAAAGAATTCCGCTATCAAGACTTTTCTATATTTCGAAGTTGCGCGGAATCATAAATGTTCCTAAATTCGACACAAGAACCTACCAACTCCAGTAACTTAGAAGTTGATATCCTCGGTATAGCGAAGTAGCTTAAATTCTATACCAGATTGATCGCTTTCAGTGTATGCTGATAAAGTAAATCCATGCTTAGGAATCATATATAACCGCTCGCTCCATGAAGGATCGGTGCATAATAACTGGGAAGTCATACCAATACTCAAGAAATGAAAGGGGAATAATCCGACGAATTACAGAACCGTATCACTGGCGTCGATCTGCGGTTTGGGTTTGGAACAAATACTCTGTTCGAACCTAAAGAATAACCTTCACGAAAACGATCTATTGACCACAGCTCTTGTGAAACACTACTAGCTCTTCATTAGACGAAATAATGAATACGACCGAAAGAGAATCTGAAATTGGTTTCATGTTTCCAAATTTCCAGGAGACATTTCCCACTGTTCCTTACAAGTGACTCGTAATCAGATTGCGTGCCTACGTGCGAGGAAAACCATTTTAGACAGTTGGCAGATGATGCTGTCACTTGCCGTCTCATAAAGTAAAAAAAAAAAAAAAAAAAAAAAAAAAAAAAAAAAAAAAGGTTCAAATGGCTCTGAGCATTATGGGACTTAACATCTATGGTCATCAGTCCCCTAGAACTTAGAACTACTTAAATCTAACTAACCTAAGGACATCACACAACACCCAGTCATCACGAGGCAGAGAAAATCCCTGACCCCGCCGGGAATCGAACCCGGGCGTGGGAAGCGAGAACGCTACCGCACTACCACGAGCTGCGGACTCTCATAAAGTCACCAGGAGATCGAAACCAATTGGAAAATGAGACAAGGTCGTCTCTGAGTATTGAAAAGCGTGAAATCATCCACGTGCGTATTGAATGGAATCCGCTACATTTAGGTAATTCACGCAAGGTTGCTGATCCAAATAAATACATAGGGATTACAATTATGATGAACTTAAATTGAAACGATCACATAGATAATTTTGTGGGAAAAGCGACGCAAAGACTGCACTCTTGCACAAAACGCTTACAAATGCAATATGTCTACCAAAGAAACTGCATACACTACACTTGTCTCTGTTCTTTCGGAGTACTGCTGCGAGGACATCGAAAAGGTTCAAAGAAGGACAAATCGTTTTATGTTATAACAGGGGATAAAGGGTCACGGGTACGACGCTTGAATTGGGGTGGCAATGATTAAAACAAAGGTGTTTTTCATTGCGACAGGATCCATTCACGAAATTTCAGTCGCCAACCTTCTCTTTCGAATACGAAAATCTGTTGTTTGAGCACACCTACACAGGGATAAATGATCATTGTAGTAGTATAAATCAGAGTTCGCACGGAAAGATTTTACGTGTTCGGTTCTCTTGCGCGCTGTTCGAGAATGGAACGTACTGAAATAGTTTGAAGATGATTCCATGAACCGTCTGACAAGTACTTAATTGTGAATTTAAGACAAGTCATGTAGATGCAGATGATGATGTAAACATGTATGTTTTATAACATCATACCATATCTGACACCGTCTGAATGAAGTTTATGATCTCTAGAATTGACCTGGTGACATAGTAACTTAAAGGAGATTCATATTGAAATAGCTCTGTTTTTGACTATAAAGTAGACCTATGTGGCTTTGATTTTGGTTATGAAAAGCAAATTGAAAGAGTATAAGAACAAGGGCACCAACCTATAACGATTTGTATAATGTTGAAAAAGAGGAACTTTGTTGTGTAGAAACAGTGGACTACGTGTTACGCAGAATGTGTTAATGACAAACCTAAGACGAGTGTGATGAAGATTAGTAGAGAAAGCCGATAGATATAAGAATTCTGGAATATACAGTAGCATAAGGTGGAGGTTTCGTTTGCAAGAAACCAGAATATTGAGTATGATTGAACAACAGAAAATCAGTAGGGGAGAGCGTAGAAACTTCTTTAATTGAAGTTTAATTGACTTTCTTGTTCAACTTTGAAATGATAGCATTCACATTATGTGTGCTGTGTTCTTTCTTTTTAAAAAAATTACAAAGATTTATTCAGAAAAAGTAAGATTTTAGCAAATGTGAAAATCTGTCATGTACCTAATATTGTGCTAAAAATTTGAAGTGTTGCAAACGAGAAAACCTTTTCAGTAATTTAACCCTCTTCATACCAAAGAGGGAAGGACGTAGGTTCTGATGAACTGTTGTACCAGATTCTATATATTTTAAATTTTTCAGTTAAACTTAATCGAAAAATTAACTGTCATTAGTAAATGACATTTTTCCCGGTGAAATTTGTATTCAGTATTTTCAGATTCAGGACCTTACATACACACCAATATCTCTTAAAAAAGCTAGTTTAGTGTAAAAGAAAACAACAACCCACGGAATTAGCGTTTGTGAAAAACTTTTGTGGTGGTCATGAAGTCGTTATTGAAATTGCGTTGGCGCTCAGTCCCGAACCGCGTGACTGCTACGGTCGCAGGTTCGAATCCTGCCTCGGGCATGGATGTGTGTGATACCCTTAGGTTAGTTAGGTTTAAGTAGTTCTAGGTTCTAGGGGACTGGTGACCACAGATGTTAAGTTCCATAGTGCTCAGAGCCATTTGAACCATTGAAATTGCGTTGATACTGCGAGGGTGAGCTGAAAGGTAGTATCAGGTTCTGGACCCTACTTACACGTCAATATCTCTTCAACAAGTATGTTGTTAATATGATTCAGCAACAGTTAGCTATTTATTTTTCTTTTTGTAAAACTTTTTGCTGGCGTGAAGTACCCTCTCTCTCTTTGGTAATGCATGTTATGGAAAATGCCTTGGTTTTGCTGGGGTAAATAATCCTTGTGTTCATTACTACTCTACTATATACCTACTGGTACCTCAGTAAGTGAAATTAAATTAGGAGGAAGTATTATCAAAAACTTGATGAAAAGTGAAAAACATTTGGGAATAGAAGCTGTTGGCAACAAACAGATTACCATCTTCAATGTAGGGAAAACTACTAAAACATTAAAGAAACTCAGTTCATTTACCAATTTCATGTGTCTCATAGTAAATGGATCTTCCGTTTCAAGATACAATATGGTACACAACTAATGAAGTGCAATAAATGCAAAACCAATAGAAAACACCGGAAACTGCTGATGGCAGTCTATAGCGCGTTTTCCTTCATGTGACTGCAAAATCGGTCACTAGACTGAAACACCGACCCGAGAACATCACTTTTCTTAGGTGAGGAAATCTATCATCTGGTGGACCTCAAGTGACATGAAATGTTATGAATCAAACTGAGAACTTACTGAAACTGTAAATAGTGGGAGAAACAGTAGCATCGTACAAGAGAGAAGTTGTCTATCACTGAGGACTTTTGCTTTTGAAATTTTGAGAGCTTACTTTCCAAGAAGATTTGGGCAACATACGACTTTCTCCCAAACACCTCTCTCGAAATGACCACGAGAAAATGGGTGTAATTAAAACTAATGCGGGACTTTGTTAACATCATTCCCTCAACCTGGAATTCTTGAATCGAATTGGATGGAGGGGAGCAGATGATGTTACCAGAAGTACTCTTCGGCATACAGCGTAAGTTGGCTTCCCGGGTAATGTCTCCTATGTTGAAATCAAGACATGGCAGCATCATAGAAGGCAAGAGAACTTTGCTGTCCACCAAAGTTTTCTTTAGGAAAGGTACTCCACTGTCATCAAATACAATGCATCAAAAAGTAAAAATAAAATTAATAAATCTTCCAACACCAAAGAGAATTGAAAAGCCAACGAACAAGGGTCTCAAACTTATTTCTAGGTATGTATGACAGAAGAAAGTGAAAGATTGAAATTGCTAGATATTGGAATAAATAGGCGAGAAATGAACTCTAGGAAAGACGCCTGAGAAAAAAATTTGGGAAATGAGGGATAGCTCAATGGGTCAAAAACTAAAGCGTCTATAATCAAATAACGTGACAGTGCAACCACCGGTGTGGAAAGTGACTGAGAATGGTTTCATACTAGTCGTAAGACTCATTAAGGAAAAAGAATGAACGAAGATATATATGAAGGGGAAAAAAGCAAATGTACTCAAGCCCTCGGTGCAGCTGATGCTTGTGACTGTGCAGACATCACAGATAATGCGGCCACGTTTAACCAAAGTTACGAACGTTGAACACAAAGTCGATAATTCACTTTCCAGTTTTACTAATAAAGTGTCTCTAATACTGGGTCCTAACCACATTATCTGTTTCACTGACGTATTATCTCCAATCGATACCTACTTCATAGAAAACGATGTTATATCACTGAAATCTCACGACGATATTGTTTGAAGTTTGCACCACAAGGGAGAGATTGAGTCAATAATTAAGTCGCTGAAGACTAAGGACTCTTATGGATATGATGGAGTACATAGTAGAATATTAAAGTACTATGCTGCACATGTTAGCCCTGTACTTAGCCATATTTGTAGTTTTCCCTTGAAGAATGGTCAGTTTCTTGAACAATTAAAGTACTTAGTAGTAAAGACACTTCATATAGAGGCAGAAATGGATATTGTAGACAATTTAAGACCTATGTCTGTGCCATCAGTGTTTGCTAAGATTACTGAAAATCTGTGTGTGTAATGAGACTTGAGCATGTTATATTACATAATTTGCTATCAAATGTACAGTTCGGCTTTAGAAGTAGTTTAACAACTGAAAATTCTACATTCTCTTTCTTCTGAGAAGTACTGCATGAATTACACAAAAGGTATCGAACGCTAGGCATAGTCTTTGATTTAACTAAGGCGTTTGATTGTGTTGACCGCAAAATACGAGTATTGCTGCAGACGTTGGACCACTATGGAATATGGGGAGTAACAATTGGTTCACCTCTTACTTTAGCAACAGACAGCAGAAGGTCAGTATTCACAGTGTTGAGAATGGCTGTGATGCAGGGTCTGAGTGGGCACGGTAAAATGGGGGAGGGTGCGGAGGGGGTGCCCCAGGGATCAGTGTTGTGTCCACTCCTGTTCCTTATTTATATAAATGATATGCACTCTAGTATTACAGGAAATTCTGAAGTATTTATGTTTGCTGATGACACTAGCTTGGTAGTAAAGGATGTTAGGTGCAACATTGACTCTATTTCAAATAGTGCAGTTCATTGTAGGCTTGTGGAAAATAAAGTAACGCTAAATCACAGTAAGACAGTTTTTACAGTTTCTTACACACAATTCAACAAAACCCGACGCTTTAATTTCACAGAATGGGCATACGATTACTCAAACTGAACAGTTCAAATTTTTAGATGTTCAGATAGATAGTAAACTGCCGTGGAAAGCCCATATTCAGGATCCTTTTCAAAGACTTAATGCTGCCATTTTTACTGTTCGAACGTTATTTGAAGTAAGTGATCCTTCTACACGAAAATTAGTCTACTTCGCTTATTCTCATTCGCTTAAGTGATATGTCATTATTTTTTGTGGTAACACTTACCGTTCTCGAAGGATATTTTTTGATGAGAAACGGGAAATTCGGACAATAGGCGGTGTACGTTCGCAAACCTCTTCGCAACCCCTGCTCACTGGTCTGGGTATTCTGACATGGGCTTCTCAATATATATTCGTTACTATATATGACGGTAGTATCTGTTCCCGAAAGAACAGTTACCGTCGATGACCATGCAGCTTTGCTCGAAATGAAATGATAATTAAATGGACACCCTAGCTGCAAGCAGGCGTTGATACACTTCATTGGGGACATGTTGAAAATGTGTGCCCCGACCGGTGTAAGCAGGAGATCCCCGGTTCGAGTCCCGGTCGGGGCACACATTTTCAACATGTCCCCAATGAAGTGTATCAACGCCTGCTTGCAGCTAGGATGTCCATTTAATTATCATTTTATATTCTTTACTGTTGTTTCTTGTTAATAATATCAGGTATTCCAAAGAATTAGTAGCTTTTACTCGGTTAATACTAGGCAGAAATCCAGTCTGAATTTGGATCGCACTTCGTTCATTCTTGTGCAGAGAGGTGTGCAGCATCCATTTTCAATAAGTTAGCACAAGAATACAAAAATCTTAGCTCTAATCCACGCGATTTCAAATCGAAACTGAGGAGTTTCCTCGTGGGTCACTCCTTCTAATCTGTCGCGGAGTTCCTTGAAAAATTAATCTGATTCCTGTGTTATATTGTTGACTGCTTTTACTTAAAGATATGGTTTGACTATTTTTGGGTTCATAAACATTTTATTCTATCTGTTGTCTCTTTTATGTACTGATACGTTCCATGACCTTGGAGATTTGCTCCTCAATTTGGTCCTACGGAACTAGACGTGTAAATAAAAATATTGTCATATGCAGCTATAGCGAGAGAAGCCACACCTACGAAATGCACATGGCGCGCATGTTACTGTCGTCGATTCGCGATATTCATGGGCCAAGAGGCATTAAGAGTCTAAATTCACATGGACGTGCATGACGTGTTTGGGGACGATTGTATGGAAGGTAGCGAGGTCTCCAGGTGGTGTGCATTCTTCCAAAAGAACTGTGTTAACCTCCGGGCGGCCGACAGCAGCCATCGCGCAGAAAGTCGGAGACACTGAACTACCGGCGTATGCAACTGCAAAACCTAGCAGTTCAACATTTCTTACGGTGCCGTGTACGATACTGTTCATGACATGCAGAAATGTTGTAAAGACAGTGCTCGCTGGGTGCCTCAGAACCTGACAGACAACCACAAGAAAACATTACCAGGAAATCACCGCACGCTGTGAATGACAACAAGACTGGATCACTTAACGCGTTACGCCACAGAGGGGCACGACTTTCTGAAAGGAATTGTCAGTGGTGATGAGTAGTGAGCTTACCACTACACGCCCGAAACCAAGGAGCCCTCTGTGGAAGGCTTCCCAGTACGAAAAACATTCAAAGTGACTCATTCTGCTAGGAAAGTGCTTGTGACGGTGTTCTGGGATATGCATGATGTGTTATTGATAGACCCCGCTGAACATAGGAACACTGTGAATGCTGCAGCGTACATTAAAACTTTAAGTTGCATCGAGCCCTCAGTGACAAACGTCACAGCATTAATGCAGACGGTGTCAAAGTTCTTCATGAAAATGCTGACCTCCATGCTACTGCTCCTTTTCGTGAGAAAATCGCGAGATTTGGGTGGGAGGTGCTCCAACATCAACCGTACAGTCAGACGTTCACCTGTTTCGTACCATGAAGAAATTCCAACACTTTGCGACACATGCAGAGCTTAAATCAGAAGTTCACAGATGGCTATCCTCCTACCAAACGGACTTCTACGAACCGGGGATATATTGAAACTGGCACCACTATTGGAGAAATGTATTGAGAACGTTGGTGTTTGTCTAGGAAAGTGGTGACTACGTAGAAAAGTGGCAACTATGTTGAAACGTGGTGACTATGTAGGAAAGTAGGTAAAAGATGTATGTTCATTTGTGATCCTTTTTTTGTTTTGATGCCTACAAAACTTTTTCGTAGTACAATTATTATGCGTTACTTCCGATCTACCCTCGCAATCAGTCGTAGTTTCGCTTATCGGCCATTTAGTATCTGTTGCAGGTTTAGTATTTCCTGTAACTGTACTACAAAATCTGATAAACACGTTTGCCACTATGGAAGAGAGTTGTCAAAGAAACAGTATGAGTGTCATAGGGTATTTAGCCATTTATACTTTCAGCAGTCAAGAAAGAGTTACAGTGGGTTATTGCAATGTCTCATTAACGTAGAAACATGAGTCTTCAATGGAGTAAACGATGATAATATACTAGTGAGACGTGACTGATAATCCACTGCTCTCCTAGCACAACTCAATACACTCCCACAGAAAGTCTTTTGTTTATGAATTTTACCGCTGCGTAAACAGTAAATGCAGTCAGTTGTCTCTGACTCTCGTGTCAACCATTAGAAACGTAGGCATCGTTCCTACTAATTCTCCTTCCCACTTACTTCAATAAAATATAAGTTTGTAATTCCCAGTTCTTTAAGAAGTATGGTACTTTCTGGCTCAAAGCTGTGGGGAATGTCTTTACGAGATTGTAGCTGACTGTCTCACATTATGTACTTTTTTTAATCTGCAGGTTTAGAATGTAAACTCATGATATATTTCATGACGCTATCGGAAAAAAACACGGCTGTGTAGAGAAAGTGTATTCTGTGACGAGCTACATACACAAACACACACTTTATTTGTATACTGTTTATTGCTTATTGTGTTTCTAAATTCAAAGTAGACAATATAAGCAGAACATTATATCTCTCAGGCATTTTCCCAAAATCAGTCCTACACAGCTTATTTGGTATATCTTAAATAAATTATGAACCGAAGGAATATTTTCTTAGCATTTTGGCCCCCTGGTCACCGCTGGTTTGTTGCAGAGTAACTGCATTTCGTTTGATTTCTGACCCCCAAGTGCCATTGCATCTGTGTTGCACTGAAATATCTGCGCGGCAGTACAGATGTCTCTGATATACGCTATGAGTCTTTTTTGGAAACTTGCTGCGTTCACCCACGGTACCGGCTGTTGGCAACAGTAATGCCCGCTTTATTCTCCACACTACCTGTTTTACTTAGTGTTAAGATAACTATAACAATGCATCAGAGAGCAAAATGTTGTAATCGATTTTTTGACAAATACCCGAAGATGATCCGCTGAAACCAGTAATAGCACCGTATTAAATTTTTTGACAGTGGCTAATGAAGTACCTGTATAAAAATGTGTTTCGGAATTGATTAGGCCGCGCGGGGTAGCCAGGCGGTCTGGGGTGTCTTGCCACGGTTTGCGCGGCTCTCCCCGTCGGAGGTTCGAGTCCTCCGTCGGGCATGCGTGTGTGCTTTGTCCTTAGCGTAACTTAGTTTAAGTTTGATGAAGTAGTGTGTAATCCTAGGGACCGATGACCTCAGCAGTTTGATTCCATAGGACCTTACCACGAACTAATGTTGATTACGTCGTACTATTGGTGGCAATATAACAGAATCTTTCAACAACCATTGCCGCGGTATAACTTCCTCTCGTACTAGCAAGCGTAATTCTATGGTTGTAGATACAGGGTTCCCCAAAATGTCCTTTACAACTTCCTTGTCAAATAACGCGACTTGTAATAAACTTTGAGGAAAAATGTTTATTTTTTCTCCTGCACCAACTCAAAACGTTTTATTATGTCTCTTTAATCAACTTACACATTAGCACCCCTTGGGGCACGTACAGTATCTAATCGATGAAGAAGATTTCAATGTACATGTATGAGTGATTCGCGGTTCTTTTGATGCTTGGAAGCCTGCCGGATTTTCTCTGTATGATCGTCAAGTCTCCTTGACCTAGCTACGTGGTGATTCAGATCCACACTCCCTGTTTCCATGACGTTCCTGACCATTTTCTTATGGACGACCCAGGGTGGTGCTTTCTCGCATCACATTCTGAAATTTCTCTGACCTTGTGTGTCAGGCATCCTTTCAGTAAATCAAGCCAAATGTTGTGCCTTGCCTATGCTCCATTCTTCGATTCATTCATGGTCCTCCCACGACACTACAAAAACATTGAAAATCCTTTTTTACAGTTATGTTTCTCTGACCAGCTAGAAATGCAAAAAAATAATTATTCGAGGGGCGCGAAAAGGAAGTTTTCGTTGAAAAGGGTGTGAGACAGGGTTGTAGCCTATCCCCGATGTTATTCAGTCTGTACATAGAGCAAGCAGTAAAGGAAACCAAAAAAAAAAAAAATTGGAGTTCTGGAAGTAGAAATACACTCCTGGAAATTGAAATAAGAACACCGTGAATTCATTGTCCCAGGAAGGGGAAACTTTATTGACACATTCCTGGGGTCAGATACAACACATGATCACACTGAAAGAACCACAGGCACATAGACACAGGCAACAGAGCATGCACAATGTCGGCACTAGTACAGTGTATATCCACCTTTCGCAGCAATGCAGGCTGCTATTCTCCCATGGAGACGATCGTAGAGATGCTGGATGTAGTCCTGTGGAACGGCTTGCCATGCCATTTCCACCTGGCGCCTCAGTTGGACCAGCGTTCGTGCCGGACGTGCAGACCGCGTGAGACGACGCTTCATCCAGTCCCAAACATGCTCAATGGGGGACAGATCCGGAGATCTTGCTGGCCAGGGTAGTTGACTTACACCTTCTAGAGCACGTTGGGTGGCACGGGATACATGCGGACGTGCATTGTCCTGTTGGAACAGCAAGTTCCCTTGCCGGTCTAGGAATGGTAGAACGATGGGTTCGATGACGGTTTGGATGTACCGTGCACTATTCAGTGTCCCCTCGACGATCACCAGTGGTGTACGGCCAGTGTAGGAGATCGCTCCCCACACCATGATGCCGGGTGTTGGCCCTGTGTGCCACGGTCGTATGCAGTCCTGATTGTGGCGCTCACCTGCACGGCGCCAAACACGCATACGACCATCATTGGCACCAAGGCAGAAGCGACTCTCATCGCTGAAGACGACACGTCTCCATTCGTCCCTCCATTCACGCCTGTCGCGACACCACTGGAGGCGGGCTGCACGATGTTGGGACGTGAGCGGAAGACGGCCTAACGGTGTGCGGGACCGTAGCCCAGCTTCATGGAGACGGTTGCGAATGGTCCTCGCCGATACCCCAGGAGCAACAGTGTCCCTAATATGCTGGGAAGTGGCGGTGCGGTCCCCTACGGCACTGCGTAGGATCCTACGGTCTTGGCGTGCATCCGTGCGTCGCTGCGGTCCGGTCCCAGGTCGACGGGCACGTGCACCTTCCGCCGACCACTGGCGATAACATCGATGTACTGTGGAGACCTCACGCCCCACGTGTTGAGCAATTCGGCGGTACGTCCACCCGGCCTCCCGCATGCCCACTATACGCCCTCGCTAAAAGTCCGTCAACTGCACATACGGTTCACGTCCACGCCGTCGCGGCATGCTACCAGTGTTAAAGACTGCGATGGAGCTCCGTATGCCACGGCAAACTGGCTGACACTGACGGCGGCGGTGCACAAATGCTGCGCAGCTAGCGCCATTCGACGGCCAACACCGCGGTTCCTGGTGTGTCCGTTGTGCCGTGCGTGTGATCATTGCTTGTACAGCCCTCTCGCAGTGTCCGGAGCAAGTATGGTGGGTCTGACACACCGGTGTCAATGTGTTCTTTTTTCCATTTCCAGGAGTGTAGAAACTATAATGTTTGGCGATGATATTGTAATTCTGTCAGCGGCAGAAAAGGACTGGGAAGAGCAGCTGAATGGAATGGACAGTATCTTGAAAGGAGGATATGAGATGAGTATCAACTGCGAAATTTGGCACGTCTTTGCCTACCTATGGGTTTGTGGCCGCCGATTGGGCTGTGTGCCGTGCATCGCAAGGAGAAAGGAGTTGGCAGACAGAACGGTTGTTACATGGGGGGACTGCGACAAGTAGTAATTGCGGGTTGTATATGGGGCAGTTCGTAATTGAACGAGTTTGTAACAAATGGGGCTACGACAGACTATGTTCTGTGACTGACCATGACATTGAAGCTTGCTGTGATTACTGCGGTTAACTATGTGGAGACTTTGAGTCATTTCCTTCAGAGGCGAAGAGAGGTACGAAGACAATGCAGCATGGACATGATGGTATGTTTCTTCTCTTGGAATGTGGAAGGTGGGAGCAGCTTCTTGTTCTGTAGTACGAATGAGCCGAGTCAAGTGACTGTCACGTGGTGGGCCTTCTCAATAATTCAGTATGGAAGGGAATTCGTTTCTCTGAACTGCCATCATCCATTGTTTGTTCGTCTAGTTGGTCTTTACCTTGTGGCCCTCTAAGCGATATAGAACTCACGTAAGGGAACAGACATTGGTGGTTGCTTTCCTATATGGTTAGTGCGTACACTGTGATGCGAGTACACAGTTCACAGTACGGTGATGTGGGGGCTGCGTTATGGTGCTTTTTGGTATCAAATCATTTTCACCTAACTACGGAGTGTTAACTGTGTCATCAGACCTCACGTGGATTTTTCTGTATCGTGCTGGGCAGCAGGAGACGTATCGTATAGTATCTCTGTTTCAGATAAACTGTATGTATGGTAACTACCACTTTTATATGTGTGGACAGTAAACAGAAAGCCCCCAACAAGTAATAGCGGGTAGGTGAGTGGAAATGTACCGCGCTGGTGACAGAAGATGCAACGGCATTAGCCATTTCGGCGATGTTTGTAAGTTACGTAAAATGTTTGCTTTGAATCTTGTGTCCTATATTAATGTGCTTTCATATTTATTAGTGAATGAATTAGAGTGAATGTCTGGATTTTAGTAATGTTTATGTTGGTTTCAGATTTTAGCAATGCTGTTACTGGTATGAACTGAAAATTTTCAAATGAGACTGCAGAGCGCCCTCCGTAGAAATTGATAGAGGTGTGTGAATGTGGAACGACTGGTAGTTCAAGGAAGGTTCAAATTAAATTCTGTTCAAATAATTCTGAGATGCGCTTGTTTTGGAGCCATATACGTCCTGTTAGTATTATGGGGTTCTTGTCATTGTGAAATGTAGGATGAATTACATGTCTGGAAATAGGTGTTGGGATACTCGTGTAGTGTTGCCCTCGAATTTAAGTGGAGCAGAAGGATTAAAAACTTTGTCTTCCTGTAACGGCTTATTGCGCGTAAACAGTTCCTGCTTCAGAACTTAATGGTATTATCTTTTTATGAACATTTTGGGGTAATTAGTTTGATGACATACTAGACAAATGTAATATTAGTATTCTAATAAATGTAACTCTGCACTCATTTTCCAAGTTTAATTTGAGTAGTTGACGTTCCACGGCACACAACAAAATCCAAACGAGGATAGTGGAACGTAATCGAATTAAATCATGTGACGCTCAGGGAATTAGGTTAGGAAACGACACACTTAAAGTAGTAGATGAGTTTTGCCATTTGGCTAGCAAAATAAGTGATGATGGCCGAAGCGGGATATAAAAAGTGCACTGCCAATGATAAGAAAGGCGTTTTTGAATAAAAAAATCGGTTACCGTCGAATATAGACTTTGGTGTTACGAAGTCTTTTCTGAAGGTATTTGTTAGAGTGCAGCCATGTATGGAAGTGAGACATGGAAGATAAATAGCTTAGACAAGAAGACAATAGAAGCTTTTGAAATGTGATGCTACAGAAGAATGATGAAGATTAGGTGGGTAGATCACGTAACTAATGAGAAGGTACCGAATAGAATTGGGGAGAAAAAAAATTTGTGTCACAACTTGGCTAAAAGAAGAGATCGGTTGATAGGATATCAAGGGGTCACCAGTTCAGTACTGGGGGAAGAGTGTTTGTGGGGGGAGGGGATAAAAACCGTATACCGAGACCAAGAAATGAATACAGTAAGCAGATTCAGAAGATTGTAGGTTGCAATAGTTACTCGGAGATGAAGAGGCTTGTACAAGATAGACTAGCATGGAGAGCTGCAGCAAATCACTCTTCGGAATGGCGACAACAACAACAACAACAACAACATCTACTTCTTTTTTAAGTTAATTACAAGTCGAGTCACGTGACGCTGAAGTTGTAACGTACCTTTTGGGACACGCCGTCTAGCAACGAAAATGAAAGGAGGCTGAGCACAAGCTCGGGATGTGGAAGGAAACGCGCCTTCAAAGGAATAATGCCAGAATAAATTTAGAAAAATCGTGAGAAACCTAAATCAGGATGACCGGTCGGGGATTTGAATTGGCGTCCTCCAACACAAGAGTATACTGACTTCTCAGTGCACCTCATCGCTGGGTAATATTAAGATAATGTCAATTATATGAACCCATCGTTTCTGACCTCCGTATTTCTTGGGCTGAAAGTCGCCAATAATTCCATTAGGTGCCGTAGACTTCCAGTTTATAGTCCTCCCATCGAAATTACATTACGATCTGACGAGGGCGGTCGTAATTTCCACGACATTAGCGGGACGGAGCCGCGAGTTCTTGGGGAGGCTGTCCTTTATATCATAGTCTATTAGCCGTCGCACTCACTCGCACGCAGCGGCCAGCGGTGAGGGGTGAACCCACCGTGCGGAACTTGCCGCGCCACTAGATGTTAATTAAGGTCTTACCGTGCAGCAATTTTCGTATAATAACGTCGGAAGATGCGATTAAAAGCCCTTTTAATTACAAAGTTCGTGTTAAGTCCGGCGCAGCCAGGTGAACGCTATGTAGACGTACCTGTGCCGGGCCCGCGTCTACCGAATCTTAACCCTCCCAATTAAGTCTCTTCAGAGGAAAAGGTAAGATGATGTCCGTGATTTTTAGACGACCTCCAAGTTAGTGTGATTTAAAACGGCGCTGTTTCTAAAGGGTGTTCCTTCTCGAACTGGTGATAGAGTCGTCCGATCGTTTGGAGAGATTTTCACTGTGAGCATAAAGACGAAAGAATCCTTTATCCTTCGGCTTCCTTCTGACTGCTCTTTTCAGTATAAGAACAGAGAGGTAATTAATTTCTGCTAACGATCTGTTTGTAATTTCGCGAGATTTAACAGTTCCTTAAGCCTGGGTTATTCAGGAAACCGACGTCAGTAACTTTAATAAGATGAAATAGGATATTGTTTAGCATCTGTAAGTAATTAATACGATCCACGCATTCATTCACGCGCTACAATTACTGCCTCAGTAGTGATGTGCTCAGTCTGACACCACCTTCAAATGAACCATTATTAAACACTGGTACTGATGATAACGAGCACATAGATAGTTGCGTGTCATACATTTCAAATCTTTTTATTGATATTAATTTCCTAGACATAGAAATAATAGCATGTGTGAACATGTTATTGGGACATACATAACAACCTTCATAACGCAGATTCGTTTCTTCTACCCTACGATTATTTAAATTAAAATATTATTTTATGACCCTAAGTGACAGCTTTTTCTGACAATGCATGTCTTCGAGGCATTCATGTCCACATATATTCCATTACAAAAATTGCCTTGAATTTCTTCAAGCCAAACGACGAAAAAAGTCATTGTGGTAGGTATATATTTACGGACAATGTTGTTCTTTCTTGCGTGCACACAATTTTTACATCAGTTTAACGTGTATTTAGTTTTATTCCTTACTAAGCCAATGTTTATTCACATTTTATTATTTGACGAATGTTATGAATCATTATGATATCCTTGAGGTTGAACAATCAATGGCTGTTTCATATTTTGTGTTTTAACCATTCCATAAATCACATGAAAAATACAACACAGCCGAAATGAATCTAAATAACGAATCTAAACCTGACGGTGACAATGTCTTCATACAGATTACTTTGCTGACTTCAGAAATTCAATTAACTAAAACAAGTTCATCACCTCATGGAAATAATCATTATGACTGTCACCGAATATGAAACTTCTATGTGTTGTATGCAGCACAGTTTATCAGAAACTGCCCATGATTTTCTTGAAATGTGAAACAGAAATAGATGTTTAGGTCACAGAAGACTACTAGTTAATTTCAGAGACGTATACTTGCCTTTATTACGTGATATAGTTGTTCTTGTTTCCGTTCAAATTAAAACAGCAGCTTCAGTCAGTAGTTCTTTGAAAGAGAGCACGGTTATCGCATCCAGGAAAATAGCTTGCATACTTATAAATTTAGATCCGATGACACCACTTCACAGCCTGTGAATAAGTGGCCAGTAAATCTGAGGCGGCCCCTCCGGCTGGAGGTTCGAGTCGTCCTTTGGGCATGGGTGTGTGTGTTGTTCTTAGCATAAGTTAGTTTAAGTAGTGTGTAAGTCTAGGGACCGATGACCTCAGCAGTTTGGTCCTTTAGGAATTCACACACACACAAATTTGCGTCAATCCAAGTTTAGCAGTTATATGATGCAGAAAGTATGAACTGCTTTATGGGTACTAAAGCGGGACATCTACAGGTCTGTAAAAAAAATAGTTTCGAGAGGTTTACATCGTCATTAGATTTCCACCGAGACACTTTAATTCGAAATCAAGTGCAGCATCTCCGACATATAACGTAACACGAACGTATAAACCGCAATGGCAACGATTATTATCGCGAATGTCAAAACACATCGACTGTTGTGATGAAATATAACGGCATGCTCGGAACGTATACATGATCTACCATATTAATCGTTTTTAATGAAATATTCTTTTCGTTATTCAGCTCTACTGATGTGTCCGTGCTTAGTCAATGAACGTTTCACACATTATCACGCGTTTCTTCATTTCCCAGTCGATTGGATGCTCACCAGAGAGTTCATGTCATAATGCACATCTATTGAAGGCACTCCAACACTGACATTTGCTGTCCTGTGAGAAACTACAAAACTCTGCCGATTGCTGTTCTTTAAAACACTTTAAAGCTAATCATACGGGCAACTCTCTTTTTCTGAGGAACTGATGCCGTCTCACCTCGGAAAAGTTTACATGTTGATAACACTCAAAACAAAAAGTGAATATTAAGAATAATATTCTGTCGTAACCAGACAGGATCAGTTGCAAATTACTGTAAACATTCAGGGCAACAAAAGAAAAGAATGGATGAGAAATGAAACAAAGTTTAAATGAAAAGAGTTCTCAGTTACAGGTTTCCAGAGGCATGCTGAGAACCGACTAATAAGTACATACTATTGAACTGAAAACAGTTTTTGATCGTGAAAACAGGTCACACGTTATCACTAGCGTTCTTCCAAAAGCTAATGTCTTTGTAAACAATGAGTGGCATAAGTAGAGGTATAGCGACATGTTTTACTGTCAAAAAAAACATCAGTTCTTCAGCGTTTTTGACACATGACGTCATATGACTTATCGAATGGTAGAAACAATTCTCAGCAACAAATCACGGAGGAAACATACACTTCAACTTCAGATTTCTTGCCTGTGGACCAAGAAGAAATATTTTTTTCCAACTGGCTAGACCGAACACAAAGGATTTTGATAGTCAGTTCATAGAAATTTAAAGTACTTTTGTTTGACTGGTTCATCACGAGTACAATCTATTTCTTGCACGTCAGTATCTTTTGAAATATTTCGTAATCGATAGTAACTTTTATCTTTACAGCATTTTAGTTGGATAAATGAAAACACAGTTTGCTTCAGAACAGCTTGGTTTACACTCAACAAAAGTTATGGGCAGCTCTGTATGAGTATACACTGAGGTGACAAAAGTCATTAGATAGGGATATGGACAAATATAGATGTCGGTAGTATCGCGGACACAAAGCGCAAAACCGAGCGAGGTGGCGCAGTGGTTAGGCACTGGACTCGCATTCGGGAGGACGACGGTTCAATCCCGCGTCCGGCCATCCTGATTTAGGTTTTCCGTGATTTCCCTAAATCACTCCAGGCAAATGCCGGGATGGTTCCTCTGAAAGGGCACGGCCGACTTCCTTCCCCATCCTTCCCTAATCCGATGAGACCGATGACCACGCTGTCTGGTCTCCTTCCCCAAACCAACCACCAACCAACAAAGCGCAAAAGGGCAGTACATTGGCGGAGCTGTCATCTGCAGTCGAGTGATTCGTGTGAAAAGGTTTCCGACTTGAATATAGCGGTACGACATGAATTTACAGGCTTTGAACGCAGATTGGTAGTTCGAGCTGGATGCATGGGATATTCCATTTCAGAAATCGGTAGAGAATTCAGTGAACCGATATCCACCCCGTCACGAGCGTGCCGACAGTACCAAATTTCAAGCATTACCTCTCACCAAGGACAACGTAGCGGCAGACGGCCTTCACGTATCGACCGAGAGCAGAGGAGTTTGTGTAAATTTGTGAGTGCTAACAGATAAGTAGCACTGCGTGAAATAATAACAAGATGCGTTTTAAGGTCACATTCATGTCAAAGTACAAATTCGTTGTCTTCGGAGCATATTTTCTGAGGTTTTTTGCCCATTTTTGTATCCTTCGTCATTCAGAAAGTGGAAAAATGTCTGTTTTACGTTAGAACGTATTGTAAGTTCTTTTTGTGGTCTGGGTACATGAACGCAGGTGGAGTGGGTTGCGTGCCTCAACGATACAGACAGCCGTACCATAAGAGCATCTGGGGGTATCTGAGGAGAGGCCACACGATACTGTGGCTCCCGATGAGGCACAGCAGATATTTCAGTGGTTGCAGTGTGTCGCAACAAGCGCTGTATCATTGTGAGAAACATAAGGACGAGCGAATGTGCCAGGGCTTACCCTGGTTCACAACTACTAGCGCCACGCCATCGTGACGCGTCTGTGAGTATCATACAAGTACTGCACCATAACTTAAGAGTTACACTAAAAACTGAAATACCTTTTCCAAACTTTGTCAGTGTATGCTTTAGTATATTGATATTAAAACCGATAAATCTCAGAATGATCTAATGAATATTTTTCGATAAATATATTATTTTAAGAAATAATAAGTAGCGCTAAATAATGCAGTTAGAGAACTAAAAACTGTTCTTGACGTGCAAACGTATGTCATAATCAATAGTTACAAGTCTCAATTTGATCGGCGCTTTTTTCGGAAAACTGAAGGCGCTGAATATTAGACTCACAAAGATGAAAATTCGTGTGTAGCATCCGTTTTAAATACAAACTTTAACTATTTGACTCCACTAAGCCACCTCTAATAGTTTTCAGGTTATTCACCATAAACCAAATTTAGAACAGGAATGTCCTTATTAATGATAGATTAAATATCGTTTGTATTTACGATAAAAGTTTCTAATACAGCACTTCATTACATTCATTAAATAATAAAGCTGTACTAAGTTTCAAGAGTTTAGGATAACCAGCAGTCACTATAAGAACTCTTAAAGAGATAGATCAGAGGACATGTCTACTGTCGATTTCGTTCTGAAAATTCTAGCTGGCAACTTTTAAATACAGTCGAGCTGTAACTTTTCCAGTAACTAAAGCACACTTACTTTTAATTATGCAAAAATTATGAAGATTGTAAATTGTTACACGACTGAGTCATTAAATAATTCGTGTTCGAGAAAGGCGCGATTTATTTGCTGCCACCTGCTCCTACTGTGGTTGATAGCAAATGTTCCGTTCAGGGGTCCGCTGCGCCCATATATAAATACGGCGAGAGAAGCAGTAAGGGAGACACTTCACATATGAGCTGTGTGTGAAATCTTATGGGACTTAACTGCTAAGGTCATCAGTCCCTAAGCTTACACACTACTTAACCTAAATTATCATAAGGACAAAAAAAAAAAAACATACCCATGCGCGAGGGAGGACTCGAACCTCCGCCGCGATCAGCCGCACAGCCCATGAGTGCAGCGCCTGAGACCGCTCGGCTAATCCCGCGCGGCTCCACACTTTGCTATTAATCTGTCCGTGTCAGTCAAACGCTGAACACTGTCCTGGATCGCTTAGTTTTCACGGAAGGAACTGTTTGTCTATCAACCCGTAATGTTGACAAAACCACGTGGCAAGTGGTGAGATCATTTTCCACTTTTGTGGCAAGTAATTAAATTTGATGATTAGGTGTTAGGTGAATCGAACATTTTCATTTGAGCTTACCGTAGAGGTCGCCTCTGAATGCTAATAGTGCTGTTTCCGATAGGGACACAATTATTATTATCAGGAATATTATTATGTTGGTGGGTGTGAATTATTACTGAATATATTAATCAGTTGCAACTCAAAGCTTTGATTTATAGTCCTAGTTCCTGATCCCGCCGAGTAAATAACGAAACAGGAACATTTCCTTTCAGTGAATGCAAGCATAATGTGGACTTGTAGGCTGGAAATTATGTCCGAATATTCTCCATCGCGTTCAGGTCCCTGTGAAAGAGTACACCGACGATATATCTAAAATCCATCCCCCGCCTCACAGTTTGAACAATTATCCAACATGACTGTGGTGGTATTGCGAACAACTCAAACCAAAGCGAAACCTCTGCCGTTATTTTTAATACGGGCATCTAGCTCTTTCTGACGTTTCATGATGATAACATCCTCTTGGGTAAAATATTTTGGAGGTAAAATAATCGACCATTCGAGTCCTCGTCATCATAAGAAGAAACAACACTACCGTCTTGCGGGTCGGAACGTTGAAAGGTAGGTTAGAGAATTTCAAAAGGGAAAGTATTAGTTTGAGGTTATATCGAATGAAAATTAGTGAAGAATGGGATGTCATACTAGCTGAGTACAGGTTATAAATTTAAAATGAAATAATGGTAATGCAGAAGTAGATCTAGTAATGAAAGAAAAAAGGAATGAGTTAGTTACTATAAAAAGCATCGTGATCACATTATAGTGGCCTATATAGAAACGAAACTAACAGCCTCCACAGTAGTAAAAGTTGATATACATGTTAGCCCCGCAGGTGACGACGAGATAGAAAGCATATATGATGAGATAAAAGAAATTAGTAAGTTATGTGAAGGAGATTTTAAATTTGATGGAGGACTAGTATTTGGCAGTAACAAAGAAGAAACTAACTGGGGAGTAAAAAATGAAAAGGGAAGACACCTGTTAGAACAATGCACAAAGCATAATCCAAACATTGCTGATACTTGTTTTAAGAGTCACGATGGAAGGTTACGCACGTGGAAAACCTGAAGACACCGGTAAGTTTCGTACGGAAAATATAATTACGAAACCAGACGTTAAACTACGAAACATTTACAGCGGCAGATTCTTGGGTTAAGAACTGCAGATTAGAGCAGAAGAAAAAGAGTAGGGTAGGACATCAAAAGTAATGGGACCCAGATGCATTGCAATAACCAGAAGTAGTTGACAGTTTCATAGGGAGCATTAGGTAATGGTTCACTGAAACAGAAGGAATGAAGGCAATAGAAGACGAATGTGTATCTTTGAGAAATTAATTGGAGAGGGCAGCAGAATACCACGTAGGCAAAAGGACAAAGCCCGGTAGACATCCTTGAACAATACACGAGATCTTAAATTTAACTGACGAAAGGAAAAAATGAAAAAAAAGCAGTAAATGATGCAAGCAAACTGAAATATAGTAGTCTAAAATGTGAGAGCTGCCGAAAGTGCAAAATGGCAGTGCAGGTACAGTTAGAGCAAAACTGCAAGGTTGTAGAAGCACAAATGCCTGCAGATTAGTAGGGTTTCTGCCTGCAGGAACATTGAAGAGCACTTTGGAGGAAGAAGAAGCAACTGTATGAGGGTCAAGATATAAGTAGCAAAGCCAGTTCTAAGCAAAAGACCGGAAAGGAATAGGTAGAAAAGCTATAAAAGGAAAAAATCTTGAATATTGCCATTAAAATTAAGTAAATTAAGATGAGGCAAGAGATATTACACTGCGGAAAGAATTTGACAAAGCATTTAAAGATCTACATCGAATCAAGGAACGTGCAGTAGACGGCATTCCTGTACAATGATGGAGACCTTTGGACAGCAACCCATGACTAAACATTCCCACTTGGAGTGTACGAAATGAAGCAGGAGAATAGCCTCAGAACTTCATGAGTGAGGTAATAAGCCGAGTTACATAAAAAGGAATGTTCTGGCGGTAGTAAATATTACCGAGCTATCATTTTAATAAGTCGTGTTTGCACAACTATAAATGAAAAACTGCCAGAAGCCGACCTCTGTGAAGATGAGTTTCGGTTTCGGAGAAATGTCGGAACACACGAAGCAGTAATGATCCTACGACTTTTCGTAGATGATAGGCTGAAAGAAAGGGAAACCAACGTTCATGGAGTTTGTAGTTGTGGCAATGGTGACCAGAATGCACTCTTTGTGTTTGTGAGAGGAGTGTAACGTTACCTACGACTTTAACAGAAACAGAGTTATAATAGTGGAAGAAGGTGAAAGGGAAGTAGAAGGTGATGAGGGACTGATAGTTAGAGCATATCCCCGATGATACTGAACCTGTACGTTGACCAAACAGTGACCCAGGAGAATTTACGGACGTGGATTAAAGTTCAGAGAACAGAAATAAAAATGTTAAGGTTTACTGGCGATATTGTAATTCTGCCAGATACAGCAAAGTAAGCTCACTGGTCAAAAAATTAGTCGCCTCTAGATAAATCGTTACAGGCATCACTAAATAACGGGTAATTCCCCCCTGGTCTTGATAACAGCCTTCATTCTGTAAGCAAGTGAGTCCACATAATTGTACAGCCACGTCACATCCACGTCAAGCCACTCGCTGATCACTCGATCTCGCAATTCCACCAAATTGAGGGTATGCTTATGTCTGCATTTTACCCGCTGTTCCGTGTCCAACAGATTTTCTACGGGATTCAAATCATGTGATAATACAGGCTAATAGATACATGTAGGGCGGGTGAGCGCTCAGAAAACTAGTCACATAGGTCTACTCGTCCTGCCCGATGAAATTTGCCGTTGTCATTTTGAAAAATAAGGGAATCAATAGCGTACTCATCATGCGTATGTTGACTGAAAGGCACCTGATCATTCAGAATATATACATAAACATCCTGGTTTACGTTCGCGGTCACCTCAGTGACCGTGCCCAATTTGTTGGATCTTGCCCACTCATCGCTTATAGGGTGCCTAAATGATGCTGCGTTCTCGGAACGGTACACAACAATTCAAGCAAATAACATTAGTAGTTTTATTTCTGTGAAGCAGATCTGACAATACTTAACTTCGGAGTTACATTGGTGTCGTAAGTGACATGCAAACAATAATGTTCGTCTCTATAGACAAAGTCCAAACAAGTATCTGATAAGAATCACAACAATTGTTCTATACACTGAGCCGATCTGAGCGGACGAGGCTAGCAGGAGCGGAGCTTATATTCACTTCTTGCAGGGGGGCGTTCCTTGTCAGCGAGCTATTGGCTGACGATTCCTTCAGGGCACTCAATGACCTGCGTCATCTCGATATGTGAAAGGAAATGTCCTGACCGACTCAACATCATCCAGCGCAAACTGCTAAGAATAGAAACTTGAAATCTGTAAGGGTGTTGGTATTATACTGCAGGCATCGTTTAAGAAGATTTTTTCAGAAAGAAGATGAAATACGGATAAATGTTCTTAGAAAATATGTGACTATTAAGGCGGTCTTCAAGCTGGAAGTACAAAAATTAGTTTTTGATTTCTCGGTCAGAAATAAAAAATATCATGTTTCAGTATTTTTGGGAAATCAAATAGTGTGTGAAAGGTTCCTTGGGAAAGTAAATCATTATTAAAGAACTACTACATCATATTTAAAGCTGCATCTATATTTAAAATTGGTATTTGACGTCTCGATAAGAAATAAAGGAATTATTTGTTTCTGTATTTTTGGAAATTCATCTGCAATGGGAATGACACACGGATGAACATTTTTATTAAAATATTATTCGTTATATTAAAAAACTTTTGAACCAAGATCTATGATAACTGGTATGTGACTTGTCGATCGAAATAAAGAAACAAGTGCTGGGGGATGAAAGTTTCTATGGAAACATCACCACAAGAACTCAAAAGGCAGGATTAACAAATACCTCCAACTGTCAGAAACGCTGTTTGGTCAGAAGTTAGAGACCATGCTTATATCACCTTAATTTTAAATCTTGTTGCAATTTGGGAACTAAATTCGAGATGATGATGCCATCTGTGAACTAATTTGTGAATTTGTAAACTAAATTAGTCACCACGATAGTTCGGTTTTGTCAGAACTGCATATAAAATTAAACGGCTCTTTAATATTTTTTCAGTAGGCCTAATATATGTTTATAAAATTACTTTGCCGGCCGTTGTGCCCGACCGGTTCTAGGCTCTTCAGTCCGGAATGGCGCTGCTGCTACGATCGTAGGTTCGAATCCTGCCTCGGGCATGGATGTGTGTGATGTCCTTAGGTTAGTTACGTTTAAGTAGTTATAAGTCTAGGGAACTGATGACTTCAGATGTTAAGTCCCATAGTGCTTAGAGCCATTTGAACCATTTTTTTAAATTACTTTTGTTGTTAACTACTAGGCAAACGCGAGCGAAGCAACAGGCGCTGAGTTACTTTGAATATAGGAAGAAACGTGTTTCGTCAGACCACATTACATTCCGTCAGTCAGCTACTGTCCACAACCGATGATTTCCAGTCGTCTGAATATGTGCATATTTATGTGCCTGTATGAGAAATGGCTTCTTCCAAGGTGACCGACCCCAAATACTCATTGCATGCAGTTGTCGTCGCCATGTTCTCTTGCTAACGGGTTGGGATTGACCTTCATTCACTGCCTGTAGCAATTCCTCAGAGATTTGGGAACCATTTTTATTCACAAGCAGCGAAACGCGTCTCTGATCTCTCTCAATCAGGATGTTTTTCCGACCACAGTTCTGGCGTCGTGTTTCGTGGCCACGTGTGTTGCGCCACTGCTTGTAGCCACGTTGAACATTCAAGAGTGAAACATCAAAAAATCCAACATCTTTACACAATTTATGGCCATGTGCATCGCCAAACACGATTGCTCCTTTTTGTCCCTCTGTCACTGATGTGTACTTACAATGTCTACTTGAAACATGGATGTCTCACTGATTGCTACTTGTTTACACTCGTGTAGAGACAGTGCGTGCGTGGTAGAGCATGTGTCTCGATAGCTGCACCACCTATAGAGACTTATCGATTAATCTGAGCGTACGCACTAAGGTTACTAATCTTTATCTGGTGGACATCCGTGAAAGGCAGTTACGCGAAATGGATAGTGTCTTGAAATGACAGTACGAGATAACCTAGGATAAATAAGGGTAATCGAATTAAATCATGCGTTGCTGAGGGAATTAGGTTAAGAAATTAGACACTAAATGTAGTTGATGAATTTTAACAATTTGGGCGGCAAAATAACTGATGATAGCAGAAGTAAAACGATAATTAATAGCTAGAAATGCATTTATGTATAAGAATTGTTTGGTAACATCGAATACAGATTTAAGTGTTAGGGAATCTTCTCTGAAGGTATTTATTTTCAGTGTAGCCTTACACAGAGATGAAACGTGGAGGACCAACGGTACAGACAAGAAGAAAGTTACTGCTTAGAGATGTGGTACTACAGAAGAATACTGAAGATCCGACGGGTAAATCGACTAAGTAATGATGAGGTACTGAACTGAGTTGAGCAAAAGAGAAATTTCTGGCACCAGTTGTACGAAAGAAAAGATCTGAGGATAGGACGTATACTGATCCATCAATTTGGCACTGAAGTGTGGAGGGTGGAAGTTGTAGAGGGAGACAAAAGCTAGGATACAGTAGGCAGGTCCCAATGCGTGTACGTTATAGTAGTTGCCAGAGATGAAGAGGCTTGCACAGGATACACTGATGCCCAGAGCTACGTTGAGCTACACTTCTAACCCGCTAATGAATAAATTCGAAATTGACTGAAGGATTTTCCTGTAGGCCCTACTATCATTGCATCGATACAGAGCGGCCATCAGCCAACTAACTCTCAATAGCAAATAAAGGCATTGTTTAGAAAAGGAATGGTGAATGGAAACAGAAAAATGTGGATTCTGTATTTTTCTGTTCAAGTGTCAATAATCGCATGGGGCACTCAACAACAGAACTGGGAAGAGGAACTTGTTGAGTACAGAGCATACATTTCGGTATGTGACGGAATGATATGTTGTGTACTGAAATTTAATACAGGGAGTTTTGTCGTCCCCTGGTACTCCACTTACTGTAGCTAAAGTATAGCTTCCGGTAATGTTTCCCACTGCTGACCATGAAACTCATAGATGTCAACAGTGGACCTATTACGGTGGTTTTGCAGGTGCAGTTGTACAGCCTGAGGAATCCTATACGATTTCAATTGGATTTTAGTCTGGTAGTGATTTTATGACCAACGGCCTTTCCGCAGTGGTAACACCGGTTCTCGTCAGATCACCGAAGTTAAACGCTGTCGGGCTGGGCTAGCACTTGGATGGCTGACCATCCGGTATACCGAGCGCTGTTGGCAAACGAGGTGCCCTCAGATCTTGCAAGGCAAACTGAGGAGCTACTTGATTGAGAAGTAGCCGTTCCGGTCTCGTAAACTGACATACGGCCGGGAGAGCGGTATGCTGACCACATGCCCCTCCATATCCGCATCCAGTGACGCCTGTGGGCTGAGGATGATACGGCAGCCGGTAGGTGCCGTTGGTTCTTCCAAGGCCTCTTCGGACGGAGTTTAGCTTTAGTGGTGTCGTTATAGGTATTCGTCTGCCAGTCTAGCTATGGGTGATCGGATGTTACAGCTCGTTACAAGGAACTCATGCAGTGACACCACTTCTTCGTAGCATCTAATCTTAATAGGATGCTGCCCTCATAGTACTCATGGAAACATACTCGCCGCGCGGGATTAGCCGAGCGGTCTGGGCGCTGCAGTCATGAACTGTGCGGCCGGTACCGGTGGAGGTTCGAGTCCTCCCTCGCGCATGGGTGTGTGAGTTTGTCCTTAGGATAATTTAGGTTAAGTAGTATGTAAGCTTAGGGACTGATGACTTAGCAGTTAAGACCTATAAGATTACACACACATTTGAACCTTTTTTTTGAAACATGTTCAATGATGTACTAACTTCTAACGAGATGATGTCTCTTGCGAGAACACTAGGGTCGCGATGTCGATTTATTGCCATATGACTAAGTAGCTTGTTAAGTGTCTTCTGTGAGCCGACACTGTGGTAACGTCTTGGTTATCGAGTCCTACGCAAGAATGCCCATTAGGCGGTGACGTGAGACGTGGTAGCGCTTCTGTAAAGGAAACACCCGTCTTAGGTGACGAGTGACAATGGATGGTACCGTACCTCGTCTGAGGAGTTAGCTGAGAGTATGTTGAGAGATTAAAAGTATAGACCACAATGGATCGCTTACCATGGTTGGTTCTCCTGCTTGTGAACAATGAAACCAACAGGAGAAAGAATGAATACTGTTGTCCTTATCAGATTGCCTTTTGCTCTAAGATGTTGATTGGTACGGTGTGGTTTGTTTAATCTGCAATGCTTGCTTTAAGGAGATCATTACAGAGATGATTCGGCCCAGTTACCTAAGATTGACATAGTGAGTTCTGCTACTTTTTTCTAATGTCCTCTTCTTTCTTATTAGCAGGTAATATTTGTTGCAAGTTTGCCATGATACTGTACAGATGCTTTAATTTTTCTGTCTTAAGTATTCTTTAAAATTTTTTATGTGCTAATTATTTAAATGACATTGTTAAGCTTTTATGATGCATCACGTCGTCTCCGACGTGACGAACAATATCTTTCATCGTTCATCTTATTTGTTTAGTAAATACGGAACCGGTGTGCTATTGCCTTCTTCTAGAACTTTATTATCTTCTGCAAGGTATTTTGCAGGCCGCTCCTAACATCGAGAACGGGCGTCCTTGGAGCGCCATAAACATGGAGTAGCTGGAGTAAGCACTCAGTTCAGTTACACAGTCGGAAAAAAATGCTGAACCCTCAAGAACTGTGTTCAGTAGCATACTGAGGTGCTATACTGCTAGTGATACATTTGTCACTGTCGTCAGCGAACAAATGGCGCTGAGGCGTCGTGTCTGTGTACCCTTTGTTTTGACTTTGTAGGCAGTAACTGAGCCGAGTTTACCAGGGAATAATGTTTGCAACGTTCAGTCAATGGTACATCCATGCCCCACGGACGAGAACGTATTCCTATTGAAAAGCTTTAGTCATTTGAATGGGTCCCATTGTGAACTTGCGGTAAGCCAGACGGAAGTATCGACAGATTGATGCGTGTTTTGGTCACAGTGTATCGGTGGTGTGTCACTGCTTTAAACAGTGGTCTGTGGAACATTACCACACCTGTAGACCAGGTTCTGGACGTCTGCGTAAAACAGACAAACGTCAAGGTCGACACACTGTGCGAGCAGCTGTGGCCGACAGAAAATCATTAAAGAGCGAAATCCGGTCACACGTTGCACCTTCTGTGTCATCAGGGAACATTGGACACCTTCATCTTGCAACAATACAGAGATCGCGTGTGCCTCTGGCCAAGGTGTCACTGACGCAACGACACCACCAAGCTTGGCTACTCTGGTGTCGTGAAGCACTCGAGTGCCGCTCTGTTGTCTTCCGCGATGAGAGTAGGCTATGTACACGAGGGTTGGACTTCTGGGGCTGAACTGTGAAGTACCTATTTCAGAGTGCCTTAACCCATGACGTGCAGGTACCATCGCAGGATTTATGGTGTCGGGGCCATCAGTTACAACTCGTCTTAACCTCTGGTGTTTAAGCAGGGTGAAATAACCAGTGTCCGCTACATTGCACAAGCTGTTATCACCGTGATGCTGCCGTTTCTTCGACAGGACAGGCGTTATCAGCAGGACAAAGCACGTCCACACGCAACTCCTTTATTCCACATACAGTTACTGCATGGCCGTGGCCAGTAAAATCACCAAATCTCTTGCCAATTGAACACTATGACACATGACGAAGCTGGAACTTGGTTGTTCTCCAGAGCTGCAAGGAAGGGTGCAAGATGCCTGAGACAGTCTCACGCAGGAAGCCATTCGACAATTTTATGGTTGTTTGCATTTGAGAATACACGCCAGCGTTGCCACCAGAGGGGGATACACTGTGCATTGATGTGACATTTGGGTACCATTTACTGTGACATGTGTGTTTTATTTAGTCTGAATCTGTTATCACATACTCCTACAAAAATTATCTGATGTGATAGAAAAAGAAACAGTAGTCGATTTAGAAGAGATAGAAGATCCAGTATTAGAACCAGAATTAAAGAGATCTTTGGAAGACTTAAGAAAAAATAAGGCAAAAGGAATCGGTAACGTTCCATCAGAATTTCTAAAATCATTGGGGGAAGTGGTAACAAAACGACTATTCAAGTATGTCTGGCGACATACCCTCTGACTTTCGAAAAAATATCATCCACACAATTCCGAGTGCTGTAAGAGCTGACAAAAGCGAGAATTATCGCACAGCCAGCTTAACAGCTGATGCATCCTAGCTGCTTTCAAGAATAATTTACTTAGGAATGGAAAAGAAAATTAAGGATAAGTTAGATGACGAACAGTTTGACTTTAGGAAAGGTAAAAGCACCAGGGAGGCAATTCAGACGTTGCCGTTGATAATGAAAGCAAGACTAAGGAATTTAAAGACACGTTCATAGGATTTCTCGACCTGAAAAAAGGTTTCGACAATGTAAAATGTTGCATGATGTTTGAAATTCTGAGGAAAATATGGGTAAGCTATAGGGAGAGACGAGTAATGTATAATATGTACAAGAGCCAAGAGGAAATAATAAGAGTGTTCGGATAAAGAAGGGTCTAAGACAGCAATGTAATCTCTCACTCCTACTGTACGTGGAAGAAGCAATAACGGAAATAATTCAGGAGTGGAATTAAAATTCAAGTTGAAAGGATACCTATGATACACATTCGCCGATGACGTTGTTATCCTCAGTCAAACTGAAGAATAATAGTAGGATCGACTGAATAGAATGAACGTTCTAATAAGCAAGAATATGGATCGACATTAAATCGAGGAAAGACGAAAGCAGTGAGAAATAGCAGAAATGAGAACAGTGAAAAACTTAACGTGATAATCTGTGATCACGATTTAAATGAAGTTAATGGATTCTCATAGTTAGGCAACAAAAGAACCCAACATGGATGGAGCAAGCAGGATATAAGAAGTACAGGCAAAAAGGGCATTCCAAGTTAAGAGAAGTATACTAGTATCAAACATATAGCTTAAATTGAGGAAGAAATTTCTGAGAATGTACGGTTGAAGCACAGAATTGTATGTAGTGATGTAAGGACAGTGGGATATGATGCTACAGTAGAATGTTGAAAATTTGGTGGACTGATAAGATTAGGAATGAGGAGTTTCTCCACCGAATCAACGAGGAAAGGAATGTATGAAAAACACTGACAAGAAGAGGGATCAGGATGACATCACATCCATTAAGACATGAAGAAATAAATTTCCTGATACAAAGAGGGCATGTAGAAGACAAAAACTGTAGTGGAAGACAGAGACTGGAATAGATCTAGCAAATAATTGAGGGCATAGGTAGCAAGTGCTACTGTGTGATGCAAAGGTTGGCAAAGGCAAACCAATCAGAACACTGATGACTTTTAATAAAAAAAAGTTAATGTATAAATGGAAGATGCTTACTTCACTGGAGCTGATTTTCCATGAAGAAATACACATTACAGCAGCTTCTTGTCGCTTCGTGGTCCCACACATCACCCACTAAATGGTTTTGAAGCTGTGCAGCTCTATTTAAAGAAAAGTTTTAAGGAATTTTTTTCTGAAACATTAATCAGCGCCGGCCGCTGTGGCCGAGTGGTTGTAGGAGCTTCAGTCCAGAACCGCGCTGCTGCTACGGTCGCAAGTTCGAATTCTGCCTCGTTCATGGGTGGGTGTGGTTTCCTTAAGTTACTTAGAAGGAGAGACAGCATTGGTCGTATTTTTTTGTTTTATTAACCGCAAAATCGATTTTCGGTGACCATCCTCAGTGCTAGAAATTAAAAATTTTCCTTAGGTTAGTTAGGTTTCAGTAGTTCTACGTCTAGGGGACTGTTGAAAAATCAAAAATGGTTCAAATGGCTCTGAGCACTAAACATTTGTGGTCATCAGTCCCCTAGAACTTAGAACTACTTCAACCTAACTAACCTAAGGACATCACACACATCCATGACCGAGGAAGGATTCGAACTTGCGACCGTAGCGGTCACGCGGTTCCATACCGTAGCGCCTAGAACCGCAGGGCCACACCGGGCGGCGGGACTGGTGGCCCCAGATATTAAGTCCCATAGTGCTTAGAGGCATTTCAACCATTAATCAGCACTGTAGTGGCCTAAGGGTCTAGAAACATGCAAAGCTGCCCAGAACAGTAATCAGGTCGCAACCACAGTGTGATGACCCCCGGACAACACCCTCACCAATACTGCAATTCAACAGACACTGACACTTTCATTCCGCCATGCCTTCGTGCCGACGACCCATGGAACAGCCTGCAGGATGGTCCAGTAGTTTAACTATAGCCAGCCTTCGGACATTGGCCTCCGCCACAGAGGATTCCAGGCGACCATGTCCAGCCCGTCGTCTATCGCATAGCAGGGTCGTACTGTGACGTACAGCCCGTACCAGTTGTTGCCATACTTACGACGCAACAACGTTTTCCGTCTCCGATCATTGAAGCAGCTTCCGCCATGTGATTGTTTGTGACCGGGACGGCCAGTATCTGCCGCCGCCCACATGGTCCAGGCCGAACCATAAGTTCTAGTTGGCTCGTCTGCCTAGCCCTGGCTTGTTTATGGCTGCCGTCTTTTGTGTACCTGCATCAGATGCACTGCATCGCTGCGGCACCTCGCCTGGGCTGATGACTGACCGAGCGAGGTGGCGCAGTGGTTAGCACACTGGATTCGCATTCGGGAGGACGACGGTTCAATCCCGTCTCCGGCCATCCTGATTTAGGTTTTCCGTGATTTCCCTAAATCGCTTCAGGCAAATGCCGGGATGGTTCCTTTGAAAGGGCACGGCCGATTTCCTTCTCCATCCTTCCCTAAACCGATCTTGCGCTCCGTCTCTAATGACCTCGTTGTCGACGGGATGTTAAACACTAATCTCCTCCTCCTCCTCCTTGGGCTGGTGATCATATCGGCTGGACCCTAGACGACTGGAAAAGTATGGCCTGGTCATATGAGTCCGGATTTAGTTAGTAACAGCCGACAGTAGGGTTAGAGTGAGGCGCAGATCCCAAGTTGTTAACAAGACACTGTATGGGCTGGTGGTGGCTCTGTAATTGTATGGGTTGTGCAGACGTGGAATGGATGGAGTGGGTCTACAAGTCAAACTGAACCGATCATTAGGAAATGTTTAATCTCGGCTACTTGGAGAGAATTTGAACCATTCATTTACTTCACGTTCCCAAACAACGATTGATTTTTTATGGATCACCATGCGCCATGTGCCCGGGCCACAGTTGTTCGCGATTGGTTGCAAGAACATTCCGGACAATTCTAGCGCCAGACATGAATCCTATGGAACATTTATAGCACATAATCCCGCAGTTGTGGACGGAAATAGTGGTATCATGGCTATATATTTCTGCTGGGGACTTCCAACTGATTTCTTAAGTCAAGGCATAAGGAGTCCGACTCGATATTAGAAGGTATACCATGACCTTCCACCGCAGTGTAATAGAGAACATTTTTCACATGAATGCAAAAAGTCTGAACGTTCGGAGTGTATTTAAAACTGACTTCCAATCTCCCACTATGAGTGCCACATAGATGATAAGCTGACTTGGTGACGCTGCGTGATCACCAACAACCACTCGCCTCGTATGGACCAGACTTGAAGCTGTAAGGTGCCGTCGTACCCCTCGTGCAGGCGAGCTTTGGCATCTTCCTGGCACCATCGGCATCGCCATTGATGCATGAGGGACACGTCACATCCAACGTGTTCTGCAGTTGTTCGTGAATCCTGTCCAGCTACCACTATGCTCCCAATAATATCTCAATGCAATTTAATTAACTATATGTGATGAGATGGAATTCCACAATATTTACGATTAAAAGGAGTTATCAAAGTCGTCATACTGCCACAGAAAAACAACTGTTTTTCACTCTCACTCTTCAGTAAACGTGTTAGAGAACTATTATTCCAAGGCGATGAAGGCAGTGATACATACAGTGGTCAGTTTCAACTATCTTTAGTTACATCACTGGGTGTTTTAATATTGCCCTACAAATTGACAGAGCTCAGTAAAAAAATCGTATTAAGGTGACAATGGACTCTTTTCTTTTTATTCTGTCGCTCTCAGCAATGAGACCTTAAAATGTAGGAGAAGGATGGACACTCAACAGCACATGAAATGAGCTGATTATTCCAGTGTCAGGCGATTATCTCAGTCGATTTACTGAATGTGGTATCCAGTCGCGTGCAGTGATGGCGTGTACAGCGCAGTTGGCATAGACATTGCACAGAAATTTGTAAACTTTTCATAAAAATTTATTGCTACAGTTACATAGTACGTAATGTTCATCAGAATTATCAAGGATACATGTGATTTGAGACTTTCTCGGCGTATTCCATTCGTGAAATCTTCTCGGGTGATCAGCCGAGTAAAGGCGTCGTCTTCTCGCAACGTTTCGAAGGGTTTCGTACCCATCATCTTCGCTTGAAGCGAAGATGATGGGTACGAAACCCTTCGAAACGTTGCGAGAAGACGACGCCTTTACTCGGCTGATCACCCGAGAAGATTTCACGAATCAAGGATACAGTTATGAATGCCTCAGGGAAGTGTGTTAGGACCGCTCTTATTATCTATGTACATAAATGATCTGACGCAGAGGGTGAGATGCAATCTGTGGATGTTTGCTCATGACGCTGACATGTACGGGAGGTGTCGTCGTTGACTCACTGTAGGAGGATGCAAGATGCTTTAGAGAATATTTCTAGTTGGTGCGATGACTGGCACGTTCTTCTGAATGTAGAAGAATGTAAGTTAACGTAGATGATTAGGAAAAACAGTCATGTAACTTTCCAATACACCATTAACAGTGTACTGCTTTATACTGCCCTGTCGATTAAATATCTCGGCATAACGTTGCAGAGCGATATGTTGTGGAATGGTTCTGGGGCAGGCTTAGACTTTTCGAAAATTGTGGTTCGTCTTTAAAGGAGACCACGAATAGAAAACTAGTGAAGCAGTTTCCTGAGTATCGCTCGAGTGCATGAGATCTACACCATGTCGGATCAAAGGAAGACATCGAAACAGTTAAGAGGCATGCTGCTAGATTTATTACGTGAGTATTGCAGAGATGCTTCTTGAACTCAAGTGAAAATCTCTGGAAGGAAGACAATGTTCTTTTTGCTGAACACTTATGAGAAAATTTAGAGAACCGGCATTTGAAGCTGATTGTAGAACGATTCTGCTACAACCAACGTACATTTCATTTAAGGACCATAAAGACAAGAGAAATTAGAACTCGTACTGGCGCATATAGACAGTCGTATCTCCTTCGTTCTGTTTGAGAGTGCAGCATGTAAGGAAATGACTAGTAGTGGTACAAAGTACCCTCCGTCATGCACCACACAGTGGCTTACGAAATACGTATGTAGATGTTTCATGTTTTCGTACAAAATTCCCTTCGTCAGTTATCGATATATTGCACTAATTTTTCTTAACGCAGTCTCGAAATATGGCAGCGATTCAATTTCATTGTTGAATAACATGATATTCGGATACTGAACTCAGCTACCTTTCGAACATTACTATAATTCGAAACTAAAGCAAGAATTCGCATTTAACACAAGTGACACCTTGTTTCACTGGCGTAACCCCCTAGGGTGCAGTCCAAAGTATCAGAGAACTTAAGAGTAAATTGTAAACGAGGAAAAACCCTAACAGAGAGGGCCTAACGGTCTAGATCAAGTGCGATTAGATCGCCACCGGAGGGAAGTGTGGATGCGATAACTCAATACAAGGCGGAATGCATATTCAAGCAGCCAAATCCGCGCAAGCCGGCCGTCCTGCCGAATTTGCATGGAAAGTTGCTCACTCAATCTGCGTAATCTTCGACTATTTCTCACGGGCACCGAGGAGAGGGAACACGCGGGAACTACGTTTCTGTCCGAGACTCGCGCACCATCTCGCGGTGAACAGGCGAACTGCACTCTGCGCGCCATCTCTGCACGCTGCTGGAGACCACATGCACAAAATCAAGTCAAATAGCCGCCTGACAAAGGTATAATCGGCTCATTTCATGTGCTGTTGAGGTCCATCCGCTCCCTATATTTTAAGGTCTCATTATTTAGAGCTACAGAATAGAAAAAAAGAGTCCCTTGTCACCTAAATTCTATCTCTTTTACTAATCTCTGTCAATTTGTGGCATAACATTACAATATCGAAAGTAACATATACTTTCTATAGCCGTTCGCGAGGATGAAAGATTTAAAACTTGTGAATTGTAAAAGCACTGGCAGCTTATCATTTCCATATACCCTTAGTATTTGACTAAATCAAATAACAATTTAAAACGTAATGTATTGCCGAATTTATGTCCGGAATATCGGAAGTTAGGATTATATGTCGTAAGATTGCACTTGATGCACTAAATTATATACCTGTGTCGCTGACGTCACGCTGTAGTAGAATTAAAAATATATTGGTATCAGTCCTTTGGGACATGCCTGAGAGAACAATTTTGATCCAGCAGCAACAGTGAATCAAGACACAGAGGAATTAAACACACTAGCTGCCATTGGGCAGTGATTTATATCAACGAAGGAACAGACACTATTTTGATCTCGTAGCCATTATGAATCAAGACTCACAGGAACTGATAGCCGGCAGCGGTGGCCGAGCGGTTCTAGGCGCTTCAGTACAAGCCGGCACGGTAGCTCAGCATGTTCGGTCAGAGGGTTTAGCTACCCTCTGTAACAAAATACTGAGTGAACAGATCAACGAACAACGTGAAAGGGTGTCATCGGACGTCCGCCACGAGAAATTCAACGAACAATATAGAACAAAATGAGATCACAAAAGAAGTTCAGAACCGCGAGACTGCTACGGTCGCAGGTTCGAATCATGCCTCGGGCATGGACATGTGTGATGGTAATGTCCTTTTTTTTTTAACTGATAAAAATCAAAGCCCTCTAACAGCTAACATCTTTAATTCCTTCGTGTCTACAATTATGAATGTCTTATGTCCACGAATTATCACGTGTTTGAAGAGCACAAGGCTCCTCTATAAAAATCAACGCGAACTCCACAGAGGCCTAGACAAACCCTTTCTGCTCATGAGTGGATTGCGAGCGCTGCAGTAAACAGCGCCAGGGTTAACGGTTTGTTACATGACTTACAGAAGGCAGTCGGTACGGATCCTCACTGTCGTTTAGTGAACAATTTACGAATTTGCCGAAATCTGGAAGAGATTTGAGGTTGAATTCAGGTCTGTGATAGAGATACATCTCAACATGTCGTCCTAACGGAACATAATTGGCACAGGGAAGACCATTTTGGGAGAACGTTATAATAAACACTGTTAACACTATGTGCACTGCTCTGAAAAACTTACGTACGAGATAGATAAAGTAACATAATATATTAAGTACTTGGTGATGACGATGATGAGCGTTTGGCGTCATTGGCCGGGAGGCCCCTCGCGGAGCAGGTCCGGCCGCCATATCGCAGGTCTTATCACATTCGGCGCCACATTGGGCGACCTGCACGCCGGATGGGGATGAAATGATGATGAACACAACACAACACCCAGTCCCTGAGCGGAGAAAATCTCCGACCCAGCCGGGAATCGAACCCGGGCCCCAGAGGTCGGCAATCCGACACGCTGACCACTCAGCTACTGGGGCGGACAAGTACTTGGTGGAGACGAGTGAAAGTGTGTGAGCGTGTTGCCAGTCACGAACAGGAAGCTGGACGCCACATGGCGTGAGGTCAGCGTGACTGTAACACAAAATTAGGCTGGCCCCGCAAGAAGAGTGGTAGGAACGTTAAATCAGCAAGCAGTTACGCAGTTACAGTCCACTGTAGCAGTATGGCCAAGAGACAACATATGGATGATTTCACATGGGGAAGAATCATAGGGAACTCGGAGCAGGAAAAAGAGAAAAGAGTGTAGCCCAGGAGTTTCATATTGCTAACAGCATTGTTTCAAGTGCGTGGGGAGCATTCCGAACCACATTTACTGCTGCCCGAACGAGAGAAGGTGGCCAACTACAGTGAGATACAGCAGCAGAAGATCACTGCATTGTGCAACAGGCAAGATGGAACCCACATGAAGCAACGGGTGCAGTTGTAGCTACATTTAACAGGGCTGCAAGGCATACATTCTCATGCTTCACAGAGACACGACGACTACATGGGAGTGGTCTCTTTGCTCGCTGTGTTCTGTTAACACCTGCTCATCAGCGGCACCGTTTGCTAGGGTGCAAAGAGCGTAGGGATTGCACCAACGTGGAGCAGGGTCTCGTGCTCTTCTCGGCTGTAAACAAATTCCGTCTGAAAAGTGATTCTGGACGTACATTCATATGACAAGAGATGGGAGTACATGAGGTACCCAGGAACACTGATGAACATCATCGCTTAGGGGTACAGTTGCTACGGTGTGTGGAGTCATAATGTTGTATGGCCGTATTGAGCTACAAATCTTTGAACAACGTACACTCACCGTCAACGTTGTTGTGACCGACAGCCTTGTAGGTGTCTCCGGTGGCACTGTTCTCCTTCCCCGTGTGCTTCTTTTTATGGGTGGACTCAGCCGTTATTTTATTCTTATTGATGGGAGTGATCGACCACATCAAAAATGGTTCAAATGGCTCTGAGCACTGTGAGACTTAACATCTGAGGTCATCAGTACCCTAGATGGTTCAAATGGCTCTGAGCACTATGGGACTCAACTGCTGTGGTTATCAGTCCCCTAGAACTTAGAACTACTTAAACCTAACTAACCTAAGGACATCACACACATCCATGCCCGAAGCAGGATTCGAACCTGCGACCGTAGCAGTCGCACGGTTCCGGACTGCGCGCCTAGAACCGCGAGACCACCGCGGCCGGCAGTACCCTAGACTTAGAACTACTTAAACCTAAATAACCTGTCATCACACACAATCGAAACTGTGCCGTAGCAGCAGCGCGGTTCCGGACTGAAGCGCCGAGAACCTACCGGTCACAACGGCCGGCTCGACCACATCGAAGAGTGCAATTGGGGCTGCTCTTGGAACGAGAGGATGTTTGGCGACTCGACTGGCGTCCAATTTCCCTCGGCTTCAAATGCCACCGAGTACGTGTTTGGTGCGTTGGTGAATCTACACGCACCAGCAACCATTCAGCAGTTGTCAAACGCGCTGGTGAAGGACTGGAACGCTCTACCTTACCAACCTTGTGGCTAGCATGAGAGCACGTTGCAGAGCTAGAATTGCCGTCCACGGTGATTACACACTCTATTAAGAACCACGTCCCACCTTAGTGTCCAGGAGACTACCATAAAGCGCGATAACTGCAGTATAACTATTGTCTTTGAATAAAAGTGTCATTAATTTCAGTCTCATTGCGTATTTCTTTCAATTAATTTGTACACTATACTGTAGCAGTTTTTCCATGTATGGTCCAAGTTTTATGGAGATTTGTTACTTGTGAGTGGCACATCGTGTGAGAGTTGCATCCGTCCTTAAATTCTGCACACCAAAATGTTAATAATCTATCGAATACGTTTGGGGTTCCGTCACGCTAACGGCAAACAACGTTATTTATATAGTAAGACTGCATCGCTAGGATACTATAGCCATATCTACATCTACATCATGCTCTCCAAGCGACCTAATGGTGTGTGTCGGAGTGTACTTTCGGTACCACTATCTGATCCCTCCAACCCTGTTCCACTCACGAGTAGCGCGTGGGAAGAATGACTGTCGGTATGTCTCATTTTCTCCTCGTGGGCAATACGCGTGATGTATGTAGCGGGGGAAGTAATATGTTCTCCGACCCCTCCTGAAAAGAGCTGCCCCGAAATTTCAATAGTACCGGGTGATCAAAAAGTCAGTATAAATTTGAAAACTTAATAAACCACAGAATAATGTAGATATAGAGGTAAAAATTGACACACATGTTTGGAATGACATGGGGTTTTATTAGAACCAAAAAAAAAAAAAACAAAGTCCACAAAATGTCCGACTGATGGCGCTGGACAGCAAAACTGCTACCGTGACGTGTGAGAGGACGCCGATATGTTACAGAATCGCGTCATTCCCTGCCTGGCTGATCAACACCTGCTGGAACGTACGATGTTTATGCAGGATGGCGCTCCACCCCATATTGCTAGACGCGTGAAAGATCTCTTGCGTGCGTCCTTTGGTGATGATCGTGTGCCCAGCCGCCACTTTCGTCATGCTTGGCCTCCCAGGTTCCCAGACCTCAGTCCGTGCGATTATTGGCTTTGGGGTTACCTGAAGTCGCTAGTGTATCGTGATCGACCGACATCTCAAGGGATGCTGAAAGACAACATCCGACGCCAGTGCCTCACCATAACACCGGACATTCTTTACAGTGCAGTTCACAACATTATTCCTCAGCTACAGCTATTGTTGAGGAATTATGGTGGACACATTGAGCATTTCCTGTTAAGAACATCATCTTTGCTTTGTCTTAATTTGTTATGCTTATTATTGCTATTCTGATCAGATGAAGCGCCACCTGTCGGTTATTTTTTGAACTTTTGTATTTTTTTGGTTCTAATAAAACCCCATTTCATTCCAAGCATGTGCGTCAATTTGTGCCTCTCTATCTACATTATTCAGTGATTTATTCAGTTTTCAAATTTATACTGACTTTCTGATCACCCGGTAAATCCCTCCGTGACGCACAACGTCTATCTTGTAACTTCTGCCAGACAAGCAAAGGATCGCCGATTGGTGCAGCTACTGATAATTAAACCTGGCGGTAAATCAATGTAGGCAACTGTGCATAAATAGGCGAAGACATCAACAATTGTGCTATTGCTCTATTGACAACAAATCATTGTAATCAGTAATAACCGCACAGTATCTAAAAGTAACCATCAGTGGCGACCTAAAGTTGGATGCCCATTTGAAAGAAATTGTAGGAAAAGCAAGCAGATTACAAGCTCAGATTGATTGGGAGAACATCAACATGTAACGCATTCACGAAAGAAGGAAGTGCTTTACAAAACCCTTGTTCGATCAATTCTTGAGTAGCACTCAACTGCCTGGGCCCCTTTCAAGTTGGATTAATAGAAGAAATGAAGAAAATCCAAATCTGTGCGATAACGTTAAGGAGTTTCTGCACGAACTTCCATGTGAACGCTACTTGAAAGGGGTTGTGTAACAAAGAGATCTGCGGACACAGTTCCTGGAGTGCGCATCCCAGGAATAGTGTGGCAACACATTACTTCCTCCCACATAAGTCTCACGTAGTGGCCACGACGACAAAATCAGAGAAATGAGACCTCCCACTAAGGTTTACCAACAACATTCTTCGCAAGCACCGTTCACAAACAAAATGTAACAAGCAAAAGGAGAAAAGATGGTGGTAACAGACGTGCTACACAACGACGTATATATGTAATTAAAATCCGTATCTAAGACACGTAATTTAGTATTTTCGGCACTAAATATTTATTACGCCTGTAAAATACCGATTCTGCAAGGTAATCAAAGTATGGTTCCTCAATTTAATTCGTTCTAGTTTAGTTTGAAATGTTGTCCATCATTATTTACGTTTCATGTCTGTATACTACTGAGCTTTATGGCATCTGTAAAAAATCATGAAGCACTACATAATATAACCCATGTCATCTCATCCACACCTCGTGCGCCAGTACCTTTGCAGTTTCTCCCAATACATTTTCCTTTCTCATAGTGACTTAATGTTTAAGCAACATTTGATTTTGACCGGACGCCAGAGTAGTTATATGCAATCTGCAAAGTATGGGGAAAGAAAGCGATCTCGGAGCACGTGATTTGAGAAAATCGCGGAAATTTTAAATCAGTGAGGATTTTAAACTCGATTCTCCAGTATCTTAAAAACTGCACTACTTTGATCAGTGAAGCATAAATAGTGTATGTCTCAAGAAACTACGCATGCAGAAAGTTTACGTCAGAATATCGGAGTAGATTTAAATGTCAACTTATAGAAGCGATATGCAACGACTTGCAAAGTGAGGAACGGAAGGGAGCGTTTGGATTTAACACCCCGTTGATTCAAAGCGAGATCCAACTACAGGTAAAGATAAAGTTGGAAGCATAATACGCGGTAAGCATATCTAAGTTAAATATTTAATGTCACCTTTCCGTAGCAATTAAAGTTGATTATAGTCGGGTTTCTATTATTGTAAGAGGTGTACCCCTGATTCGAGAACAAAATAGTTGAGAAAAAATTAAATTTAGCTAGTAAAAGTTTATCTAGTTTTATAAGAGCAGTAGATCCGACTATAATACGCGAATGTGTTTGTGATGCGGTTCTTTTCGCCATGTACCATGTACGAAACTCCTCCACAACTCGTATGTGACAACACTTAACGACATATAGAAAATTTGTTTTCCAATAACCCTGTCGTATACAAATCGTAGAGACAGTTCTTCGTTCCACTATTTCTACATGGAGCTCATATTGTTACAGAAACAATTTTTATGGATAAGAATGATTCATAGCTATTAAAATTAAGAATTTTGTTGCTGATTTTCGGTTACTTGTGTGTTTCAATAACCAGCCTCTGTTTCATAATTAATTACGTTAATGGATTAACTATCAGCCACGTCCAGTGCAGCAATAGCTGATGTGTCGTTATTTAGATGAATCACCTTAAGATTGTAGTCAGAACAACTTGGGCATAGCTGTCTAAAAGTAAATCATGTTTTATGAGACGATGAGGATATCGGTTTGGATTCATTAAGTAGGGTTATTTCAAGAAAGAAGCAGCTGAAACATGAACATTGAAGAAATGAAGCGAAGTTAAAAGATTCATGTTATCTTTAAACCCTCTACTGTCCAACTAGTCAGTAAATGTCTCTAATTCTGCGTAAAAGTCAAAGGCATTAAAGTGTTACATTACAGCAACAGAATATTAATTTTCCGTCAGGATATTTAGTGCAGATTTTGCCGATTAAGTATTTTGCTTTTATTTGGAAATCACTTCCAGGTGGTTCAATTTGACTGTAGTGGATCTAATATATAAGCTTGCCGTATGACGTGCTCATTGGTTAGGCCTACTGTAGAAGCAGACAGTGATCTGCAGTTAGAGCCTAAACAACACCTTTAATTGCCAATCTCTCTCTACTAACGGTGAAAAAAGATAATAGTTCTAAATTCGGCACAAAGAATACATAAGGAGCTACACAAACGAAAATAGCCATTTAATAAGCACACACCACCTAATAAATACTTGCTATTGGCTATGACTCGAATAAACAGTCATGACAGAAAGGTGCTACCATAGCAGCAGAATTTATACGCACGAAACGCCCTTTCTACTGGAGTACTGAGTGAGTAACGAACCAATGACCGACCAGTCAACACTCAATTAGTCGCGCCTCCTGCTCAACACTGCTTTTTGTGGGGGTTCTCTCTCGGGTGCCCCTTTTATTTGTGCTTAAATAAATTTAATGTATAAATAAAGGTAATCCTGGACGGAATCAGATTCTACTGTTCACTGTATCAGACTTCATTAACGCCACTTTCTTTACAAAAATTACATAGTAAAGTGTGCAGCAAAGAGTAATTGACAAAAACTGTAGTCATGAAGTGAGTTTTGACTTCGCAACGCTTTTAATTATTTACATTGATAAAAACAATTATTTTCGTCACTCTGGTACATCTTCTCTGAATTTGTAGTTTTGTCCTCACACTCGGTTTTGCATATGAAAGTGCTGGGTTGCAGACAAAGATAAGCAGCACGTGAACTGCATGCGTATTTTTCATTCTAGAGTTGTTTTCCTTCCGAAACTTTTTTCATCTCTTTCGCGCGATTGTGGCACTTTATTCCCCTTCATTTGCATCGATTTAGATATAAGTTGGCACACTGGATAAGCCTTGAAAAACTGAACAAAGATCAATCGAGAAAAGAGGAAGAAGTTGTGCGGAATTATGAAAAAATAAGCAAAATATACAAACTGAGTAGTCCATGCTTAAGAGAGGTAACATCAAGGCTCACGTGAGCTGAGGAGCGCCGTGGTCCCGTGGTTAGCGTGAGCAGCTCCGGAGCGAGAGGTCCTTGGTTCCAATACTCCCTCCAGTGGAAATTTTAATTTCTTTATTTTCGCAAAGTTATTATCTGTCCGTTCGTTCATTAACGTCTCTGTTCGCTGTAATAAGTTTGGTGTCTGTGTTTTGCGACCGCACCGGTAAACCGTGCGATTAGTAGACGAAAGGACGTGCCTCTCCAATGGGAACCGAAAACATTTGATCGCAAGGTCATAGGTGAACCGATTCCTCCACAGGAAAACGCGTCTGATATATTCTATACGACACTGGTGACGGCATGTGCGTCACATGACAGGAATATGTTGTCGACCCACCTAACTTGTACACTTGGCGAATGGGTAAAAAAATTCTTCTACCTTACCCGATTTCGGTTTTCTTGTGGATGTGATAATCACTCCCAAAAAAGTGATGAAAACATAAGAGTTTGTCACATAAACTGAAAAAAAATTAAACTTTTCACTGGAGGGAAGACTTGAACCAAGGCCCTCTCGCTCCGCAGCTACTCACACTAACCACGGGACCACGGCGCTCCTCAGCTCCCGTGGGCCTTGATGTTACCTCTCTTTCGCATGGACTACTCAGTTTGTATATTTTACTTATTTTTTCGTTGTTCCACACAACTTCTTCCTGTTTTCTCGATTGATCTGTGTTCAGTTTTTCAAGGCCAATCCACTGTGCCTACTTATAACTAAATCTGAGGGGGGTGCGATGGGGAGGTTCCCTTGTTAGAATGTTGTAGTTATTAACTTAGTACTAGATGTATTCACTTTTAACTATGAGAGAAACCGTTATGTTACACGTAGTCCACTCGAGGGTGAGGCGATTGAGACTGACCGCCCCAAATACATCCAGAATGAATAAACTCATCGGGGTGGGCGATTTGGTGAATTTCCAGAAGTTAGCAACTAATGTTTATCGTTTATAGTCGCCGAATTACGGCATCACCTTTTGTTTTCTTTCTTTTTCAGTGGGGCTCTATACCTATGTCTGTGGCATTTGAAATAAGCTTGTAAGAGAACTTCAGCAATACAACAAGTATGGGACTTGATCAAAGAGTATCAAGATAAAAGCGCTGCTGTCTGGAGAAGAGGGTCGACAGACGTCAGACATGTTATACGAAATGTGAGGAACTGCGTAACTCAGGTACAGTTCGTCCGTTTATTATCACGCTATATGTAGCGAAAACTGCACCTCAAAATATTTATTCATGCTGGATACATTTCGGGTGGCCTGTGTTAGCTGCCTCAGCTTCTATAATGTTGCAATTATCGGAGCCGCCTCGATGCGTGTGAGGATGGTCTCGACTCGCACGTGGATCGTTTTGAGTCCTTTTGACGGCTTGGAAGGCAGGAGTCACGTTGAGGGCAGCTGCGGACGAGCAATCGGTATGTGGACAAACAATGGCTCAAGATAAACAGTTCTTTTTTATTTTTATTAAAAATGAAACTCCTCCAGCTGTACATAAGATTTAATATTTATTTGGCTACTAAAACGGCAGAAGTAAGGCTGTGAGTACCGGGCGTGAGTCGTGCTTCGGTAGCTCAGATGGTAGAGCACTTGCCCGCGAAAGGCAAAGGTCCCGAGTTCGAGTCTCGGTCGGGCACACAGTTTTAATCAGCCAGGAAGTTTCGTATCAGCGCACACTCCGCTGCAGAGTAAAAATCTCTTTCTGTTTGGCTACTAGTTTCGACGTTGCGTCAACGCCATCTTCAGGCCCGTACACTTTGATAATATTAATTGTGTGTGGCTGAGTACTAGAAGTCCCCGGTGAGACCAATACGTGCTTCACTTGGATGGCGGGCAGTTACTGTTCTCTTAGACACATCTCAGGTCCTCTATCAAACAGTTTGACACCCTGTCAGCCTGGCTTCTGCTCTAGCGCCTGAAGGTAAGAAAATGCAACCCGTGTAGTGGCGTAGGCGTTACCGAACCTCAGGCGCCAGAGCCGTTGTCTGGCTGATATGGTGTCCAAATTTCTGAAGGTGCTTCTCTAAAGTGCTCAAGAGAGGTGCGTTGGTAGCACCGAGGATGTTGGCGAAGTGGGAGTTCTTAGAAGGACACTTTGCGTTTCATTCACGTACGTGTTAAGGTTGCCTCTCTGCATGATCACTCCAGGAGAGCAGAAACAGGATAGTTGAGAAGGACGAGTACCCTTTACTACTTCGGATCCGATGAAATTTCGTCAAAGGGAGTTTTGAACGGTCCCTGGAGACTCCAACTTGTACTCGAGAGCAAAATTTGCTGTCACCGTTCACTCCAGAGGGGGGCGATCATGTTCAGTGGGGATGCAGCTCCACAATGTCTTTTGTGAATGGTTGAAATGTCCGACGGTGTCAGCAGTGTCACTGCGAATTGTCGTTTTCGACAGTGAAACAACGCCTTATGGAAAGGAGTGGCTCCATTGACGACCCCTTATGCCACTCCGTAAGGCCTTTTCGTGTCGATTCCGAACGGTTGTGTGGCACCCACAAGAAAACCGTGTGATTTCAACGCTCGGATATGACATTCATACCAGAGAAATCAAAAGAAGGGTCGAAATGTGGGTAAGACGACCTTCTCATCGCGTGACACGACCACGGCGGCGTTGGAGAGAAATTTGTTACCAACGTGACATCATTAACCCACCTTACGGCTCACATGAACTTCCTAACTGCAGCCTCTTCTTCGTATGTGTCGACACCTTGCTGTTTGAAGCTTCTCCCAAGCGTAACGTAGCAGGGAGTCACGCTTTTGCCCATTTCAGAGGAAATGCATTCGCAACTGCGAATATGAACAAGCAGCTGCAGAAGGGAATGACGACGGTGATAAGTTGCGCCGGACCGGGATTCCAACCCGGATTTCCCGCTTATCCGGAGAGGTTGCTGGGCAAGCGACTTTCAAGTAAAACGTCTATCCTGTACGGGTGTATTTATAATGGATGTACTAGTACAGGTTGGCGACACATGGTTGACGACATACGGAAGTTTGAGTCTGGCCGTAAGCCGTGCGCGGATAGCCAAATGGTAAGGCGCAATTGTGAATACATTTAATGTATTTCATAACTGCTGTAGCCGCCGCAGTGCCTGTTGCTTTGGACGCATGCATGTCCAAAGGAAATTTGTGTTGCTTTACAGAGGAGTGTTATAGGCACCTTTGAGCCAAACTTTGAACTTACGCGTCACAATGGGAGAAACTTACGGAGTTTTGGTCCTTTAATTTTTTTTGCGCAGTGTACTTTTCTTGTCTAGCTCTCCGTCCGCTGCAACGTAAGCAGCGTACAGTACCAGCCGAGGCACCGTCGCACCTGAGCACCGCACGCCCCGCTGCACGCTGCAGAATCAATTTGATATCCGGACCAGGCGCAGTTCTGCACCCAGCACTACGACACTTCCGCCAGGCCATGCAACTCCAACCTGCCTTATCGCAGTGCGTTGCGATTCACTCGCTGCATTTTTGCTCTTTCCCTTCGTGTATTTCCGTTTCGTTCACGTGCCTTTTTCCTCTACTCAATAGAAGAGACGCACTTGTTCTACGCCCTGAAACTTCTTTTCTAACCAGGCGGGACACAGGTGTGCGTTCTAAGTTAAAACAAAACTTGGATGCAACATCACAGACGAACACTCGTGGTGTTTCGAACCTGAAGAAAGGACCGACGCACAGGCAGACGCATTGCTCAACATTCGCCGGTCGAACGTGCAACACAGGAAATAATGAAATTTCAGAAGAAAAAATAAAAAAAACACACACACAAAACTGTAAGTAAAAAGAGCAATAAGATTCTCAGATTGAAGGAAAGGTTTCGCTTGAAGTTCTCAGGTATTATTTGCACTTGCATTTCTGAAATTACTAGTTACATCAACATCTTTATTCTCCATACATCTGAAAAATTTGTATGACACGGCATTTCGTAGTGTAATGAAATGTGTTTCCTTGAAGGTGCGAGAAACGGCATAGTCATGTAAATTCTTCTCTGAAATCTTGCCGGCGGGATATTTGAAAAAAAATTTCAAGAAATTTTACCTGTCCACCACCGAGTGTCAGGCATTTCAGGTTATTTAGAACTTCAGCGATTCCCTCCTGTGACTCGAATGGGTCTGCAAGAACTCACGTGGCCTCTTTTTGTGAATTCCTCATGTCAAAATTCAACGCTACATGGTAACAGATTAACTGAGCGCTACTGCATTCTACTTAGTACGAAGACAAGTTGCTGTTCTCTTGTGTGCTGTTATTGTACCGAAACATGACCGAAATATGACACTCTTTATACCTTCCAATGAACCTATGTGTATTAGTGGTCAAGATATTTATGTGCAATGTCGGACTCCAGATGACACTTTTTTTTCTTCTCTAACTGGATAATTTTCTCTACATTGCGTAGTAGTTGCCAACGTATGTTATCAAACATTGCACCTATTGACGTAATTATGTTTCAGCTGTCACTTCTGTATCTATAATTAATGCCATCTCTCAGTCTTTTAATAGGCAACATGAGCCATAGTTCTCCCTCACATTTCTCTGAGGCAAATTATGTAATACTTTTGCTGTCCATCGAGATATCACCAACCCTGTCATCGATGCAGAATTTGTAACATCTTATGTTCTGAATAACAAGCGCTTAATGTTCTCATCGTACGTGAAATGACTTACGCTGAAGAGGATATTGTGCGAGATTTATAGCTGCCTGTGACGCCGCTCAACGAGAGTGGAGTCACTCGAACTCTCGCGACGGATCGTTGTGTGACGAGGGCGTGCCTGCACGGAGCTGCATTATCGTCAGCAAACCAAAGGCAAATTTGAAATGTTTCTCGTATACATTTTCTTCGGATCATTCTCATCCCCATCTCAGCTTCTTAACAGCTTTTACAACGTTGGCCAAAACACCGTACATGAGCACTGACATAAAAGCTAACTGAATGATCACTCCCACATTTTTAGTTATCCATAATTAGCAACGCTCTAAAGTCCGCCCCTCGTGGTCTCGCGGTAGCGTTCTCGCTTCCCGAGCACGGGGTCCCGGGTTCGATTCCCGGCGGGGTCAGGAATTTTTCCTCCCTCGAGATGACTGGATGTTATTGTGTCGTCTTCATCATCAACATTCATCCCCATTACGGTCGGAGGAAGGCAATGGCAAACCACCTCCACTAGGACCTTGCCTAGTAAGGCGGCGCGGTTCTCCCGCGTCGCTCCCCTACGCTCTGTAAAGAAGTATGGGACTCATCATCATCACATCTACATGACTACTCTGCAGTTCAAAATGAAGTGTTTCATCTTAAAGTCATTTCCCTACCGTTGCAATCTAGAACAGCGAGCAGGATATATGAACACTTAAACCTTCCCGTACGACCTCTGATTTCTCTTATTTCATTACGATGATCATTTCTTCCCACGTAGTCGGGTGACAACGAAACATTTCCCGTTCGTAGGAGATTGTTGGTTACTCAAATTTTGTGAAAAGATCCCTCCGCAACGAAAAACGACTTTGTTTTAACGGCCACCATCCCAGCTCACTTATCATATCCGTGACACTTTCTCCCCTATATCACAGTGATACAAAATAGTGTGTCGCTCTTTTAACTTTTTCGACGTCCTACACCAACACTATCTGCCAAAGATTCCATCCGCGTAGCAATACTGCAGAAGATGACGGACAAGTGTAGTGTAGGCAGGTACTTTAATAGAACTCTTGCACCTTCTTAGTGTTCTGCGAATAAATCGCACTCTTTGGGAGCTTTCCCCACAACACTGTCTATGTGATCGTTGCAATTTAAGTTATTCGTAATTGTAATCCCTAAGTATTTAGTCAAATCTACATCCCCAAGATTTGTGTGATTTATAGTGTAACCGAAATTTAACAGATTCGTTGCAGAACTGACGTGGTTGACATCAGACTTTTCCTTATTCAGAGACAATTCCCACTTTTCGGGCTGGCCGCTGGTGGACGAGCGTTTCTAGGCGCTTCAGTCTGGAACCGCGCGACGGCTACGGTCGCAGGTTCGAATCCTGCCTCGGGCATGGATGTGTGTGATGTCTTTAGGTTAGTTAGGTTTAAGTAGTTCTACGTTCTAGGGGACTGATGACCTCAGATGTTAAGTCCCATAGTGCTCAGAGCCATTTGAACCCACCTTTCGGAACATACGAATATTGTGCCCAAATCAATCAATCACTTTTGATCTTCTGTTGACTTTAACAGACAGTAAATGGCAGCATCATCTGCAAACCATCTAAGAAGCTGTTGGGATAGTATCGTAGCTCGTCTGTATAAATCTACAACACTTCCATGGGGAACGCCATATATTATTTCTGCTTTAGTCGATGACTTTCCATCAGTTACTTCGAACTGTGACCCTTCTGACAGGAAATCGCGAAACCAATCCCACATATGAGTCGATGTTTCGTAGCCACGCAGTTTTATTAGAAGTGAATTTGAGGTCCACTGTCGATAGCATTCATTACTTCGTGTGAATAACGTGCTAGTTGTGTTTCACTAGAACGACATTTTCTTAATCCATGCTGAGTACTTGTCAATATGTCGTTTTCTTCGAGGTAATTAATGATTTTCGATTAGAGCACATGTCCAGAACTCTACTACATACAGACATTAATGATATGGGTCTGCAATCCAGCTGAGTACTCCTGTTCCCTTTCTTGAGTAATGCTATTGTCTCTGAAACTTTCGTCTTCAGGTATCATATTGTAAGTATGACGAATCCAAATGTAATTACGAAGTGTGATGAAGCTTCTATAACTTACTTTTTCAAGAAAGAGTTCCTTTAATCTATGTAAAAATCGATAGTTTCTACCCCTTTCCTTCACATAACCGACAAATATTAATTTTTTATTCCTACAAGCCGATCCTTGTTTATCAGATTCACTTGTCTTGCTGTTGCCTGTCAGCGTTTTACATCCTCTACACTTCGTCCATTGTCAGTTAAACTCATCTACTTTTTTCAGTGTCTCGTCTCGAAGTTTACTTCCCGCTGCGCGTCTGGTGGAGATACAAGCATTAAAAATCAATTTCTGTTAAAGAAAACAATCTTTCATTTTGAAGCCCTTAGTACTTCGTTGTCTGAGTATATTAAAGTCCGTCCACCATTGTGTAGCCATCATTTTAGATGCCCATCGAATGAAAACGTAATACTGCTTTTCCATTAATTTCATATAGAAATTAGAGAAAAATCTGTTTGATCCAGTCACATTAAGTTATGTAAATATTGATTAAAAATTTGAACCACAAATACACACTTAGGTGAAGTTAACATTGTTTATGAGATTTACACAGATGAAACGGCAGCATTAGTCAAGAACATTGCGTAGTAAAGCATTCTACACATTTACTAACAGTGACGGTTCTTCATTTCTCTTGCTGTTTCTATTCAGACATTTGAGTGGATGACAGGTCATTTAGGGAACCTGTTCCGAGCCGAATCCATTACTCTTCCCTTGAAGAGGAAGTAGCTTCAGATGAAAATCTTTGTAGGCCAAATTTGTTATTCCATAGAAAGTAAATCCAAACCTAACTAAACGTTCTCATGCTTTAGACTTCAACAAACAAAAGTGACAAAACACACTGATTTCGATCCCGCCACCGAATGTTCTTGCTATACTGTCTTTTTTGTTATGATAATTGAAGTAAAGACTACTCCTCATAGCCTTGGATAACAAAAACTATATTATCGACTGCAAAAAACGCCATTGTCCTCGCAGGAGTAAAGCTCATACTCACTAATAAGTATTAACGCACAAAATTTTCTTGTTGCAGGTTAGTTTCGTCAAAGACGAGAGATGTGCCTGAGAAGATAATATACACGATCGCCACTACACCAAAACAAAATGGACGATGTTTGTGACGGTGTACTGTCAACGCTTTATTCGAGTCTAGGCTGAAAAGTAAAGCACACTTGCAGAATGGGAATAAATGAGCTTGAGAAATGCACCAGAAACTTCTACTTGTATATGCGTGCGTCCTTTGAATGCGGTGCGTTTATCCTGTGTATTTTGAATAACGGAAGTATAGAGACGTGTTCTAGTGCTATGTCAACGCGAGTTAAGCAGCGTGCTGTTATCGAATTTTTAACTGCTGAAAAAGTGACTCCTAGCGAGATTCATCGTCACTTAAATGCTGTTTATAATGACGATGCCGTTCACAGATCCACAGTATATCGATGGGTACAAAAATTTCGTGGTCGCGAGCCTGGAAAAGCTGTAATTGTTGAAGAAACACACAGCAGACGTCCTATCAGTGCCATTAACAATCGAGCAACTTTTGTAGCGCTACGGTGACAAAGGACACGACTTCCTTTTGAATACTGGACGGGGGACAAGTCAAGAGTCCATCAAAAGAGAAAATACAGTGCCGAGCGTTGACTTCCGCCTTCTCCTTAGGCGAAAAAGTTGAAAACACAACCATCTGCTAATAAATTCTTTTGACTATGTCTTGGGATGTTCCCCGAGTTATTCTTCTCATTACATAGTGACTCTAAAGCACCTCCGTCATCATTTATTCGTGTTAGGAGAAGCCTGGTGCCAATATTCTTGAACATGACAACGCTCATCCACACGCCTCGCGAGCAAACTGAAGAGGCTCTACGAAACCCGAAGTCTGAGCCGATTTCACAACCTCCTTACTCCCCTGACATTGCGCTTTCGACATTCATTCTTACATTACTCAAGAGCGAGCATAAGGGTAATCATTACACCTCCGACGATCAGGTGAAGGCAGCTGCGAGGTACTGTATTCGAGAAAACTCGAAAGAATTTTTCATTGGCGGAATGAAAAAAACTTGTTACTCGTCTTAAAGGTGTCTATGTCGAAAAATGAAAATATGATTTTGAAGCTTAGGAACTGTATCTGAATGTACTTTTTGTCCGATCTTCATTACTTATTACTCGTCTTAAAGCTGTCTATGTCGAAAAATGAAAATATGATTTGGAAGCTTAGGAACCGTATCTGAATTTCCTTTCTGTCCGATCTTCCTAAATGTTTTTGTTCGTGTTCTACAAGCATGTTAACATTACTTTATAGCCCACCCTCGTATCATTAAACGACAGATTAAAACTCAGTGTGATGGAATTCTGCGCTTGGATTTCACCATCCGACAGTTTTGGAGATGTTGAAAGTCTACACAATCACTTACTGATGCTAGGATACAGGTTTGTTACTTAATGAAGCAAAAACATGAATAATACAGTCAACAGTACACGCCCGTTCCCAGTTAATTATATAAAAGCGTGCACATTTATTTCACTCCACACACAAAACCCGAAAAACGTTAGACTAGCACCATGGGTCAGCTTCTAGCTGTTTAATATTCACTTTGCTGCATGTACAAGGTCGATTGCTTACAAATCTTAGCCCTCCTTAATACAGCTCGGAATAAAAATCGTAATTCGATACACTTCAACCCCTACTTAACCCAGATCGCTGCTGTTATCAGAATTCTCCCTAATTAAGGTTCCATCTTCACTACAGTTCAAATCCCCGAGCGTAATTTTTTAACAGTCTTGGGGCTTGGCACAGAAGTAATCTCCATTTGCAGAACAGTGCAGCGTAGGAAATTAGCATTCTCTAGCCTCTACGTCGTCTTCAAGTAGCGAAGTACCATCAAAAGGTCTTTGAGCAACCTCTTCCGATACTACTCACAGTCCGAGCTCAAATCCATTACCAAAACTTCTCACACTCAAATTAAAATGTCCACAAAGTGGATTTGTAGACACTCGTGCATCCTCTTGTCGATAGCGCTAATCACACTTCCTTGTTTCAGCAACAAGTCCCCTTAATATTGACAACATTTTAATTGAGTCGTTATCTTATATTCAGAATAATATCTTCAATTCAAATTATAATTACAACACAGACAATATTTTACGAATGTGAAAACAGAATACACTTTTACAGTTTCTCACAAGACTTACAATAAGAATAAAAGCAAATTTTATACAATAAAAATGGAGCATGAACAAGTGTTTGTTAGTTAGTTACATGTTCCACAGATAATATGAACGATTCTTTTGTCAAAATGATGTAGAATGAGGCCGTCTACAGAATATGTTTAGTTATTCGCGTTAACATTAACGAATATATCAGTTTTTAGTGGTGTTTATGCAATTACACTCAAGAAAACACTTTCTTACACTCCATTGATACACAGATCAATGTGTCTGTGTCAGTAACATAAACATTGAGTTCAGATTTAACAGACTTTATAGCCTGCTCAGTATTAACATCTGAAGAATTCAGTAGTGTTGTAGCTGATAAACTATATGATAAAACTAAAATTAAAAAGAAAAAAGGGAAAGCCTAGGAAATGTTCAGAAGAGAATGGGGTCAAGAATTAGGAAACTCTGAACGCACATGACAGAAAGAAGGTCTCTGATGGCAAATCAATTGGTGGATAAGGCAGACTCACCAAAACAGAAAAAAAAACGTCACAGAATATTATGGTCTAGCCATCAGGAGAAACAGCGAAAGTGTCAGTGAGACGAGGAAAGCAATTTGAGGAGCTCTGTATCACAGAATACCTAACTATTAGCATCGACAGCATTGCTTTTGCCAAAAGGGAAACGCTTCATGATGTGAGTAGAATAGCTGTAAAGCAAATGGACAAAAACATAAAACACACATTCCATGCGAGAAACTGTTATGGTAAACTTAAAGCCAATATATACAGTTCTTTCAGATTGTAAACTCCGTGGAAAATGTTTGCATGACAACACACTGAATCCGAAAGAATGTTTCAGCAGTTGCATTGAGAAATACTTTCCAAATCTGTTTTTGTTGGCATATCAGATTTCAGATAGGTGTGATGGACGCCATAATATATTTCAGTGATGGAGTAATAAGCAGATTAAGAACCGTGAGCGGACTAGGTGTCAAAATTGTGGACAACATGAAAAATGGGCTGCTACAAGTGGACAGGCAACGTGTTGCTGAAGCTGAAAAAGCTGCTGAACGTGACAAAGTTTCATTTTCCCGTAATCATTGATTCTGGATACTTCGGTCCCATTGTCTCATCAAAGCAATAAACACAAAATTTTGCATGAATAATAATATAGTGCTTGCCTACACAGTGAACCACATTATTCAACAATGTATTAGATATTTTATGTCTGAGCATATCATAAGTTCATAAACTGTGAGGAGAAAAATTTGCTAAAGATATTTTTTAAAAGATACAGAAAGCAATAATTTGTTGACTATGTCTGGTTTACTGTTCGGCAAGTCAATAATTAACAGAATAAAAATTGTTTCGACTTTTTATTTTGAATAGTATGCACATAAAATAATAATTACACGTAATTCAATAACTAAGATAAAAATCAATATTCACTTGGTTGGTTGGTTGATTTGTGGAAGAGGACCAAACAGCAAAGTCAGCAGTCCCATTGGATCAGGGAAAGATGGGGAAGGAAGCCGGCCGTACCCTTTTAAGGAACCATCCTGGCATTTGCTTGAAGTGATTTAGGGAAATCATGGAAAACTTGAATCTGGATGGCCGGACGTGGGTTGGAACCGTCGTCCTCCCGAATACGAGTCCAGTGTGCTAACCACTGCACCACCTGGCTCCCTCAATTCACTCCCCTATGTATTTCACAGTTTTAAATTGTTTTCACAAGCGGTCGAAATATAGTAGTTATTTGGATAACGTTTTATTCCAAAATCTATTATAGCTTTTGAGTTATTAAAGTTCAGTGTAATATTAAAAGCTGCGGGCCATGACGTCCAGATACACTTAATCAGTTGTGCGGTGACTCATGTATAGACAGATAAGGTGATAGCTCCCTCACTAATGCGATAAAGCGATTGCAGCATTACAAACAGCCCAGACAAAAAAAGCAATCCCTTCCCCCAGCCCTCCTCTCAACACAGAAGACACCCCGCTAGTAAGGTGTAACACAAGCCTTCACAATGCTTCACAATGGCGGCAGTACGGCGGGGAAGAGATTCCACAAGTTTCTTCAAGTGTGCCATATACAGTCCGGTGGTGCTGCCCACTGTCCCAAAAAGTGCTAGACATTTTCTGAGAGATTAGGATCGGGTGATACAACTGGCTAATCGAGGTACGACACGATCAAACCAGCGCAATATGCATGTAAACCTGTAAACATCGCTATTATCACATTGGAAGACGAGAGTGTCCACAGCACTATAATCATAAAGATATAGAAGAAAGGCCAACATTTGGCAACCAAGAATGTTGAAATAAACGTTCTGGTTCATAAACCTGAGTGAAAGGGCCCAGGTGAATTGGAGTGGTAATCATTAAAGCAAAGGCGTTTTTCCTTGCGACGGGATCTTCTCTTGAAATTTCAATCACCAGTTTTCACCTCCCATCGCAAAAACATTTTGTTGGCACCCACTTAAAGAGGGAGGAATTATCATCACGATAAAATAAGTGAAAGCAGGCCTCAAACAGAAAAAATTAAGTGTTCGTTTTTCCCGCGCGCCGTTCGAGAGTAGAAGGGTAGAGAGACAGCTTGAAGGTGGTTCATTGAACCCTCTGACAGGCACTTTATTTTGAATAGCAGAGTAATCACGTAGATGGTAGATGTAGATGTAGAACATTTAACAGAAGGAACTGCATGTCATGGTCTGAGTAGCCACTGACTATTGGTTTTGTAATATAATTTTGTTCATTATATGTTTCTATAAAGATATTATCAATGGCTGTTTGTGAGCAATTAGCTACCCTAGTTGGGATCTTTACAGTGTAAATCAAGTTGAATGACAGTGTTACTAACTCAAATAAGTTCTTACTGGAAGAGTCTTTAAGGAAATGTTCATTGAAGTCACCAGAAACCACTCTTTCTTTGTTTTTGGCTGTTAAATGTGCCAGTACAGCTCCAAGGTGGTTTATGAACAGATTAAAGTTACCTACAGGTGCTCAATATATACTTAATACCTTATGAAGGATTTTTTGGTAAAATCAGCTTCTGTTGCATATGCTTCTATATGCTGTTCTAGGCAAAATTTGTGAATGTCTATGTTCTTCCTGATGAATGTGGCAACTCCTCCTTTCTCCATTTCTGCTCAACAAAAGTGAGATGCTAACCTAAATCCTGTAATACTTGAAAGTTCTATGCTAGTGGTCAAATGATGTTCAGAGAGGCAGATTATGTCAGCTGGGTTTGAGGACTCTAATTCATCTATGCAGATACTTAATTTATAATTTTATTTCTCAGTCCTCGAATATTTTGATGCAATGAAGATAGCGGACATTTCACATTGAGTGAGTTAAAGTTGGGTAGATTGAAGTTTCTGCTGATTGTTGAAAATTCATAACCAACAACTGTTTATGCTTATGTAATAAGCTAGAATTATGTTTTTTGGTTTCTTTCTCAAAATGAAGGTTTGCCTCAATCCTAACCTCTCTTAAAACTTGGTTTCTTTCTGTCTTCCCTACCCTAAAAAAAGATCTTTTCTGAACCCTATAACCTCTGGTATTTTATCACTCATGATAGTGCCTCCCCCCCTTTAACTTTCCTGCTATTTTCCAAGCCCATTTACCCATCCCTTCCCTGTTGAGGTGAAGGCGCTGCCTAATATAATTCCACCTACTGAGAGAATGAACGGGAACCACACCAATCTCTGACCCTGCACCCGACATATGTAGCCGTTACAACTCCAAGTTAGCTCTGCTAACAGAAGAGTTCAAATGAGATCGGTCATGGCGCTTAAGAACAGATACAAACTCAACACTAGTATGCTTCGATGATGCAATCTCTGCCAGGTCACATTCTATACTGTACCCAGAATCTCTGCCAATACTATTACCTGGCCCAACCATCCTTAGGGAAATCTTTGTGAAGTGATCCTAAATCCTCTTTCACCTGCTTCAGACCAGCACTAGGTTTAAAAAAATGGCTAACCTGGTATTCTGATCCTAGTTCACCCTGAAAAGTTGGCCAACGCCTCTTCCATTGGAACTACCTAACCACAACACTTTCTTTCGCTTTACTGATTTCCCTACATTGTTAGTTTTCCATTTGCTGCTGAAAGTTTGTTGTGCCCTGTCTACACCTGCAACTGCTTGAGTCTCACCAGCTTCTAACTGAAGCAACAGGTCAAATCTATTTTCCACATTCGCCACGAAGCTGTCAGACCAATTTCTAGGCTGGTGCCTCCTGTTGCCTGTTGCCACTTCCCACCTCTCTTTACCCTTCTCCCTCCTTAACATATTCATATCTGCCCTGGCCTTGTCAAATTCAGCCTGTGTGGTGGCAATTTTCCCCTCGTGTTCTAGTTTCTTCCTATCTCTACTACATATCCTACAAACCCACAGATGAGTGTCATTTACTTCCCCTACTGCCACACCACTACAGTCACCCACATGGAAGAAACTACAGCACCCGTCACACCAAAGTCCCGACCTAACAATTCTATGACAAGTCAAGCACTTTTCACTCATGATAAACGTAATAGTTTATTAAGAATAAGTAAGTAAAATTACAGATAAAACCGAAAATATCATTCCACAAATTTGGCCTATACGCAACCGTATGTAAACAAAAACTACAGTGCAAAGTTTCTGAAACAACAACTAAAACTTTACGCTTCTTTCTGGAAATGTGAGTTAAATAATGAAGAGGTGCGCTTCCGTTAAATTGCTGGAGAGAGGAAAGAACAATTAAACGAAATTCTGTAGATTTGATGCTGCGAAACGAAAACAGAAAATACGACTATAACACGACTGTATCATCTTTTCGCGTTTTCTGCTATATTACGTAAATAAAAATGAAACCTTTAATGGTATACGCTTAAAAAGCACACTAATAAACCTATTTAGCACGTAATCAGCACTAAACTAAAATTGTAATCTAAAATGACTTATTTTTACCAGAACACCAAATCTCGCGCTAGTCGCCTGGCTGCAGGATATACTTTATAAATATATAACTATGCTACACACAATTTAAAAGTGACGCATGTTCTATAGCTGTCATTGGTAAAGACGTATTTACGATATCACCTTCAATTTTATGTTCTTCAGGTATCTGTTTAGTTCATCAATGTAATGTCACTATATCTGTTTGTATACTGGTTATTGCTGTTTATAGGAATACGGATAATGATCAGTCAATCGACTCCAGCATAGCAACTGAAAAATTTCCGTGAACATTTAAATGACATAAATTCTATAGTTGATGTAGGTAGTCACTCTATTACGTTACTCCTTAGAATACATGCATCATACAAAAACAGTGTTTTCATTGAGGTGGGCTGTACTCCTTTACAAATAATTGTTCTTCTGGCATTATCTAGGTGTGTTCGCACATTTTTCGTAGGATTGTTCGTGTCACAAATTTCAGCTAAGGTGAGCTAATTATACATTCCGCCCTACTGACAGGTCATATTAGAATGCAATCAGACGTGGAACTAGTTTTGATCCCGACTCTACTTGTTGTAGGTGCTTTGGACTCGGCTGTTTTGATGCACGATGAAGCTCCACATTACATTGCTCGTGACGTCACTCGGTTAATCCGTAACACATCTGGAGAAAACAGAATCATTGGCTGATCATTCTAAACTGCATGGTCACCAAGATCAAATTTGAACTTGCGTGATTTCTGCCTGTGGGGTTACTTGAAGGACAGGGACGCTGACAAACATCGCAGGTTAAGATGAGCATAGCGACAGAGATAGCCAACATCCCTCCTGACATGTTTCAGGTAGCAGTAGAGCAATTTCTAGTCCGGTCCCAGGCTGTCGTGGTTACAGATATTCTTCAAGTGAAACGACGTTTGTAACCTGGAACGAAACGTGATACGCAGTTAACCAATGCTACCCTATCATATGTAAATTAAATGCATTTCTTTCAACGGTTTGTTCGTTATTTGCCTTCCGCATGATCCTTAAAAATGTTTCCACAACGTTTCATTGTCCTACGATCACTTCATTTTCATGGGGATCGTCTCAAGTAGCGTAAGTTTCATTATAACCACCCTGTACCTTGCGTGAACCCACACATGGAAATGCAGGGAGGTAACATTGTCACAGTCCAAAGCAATCAGCGCTTTAAAACAGTTATGGACTCCCGAATTTTTTATCAGTCCATTATTCTAAACGCCATAATTTCTCTGCTGCTGGCATTCATTTCATAGGGGACACAGGACACAATATTTGTTGGCCCTATAAGAGGTGGGTGTAAGTTGTCGTATAAGGTATTGTGTTATGGCGCAACAAGTTTGTGATATTATTCATGTTCATCAAATGCTTTCGAACGTGAACATGCATTCTCACACTGACGATTAATAGGGGTATGATATTGTCATTATTTTTCTATGTTTTTAATACTAATTAGTTTTCTAGCCGCTATAGGCTCATCAACGATGAGGTGTTACATGGACGTCATCTGGATCATGCGCAAATACATTTTGATTATGCATATTTTGATAATTCTCATTTTGACACAAACACGTATAGTATTTACCTGCACTTCGTTTTACAATAAACAAACACCGAACGTCACTAGAAACCACAGTTCCTTGCAAACCAGTTAATGTTCTAATGAACCGTATTCATGTACAAAATGTAATTGCACATGACACCCTTTCGCAAATCGCCATTTTATATTACAGTTACAGTATGTAATCTACAGTGGTTTCTGTCGGCTGTGCCAAAGTTAGTTGGGTGGGTAAATGATAATGCGATCTTCATACCTCAAAATTAACATCGTCTGTAAAATCAATGGCAAAAGCTTTAATATTGTACATCTGTAATACACAAAAATAACATACTCGACACAACATATATGCCTGTATATTATGTTCCGTTTTTTAACAAGTGGAACTGTGCTGTTAACATATTAACTAACATCCGTCGACTTCACTAAGAACTACACATCAGTTAGTTGTATCTATGTTTTATGTCACTCATTCTTTCCTATTTTGTTAATTTTTAATCGTACTTCTACGGTACCCGTAATAATGTACGCTACATACAATAAAGAATTATATTTCATTAAATGCACCTGCTGAATTTCTTCTTTTTTATGTCCGCTTGCACTCAGGTAGAGCAAGCACATCAGAGACATATTAAGCAACGTTTCTCATGTTTACATCACGCGTATATCTTTCCTACACCAGATTAACTTCCGTCTTGGTAAATCCGGCAGCAGACAGTTACGCATTGTGCCACTAGAGAGCAGCACCTGGTGGGCAGGCATGGACAGTTACGAGATCCGCCTACAGATGGCAAACTGTCTACTCAAAACGGATAAAGCATACGTAAACTGAAAGTCTGTCAGGAAACATACTGTTTGCTATCTTTTCATTACTTACCATTGATATTATATTGAAAATGTGAGAAATTAATTGCTTGACGATTATAAATTCGTTATAAGGCTTGGAAACTTGTTCTGACCTATTACAGAGTCGTTAGAGCAAACGTCACAAAAAGGATAATTTTCTGCAGGTCTTTTTAAGACAAGTGAGCCTTCAGTGTAAATGCCTGTTCTAATTAAAGGAAAGATGAGAGTAAAGCAGAACCAGAAGCGTACCCAGTTAGTTCGCCACTGCATCAATTAATTTTTAATTGGTAATTCAATTCTTAGCGAATAACAGCGTTAAGTGTAAAACTAAAATTAATTTAAATTTTCACAACACACATTGAAGAGCCATAATTGTTCAGTTATTACAATGAAAGTCAGTTTACTGCAACAAAAAGTAATTTAATCCACTGTGTTTGATAATGGAATATGATTAGTATAAAACAAATTGAAGTGCCGGTGATAATAAATGGTAATTTTAGTATGGTGAGACTTGAATTTGGTTCTTAATTCTGCGACTGTGATTAATGTTAATCACTGTAGTTGAGAAACGTTTGCTGAATGAAACCACGAGTTATACGAGAGTTTGCGGACTGGCGAAATCGACGTGAGGAAACGTCGAAACTTTTTACCAACAACGTGTCATCGTTGAAGCTATGGAAATCTGTTTGATGATGAAGGTGAAGATAGAGTTTACCAATTTCACCTTTAGTCAATTAAATCAAAGTTACTTGCAGTAAGTAGACTGTTTTTGTTTGTTCTTTTAAAGGCGCTGGATTTTCGAATGTTCGCAGAGGATGCATACACACATTTGGAAGTTAACTGGATATTACAAGACATTCAAATGTAGTGAATGCTCCTTCATGACCACAAGTCTTTTCCTCCTCCACTGATCCATTGTCCTCAGCTTCAGTTAATATACAGAAAGAATTTCATTTCCGTCATTTTTTCTTTCCCTGAGGTTGATGACGACCTTTGTTTGGTCCATAAAGGACTGTTACTGTATGTACAGTGGTACACATGGTATGCTCACAGCCTGCACACCCTATTTCTTTCAATCATAATGTGCACTTTCAGCAGAAGTTGCCAACTTGGTTATCGTGTTCCATTCAAATATAATTCAGTCTATACGTAAGCTGCAATTTCATTTTAATGTATAGTGTACTATGATGTATGTATAATACCGTGTTGTAACCTGAGACTAATGTCGCTGTGATACAAACAAGTGTTTCATTTCCATCACATATACCAACTCAGTATACAAGAATTTTTGTTGAGTTTACAAAACGTTGGGTATATTCTTTTACACATTCTTTCACTTGTGCTTTTTAAATTACATAATTGCATTTATTATGATATTTGACATCAACATTTCTTTTGGAAGTCTGTAGGCCTACTACTGTTACTCAACTTGTGATTGTGTCTAGCAAATCACCATACGCATTAGAAATCACATACGAAGTTCAAAATGGCTCACAGTAACAGGATCACTGTAATTTCTGCGGCATGAACTGATACGTACAGCTCGTGCAGAAACCATACGGCAGTTGTAAGAGTCTAGGATCATGAAAGGGAATCAGTGGTGGAGAAAGGAGGGAGACAGATTTGTAATCTGTCGCCAGTGCTATTCAATCTCTACGCTGCACCACTGCCGATGGTATAAATATTTTCTGTTTTTCTTTCAGAGTGAGTTGTCCATGACACAGTGTCTGACCTAAGAAATGAACAGAAATATATGATGACATTCGCTGACAACGTGATTAGTGATGGAAAAACAGAATTAAAGTGATCTTTCAATATCCGCTCATAATTTACGTGTATTTAGTAGTGCATATTGGCAAAGAAACAAGGATGTTGCAGAGGAACCTAAAACAACAATAATAATAATGTCTACAACCACATCAATCTTCACATTCGAAATTGTTTTTGTTATTGTTAGTTGCAAACCACAATCAGATTCAAATACGAAGGCATGCTCGACAATGAAGTACAATATATAGAACCGAGAACACATTTGTTACTGTCACCAACTTACAGCCAGAACAGAACTGAACTCCTGGACAGAGAACGCAGCTATTTATACAAACATCGGATATTCAATACTGTTTATACACTCCTGGAAATGGAAAAAAGAACACATTGACACCGGTGTGTCAGACCCACCATACTTGCTCCGGACACTGCGAGAGGGCTGTACAAGCAATGATCACACGAACGGCACAGCGGACACACCAGGAACCGCGGTGTTGGCCGTCGAATGGCGCTAGCTGCGCAGCATTTGTGCACCGCCGCCGTCAGTGTCAGCCAGTTTGCCGTGGCATACGGAGCTCCATCGCAGTCTTTAACACTGGTAGCATGCCGCGACAGCGTGGACGTGAACAGTATGTGCAGTTGACGGACTTTGAGCGAGGGCGTATAGAGGGCATGCGGGAGGCCGGGTGGACGTACCGCCGAATTGCTCAACACGTGGGGCGTGAGGTCTCCACAGTACATCGATGTTGTCGCCAGTGGTCGGCGGAAGGTGCACGTGCCCGTCGACCTGGGACCGGACCGCAGCGACGCACGGATGCACGCCAAGACCGTAGGATCCTACGCAGTGCCGTAGGGGACCGCACCGCCACTTCCCAGCAAATTAGGGACACTGTTGCTCCTGGGGTATCGGCGAGGACCATTCGCAACCGTCTCCATGAAGCTGGGCTACGGTCCCGCACACCGTTAGGCCGTCTTCCGCTCACGCCCCAACATCGTGCAGCCCGCCTCCAGTGGTGTCGCGACAGGCGTGAATGGAGGGACGAATGGAGACGTGTCGTCTTCAGCGATGAGAGTCGCTTCTGCCTTGGTGCCAATGATGGTCGTATGCGTGTTTGGCGCCGTGCAGGTGAGCGCCACAATCAGGACTGCATACGACCGAGGCACACAGGGCCAACACCCGGCATCATGGTGTGGGGAGCGATCTCCTACACTGGCCGTACACCACTGGTGATCGTCGAGGGGACACTGAATAGTGCACGGTACATCCAAACCGTCATCGAACCCATCGTTCTACCATTCCTAGACCGGCAAGGGAACTTGCTGTTCCAACAGGACAATGCACGTCCGCATGTATCCCGTGCCACCCAACGTGCTCTAGAAGGTGTAAGTCAACTACCCTGGCCAGCAAGATCTCCGGATCTGTCCCCCATTGAGCATGTTTGGGACTGGATGAAGCGTCGTCTCACGCGGTCTGCACGTCCAGCACGAACGCTGGTCCAACTGAGGCGCCAGGTGGAAATGGCATGGCAAGCCGTTCCACAGGACTACATCCAGCATCTCTACGATCGTCTCCATGGGAGAATAGCAGCCTGCATTGCTGCGAAAGGTGGATATACACTGTACTAGTGCCGACATTGTGCATGCTCTGTTGCCTGTGTCTATGTGTCTGTGGTTCTGTCCGTGTGATCATGTGATGTATCTGACCCCAGGAATGTGTCAATAAAGTTTCCCCTTCCTGGGACAATGAATTCACGGTGTTCTTATTTCAATTTCCAGGAGTGTATTTACACACACGTCGAATTTTCCGTAACATACAAACATTACAAACATGACAAACATACGATATTTAAAGAATATTTCCCAAACGATAAATACTAAACGACCAATAACAAGTCGTGGTCGGGTTTGAACTGGCGACCCGCAGCACACAACCAGCATTGCCAGCCGCTACGAACACTCCGCGCCCTGCAACTTAGGGCATTGCTCCCTCCCCTGGAGAAACATTGAGCCGCTGTTTCAGTAGTTCTCACTGCACTCCACTATACCACCCTGGATCCAGATCTTGTCAATGGCCCTCTGTATGGGGGTGCTGGCAGATCCTCCCGTTCTAGTCATGTTGTTTCGCCTTCTTCACTTTGACAAGCATCAAAACTAGCTTCTCCCGTCGAAGCTTCGCGATCGTCGAGAATGGATTCAGTTTCCTTATACCTCCAACCGTTCATCTGCGCCTCGTGCCTGCACTAGGACTTCATACGGAGGACATAGACGACGTCTCTGCACTTTGGTGCAGCTGAAAGAACAGTGTGAACCATCTAGTGTCTTGCTTTGCTGTGCTGTACGCGAATGTCAGGTGGACAGTGTTCTATCCCTGTCTCTCTGTTCGACATCACTATACATCTACATCTGTAATCGGGTTGCTAAGGGATGCTCTATGGTTGAGAATTAAGTCGTCTGTAAGGAACTATGCAATATCCGAAGCTTTGGAGCTAGCATAGCTTTAGTGACAACATAGTGACTGAGGTAGCCAGTGGGGATTATTATCCATCGATTTACTTTTGTCAATTTCGGGAATGTGGCCAAGAGGCAACTCAATGTAATGGCGTTGCTCCACGCGGGATTGGTATGAGTTCCCGTGGAGGTATCTGCGACACGTGCTCTTGTCGTCGGCTTTCTTATAGTTATATACAGGATGATACATTGATAGTGACTGGGCCGAATATCTCATGAAATAAGCATCAATGGAAAAAACTACAAAGAACAAAACTTGTCCAGCTTGAAGGGGGAAACCAGATGGCGCCATGGTTGGCCAGCTAGATGGCGTAGCCATAGGTCAAACGGATGTCAACTGCGTTTTTTTTTAAATAGGAACCCTCATTTTAATTACGTATTCGTGTAGTACGTAAAGAAATATGAATGTTTTAGTTGGACCACTTTTTTCACTTTGTGATAGATGGCGCTGTAATAGCCACAAACGTATAAGTACGTGGTATCACGTAAAATTTCGCCAGTGCGGGCGGTATTTGCTTCGTGATAGATTACCCGTGTTAAAATGGACCGTTTACCAATTGCGGAAAAGGTCGATATCGTGTTGATGTATGGCTTTTGTGATCAAAATGCCCAACAGGCGTGTGCTATGTATGCTGCTTGGTATCCTGGACGACATCATCCAAGTGTCCGGACCGTTCGCCGGATAGTTACGTTATTTAAGGAAACAGGAAGTGTTCAGCCACATGTGAAACGTCAACCACGTCCTGCAACAAATGATGATGCCCAAGTAGGTGTTTTAGCTGCTGTCGCGGCTAATCAGCACATCAGTAGCAGACAAATTGCGCGAGAATCGGGAATCTCAAAAACGTCGGTGTTGAGAATGCTATATCAACATCGATTGCACCCGTACCATATTTCTATGCATCAGGAATTGCATGGCGACGACTTTGAACGTCGTGTACAGTTCTGCCACTGGGCACAAGAGAAATTAAGGGACGATGACAGATTTTTTGCACGCATTCTAATTAGCGACGAAGCGTCATTCACCAACCCCGGAAACGTAAACCGGCATAATATGCACTATTGGGCAACGTAAATTCCACTATGGCTGCGACAAGTGGAACATCAGCGCCCTTGGCGAGTTAATGTATGGTGCGGCATTATGGGAAGAAGGATAATTGGCCACCATTTTATCGATGGCAATCTAAATTGTGCAATGTATACTGATTTCCTACGTAATCTTCTACCGATGTTACTACAAGATGTTTCACTGCATGGCGATGTACTTCCAACATGATGGATGTCCGGCACATAGCTCACGTGCGGTTGAAGCGGTATTGAATAGCATATTTCATGACAGGTAGATTGGTCATCGCACATTCACTGGATCTGACGTACCCGGATTTCTTCCTATGGGGAGCGTTTAAGGATATTTGCTATCGTGATCCACCGACAACGCCTGACAACACGCGTCAGCGCATTGTCAATGCATGTATGAACATTACTCGCTGTTGAGAGGAATGTCGTTACACGTATTGCCAAATGCTTTGAGGTTGACGGATATCAATTTCGGCATTTTTTGCATTTATGTGGTATTTACAGATAATCACGCTGTAACAGCATGCGTTCTCAGAAATGATAAGTTCACAAAGGTACATATATCACATTGGAAGAACCGAAATAAAATGTTCAAACGTACCTACGTACTGTATTTTAATTTAGAAAAACCTACCTGTTACCAACTGTTCGTCTAAAATTGTGAGCCATGTGTTTGTGACTATTACAGTGCCATCTATCACAAAGCGAAAAAAGTGGTCCAACTAAAACTTTCATATTTCTTTACGTATTACACAAGTATGTAATAAAAATGGGGGTTCCTATTTAAAAAAACGCAGTTCATATGTGTTTGACCTACGGCAGCGCAATATAGCGGGCCAACCATAGCGCCATCTGGTTTGCCCCTTCAAGCTAGACAAGTTTCGTTCTTTGTAGTTTTTTTGTTTGATGCTTATTTCGTGAGATGTTTGGCCCGGTCGCGATCAATGGACCACCCTGTAGTTGTCTATCGGATCGGTAGATATCTGGCCAGTCTGATTTCCTCTTGGGTCTTCACAAAACCCAGGTGACCGGATGTTGGAGTGCTGTGGAAACACTTCAGGATAGGTGGATATAGATGAATAGGGATGACTAGCAACCATTTCTGGCCCGTTGAATCTTAGTTTGTCTTACATAACGCTCCTTTAATCAATTACAATTCTCTTTTGGTCGGTTCCTCGTTCTTCAAGTCTTCTATGCTTTTCTTCCCTCGGTGCGGCAGAAGTGTCACTTAGCGCAGCGATGACTGAGACTTCATCAACATTTCTGCGTTCCACCAAAGGATTCCTCAAAAGGCTATCGACGTCCTAGAGTTTGTGTCCGTTTTTGTATACCATTGTGACGTCGTGCAGCTGAAGGCTCAGAACCCACCTCACAAGTGCTCGTCTCACCAGTCAACCCGACGTGTCTTTCAGGATAGTCAGCCACAAGAGAGAATGGTGGTCCATCACAATAATGAGTGGTTTGCGAATAAATACTCCTGGAATTTGTTTATGGCCCAAATAACTGCAAAGAATTCATTCTCGGTTGTAAAGTAGTTCGTTTTGGACTTCGACAGTACTCTAGAAGCGTAGCCTATTACCTTTCCAGCTTCTTCCTTAATTTGTGCTAGAGCTGCCACTATTCCCAATCCTCCAACATCGGTGAGAAGTTGTGTCTCAGCATTGTCAACGTACAATGCTAGAACTGCAAAAGACGCTCGTGCCCCCTTAACAACCAGACCTGCGCCTCGTTCCTGGAAGATTTGGCGTCTTCCTATAATAGTTTTTCGAAGGGACAGTCTTTGGAACAGAATTACTTTATGATTCGCCGATAGTACTAGCATATTCCACGAAATTCTCACATCATCAACGTGCCAAGGAGTTGGAAAATCTGTGACTTCATTTAATTTCTCTGGATCGGGGCTGACTTCATCGTCATTCGCGAGCTGCCCCAACGTTTTTGTTTCTTGGGCGATGAACAAGCACTTTGTCAGCTTCAGGTGGAGACCTGAAGTCTGAACATTCTTCAACATGGTTGTCAGGCAGCGTCAATGTTCTTCAAATGTCTTCGAATAAACGACAATATCATCCAGATAGCAATGGCATGACCCCTTTAAGCAGGTTGCCCATCATGTCTTCGAAAATAGCTGGAGTGTTACACAGTCCAAACACCATAACTTCAAGCTCGTAGAGAATGTCTGGACTTGTGGTCATTTTCCGATCAGCCTCGTCTACTTCGGATTATCTGTAGCCTGCTGGCCTGTTCGTAATTTAGAAATGCTCTGTTCCTTCCAAGCAGTCTAGGGTGTGGTCAATGTGCGGCAATGGAAACGCATATTTCGTCATGGCTTTGTCCAGCCAGTGGCAGTCGACACGGAGAGGCCATGTGCCGCCTTCTTCTTCAATAGGGCCACAGGAGAGGACCAAGGACACTATGAAGATTCAATGAAATTATCTTGCACAATCTTCTCCACTTTCTCTTCGATCACCATCCTTCACCCGGTGACAGCGTATATGACCGCTGGCAAACTGATGATACGTCTGTCCTCCTGTTTGAAAGCGAACAAAAATTTCTCCAGAACGGATATCATTCGCCGATGTATTTCCTTGGTGAGGCCAGATCTCGTTGGCAGTTTGATATTAGCTTCTTCCCCTGTACTGTCTGTTGGGTACCAGAGAAAAATTCTGTGGGCCCGTGCAGCTTTTCACAATCGAAAAGAGCTTCAATGTTTAACTAAGATGACGATTGGAACTCGTGCTATTGATGGCGTCTTCAAGGGCAAACAATAGCCCAGAGTAATCTTTATTGGTTCAGATGGCTCTGAGAACTACGCGACTTAACTTTTGAGGTCATCAGTCGCCTAGAACTTAGAACTAATTAAACCTAACTAAGGACATCACACACATTCATGGCCGACGCAGGATTCGAACCTGCGACCGTAGCGGTCACTCGGTTCCAGACTGTAGCGCCTAGAACCGCACGGCCACTCCGGCCAGCAATCTTTATTAGCCTGATTGTGGAAACAGCATGTCACCTGGAGCTTTGATCATCCACAGGATACTTGATAGTGAAGCCGGAATGAAATCCTTTCCGAGGTTAACTATGAGTTAATTCTGCTAAACCGAAAAATTCGAAAGGTTGTGTTCTATCGTTGATAGCTTCTCGTACTCTTCCAGTACATGTTCCTCTTGGCTGCACGCGTTTGGTGTAGGCGACCTTCAGCACAATCATTTTAGTATCACAGAATACAGTCTCCACTTTAGCTGACAACGACAAGCATTCGACATTACAGAAAAAGAACCCCATTAATCGGCTAGAGACCAGACAGGTTGGCAATTGATGATGACGCAATGAAATTTTCTAACATCTGTTGTCCGTGGAGGATTTTCAGCCGTGCCGGCCTCACCTCCATGGACGGCCGCTTGTGATAGTTTTTTTGAACTCGGTGGCTAGATGAGCGGCTGATACCGTTCTACGGCGACAGGGAACGGCTACGTGTTGGGGAGCCACCTCGTCCAGGGAACGGCGATGGACTTCATGCCAAAGGTCGACTGTACTCGTGTTTGACGTCTTGTGGTGTAATGGTTTCGAACACTCGTCTTCCGTCTTTGCAGTAGCCTATAACGTGTCCGTGGCGCCCACTATGAAAACACTCCGGCGTGTTGTTCTTCTTCCACCAAATGAATGTTCTTGTGCGGGGTGTTGCAAATGGCTGTTGAATTGCTTGTAGCTGGGTTGGTCGGATGCTGTGTTGTCATTTGACGGTTGCGGTGCATGTGCGAGCTTGACTAGTGGTGGTGATCGGTGCCAATGGTCGATGCAATTCTTCTTCGACATTCTCCATTGCTCCCTGATGTATGTGGTTGACATCATGCTGCAATGTCCTGTGTACTCCGTCCAATACTTCTAGGCCCCATAAATTGTTTTATCTTTTCCCTTACTATCTGGCGTAAGGTACAGGCGAGCTCATGGTGGTTTTCCACAACTACCATTGGGACCACATTCGGCAATGCTCTGTCACTACATAGAAAATTGTGGAGTTGCTGTGATACTCTTTGTCGGCTTCTGTCATAGCCCGATTTACGATGTAGAACAGAGCCAACATATTCTGTATGTAGTGTTGTGTTGTTTCCCCAAGACGAAGGGGTCTATTCTTCAGTTGTTCCTCCGCTATACGGACTAGCTTCTGATTTCCGCCGAACTTTTTCTTCTGTTCAGCCTGGACTTTGTCACAGCTGCAGAGTTTCTCTTCGTTACCGTATTATGCCATCCAAGTAAAAGTACACATTTTCCAGACACATGTCATCCCACTTGTTGTATTTGGCGAGTCGATCGAATCTTTTTCGCTATTTCATTGGAAACTCATTAGCGTCTCCACGAAACACCGATGAATGCCTGGTGTGCAAATGACTTATGCTGCTTTGGAATCTATCTGTGTTCTAAATATACAGATCTGAGGAACGATTTACCGCGTTTATTCTGGTCCCTGTTCGTGTAGGCGACGGTCTTTACATTGGCTGATTGGAGTGACAGTAACGTAGATGTTTCGAACTGTCGGCGTCTCTACCAAACAGTGTCACGTCGTAACGACAGTAAATCCCAAATCCGAAGGCAGGTTCTTCGATGAAATGCGGCACTTAGCAGTGGAAGCGCGTTTATTACTGACATCAACGTACAGTCCGAACAGAACTGAACTCCTGGACGGAAGAATGCACCTACTTACACAAAGATCGAATATTCCACAATGGTACTATTTATTCAAATACCGCGTATTTTAGAAAAAAGGCATTACTAACACAAAATTTTCAATAATATTGTGTAAAAGGTAAATGCTAAATAAAATAATAAATGTTAAAAAATAACTGGTTGGGGTCAGTTTTGAACTACCGACTCGCAGTTGTGTTACTCTATTCAGCTGTGTTACTCTATTCTAAATATGAAGTTGTGTACGTAAATATTATAAATCTCTCTTTTCATCTCACGTCCTTATTTGCTGGATATATTCCAATCATCCTAAATTATTTGCTGGATAAATTCCAATCCCCGTTTTCCTCCACAGATTTTACCCTCGACAGCTCCCTCCAGAATCATGGAAGTTATTTCTGATGTGTAAACAAATGTACTATCATTCTGTCTATTCTTGTCCCTGTTTCCCATGCATTACTTTACTCGCCTATTCTGTGCAGAACCTCATCATTCCTTCCCTCAATAGTCCAGCTAGTTTTCAGCATTCTTTGTAGCACCTCATCTCAAATGTTTCGATTCTGCTCCCTTCCGGTCTTCGTCTAGACACCAGGAAATATGCTACAGCCATTTATTGTGGGAAAACCTCATGTAGTATCGTATTCTTCTCCTTCATTTTCTTCTTATCACTAACAGAGCGGGACAGCACAGCGGTTAGCACACTAAATTTACCTTCGGGAGGGCGACGGTTCATATCACCATCCAGACACCTAGATCTATGTTTTCCGTGATTTCCGTAAATAGCTTAAGCCAAATTCCGGGATGGGGCACGGTCTATTTCCTTCCCCATCCTTTCCTAAACCGAGCTCGTGCTCCGGCTCGATTCCCCACTTTGTCGGCGGGACGTTAAATGATAATCTTCCTTCCTCTTTATTATTCTTATAACAATCATCGAGGATTGCGTAGATTCTGTAAATGGTCTGCGTTCAGCAGGAGCCAAACTCAAATAATTCTCATGTAAGACAAATAAGACACCGCAAAAAAAGTAGGAAGGATCTTATCAACAAAGGTGAAGTTGTCTTACTCTATTCAAAAATATGAAGATGTGTACGTAAGTATTACAAATCTCTCGAGTTTTATCAAGTTCGGTACGAAACTGTTGCAAGACGACGCAACGACTGTGGTTAAGATCTTACGGTTTTGTGTCCTGTCCAATTTGTTGCTTCGGATTTTAGGGACAGGGTTTTAATGTGTTGCTGGGTGACTGGCTCACCCAGGTTTTAGGTAAGAGGTCCGCCAGTCACGATTACCTACTTGTTTCACTTCGATTTCTGTTCTCTTTTCCTTGTGTTTCCTTTCCTTTTTTTAGTGCGTTTCTTCTCATCTTGTTTTGCCTCTGTATGTGAGGTTTTGGAACTGCGTCAGGTCTGTGACTTTTAGCCGTTCTCCTTGTTCGCTGTCCGTCTTCATCCCTTCACCGCATGTGTTCCTGTTTCTATGCGTTTTAGCGCTGATGACCACGCTGTTTAGCGCCAGAAAACCTCAAACCACACACACACACACACACACACACACACACACACACGAAACTGTTATTTCACTACCGTATAAAACCTCAGATAACACATTCGGTTTTCGTGGTATTTCTAACGTGTCTACCACGGTAAAACGCAACTGATGAGACCAAACAACACACACGGGATGCGAGAAAGGCCCAAATAAAAAGTCGCATAACGTGATTACCTCGTTTGTTGCGTTATTGACAGCACATGGTTTTTCATTTAAAAGATGAAAGCTAGAAGATGGACGCTTGTCTGCCTGACAGTAATTGATAGCATTTCTATTTCGAAATGACGGTGAATCAATCCAATACTGCCAGAATCGAAACAATCACTAAACCCCCTCCGAGAGCAAGCTATGCTTTCAAGGTAAAATTTTTCAGAAAGAATGTGTTTATATAGTTACAGTAAAGCTGAATTAACACATATGTTATATGTAAAAAAATAATTCGTAATTAGTTGCTCCATTTCAGATGTGTTGTGTTGTGGTCTTCAGTCCTTAGACTGGTTTGATGCAGCTCTCCATGCTACCCTATCCTGTGCAAGCTTCTTCATCTCCCAGTACCTACTGCAACCTACATCCTTCTGAATCTGCTTAGTGTATTCATCTCTTGGTCTCCCTCTACGATTTTGACCCTCCACGCTTCCCTCCAATGCTAAATTTGTGATCCCTTGATGCCTCAAAACATGTCCTACCAACCGATCCCATCTTCTCGTCAAGTTGTGCCACAAACTTTTCTCCTTAATCCTATTCAATACCTCCTCATTAGTTACGTGATCTACCCACCTTATCCTCAGCATTCTTCTGTAGCACCACATTTCGAAAGCTTCTATTCTCTTCTTGTCCATTCTAGTTATCGTCCATGTTTCACTTCCATACATGGCTACACTCCATACAAATACTTTCAGCAACGACTTCCTGACACTTAAATCTATACTCGATGTTAACAAATTTCTCTTCTTCAGAAACGATTTCCTTGCCATTGCCAGTCTACATATTATATCTTCTCTACTTCGACCATTATCAGTTATTTTACTCCCTAAATAGCAAAACTCCTTTACTACTTTAAGTGTCTCATTTCCTAATCTAATTCCCTCAGCATCACCCGATTTAATTTGACTACATTCCATTATCCTCGTTTTGCTTTTGTTGATGTTCATCTCATATCCTCCTTTCAAGACACTGTCCATTCCGTTCAACTGCTCTTCCAAGTCCTTTCCTGTCTCTGACAGAATTACAACGTCATCGGCGATCCTCAAAGTTTTTACTTCTTCTCCATGAATTTTAATACCTACTCTGAATTTTTCTTTTGTTTCCTTTACTGCTTGCTCAATATACAGGTCGAATAACATCGGGGAGAGGCTACAACACTGTCTCACTCCCTTCCCAACCACTGCTTCCCTTTCATGTCCCTCGACTCTTATAAATACCGTCTGGTTTCTGTACAAATTGTAAATAGCCTTTGGCTCCTGTATTTTACCCCTGCCACCTTCAGAATTTGAAAGAGAGTATTCCAGTCAACATTCTAAAAAGCTTTCTCTAAGTCTACAACTGCTAGAAACGTAGGTTTGTCTTTCCTTAATCTTTCTTTTAAGATAAGTCGTAGGGTCAGTATTGCCTCACGTGTTCCAGTATTTCTACGGAATCGAAACTGATCTTCCCCGAGGTCGGCTTCTATCAGTTTTTCCATTCGTCTGTAAAGAATTCGCGTTAGTATTTTGCAGCCGTGGATTATTAAACCGATAGTTGGGTAATTTTCACATCTGTCAACGCTTGCTTCCTTATATTTCTTATTACTTATTATATTCTTCTTGAAGTCTGTGGGTATTTCGCCAGTCTCCTACTTCTTGCTCACCAGATGGTAGAGGTTTTTCAGGACTGGCTCTCCCATGGCTGTTCTAATGGAATGTTGTCTACTCCCGGGGGCCTTGTTTCGACTCAGGTCTTTCAGTGCTCCGTCAAACTCTTTACGCAGTATCGTATCTTCCATTTCATCTTTATCTACATCCTCTTCCATTTCCGTAATATTGCCCTCAAGTACGTCACCCTTGTATAGACCCTTTATATACTCCTTCCACCTTTCTGCTTTCCCTTCTTTTCTTAGAACTGGGTATCCATCTGAGTTCTTGATATTCATACAAGTGGTTCTCTTTTCTCCAAAGATCTCTTTAAGGGGCTCCGAAACGCCCTATACTTGCAATGTTAAAATAACGCCTATAAATTACATCTTTCCTCACAAAGTATTTGAGGTAGGAAGTTGAACTTTTTACAGATTATTTATTGGAATATGGGCTACAACTTAACACAGGGATTTTACAAAATTTTAGTTCAGTTATTAAAGATGATTTTTTTTCAATTGTAATGAAAATTCACAACATTTTTTTCCAATTTTTTATTTATATATTCAAAAATATACAGTTTTTTGGAAAAAGGCTATGTTACATTATGCAGAAGGTACTGTGTAACATTTACTGAAAGTTTGAAACAAATATGTTTGGAAGATCCTTAGAAAACATGTAATTAGTAGGAGAAAATAAAAGTTTTCGGAATCGAGCGACAAAGATTGGATTAACTTTTTAGTGCATTCCAGGTCCATAGGATGGATTATCTTCATCCTCTGCAAACTCCTCCTCCAGCTTCCTCTTGTTCCTCCTCCTGTTTACTCTTGCTTGTATTTCTAGACTCTTTACAGCCCTGTCTGCAGCCCGAAGGCGTTCCTTGTCTAAAGCAAGCATCGCTCGTACCATGTTAGAACCTATCTTCATTCCCATATTTCTAAATACCTTGCACCTTACAATGTTGCCATCATTGAAAGTCGTAACAGCATCATACACACCAAAGTGAAGTGTTTCTATTCCAACAAATACAGTCTTGGGGAGTCTCGACCATATAACACTATTTACACTTTCATTGGGGTTTTGAGTTTTTCCGTGAATACACTTTTTCAACAGTTCAGGTGCTGCTAAGTCTCTGAAAATAGGTTTTATCACCTCCATTATTGCATGAGGCAGACTATGCTTATGAGTGTACACTTCACCAGTTAGCAATCCTTTGTTATATTTACACCAACTGTTTTCTTCTTTGGGACACAAGCTATGTTGGGGATTTTCATCGTCTTTATTGTTTACAGTAATAACACATACCTTTGGCTTTCCAACATTTCTCCTTTTCTTAAAAGCCTTCAGAGGATTTCTAATAACTTTACTTTTACTCATTATTATACTTCAACAAAACAGAGACTCAAGAAACAGAATTAAATACGAATATTTTCGAGATAGCGACACAGTGAATAAACATGAACCAGCGATATATATTGAACCATCACAGGTTAGCCACAACACATACTTTATCTCACATCACTAAAATGTACCTGATGAACACGGACGTTAGTAATAACACCATTTGACAGCAGTTTAACAGCGCTACAGTGGGTCACGCCCATGTAGAACACATTTCAAAAAAAATTTAAAAATAGTTGTAGTCTTCGGAATTGAATAAATTATATATCTATTAAAAGGTAATAGTCTGCAGATTCAGAAAACGCAAAAAAGTAAAAATTGAACTTCTCATGATTTTGAGCCTTTCCGGAGCCCCTTTTCCTGTAGGCAGTATCTACCTTACCCATAGTGAGATAAGCCTCTACATCCTTACATTTGTCCTCTAGCCATCCCTGCTTAGCCATTTCGCACTTCCCGTCGATCTCATTTTTGAGACGTGCTCTTTTTTGTCTGCTTCATTTTTATATTTTCTCTTTTCATCAATTAAATTCCATATTTCTTCTGTTACCCAGGGATTTCTACTAGCCCTCGTCTTTTTACCTACTTGATCGTCTGCTGCTTTCACTACTTCATCCCTCAGAGCTACCCATTCTTCTTCTACTGTATTTATTTCCCCCATTCCTGTCAATTGTTCCCTTATGCTCTCCCTGAAACCCTGTACAACCTCTGGTTCTTTCAGTTTATCCAGGTCCCATCTCCTTAAATTCCCACCTTTTTGTAGTTTCTTCAGTTTCAATCTGCAGTTCATAACCAAGAGATTGTGGTCAGAATCCATATCTGCCCCTGGAAATGTCTTACAATTTAAAACCTGGTTCCTAAATCTGTGTCTTACCATTATATAATCTATCTGATATCTTTTAGTATCTCCAGGATTCTTCCAGGTATACAACCTTCTTTCATGATTCTTGAACCAAGTGTTAGCTATGATTATGTTGTGCTCTGTGCAAAATTCTACAAGGCAGCTTCCTCTTTCATTTCTTCCCCCCAATCCATATTCACCTACCATGTTTCCTTCTCTCCCTTTTCCTACTGACGAATTCCAATCACCCATGACTATTAAATTTTCGTCTCCCTTCACTACCTGAATAATTTCTTTTATCTCGTCATACATTTCGTCAATTTCTTCATCATCTGCAGAGCTAGTTGGCATATAAACTTGTACTACTGTAGTAGGCATGGGCTTTGTGTCTATCTTGGCCACCATAATGCGTTCACTGTGCTGTTTGTACTAGCTAACCCGCACTCCTAAGTTTTTTATTCATTATTAAACCTACTCCTGCATTACCTCTATTTGATTTTGTATTTATAACCCTGTAATCACCTGACGAAAAGTCTTGTTCCTCCTGCCACCGAATTTCACTAATTCCCACTATATCTAACTTTAACCTATCCATTTCCCTTTTTAAATTTTCTATCCTACCTGCCCGATTAAGGGATCTGACATTCCACGCTCCGATCCGTAGAACGCCAGTTTTCTTTCTCCTGATAACGACGTCCTCTTGAGTAGTCCCCGCCCGGAGATCCGAATGGGGGACTATTTTACCTCCGGAATATTTTACCCAAGAGGATGCCATCATCATTCAATCATACAGTAAAGCTGCATGTCCCGGGAAAAATTACGGCTGTAGTGTCCCCTTGCTTTCAGCCGTTCGCAGTACCACAACAGCAAGGCCGTTTTGGTTAATGTTACAAGGCCAGATCAGTCAATCATCCAGACTGTTGCCCCTGCAACTACTGAAAAGGCTGCTGCCCCTCTTCAGGAACCACATGTTTGTCTGGCCTCTCAACAGATACCCCTCCGTTGTGGTTGCACCTACGGTACGGCCATCTGTATCGCTGAGGCACGCAAGCCTCCCCACCAACGGCAAGTCCATGGCTCATGGGGGGGCCATTTCAGATGGCAATAAATAAATAAGACTACACCAACAGGAAATGTTAGCATATCAATGCATTCATTGTGTCATTCTGTTACGTTTAAGACTAACGGAAGTGGACTAAACAGAAAATGGGTCACAGAGCACGCACTGTTTATCAGCATAAAGAACTGCGTTATGAGTGTCAGTTCACGTTTTATACGACTGCTTCCGTACTCCGTGATAAGACAAAATACTTCTAAAGACTCTTGTGCGTTGCTCGCAGATTCGTCGATTATGGAAGTTTTTTTTTAAGATACGTGAGACAGCTAATAGTTCAGAATCATATATGTTTGTGTGCATGAAAATCAAAGACAACAAGCGACGATGATGTTCGAGATTTCTTCCTTTTTTGATGATTGGTTTGATGCGGCGACCCGCCATTAATCTCAGAGTAGCGCTACGTCCGCAATTATTTGCTGGATATATTCCAAACTCTGTCTTCATCTACTGATGTCACCGTCTACAGTTCCAACTATAGTTGAATTCTTTTATCTTGGCGGCTCGCGCATGCCCGCCCAGACGCGTGAGATTGCTGCGTTGCCAGTTGCACACGACGCACGCGCCAAGAGAAGCAACGCCATAGTATAGTATAGTTCGCAAGCTTACATTTAGGGGGAGCGCGCAGTACATGAAGCCACCACGGCCGCATTAACCCTTTCGCTGCTACAGAGACGTGCTCCCCGCATTCCGCGCTGTGCGCGATTTTGTGACTGCACTCCTCGCCTGTGCTGACACATGGTGTTTCCGACTGCTTTGACACACTTATCATTCGATTCCACAAAAACTATTTGGCCCAAAAATTAGATTTTTACACATCTTCCTGACTGATACCTTCCCCCCACTTCCTTTGACTGATTGAAGTGCTTTAAAATAAATCCAAACGTGCCCGGTGGAAATAAAACTTTTATTACAGTCGCGAAAGACGGAATATTTCTCAATATTACATACGACACCTCTGTGGTACTTAAATTAAATGAGATATTGTTATACAGTAAATTTTATATGAAATTTAGGTACCTTGTCGACATTTCATTCTCAACATTGTGGCAACTAAAATCACCATACGGAAAGTATACGCTATGGACTTTTACCTCTGCAAACTCTTCAAAATTTCGTGCAATGGTTTACTACATTTAATGCTGCACAATAACTGGGTTGAACATCGAAACAAAATTAAGTCATTTATGGGGGGAAGGTATCAGTCAAGAAGATGTGTAAAAATCTAATTTTTGGGCCAAATAGTTTTTGTGAAATCGAATGATAAGTGTGTCAAAGGAGTGGGAACACCATGTGTCTGCACAGGCGAGCAGTGCAATGATGACAAAATCGCGCACAGCGCGGAATGCGGGGAGCACGTGACTGCAGCAGCAAAAGGATTAATGAAGAGACAAAGCAGTAGAAATTTCAAAAAATTGCATTCAAACGAATAAAATTCGTGAAGTAAGACACTTTGATATTGTTTTTAAATAAAGAAAATATTTAGCATCGCACAAGGTTTGAATTCTTGACCTTTCTCTCACTAACCCAACGCCTTAACCATTATGCTAGCGCAGCTCGTCCGACAACGTCGCTCCATAAGAACTCTAACAGGTGACGCAAAATTCTGACAAACACTGTTGGTATGCCTATGAATTACTCGCACTTCGTCGAAGTACAATAGGAAATAAACAATTACCGCTGTTCTTTATTGCGAAAAAGCGGTTCGTGAAATTGATACAAACACCTTTCCTTGCTATCGCCTGAATTAAGAGTCTTATTGCTTGTTTGGTTTAATTAATTAATAGAAAATGAAGCAATTGGTATAAAGAATGGTTTTTCCAAACTTTCAAAAAACAAAGTCTGCTATCAAGACATTGCTTTTGTTCTATTACTTCATTTATGACTGAAAGTTTCTAAAACTGAAGCCACTCGTCCGTGCTCTGCTCTGCAGTCGAGATCTGGCAACGTCGTTCTCTGTTCATTGGCTGACTGTATTTTTTGACGTCAGATGCGCAGAACGAACCTAAACTCGGCCGCCAACATAAATGACGCGCACTTTAGTACCGCAGAAGCTATTCCTGATTTCTTAACAAATGTTCTAATATTCTGTTCCTCTTTCTTGTCACTGTTTTCCATATATTCCCTTCCTCGCCGATTCTGTGGAGAACTTTATCATTCCTTCCATAATTAGTCCAGTTAGTTTTCAAAATTGTCAACATTCTTTTTTTACCCTGTGTCAAATGCTTCGATTGTCTTCAGTTCCGAGATTCGCACAGTCCATGTCTCATTATCACAAATGCTTGCTCAAGATGTACAGTCTCAGAAATTTCTTCTCCAAAATAAGGTCTATGTTTGGTACTAGTAGGCTTCTATTCGTGAGGAATGTCTTTCTGGCCACTGCTACTCTACTTTTTATGACCTCATTGCTCTGTCCGTCATTTTACTGCCTAGGTAGCAGAATTCATTACCTTTATCACCAATTCTGATGTCAAGTTTGTTGCAATTCTCATTTCTGCCACTTCTAATCACTTTCATCTTCTTTCGATCTACTCTCAATCCGAGTTCTGTATTCACCAGACTGTTCATTCTGTTCAACAGACCCTGTAATTAATTCTTCTTCACTTTCCCAGTGATGGGACTCTCACTGGAATTAATTTCTCTCTCTGTGATACACACGCACCCACACATGCGTACGTGCTAATGAGCTACAAATTTACGACAACTTGCTTAGTCGCATTTTGGTTTCAGATATATGTGGCTCCAGTGCCTATCCATAGGTCACTCAATCCCCAGAAATTACAGGACTGTGGTTTGTGGCCCGGGGGCTGGTGCCTGATAACGACTCAGAAGTGTTTTAAGGTGCGAACGTGAACCTCATTATTATTATTCTCACATCACTGAGAATCCGACTTTGTCACATGGGGAGTCATCCTGTGGGAAGATGCCAACGCCATCGGCGAAGACGTCAGGCATGAGAGTTTGTAGGCGCTTAGTGTTCACAATCTCTACAGCCGTCAATGTGCTTTCAATTACTAACACAGCTTCTCTGAAAATGCAGTCCCCATAACTTAATACCTCACCGGCCTTTATCTATAACGAATTGTATTTTCGTACCGCTGTTCACCTGGATGACGGTGAATTCGGACACGACCATCGACAAGGTGGAACAAGAAATGTGATTCGTCAGACCAGGTGACATGTTTTCCTTGAAACACGATCCAATATCGATAGTCCCATTGCCACTGCAACTGTAACTGGAATGGATGGAATTTGTTGGATGGAAATGGGAAAATATGGGGATCGTCTGCTGCAGAGTCGAAAGTTCAACAATGTGTGCTGAACAGTGTGCACCGAAACAACTGTGCCTACACCAACATTGTACAAGTACTCTGTCGTTAGTTCTGCCACAGATCGCTCCTTCCTGATTTACAGTGAAGGCAAACTAAAGACTCGGGGGACTCGTAAGGGCAACTGCTAGAGAGTCCCACGTTCAAGAACGTTTCTCCATCAGCATTACACTCCTTTTCTAGATCTGCCACAGATCACAACATGCCATGCTTCACGTAGTGGACAAGTCTCTGACCCCCACGTTCTGTGATGCGTTCTCGTTTAATAACATATCACCACCTCGTGGTTTCACTGTTGTTCAATAACTTTTCATTGATGCGCACAAACAACCTACCAGCTTCGCCATTACCGAGATGCAGTTTCTCTGGGACTGACCTTTGTCAAAATACCTTATGCCAGTGGATTTACCCTTTCATGGGCCGTATCGTCGTCATAAGGATTCCTCTTTGGTTTCTGTTTCGCCTGTAGACTTTACTGAGAGCGCGTCACGTGCATGCAGCGCCACCAGCCAAACAAGCTGTTTGCAGTTTCATCATGTGTGGTTGCTTACTACAAGAGCTGATGCTGATACCAGCTATTCTTACGTGGGACTTCGTGACTGATGTCTTCCCGTGAAATTCAGCCACTGTATGTTTAGAGGGCCTTATGATGACGAAGTGTTTGTCAAAACCAGCTGCCAATAAATTGATACGAAGTAAAAACCTGCTGCAAGGCAGATAACCAAATAATGGTGACCTTTCCAGGTGTCGGAAAATTCACTTTAGTTTTAAATTAATAGCATTTGTTCCTCAGTATTCATAATTAACCATGCTACAAAGGTCTGTTTAATAAGTGATATTGCACTCAAGGGTCAAAATGGTTCAAATGGCTCTGAGCACTATGGGACTCAACATCTTAGGTCATAAGTCCCCTAGAACTTAGAACTACTTAAACCTAACTAACCTAAGGACATCACACACACCCATGCCCGAGGCAGGATTCGAACCTGCGACCGTAGCAGTCCCGCGGTTCCGGACTGCAGCGCCAGAACCGCTAGACCACCGCGGCCGGCTGCACTCAAGGTTTTGTATGTGCTGATTCTAAAAAAAAAATGAAGTAATGAGACTGTATACTCCTGACTGGTATTATGGCATACACATTAACTTTCAGCAGCAGTATTTTTGTTTCACGTAAGTAATGAAACTATTTAATTTTACTGCTTTACTTGTGTTTTCTTTTGCAATTTTATAAGATCTCCTCACTTTATTGTTATTTTAAACTTGCCTGGATAAGTTATTTGGCAAGTACAATTTTGTTGGGCACATTTTCTGTTAAACTAGCGCTATGTTATTAATGAATACAAATTTATAATTCGACACACAGATTCACTGGACACTAGCTGACAGAATTCACAAATTAAAAGCTGAGCTGGTGAAAGGTTTGTTCACGTTTTTCTCTGAAACTCTAGTTGTTTCACATCACTTCATTTATATTTTGTGTACGGAGCACTTTAGAACGAGAATGTTTACGATGTTCGACTATGAATGCGCTTGTCTGATTGTGTTGGTTTGATTGTTAGGAGAAGTGCGGGGATGTGGGCAGGGAGGGGAAGAGTATACGAAATTTTGTAGAATTAGTATGTATTTTATGTTTTAACCGCAGGCTCCTCATTGTGATGGGGTACTGTCGATCCTGAAAAATGTATCCTAATGTAAAAGCATTTCACAGTAACTTTTCTTACCTGATATCATTGTGTTACCTGAATAGATACAACTTTTTTTTTTCACAGCACCCATCTAAGAGCGGTTCTTTGTACCAAAGTGTCCTGCATTATTACGGTAATGTGAGGAGGAGGAGGATATTAGTGTTTAACGTCCCGTCGACAACGAGGTCATTAGAGACGGAGCGCAAGCTCGGGTGAGGGAAGGATGGGGAAGGAAATCGGCCGTGCCCTTTCAAAGGAACCATCCCGGCATTTGCCTGAAGCGATTTAGGGAAATCACGGAAAACCTAAATCAGGATGGCCGGAGACGGGATTGAACCGTCGTCCTCCCGAATGCGAGTCCAGTGTGCTAACCACTGCGCCACCTCGCTCGGTGGTAATGTGAGCCAATCTCTTCACGGTCACGGTCTTCAAGAATAGGTTTTTTGGGCTGTACTGCCTCAGAACTGCTCAGGCCATCTATTCAAGTGACTTTAAACGTTCCTCTTGCTTTCTGGTTTAAGCAGGGTCTCTCTTCTAAGAGTCGCCAGGCGATTTTTCTCTGGTAATTTGTTTTTTTTTAGTGAGTAGCTGGAATGAGGTCAAACAGATAGTGCTGACCACGTTTCCATGCCATGTCCATTGTGAATGGAAATCGTCCGTTTGCTTACCGTTATAAACAAAATGATTTTTAAAGGGGAATTTTATGTGCCCATTCGATACATTGGACCGAGATTAGTCTAGAGCGATGACTGTTGTATCGTTTGGTATTAACAGGGATAGTGAAATACGAAGAATAAACCACTGCTGCAGCAGCGATTCCGCAGCACTGCTGCTACATAGCGGTAGCAGGCAGTGTGCACCGGGGCGGTGTTGTCGCTACTGTAGCGCTCGTTGTTCTTCGTGTTTAACTATCCCTGTTAATACTTAACTATGAAACAATCGTCGCACTAGATTTCTGTGGGACCCCCCCCCCCCCTCCATCCACTGGAAATGTAAATTCCACATTAAAAATGATTTTGTTCGGACGGTAGCAAACCAGGGGTTTCGGTCGTCACTGGGAGCCACATGAGAGATGTGATTAGGAAGGTTTGTCTGTATGAATCCAGCTATACGTATCAAAAACGAAACAGCAAATATTTACCGAAACGTCAGAGAAAGAAAGCCTGATGACTCTTAGGGAAGGCACAATGTGTAGAGTTGCAGCTGAAGATCCTAGTAATAGACATACGCTGGATAAGGCCTTTCCAGTTCAGTCTGTATTTTTCGGTTATAGTTGCAAGGGGGTCTACATCAACTTCTTCCCTAATATCGTTGCTTCTTTTATGGTCCAGTAATGAATATCCCACTACAATGTCGAGGAAATTGATATCTGATGATTCCCTTTGTCGCGATTGATCTGATGTTAGTGTCCAACATTGGCTGCCATATAGCAGAAAACGTAATGCTTTACTGACTTTTTTTAGCGTACGTTGTGATTTAGTGTATTTTCTATGCTTCCACAGAAATGTCTGAATCTGACCAATTTTAGCTCTACATCATCTGATTAGGAAAATTGAGATTACACCATAGATATTCAAACAATTTTACTCGTTTAGTTATTTGTCCATTCATAACAATTTTGGCTTTTACAGGTTCCAATCCTTCAAATGACACCGCTTTTACCTGACGAGGTTCTCATTCCCTATTTGGTGGCAATTTGAACCTTCCTCTCAGATCTCCCTAATCTAAGCTGAATATGAGAAAGAGAGTATCCTGAAATTAAAATTATTAATTCTTAATATTTCGTATAATATAAAAGCAATCGAATGTTAATGATATCATCAATATAAACGTGGAAAAGGGAGATGGATAGTGGGTAGCCTTCTCGAACTTATAGAGTAATATCGGATATTCTGTCGCATTCCTTGCAATATGGATCCTTATATTATTATTATCGTATAGTGACTGAATTTCGGCAATTAGTGTCTATTTCTTGTTCGTTTTCATTCCAGTGGTCAGAGACCGCGATTAAGTGGGATCGGTAGCGTGAAATGTAGGAATTCTTTTCTCAGTTACTTGTGCGAAAGTGGAAATACACTCAGAAGACGATCTACCTTTTTGATGCCATCTTAGTGGTCAGAGACCGCGATTAAGTGGGATCGGTAGCGTGAAATGTAGGAATTCTTTTCTCAGTTACTTGTGCGAAAGTGAAAATACACTCAGAAGACGACCTACATTTTTGATGCCATCTTGTACCCTCCAGAAGAGGTATTAAATTTTTATATGTAATCTTAGCAAACAGTTTATGACAGGAATTTAGCAGACTTATTCCTCAGTGGCCAGCGTATTGTGATTTATCTCCTTCCTTGTAAGTAAGGCATACAAAAATTTATTTGGCAGATGTCCGCTTAGCCAACAAACAGTCATGGGATTTAAAGATCTATGCTTTCCTTGATCAAGTGCATAATTTGTGGACCCCATATTTATGTCATCAGTGGCCGGTGCCTTTCTGTATTTCTTTCTTAGATCACTTTTCGCAGCTATTCCATTGTTATTAGTTTGATATTAGTGTTTATTTCGTCTTCGTCTTCATTCCAGTGATCAGAGATCGCGATTAAGTGAGACGCGGTAGCGTGAAATGTAGGACCCGTTGTACGGCTATGGCATTTGTCTTAGATTCAACGGCAGTCTCCATTACTCGAACTTGAGTCTGTTTACGACCGGCAGTATAGCAGAGCTCGACGAAGGGGAACACGGCGACGGCTGTCATAAAGTCCGTCGCGAACTGGACTGGGCAGACGAGCTCGCTTCGGTCGGTTACGCTGATCGTAAGAAACTTTATGATCTATAGGCTCTCTTGTTTCTGTGTGTGACTATCAGCACTTCATTTACCCATCAGTCCCTACGTTGGTTAGTTACTTAAAAATTAGAAGACTCTAATGTCACCTATAATTTCGTTTGTAAAAGTGAATGATAATTTTATCTGATATCCTTGCTAAACCCCACGTGTGTGTGAGCGAAGTTAACTATATCAAACTTAAGCAACGAACTGCTTAACGCTATGAAAGATCGCTGCCCTAGCAGTGAATCTTCAGGTCAGGAACACGCAGTTCATCATTGAAAAATATTAAATATGACCAGAGAGAGACTTTCTCCACGTATCAAAATATGATTTAAATGAAATCTACATTCCAGAATGAGATTTTCACTCTGCAGCGGAGTGTGCGCTGATATGAAACTTCCTGGCAGATTAAAACTGTGTGCCCGACCGAGACTCGAACTCGGGACCTTTGCCTTTCGCGGGCAAGTGCTCTACCAACTGAGCTACCGAAGCACGACTGACGCCCGGTACTCACAGCTGTACTTCTGCCATTACCTCTTCTCCTACCTTCCAAACTTTACAGAAGCTCTCCTTCGAACCTTGAAGAACTAGCACTCCTGAAAGAAAGGATATTGCGGAGACATGGCTTAGCCACAGCATGGGGCTGCAGAGTGAAAATCTCATTCTGGAAACATCCCCCAGGCTGTGGTTAAGCCATGTCTCCGCAATATCCTTTCTTTCAGGAGTGCTAGTTCTTCAAGGTTCGCAGGAGAGCTTCTGTAAAGTTTGGAAGGTAGGACACGAGGTACTGGTAGAAGTAAAGCTGTGAGTACCGGGCGTGAGTCGTGCTTCGGTAGCTCAGATGGTAGAGCACTTGCCCGCGAAAGGCAAACGTCCCGAGTTCGAGTCTCGGTCGGGCACACAGTTTTAATCTGTCAGGAAGTTTGAAATCTACATTATTGCAAAAAGAGATGGGAGTGGACAAGAGTCTCAATAAGTCATGAATTCATGAAAACTACAGCTATAGAATGTTAACTATGAGAAGTAGACAAGTAAAGTATCGATTGGTATACTTATTATAATAAGCTCATGCCCATACGCATGAATTTGTGAAATTTAGATCGACCTGCCTAACCATCATTTACAGTTATTGGTTATGTGGCCAGAGAAATAAACAATCCACGCAAGTGAGGATTGGGACGAACTTGACAAAGTGAATCCGAGCGAGATTCTGAATTTCTAGTCTACGATGTTCTTAACATGTCGAAGATGCAAGTTATGCTCACCATTATCGCCGGTGCGGTAAGAGTAGATCATTGACACCATATCTGGCTGCCATAGAGTTCCTCGGGTAGAACCATTCTGCCGAGGACTCAAACATTGGACCCCACTCTTTAAGAGCGATCATGTGTTCAATGCCAAGTCCACAAACAAAGTCCTAAATTTCTAGCCAGTTAAAAACTGACTGATCACTTATTCCCCCCAAGAGTATCTGCAACAAATTATCTTAAAATTATACCAGTTTGCAAATGTCATAATTGTTTACTTGTAAGATAATCTCCCGCCAGAAAAGGCAAAACGCTAAAAACCATTTCTCGATTTCCCTCCCATTGTTGCTAAAAACGTCATACAACTGATTACGTCCTCCTGGCGTAACATCAGTTTCACTAATCGGTGCTTTATCAAGCAGTAGCTAGCCTCACATCACAAAATGTAGTAAAAATTTAAAAACACTGTTCGAGGCCTTCCATTAACTCTGTGATGTCTTCTGAACGTGCAGTATGTCGGAGCTGGTTTCTTTTCTTTTTTTCCTCCCCTTTATCAGCCAGGAGATGTATTATCAGCTCAATGTACATTTAATAACATGGCCCAGAAGCCCACCATCTGCCAGGCAGAGTTTGTCATCCGGAACGAACGGTTTCTGCTCGGCCGTCCAATGTGGATACGTGCAATAAACTCCACAATAACCTGGCTGCCCGGTTGGATCTACCGAAGTCGACTTTCCACGGGACAATGAGAGGGTAGATTCCACCTGCCGATTCCCCTGCTAGCAGTTCTATGAAGGATGCGCTCCCTCGGCCCTCGGGGGGTCGGTTTCGGTGTGCCACTCTTGCGACTCTCCTGTTCCGTATCCACAGTGCATCTCACCCAGGAAAACAATTGAAATAGCCAGCACCAGGTTAAACTAAGGAATGAGCGAACAACCACTGTAAAAGCATCCATTCATATCAAAATTTATGTTATCAGACCCAGTCAACTCAATTCGCTCAGGGTCAAATTATTTATCTAAAGTGACAACAAGAGACGAGAAGAATGGATTTCCACTTTACATTCTTTTTAGTACACTGTTGTTTTTATTGACATTTCTGCAAGCGTTACAACCCACTAGTATCCACTCGCTGTCAGTTACTCTAGTATGAAGTCGGTACTTCGGTCGTCAGAGGTGTGAAGGGATTTAGGAAAAAAAAAACATAATTCCGTTCCTGCCAAGAATCAAAAGAGCTCTGTGGCACAGTGATTAAAGCACTGCACTCCCGTTCCGGAGGATAGCAGTTTAAACCAATATTTAGGTATTCCAAGGTTTTCTTAAAGCGTTTTGTTGCAGATGAATCAATGGCAACTCTGAAAAGGACACGTGGAAACTCCTTTCCCAACGTCCACAATACTAGCTTCTGCTCCATCATGACAGGGCTTTAAATACTTACCTTCCTTCCTTCGAACCCCACTGACAATTTTGTCAGTATACAGGCTGTTATTGTTCAAAGTTTAAATTTCTTGTTATTTTTAGAGAATGACACAAACAATTTGTGACAATACAGTTGAGGTTCCTATAACCAGTATCCTATGTAACAGTGGCCAAGGAGGCTTGTGTTATGTTTTAAGTGGATTACATGAGGACGTTTGTATTAATGATTTTAATGTGTCCCATAATTATTATCGTAATCATTCTAAAATCACTACCATGGTTTTACGATTTGTTAAGATATGGGGACAGGACAAGAGAAAAATCTTATTTCTCTTCAGCGAGTAGGTTCTAAATAAGTTTAAAATACAACTTGCAACATTCATTCACGATCGCTATTATGCCATCTACGACATTTTCTGCTAGGTTCACGTGTTTTAGTCTTTCAATCCCACTAATTCATATATATGTTCTTGTTTATAGTCAGTGCATACATTTCATGAATAGTTATGTCTTTCACTTCATTATACTAACTAGAAACATAATAATCAAATAATAAAAAGTTAGTTATTACTAGATCTTTGCAGAAAACCAAAGAAAAAATTTACTTCTCAGCAATTCAGTTTAAATTTAATTTAAGTAAACCCATTTAGTTTTAGAGTCTTATAAAAATCATTTATTCTCCTTGATGTTACCTACTTTCACTATTTTACTATTGGTTTGAGCAATTACTCATATGTACACACCATTAGTGTGGCGGTGTCACACAAAATGTTTCATGCAGAAACAGTTCCAAATTTACGTCTGCATTTATATTTATATGTAGATATTGACCCTATCAGTATATTAGTCACACCTTCTTGTGAAACTCATTAGTCACAGTATCTTTTTAAATCTTCATGAGCATAGAGTTCTTTCATCTTAAATGTAGCCAGATCAGAAAGTAGGTAGACCCCCATCATGAGGTATGCTGCTTATAGCATATGGCCCTCGGTACCTCATTCCACTTGTTTGAGCTTATCAGTTTTCAGGTACTTATCCAATAGTTGCCAGCTTTGATCAAGGAATGGGTTAGGAAGGCAGATAGAATGATCTATTTGTAGAATATTCAGATGAAAATAACAACCTTTAATAATTCTGGGTCTTTCCTGAAATATTTTAGCATGCTTCAACAAAAATGAAACGATTAACATTTCATTTCTGCAAATAATTCACCAATAATTATGACACACGAATTGCAAGTTAATTCAGCCTAGTAAATGCTAATTCCGTTCCCCGAACTTGAGTCAAACACTAAGGTTTAGATAGCGTCAGATCAGTTCGCTGTTCGATATTTGATTCAGTGGCTCCTTTGGGACTGTGTCCTGATGTTTTGATATACGGTTTGTCCATAAATTCTAGTTAAATGCGCTGGGAATGTTTGCCGCGACCAACATGAGTGTTGACGAGATAAGTTTCCACTTTGTAATGGTTAATATAAAATGTACATCTTCCTGTGGAGCGGCCTTAATAGCCTTCCGCTCATGCAGGAAATCTATCCCTATTTTGCAGTCCGCAATTAACGCCTATACTACGAAGACTGTGCCTACTATTCCTACGTTTTCTACTATTAGCAGAACACTGTCTTTCATTGAATTATCTGAGATCGTGTGCCTGTAGCTCCTACGATTCTACAACCATTGATTGGCAAAGTGGTCATCTGACATAATTTATTAAACCAGAATAGGGAAATAATGCTTGCCGCAGCACCCATTTCTTGAGTCACTATTGTAGATACATCTCCCACCATGCCATGTATAGTTGACTACGAATCGATTTGTGATAGAGTACGGTAGTTTGTATGGTCGGCCATTAATTCCCCTAGATATGTGTCATACCATATTAAATAAAACTCTTCCTCTGCCCTCTTCCCATTCTTCAACTGGCTAATGGTGTTCGAATTTAGCTTTCCGACTGTAGTATATGCGGTTGGTTATTGCCAGCAGTACCATTTCCATTCAAATTATCGTTATGGATGTTATTGTTATCCATTCAATTATGGGCAGTTAACTGGCTGATACTGCCGCTGTGGAGCACCATTCCTATTATTATATCCACGATGGACTTTATAATTTTGCTTTCTCTGATTTCCATGACTGACATAGTTTTTATTAGAGTTTGAATTCTTATTATGTTTATTGTGGGTCCCACGATTGCCATTTTGTTGATGGCTATATTTTTTGGTATATTTTCCATTTCCATCATGATTACTGCTACCTGAATTAGTAATGTTGTTCTTTCCATTTTGATAAAACGTTTTTGCATCATCTTCATCAGTGTCAGTGGAATCTAGTATTGTATTGTATTGTATTGAACTGTGGACGTAGAAACGATGGAGAGGCTGCGTCCCTGCCGTAGCCTCAGTGGTACGCAACCCACAAAAGGCTATAGCAGTCCACTCACCCCACCGCCGCCCCACAGCGAACCTAGGATTATTGTGCGTTTCGTCCACTAGTGGCACCCTCTCTCCCCATCCCCCCTCCCCCCCCCCCCCCAGGAACGTCCCACACAAGACGAATGTAGCTCCAATGTTTTCGTGGTAGAGTAATTATGGTGTACGCGTACGTGGAGAAAGTGTTTGCGCAGAAATCGCCGACATAGTGTACCTGAGGCGGAATAAGGGGAACCAGCCCGCATTCGCCGAGGCAGATGTAAAACCGCCTTAAAAACCATCCACAGTCTTCCCGCCCGGAAAAAAGTGCGTTAGACCGCACGGCTAACGAAGCGGGCATGGAATCTAGTATTGACATGAATTTTTCTTGCATTAGATTTCGGCACACTGATTACCTTTATAGAATCAGCAATTTAGTTTATAAATTCTTATCACGTCTCACTGTTAAATTGTATTGAGCCAATAACGTAATTTCTGTAAGTGTTTCTCTCCTTGGAAAGGCCCAGGGTGAAAAACCTCACTGCCAGGTGAAAAATCTCCGTGCTTTATCTTTCCTGCATTGAAGCTGACCAGCACTTAGATGTAAGCGAATGTTCAAAATCATTATAACCTGAGCAATATTCTGCAACATCCGATGCCCCATAAGTCTCCGCCACCTTATATAAAACTTGTCACTAATGCTAAATTTTGCACATTTATGAAAGTGATGTAGTTCCTCGGAATGTCTTTATGAACACGATTGCACACTAATTTTTCTTATCGAGAATAAATGCTTAGAAGTGACGATCTTAGTTATATTTTCTTTTAAAATCTTATTAGGTAAATGTGGCATTTCTTCTGCACCTGCCGACCGTTGTGGCCGAGTGGTTCTAGACCCTCCAATCCGGAACCGCGCTGCTGATACGGCCGCAGGTTCGAATCCTGCCTCGGACATGGATGTGTCTGATGTCCATAGGTCAGTTAGGTTTAAGTAGTTCTAAGTCTAGGTTACTGATGACCTCAGATGTTAAGTCCCATAGTGCTTAGAGCCATTTGAACCTTCTTCTGCACCACACTTTACTTTCGATGGACGTTGGTGAACAACTTGGGCCTTGTACATGACAGTTATGCGAACACCAATTCTGCGTAGAAGTTTCTTTCTGAACTGGCCCGGAGTACGTCGCCCTGGGCAGTCTCTCTTATTTCTGCTACATCTTCTGCACCCCATCGAGATCTTCGTTGAACACTTCTCCCTAAAGTGAATACTCCTTGTTAAATTTTTCATTAAATTTTAATAATTCACCGTCCACTGAAGCATTTATTTTTATTTTTATATCACGAACTTTGTTGGAGATTTATCGGATTTATTCCAGTACTTTTATTTCGACTGACTGCATAAGTTGCTCATTGCAGACGAAGCAGTAATTATGTTTCCTAGCAGCATAGAAGCTTGCGCTGCAAATCTAAAGGCTCCTCAGTTACACAAGTTTGTGCAACACAGAGTTTTTCAATTTCTATTGACAGATGTTGAGCCCTGTATGACAATTCACTCTTTTTTTTCTTTTAGTCCGAAATTTCATAATCCCGTATAAAGTACCAGCACGGGTTCCAGTAAAACAGCATAGGCCTGATTTAATGGACTCATTTAATCAGTTCAATCTTACGGAAGATTATCCTGCCTCTTTGCAATATCACTGACTTTCGTTACATTACCATCCTGTTTCTGATCAATTTCTTCTTGCTTTTGTGCCATAGCATCTTGCTATTTCACATGCTCTGCAATCTCAGTTACAACAGTGTGTCGTAGCAGTTTGTTGGTAGGCAATAGCATCTACCTTTTGGATTAAAGTTGTAAAAATTCCTACGGTGGTCCGGCCCTTTTAACTGTTTTCCCTTTATCCTGACGCCTCCTCAACTAATTCATATGCCCCGGATTGTAAATCAGTCATCTGGAAACGCGTTTTTACCATTACTCAGTATTAGAAAACAATCAGTAAATTCAGCTTTAGTTAACAAACACTAAAATTATTCGTATTATTTGGAATACAAATGACAGTATCAAGCAATAACAACATCATACTGCTTTCAAAACCTGTTTAGTAGCGCATGGCTGACTGTTACCGCAGAATATGCGCTAAAGTTCTGTCTATTGAAATTACCTTCACACAGCTTTGAGAAATTAATTACACTGCACATAATTGTGAAACATTCCTTTACGGTGCAGGATTTTGTACACGAATTATATTACGTAAATGATCGATTGGATTCCTGTCGAGCGATATGGGTGGCGAAATCATTTACTCAAATTGTCCAGAACGTTCTTCAAAGCAATCGATAACAATTGTGCCCCTGTGACATACGGCATTCTCATCTACAAAAATTCCATCGTTGTATGCGAACAAGAATTCTATGAACGGTCTCCAAGTAGCCGAACATAAAAATTTTCGAAAGCCTCAGCTGCCAACAGGTGTTGTTGATATACCTCAATGGGGACAGCAGAAAATGTGTGCCCCGACCGGAACTCGAACACGGGATCTCCTACTTACATGGCAGACGCTCTATCCATCTGAGCGACCGAGGGTTCAGAGTACAGCGCGACTGCTTCTCGTGGGACCCACATTCCCAACTGTCCACAACCTACATTCATAATGTTCCTAAAGGATTTTTGCCCATTCACTCATTACTCGCGTCAACTAAGGTGACGATTCCCGTAAGAGTTCGGGAAAAGTGTGCGCATTCGCACAGAAGAAGGTCAATGGCCGGGTAGTCTTTAACTGTATGAAGATAGTAACTGTTCCGAAAGAACAGATACCAATGATGACCATGCAGCTTCTCTAGAAAGAATTGATAATTAATCGAAACCCTCAGCCGTCAATAGGTGTTGTTGATATACCTCAATGGGGATAGCTGAAAATGTGTGCCCCAACCGGGACTCGAACGCGGGATCTCCTGTTTAAATGGCAGACACTCCGTCCATCTGAGCCACTGAGGGCAAAGAGGATAGCGTGACTGCAGGGACTTATCCCTTGCACGCTTCCCGTGAGACCAACATTCCCAACTGACATGGTTGACATGGCTCTGAGCACTATGGGACTCAACATCTATGGTCATGAGTCCCCTAGAACTTAGAACTACTTAAACCTAACTAACCTAAGGACGTGACACAACACCCAGTCATCACGAGGCAGAGAAAATCCCTGACCCCGCCGGGAATCGAACCCGGGGACCCTGGCGTGGGAAGCGAGAACGCCACCGCACGACCACGAGCTGCGGACTCCCAACTGACCACAACCTACATTCGTAATGTGCGAATGCGCACACTTTGCCCGAACTCTTACGGGAATCGTCACCTTAGCTGGCGCTAGTAATGAGTGAATGGGCAAATATCCTTTAGGAACAGTACGAATGTAGGTTGTGGACAGTTGGCAATGTGTGTCTCGCGGGAAGCGTGCAAGGGATAAGTGCCTTCAGTCGCGCTATCCTCTCTGCCCTCGGTGGCTCAGATGGATAGAGCGTCTGCCAAGAACGCAGGAGATCCCGGGTTCGAGTCCCAGTCGGGGCACACATTTTTGGCTGCCCCCATTGAGGTATATCAACGACACCTGTTGGCAGCTGAGGGTTTCGATTAATTACAATTTCTTTTTAGAGAAGCTGCATGGTCATCATTGGTATCTGTTCTTTCGAAACGGTTACTATCTTTTTATAAGAATTTTCACCCAGGATCAGTTCACATTCACTACCACATTCCACGTAAACATAACAAATACCGTTCTGGATTCAGTGCCTTGTTAACTTGGGTCAATGATTTCGTGGGGACTGCGACACACTCGAACCCTACCATCAGCTCTTACCAGCTGAAATTGGGACTCATCCGAGCGGGCCACGGTTTCCAGTCGGTTAGGGTTCCACCGATATGATCACGCACCCAGGAAAGGCGTTGAAAGCGACGTCTTGTTTTAGCAAAGGCTCTCGTGTTGGTCGTCTTCTGCCTTAGCCCATTAAAGCCAAATTTCTGCGCACTGTCCTAACGGAAACTTTCATCGTGTCACACATTGATTTTGGCGGTTATTTTACTTAGAGTGGCTTTTCTGTTAGCACCGAGAACTGTACGAAAACACCATTGCTCTCGGTCGTTCAGTGAAGGCCGTCGGCCACTGCGTTGACCGTGGTGAGAGCTAACGCCTGAAATTTGGTGCTACCAGCACACTCCTGATAATGTGGATCTCGGAATATTGAATTTCCTAACAATTTACGAAATGGAATGTTCCATGCGTCTAGTTCCAACCACCATTCTGCGATCAGAGTCTGTTAATTCCTGTCGTGCGGCCATAATCTTGTCGGAAACCTTTTCACATGAATCACCTGAGTGGAAATGACATCTCCGCCAATGCACTACCCTTTTATACCTTGTGTACACGATATTACCACCATCTGTAAATGTGCAAATCGCTGACCCATGAGTTTTGTCACCTCAGTGTATAGATTTACCCTCTATACCTCCATCAACTACCAAGTAAGTTGTGTTCTGTCGTCATGTGTCTACTTCTTGTCTAGTTTACCCCATGTTCCTCACTTTGCTGATTCTGCGGTGAACGATCTCATTTCTGATTTAAGGCTACCTTCTTTTCTACAACTTTTTGTAATACCCCATATTAAACGCTAAGATTCACTTCTTTTCCGCTTTCCTACAGTCCACGATTCATTCCATACAACGCTGCACTTCAAACATAATTTCTTCCTCTAATTATTGCCGATGTCCTATAGTAGCAGAGTTTTTTTAAAAATCAGAAATGCCCTCTTCCCCTGTGATAGTATACTTTTTATGTCTTGATAGATTTCTCCGTTTGTGTTATATTGCATCAATGTTAGCAGAATTCCTTTATTTCGTCTACTTGAAAGCCCTGAGTTCTCGTGTCGTGTTTATCTATAACCTAATGTTTGACACCCCCCTAGTACTTTAGTGTTTCTTCAATTTATTCTCAACTCATCTTGTATATTCATTACACTGTTCATTCCACTCAACATATCGTGCAACGTTTCCCCACTTTCACTGCTGATAGCACTACCAACTGCGAATTTCGTCATTGTTATCCTTTCATCCGGAATACTAATCCTGAACCTTCCTCCTATTTCTCATAGCTTCGATGCATAGAGTATTTATTTCATCACAAGTCTTCCAAAACTGTATTAAATTTTGTATCTAACACCGTATATTGAATGACTTCCAAATCAGCTCCCATTTCTTTTGATATCATCTGACAGATCCACCCCCTCGAAGTTGCCTTCTTTGCACTCTTCCACCTATCCACATGGAAGGTTCTAGTAAATGAACAATAAATTTTAAACCAGTCCAGAACCAGAGGTCAGTGCTGAGGATACTGCCACATAATCGACAGCCGACTATAATACATTTCAGAGTTTTATAAGTCACGTGTCCAATCTTAAATGAATATTCTCGTCACCCTGATGTGAAAATCTCTCAATATTGACCTATAGCACTTCGCACAACGGCGCTTTGGAATATCAGCACGCTCAGACGGCCCGCAACGAACCTTTCAGAAAGACCGTAAAAAATTTATTTATCAATGGCCTAGTTACGTTATCTCAGTGTTGCTTCAGTCAACAATGCCATCACACATCATTATCGAACTAGTATGTTGGAAATAAACTGACGAGAAGAATAAAAGGGGCGGATCTGCAGGAAGCACAGGGGGTGACCCGTTTGGGAACTGCCAGGTGGTGCGATGCATACCATTCCCACACCCCTCGTAGCTCGGGTCCTGCGTGACGCAGTTTCACGGTGATGCAGTGCGTGGAGCCCAGCGGTTGTCGCAGTTTATTGCGGTGCCAGCCTTCTCTCCCTCCCCCACCCCGTCGGCACGCGCAGCACGTAACGTATGCGACCACGTTAAGCGGCGCCACGTCCCGCTAAACGCGCCACAATTTCTACTTTGCTCCGAGGTGACATCGAGCCGTGCTAAGTCCCGCTGCGACAGCCGCTGCTTTTCCGTCCACACGCGGCTGTGCTGCGTCTATGCAGCACACTGAGACTACACAGAACGACCGAGTTAAGAGTTCCCAAGTTCGACACTGAACGGAACAACCAAAAGTCTATTATCAGCGACTGGGTACTTCGTAAGCCGTGGAAAAATTTTTGTGCACATCATGCTATGCTTTGGATGAGCAGGGAGCAGATTTATATGAAGCCTAATACAAGGAGGTGTTAGTACATAATCTTATCGTAAGCATCTGGAGAGCCTAGGTGTGTGAATGGTTCGAGGACGTCTTAAGTAATGAAACCCATAATTTGTCCTCTACGGCGAGTATTGAAAGACAAGGGTATTATCGGGATTGCCCCAGGGAACTATGATAGGGCCGCTAGTATTTACTATATACATAAACGATCTGGTATACAGGATGTGCAGAAATCTACGGGTATTTGCCAATGTAGCTGCGTTGTACTGCAAGTTGTAGCATTGTCGAACATCAGTAACTGTAGGATGATACAAGATGACTTAGATAAAATTTCTAATTCGTTAGAAAAATGTAAGTTAATGCGGATGATTATTAAAAGCACGCCCGCAATGTTCGGATACAGCATTACTAGTGTCTTGCTTGACACAGTCTTGTCTGGGTGAAACAAAATGGATCAAATGGTTCTGAGCACTATGGGACAACATCTCTGGGCGAAACACTGCAAAGCGATGTCAAATGGGACGAGCATGTAAGGATTGTGGGAAGAAAGGCGAATGGTCGGCTTCAGTTTACTGTAAGAATTTTAAGAATGCGTGGTTCATTTGTGGAGGCCGCGTATAGAACGCTAGTGCGACCTATTCCTGAGTACAGTTCGAGTGTTTGGGATCCGCACCCGGTCGGATCATAGGAAGACATCGAGGTAGTTCAGAAGTGCTACGTTTGTTGCCGGAAGATTCGAACAACACGCATTTGTTACTGAGATGCTTCGGGAACTCAAATGGGAATCCCTGGAGTGAAGGCGACATTGTTTTCGATGAACAGTATTGGCAAAATTTTTAGAAGCGGCATTTGAAACTGGTTGCAGAAAGATGGTACTTCCGCCAATATACATTTTGCGTAAGGACCACAAAGATAAGATACAGGAAATTAGGGTTCACATGGACGCTTGCTTATATATAGTCGTTTTTCCCTCGCTCTATATGCGAGTGGAAAAGGAAAGGAAACAATTAGTAGTCGTGGAGCTTACCCTCCGCCACGCACCGTACTGTAACTTGTGGAGTATGAAATTTTGTAATTGTGGGGAGCGTCCAGAGGCTTAATAAGCATAAACATGGCCTGCAGTAGGCTGTAACGCGATTTTTATTTAACCGTGCGATTGGCTAATTTCGACAACTTGTCATTGTGAAGCACTTGTAAAACAACATGGAAAAACACTACAGTGTTTTTTTTCTTTATTGCCACATGGGCAGGGGAGGGCTGGTAGCAGCACAGTCCGCCGCTCTTCAGGCGAGTGGCTTTACAGAAAATATAAACATGGGAACTCATAAATAAAAAGGGGGACATAAAAAACACAGAAAACAGAGTATGAAAGTTAAAATATACACTAATACGGGCAGATTCACTGGCAGACAGTTAAAAAGTCGACATAAAATTACACTACTGGCCATTAATATTGCTCCACAAAGAAGAAATGCAGATGGTAAACGGGTATTCATTGGACAAATATATTATACCAGAACTGACATGTGATTACATTTTCACGCAATTTGGGTGCATAGATCCTGAGAAATCAGTACCCAGAACAACCACCTCTGGCCGTAATAACGGCCTTGATACGCCTGGGCATTGAGTCAAACAGAGCTTGGATGGCGTGTACAGGTACAGCTGCCCATGCAGCTACAACCCGATACCACAGTTCATCAAGAGTAGTGACTGGCGTATTGTGACGAGCCAGTTGCTCTGTCACCATTGACCAGACGATTTAAGTTGGTGAGAGATCTGGAGAATGTGCTGGCCAGGGCAACAGTCGAACATTTTCTGTACCCAGCTAGGCCCGTACAAGACCTGCGACATGCGGTCGTGCATGATGAAATGTAGGGTTTCCCAGGGATCGAATGAAGGGGAAGAGCCACGGGTCTAACACATCTGAAATGTAATGTCAACTGTTCAAAGTGCCGCCAATGCAAACAAGAGGTGACCGAGACGTGTATCCAATGGCACCCCCACCATCACGCTGGGTGATACGCCAGTATTGCGATGACGAATACATGCTTCCAATGTGCGTTCACCGCGATGTCGCCAAACACGGATGCGACTATCATGATGCTGTAAACAGAACCAGGATTCATCCGAAAAAATGATGTTTTGCCATTCGTGTACCCAGGTTCGTCGTTGAGTACACCATCGCAGGCGCTCCTGTCTGTGATGCAGCGTCAAGGGTAACCGCAGCCAAGGTCTCCGAGCTGATAGTGCATGCTGCTGAAAACGTCGTCGAACTGTTCGTGCAGATGGTTGTTGTCTTGCAAACGTCCCCATCTGTTGACTCAGGGATCGAGACGTGGCTGCACGATCTGTCACAGCCATGCGGATAACATACCTGTCATCTCGACTGCTAGTGATACGAAACCGTTGGGATCCAGCACGGCGTTCCGTATTACCCTCCTGAACCCATCGATTCCATATTCTGCTAACATTCATTGGATCTCGACCAACGCGAGCATCAATGTCGCGATACGATAAACCGCAATCGCGATAGGCTACAATCCGACGTTTATCAAAGTCGGAAACGTGATGGTATGCATTTCTCCTCCTTACGAGGGGCATCACAACAACGTTTCACCAGACAACACCGGTCTACTGCTGTTTGTGTATGAGAAATCGGTTGGAAACTTTCCTCATGGCAACACGTTGTAGGTGTCGCCACCGGCACCAACCTTGTGTGAATGCTCTGAAAAGCTAATCATTTGCATATCACAGCATCTCCTTCCTGTCCGTTAAATTTCGCGTCTGTAGCACGTCATCTCCGTGGTGTAGCAATTTTAATGGCCAGTAGTGTAAAAGAACACAGCTGGTAATTCGTGGGGCACTTAAAATACGATGGAGTCAAACAGAAGTTAAAAGTAGCGCAAAGTATAAAAAACACACAGAGTGAGACACATAGAGAGACCACTGTCAACTGGAGCACACACAAAGAATGAAAACCACTGGCAGGGACCTGCTGAGGGATGAGAGGCCGGAGTGGAGGGAAAAAGAGTGGAGGAAGGTGTGGTTGCAGCAGGGGCTGGGAGGAAGAGAAAAGGATGGGGGCAGGAGGCATATCAAGAGGCAGGAGACAGGTGGGAGAGGAGATGAAGAGGGAACACAAGGCAGGAGGGAGCGCAGAGCACTAAAGTATTTTTCTTTTCTTTATTGAATTTCCATTCTCCATCCCCAGAGGGAGGGGGGGGGGGGGGGGAGCGGCTGGCAAGAGCGTAATATACCGCTCTGCAGCCTACAGATGTTAAAAACATAGTGAGGCGATAGTAAAACAATAAAAAGGCCACAAAAAGGTAACTGGTTAAAACTGGAACATGGGAAAAACTTGCGAAGTGAAAAAAAAACGTTTAGTGATACTAGTAATTAGACAGGCATAGTTAAAAAATCATGGCGACAGTCTGGTTTCTGGTCGTAAGAGTTAAAAAGCACACAAAGCGACAATATGGTGTTTGTTCGCAACACTGAAATGGGATGCACAACACTGAACACTCACTTACAACAGCACCATAGACGAGACATGACAGCAGATGGGGATTTGGTGGGAGCAGGATCTTGACCGATGAGGGGGGAAAAGGGGGGAGAAGAAAAAAGGAAGCCCCTGGAGGTAGAGGACATATAAAAGGGGGGCCAGGGAAAACAGGGAAGGAGGGGGGAGGGCAGAGGAAGCGAAAACAAAAGGACTCATGAGAGAGAATGAAGTCAAAGAGAGGGTAGGTGGGGAAAAAACAGGATGGAAGGGACAGAGAGACGGAGGGGGAGGTGAGGATCAGAGTTGATAGTAGGGATAAATGGAGGGAAAGAGGGCATCATCTGGGGGGGGGGGGGGGAGTTGATGGAAGCCACCTTGGGAAAGGAGATGAAGAGTGTAAAGGTGGAGGGTAGGAGGGACACAACAGTGAAGGTGTGGCAGTGGGTGGGGGTTTAGAGGAGAGGAGCAACAAGGCATGAAGGGGATCAAGGAGGTGGGTGGTGTAGAGGATGCGGATATGTGAGGAAGATCAGGTCATATATGATCCGCATTGGGGATGGGAGTCGTATATGGAAGGTGAGGCAGAGTGCATGGCGCTCAAAGATCAGGTGGAACTTATAGAATGTGAGGGGGGGGGGGCTTATATCCAGGCAGGACTAGCATAACAGTGGATGTGATGGATTAAGGATTTATAGGTGTGGAGGATGGTAGAGGGGTTCAACCCCCATGTCCAGCCAGAGAGAAGTTTAAGGAGTCAGAGGCGGTTGTGGGCTTTGGATTGGATAGAGCTGAGAGATCCAGGTGAGGTGACGGTCAATGGTGAGGCCAAGGTAGGTGATAGGCGGACAGAACAGGCGCACTTGGTAAGGGAGAAATCCAGGAGCCGGAATGAGCGAGTGGTATGACCGACGATGATTGCCTGGGTCTTGCAAGGATTGATTTTCAGGAGCCACTGGTTCCACCATGAGGCAAAAAGGTCGAGGTGATTCTGGAGAAGGCGTTGGGACCGTTGGAGGGTAGGAGCGAGGGCGAGGAATGCGGTGTCATCGGCATACTGGGGGGGGGGGGGGGGGGTCCAGTGTTTGCATGCATCGCATGTATAACTAACACTTTACACATCTCACATTAAGATAAAACATGTTACATGCATGGAGACAATTAATGCTTTTCCATGCTGGTTTTACAAGTGCTTGGCAATGATAAGCAGTAGAAATGAGCTAATCGCACGATTAAATAAAAATCATATTACAGCCTACGGACCGTGTTTACGTTTATTGCGCATTACGAACATAGACGTAGATGCAGATGTATTGCGGATTTGGCCACTAGATGTCACGAGAGGTTAACGCACGCGCCAGTATAAAAGTGAGTGGGGAGTACTGCATTGTCAGTAGAGACGCAGTAACAGAGAATGGATCGATCCATAGAGTTCAGTGACTCAGAAAGTAGAGCAGCTAATGCCACTTGAGCTGCAAATCTAACTTGCACATTTCAGCCCTTCTAAAGCTTATCCTAGGTCGGCAAATTTTATGATCGTGCCATGATTTTTCTTGAGTTTTGCTTCCAACATCAATCGTGAAGCCAAATCTGCATGTCTTTCCCTTACTTTTCCGAAAGCCTATCTGATCCTCCTTTCCATTTTCTGTGTATTATTCTTGGCAGCAATTTGCATACATGATGCGTTAAGCTGACCGTGCGATTGCAGTCTTCGGAATTGTGTGGGTGATATTTTTCGAAAGTCTGTGGTAGGTCTTCAGACTCATAGTTTCTGCACAACAACTTGAATAGTCGCCTGGTAGCCACTTCCCAACATTTCCAAGTAATCTTATCTGTCCTTTCAGCCTTATTTGATCGCAAGACTTCTGAAGCTCAATTAAGGCTCGCAATACCAAGAAGGGGGAGGGAGGGGTTGGGTAGGCGTTCTTTGAAATCATTGTAATGTAGTTAGTTACCTTACACTATAAAATCCTGAAAAATAATATTAATTGTTTTAATGATTTCTTGGTCCGCAGCTCGTGGTCGTGTGGTAGCGTTCCCGCTTCCCACGCCCGGGTTCCCGGGTTCGATTCCCGGCGGGGTCAGGGATTTTGTCTGCCTCGTAATGACTGGGTGTTGTGTGCTGTCCTTAGGTTAGTTAGGTTTAAGTAGTTCTAAGTTCTAGGGGACTGATGACAACAGATGTTAAGTCCCATAGTGCTCAGAGCCATTTGAGCCATTTTTTTTAATGATTTCTTGTGCCTGATTCCATAAATGTTTTACGTTTATCAGTCAAACTTAACTCAAAAATTCAAGTCTTAATAGCAGATGTTCCGCTCCCCAGTGAATGTCATATTTAATACTTTCAGGTTCAACACCTTATCTACACATGAATATTTCTTTAAAAAGTATGTTGTGGGTAAATGTTAACAACAGTTAACAAAATTTGCGTTTTCTAAATTACGTTTAGGTTGGGCATAAAATATAGCAACCTCCTAGTATACATTATCGAAAGAGCATTGATGTATAAGATAATTCTAAATGATATTTTCGTGTTCTGGACCCTGCTAACACATCAGTATGTCTCTAAAAATTATGTTGTTAATGTACGTCAAATGTGAGCATAAAATACCCACTATAACCATCCCATCCCCCCGCTCCAAACGGTCGAACTGGCAATGATGACGATGACGATGATGGGATCCCATACTCCGAGGATCGTAGGGGACGATGCGAGAGACCCGCACCGTTGACTAGGCAGGGTCATAGCGGAGGTGGTTGGACATTGCCTTCTTCCCACCGTAATGGTGGCATTGCGCGTTGGTAATTGCTGGTGTTAAAGTCAAATGGTGGATCTTCTGTGTCCTCAATATCGACGCCCATTTTTTTCTCAATCACGTCATCAGACGTAGAGGCCTTCATTCTGCTCCGTGTACCCATCCACCCTCTCCTGTGTGTTTGACAATAGAACCATCACCATTTCACTCTTAATGTTGACGTTCTTACTTTTAATTTGACCGAATGTTGTTATGACTTTTCTATGTGCTGTATGAAAATGGTTGCCTGCCACATTCAGTGCTTCGAAAGGAAAACAGCTTCGAGCCTTTGTCTTTCTACTTGACATTCCAAGTTTTATACGTAATTTGTATGTATAATAACGTATTAAGGATTAATTTCGGAAGTTAGTTACAGATTTTAACTGAACGTTAGGCAACAGTTGTCAGTCACTATCTAAAATTTACACACAAGGTGTCGTGAATGTTCTTAGTTACAGTTTTATAGTGACCTTCAGACAACAATAGCACGTCACTGTTTACGGACTACTACGAAATACCATTTAAAGACGACAATTACAGCAATTACTGCTGTCAGTTCTATAACAGGCTTGTTAGGAGCGTGCATTTCGGAATAAGGTCATCGAGTTATGCGTATCTGACCAGAAATTTCTTTCTACGTCAAATACTTTGTACACGTGCTTCTAAGTACTTCCATACTTTACATTTAATTATTTACATAGATTTAGAGCCACATTTGTACTATGTTTTACTTGCCTAAAGGCGTGTCTGATTTATCTTCTGTTTCTGTATCACCACACGTTTCATTCAGTGCCACGTTTATATATTACGTTGTATGCCAGTCTATATCTCCTCTGTCTCGTGTATTCTTCTTGTTATGTACTTGAAATGCTCTCCGCTTTTCCGTGTAGGTCCGCCCATTAGCCTGGATTTCTAAGGTAGTGGTACATATTGTTATGTGTCATTGTAACGACGATCTCCGGTTAGGTAATTAATCAATAGAGAGCTTGCGGTAGTGTGCTCTGTTCCTTATCTTTCCCTCATGTTAGATTCTCTGGCCCTTACCGCATCTGCCTGCTCCCTTTTATGTGTACCCACTCACCAGCAGGTGGAGTTTACGCGACTTTGTGCTTGTCACAAAGCATGTAATGGATTCAAAGATTGCACAGTAGTCTGACACCGGGTGTGTTAACCGGTATCTTTAAATGTATTGTACCCTTCGTGAACGTAATTCCCAGACATCTAGTCCTGTGTTTCTGCGTTGTTACTGTTCGCAAGATTCACCGATGGCTTTCTACCGAGCCTTCCTTTGAGTAAAACCTGACCATTGCAGTCTCATGAAATTGTGCTCAGGCGTTTGCCGAGACTACCTCAAGAGCCGGCCGCGGTAGCCGTGCGGTTCTAGGCACTCAGTCCGGAAGTGCGTGACTGCTACGGTGGCAGCTTCGAATCCTGCCTCGGGCATGGATGTGTGTGATGTCCTTAGGTTAGATAGGTTTAAGTAGTTCTAAGTTCTAGGGGACTGATGACCACAGATGTTAAGTCCCATAGTGCTCAGAGCCATTTGAGCCACTAACTCAAGCGTATCGTCCCCATGTGCCACAATTCTATTCCAGTCAGGGCTTTGCACGAGATGTAACAGGATTCTGTTACACATGATGGGCCAGATCTGAGTCTTTTCGCTGCATGCTCGTCACTCAACAACCGTGTCGGAGACTGAGGTGACAAAAGCCATGGGATAGCGATATGCACATACACAAATGCCGGTAGTATCGCTTACACAAGGTACAAAAGGGCAGTGAATTGGCGACTTGTCGTTCGTACCCAGGTGACACATGTGAAAAGGTTTCCAACGTGCTTATGGCTGCACGATGGGAATTAACAGACTTTGAATGAGGAATGCTAGCTGCAGCTGGACGCATGGGACATTTAATTTCGGAAATCGTTAGGGAATTTAATATTCCGCGAGCCACTGTGCCGAGAGTGTGCCAAAAATACCAAATTTCATGCATTATCGCTCACCATAGAAAACGCAGTGGCCGACGGTCCTCAGTTAACGACTGAGAGCAGCGCCGTTTGCGTAGGGTTGCCAGTGGTGACAGATACCCAGCACTGTGTGAAATAACCGCAGGAGTCAATGTGGAACGTACGTCTAACTTATCCCTTAGGACAGTGCCTTGAAATCTGGCGTTAATGGGCTTTGACAGCCGGCAACCGATGCGAATGCCTTTGCTAATGGCACGACATCGCCTACAGCTCCTGTCCTTGGGCTCGTAACCATATCGTTTGGACACTAGCCGACTGAAAAACCATGGCCTGTTCAGATGAGTCCAAGTTTCAATTGGTGAGAGCTGGTGCTAGGATCCGAGTGTGGCGCATACCCCACGAATCCGTGGACCCAAGCTGCCAACAAGGTACTGTACAAGTTGGTGGTGGCTCCAGAGAACTTTTCAAGTCTCTAACATCTATGATGTACGTACGCAAACTAAAGCGACAAATGAAAATTAGTACCAAGGCTAGGGTTTGATCTCTGGTGTCCTGATCACTAGATAGTTGCTCTAACAACTACGCCGTCCTGGCACCGTGACTTTGCACAACTGCACGGATTGCACTACCACACTTCCCTTCTCAGTCCAAATTCCCATACACGTCTGAACCAACTTCGTATTCCCCTTAAACGCCGACACATTATAGAGGGTATCCATCTGTATTGAAATAGAACCTCAGCATCGAACGAACGGGAGATCATGCCTGAAACCGAGGCGTAGGTGTTTTAATTGAACGAAACTACATGTTTTCAGATACCTTCCCAAGTCTTAAGCGTCTATGATGTATATACACAGACCAAACCTACAAAAGAAAATTTGCACCAAGGCCAGGATTCGCGCCCAGGTTTCCTGCCCACTAGGAGATGTCCTAACGACTACACCACCCTGGCACAGTGGCTTTCCACAACTGCACAGACTACCCTAGCAAACCTCCATTCTCAATATAGTTGGAGAGCTTTTGAAATGCTGTTCGAGTCTGGGGGAATACAAAGTTGGCTGACGCGTGAATGGGATTTTGAATTAACGAGGGACGTATGCTAGAATAGTCCGAGCAGTTGACGACATCCACTGTGCCAGGGTGGCGTAATAGTTAACGCATCTGCCTAGTCAGCAAGAGACCTGTGTTCAAATACTGGCATTGGTTTTGCGCAACTGCACACACTGCTCTAGCAAGCCTGCATCCTCAGCATAGCTGGAGAGTCTCTGCAATGCTGTTCGACTTTAGGAGGAACACAAAGAGAGAGCGAATGGGCATTTGGATTGAGGAGGGACGCATGGAAGAGAAGCCGGTACATTTGTCCAAAGCCACAGTGCCTAGGTGACAAAGTGCTTAACATACATGCCTGGTCACCAGGAGACCTGGGTTCAAATTACGAACATAGTATAAATTTTCTTTCGTCGTTTTAGTCTGACTGTAAACCTCCTTTTGGTAAACACAAAAAAAATCTGTTGGTGTAATTGACAAGTGTGGCACTAAAAATTCTCTTTCACGTTGGTTTGAGTAACGTGATATTCATAGATTACGCAAAGGGCATCCAAGAATATATCAGACCCATAATTTCAACCTAGGTGCCTACTTCAATAACTTTGACGAGATAAAAAATGGTTCAAATGGCTCTGAGCACTATGGGACTCAACTGCTGAGGTCATTAGTCCCCTAGAACTTAGAACTAGTTAAACCTAACTAACCTAAGGACATCACAAACATCCATGCCCGAGGCAGGATTCGAACCTGCGACCGTAGCGGACTTGCGGTTCCAGACTGCAGCGCCTTTAACCGCACGGCCACTTCGGCCGGCTTGACGAGATAACTGGCTGATCTAACCTCATGTACGACATCAAGCGCTATGGTGGAAAACTGTGACTAGAGGACATTTGCGTGCTTTCTGGCTGGCTATACAACAGATGAAGACCTCAGTGATATTCATAAGTAGCAGTGCGGCTTCCACAGAATGTTCCTCTTCGCTGTGTTACTTTTTTTGGAGTGGGGGGGGGGGTGTTGGCGGCAAACTAGTCTGACGAGTATTTGGCTACGGAATTTCTCTCCAAAAAATGGTTCAAATGGCTCTGAGCACTATGGGACTCAACTGCTGTGGTCATAAGTCCCCTAGAACTTAGAACTACTTAAACCTAACTAACCTAAGGACAGCACACAACACCCAGCCATCACGAGGCAGAGAAAATCCCTGACCCCGCCGGGAATCGAACCCGGGAACCCGGGCGTGGGAAGCGAGAACGCTACCGCACGACCACGAGATGCGGGCGAATTTCTCTCCAGTGGCCACCTCTTCTTCACCTCACAGTAGGTTTTACATTAAATGTGCTCATTTATTGGATTAACGGTATTCCAATCTACTTCTTTCTCAACACCTACGGCTCCCTCAAGTACCCTGGAAGAGTTTCTTTGATGTCTTAAGAGCCGGCCGAAGTGGCCGTGCGGTTAAAGGCGCTGCAGTCTGGAACCGCAAGACCGCTACGGTCGCAGGTTCGAATCCTGCCTCGGGCATGGATGTTTGTGATGTCCTTAGGTTAGTTAGGTTCAACTAGTTCTAAGTTCTAGGGGACTGATGACCATAGATGTTAAGTCCCATAGTGCTCAGAGCCATTTGAACCATTTGATGTCTTAAGACATATACTATCACCCTCCCTTGTTTCGTGTAACAGTGTTTTCCACAGTTCCTTTTCCTCGAACACGACCGCTAGCCACTATCACAAGCATTTCGTTCTGCCAAAAATGCGACTCCTCACGATTTCCTCTCCTGTACCAACTTCTTCATCTCAGAGTAGCAGTCGCAACGTAAGTCCTCAATTATTTACTGGACGTATTCCAATCTCTGTTTTCCTCTGTTTTTTTGCCATCTAGAACCATGAAACTTATTACGTGATGTCTTATTAGATGCCCGACCATCCTGTCTCTCCTTTTGTCAGTGTTTTCGATGTGTTCCTTTCCTATCGATTTTAAAGAGAACCTCCTCATACCTCAGTATGTCAGTCCAGCTAACTTTCAACATTCTTCTGTAGTACCACACATCAAACGCTTCGATTCTGTCCAGTTACGGTTTTTCCACAGTCTATGTTTCACTGCTAGACAATTCCATGGTCCAAACGTACATTCTCACAAATGTATTCCACAAATTAAGGCCTATTGTCTATACTAGTAGACTTCTCCTGGACAGGGATGCCATTTCTTCCAGTGCGAGTCTACCTTTTACATCCTCTTTGCTACGTCCGTGATAGCTTACTTTGCTGCCTGGGTAGCAGAGTAAATTAACTTCATCTACTTAGTGGTCACGCATCCTGATGTTAAGTTACCACTGTTCTCACTTCTACTAATTCTAGTTACTTTATATTCTGTACTCATTAGGCTGTCCATTCCATTTAACAGATCCTGTAATTATTCTTCGCTTTCATTGAGGATAGCAAAGTCAGCAGTAAATCTCGTCATTGATATTCCACTCCTGAAAACTAGCTTTAATTTCCGTTATTGCTCCTTCAGTGTATAGTTCGACCAGTAGGGGCGAGAGCCTACATCACAGTCTTACACCCTTTCTAATCCGAATACTTGTTTCATGGTCTCCCACGCTTATTTGTCTCTCTTGGCCGTTATACATATGGATATTACTCGTCTTTCACTGTTTTTCTCAGAATTTGGAATACCTTGTACCATTTGATACTGTCTAACGCGTTTTCCAGCTTGACAGATACTATGAACGTTTCTTGATTTTTCTTCAGTCTTGCTTCCATTATCAACCGCAGCGTCAGAACTGCATTTGCGGTCTCTTTAACTTTCCTAAAGCTAAAACAATCGTCACCTAACACATCCTCACTTTTCTTTTCCATTCTTCTGAATATTATTCTTTTCAAGAACTTGGATGCATAAGCTATGAAACTGATTGTGCCATAATTCTCGCAATTATCCGCTCTTGCAGTCTTAAGAACTGCGGGGACGATGTTTCTCCGAAAGTCGGATGTTGTATCATCATATATTCGACACAGCATTGTGAATAGTCGGTTTGTTGCCACTTCCTCCAGTTGTTTTAGTTATTATGATGAAGTGTTGTCTATCCCTTTTCATTTATTCATCATGATGTCTTCAACTCTTGTAAATTTTAATACTGGATCAGTTATCTCTTCTGTATCGAGTCCTGTTTCTGCTTCTGTCACGTCATCAGATAAGTCTTCCCCTCATAGAGGCCCTCAGTGTACTCTTCCACCTAGCCGCTCTCACCTCTGTATTGAACTGCGGAATTTCCATTGCCACTGTTGGCTTCAATTTCACCGAAGGTTGTTTTGTAATATGCTAGGACAGTCCTGCCGACAATCATTTCTTTTTCGATTTCTTGACATTTTTCATGCAGCCTTTTCGCCTTAGCTTTCCTGGATTTCCTATTTATTTCATTCCTAGGTGACTTGTATTTCCGTATTCCTCAAGTTCTCTTAAAATTTTTGAACTTTCTTGTCTCATAAATCAGCTGTAGTATTTGTTCTGCTTCCCATGCTGTCTTTGCTATTACCTTCCTTGTACCTTTTTTTTCTTCCAACTTCTGTGATTTCTCTTTTTACAGATGTCTATTCTTCTTCATCTCAAATGACTGCTAACCTATTCCTTACAGCAATATTTATAGCCTCAGCGAACTTCAAGCATACTCCTTCATTCTTTACTATTTGCGTATCACACTTCTTTGCACATTGTTTCTTCCTGATTAATCTCTTAATCTTCTGTCTACTCTTCATCAGTACTAAATAATGATATGAGTCTATATCTATGAGTGGTACGCCTTGCAGTACCTGATTTCGGAATGTCGGCATGACCATACGGAACCTACATCTACATCTACATCCATACTCCACAAGCCACCTGAAGGTGTGTGGCGGAGGGTACCTTGAGTACCTCTATCGGTTCTCCCTTCCATTCCAGTCTCGTATTGTTCGTGGAGAGAAGGATTGTCGGTATGCCTTTGTGTGGGCTCTAATCTCTCTGATTTTATCCTCATGGTCTCTTCGCGAGATATACGTAGGAGGGAGTAATATACTGCTTGACTCCTCGGTGAAGGTATGTCCTCGAAACTTCAACAAAAGCCCGTACCAAGCTACTGGGCGTCTCTCCTGCAGGGTCTTCCGCTGGAGTATATCTATCATCTCCGTAACGCTTTTGCGATTACTAAATGATCCTGTAAATGAAGCGAAGAGTTCTCCGTTGGATCTTCTCTACTATCAACCCTATCTGGTGCGGAGCCCACACTGGTGAGCAGTATTCAAGCAGAGGGCGAACAAGTGTACTGTAACCTACTTCCTTTGTTTTCGGATTGCATTTCCTTAGGATTCTTCCAACGAATCTTAATCTGGCATCTGCTTTACCGGCGATCAACTTAATATGATCATTCCATTTTAAATCACTCCTAATGCGTACTCCCAGATAATTAATGGAATTAACTGCTTCCAGTTGCTGACCTGCTATATTGTAGCTAAATGATAAGGGATCTTTCTTTCTAAGTATTCGCAGCACACTACACTTGTCTACATTGAGATTCAATTGCCGTTCCCTGCACCATGCGTCAATTCGCTACACATCCTCCTGCATTTCAGTACAATTTTCCATCGTTACAACCTCTCGATATACCACAGCATCATCTGCAAAAAGCCTCAGTGAACTTCCGATATTATCCACAAGGTCATTTATGTATATTGTGAATAGCAACGGTCCTACGACACTCCCCTGCGGCACACCTGAAATCACTCTTACTTCGGAAGACTTCTCTCTATTGAGAATGACATGCGGCGTTCTGTTATCTAGGGACTCTTCAATCCAATCACACAATTGGTCTGATAGTCCATATGCTCTTACTTTGCTCATTAAACGAATGTGGGGAACTGTATCGAACGCCTTGCGGAAGTCAAGAAACATGGTTCAATACGATCGTCTTTTTCGAAACCCATGCTGATTCCTACAGAGTAGATTTCTAGTCTCCAGAACAGTCATTATATTCGAACATAATACGTGTTCCAAAATCCTACAACTGATCGACGTTAGAGATATAGGTCTATAGTTCTGCACATCTGTTCGACGTCCCTTCTCGAAAACGCAGATGACCTGTGCCCTTTTCCAAACTTTTGGAACGCTTTCTAGAGACCTACGGTACACCGCTGCAAGAAGGGGGTTAAGTTCCTTCGCGTACTCTGTGTAAAATAGAACTGGTATCCCATCAGGTCCAGCGACCTTTCCTCTTTTGAGCGATTTTAATTGTTTCTCTATCCCTCTGTCGTCTATTTCCATATCCACCATTTTGTCATCTGTGTGACAATCTAGAGGAGGAACTACAGTGCACTCATCCTCTGTGAAATAGCTTTGGAAAAAGACATTTAGTATTTCGGCCTTTAGTCTGTCAACCTCTGTTTCAGTACCATTTTGGTCACAGAGTGTGTAACTGAAATCTTCCCGTATCTCCCAACCTTTTACAAGGAAACCTCCTCCTTTTGTGACACATGAAGAAAGCATTCGCTATTACTAGTTACAATTGCTTGCAGAACTCAGTTCCTCTTTCTCCCTTCTCATTCGTAGTACCAAGTCCACATTCTACCGTACCACTGTCTTCCAGTCCTTCCCCTGCAACCACATTACAGTCTCCTTGATTATTACATATTCATCTCCCTTTGTGGACCGAATTACTGCACCAATAGCCTCATATACTTATTGTCTCTTCATCTTCTGCTTGCTACGTCGGTATGTATATCTGAACTGTTGTTGTCGGTGTTGGTTAGCCGTCGACTCTGATGAGAACAACCCTATCACTGAACTGTTCACAGTAATTCACTCACTGTCTTATCTTCCTATTCATAGCAAATCCTACTCCAGTTATACCATTTTCTGTTGCTCTTGATATTACCCTATATTCGCCTGACCTAAAATCCTCGTCTTACATTTCACTTCACTGACGCCTGCTATATCTAGACTGAATCTTTCCAGATTTTCTAGTTTCCCTATCAGAATGTAAGTAGGCTGTTTAGGTTTTTATGTTGGTAACGCCACGTAGCGCTCTGTATGAAAATCACTGACTGTGCTGTGTGCAGTCTGAGTCTGGTCGGCATTGTTGCAATATTTGCTATTGTAGTGTTGGGCAGTTGACTGTTAACAGCGCACAGCGTTGCGCAGTTGAAGGTGAGCCACCAGCAGTGGTGGATGTGGGGAGAGAAATGGCGGAGTTTTGAGAGCGGATGATCTGGACGTGTGTCCATCAGAGACAATAAATTTTTAAGACTGGATGTCATGAACTGCCATATATATTATGACTTTTGGACACTATTAAGGTAAATACATTGTTTGTTCTCTATCAAAATCTTTCATTTGCTAACTATGCCTATCAGGAGTAAGTGTCTTCAGTAGTTTGAATCTCTTATTTAGCAGGCAGTAGTTCGAGTAACGAAGATTTTTGTGAGGTAAGTGATTCGTGAAAGGTATAGGTTAATGTTAGTCAGGGCCATTCTTTTGTAGGGATTACTGAAAGTCAGATTGCGTTGCACTAAAAAAATTAATTTGTGTTAGTTTAGTGTTGATCAGAATAGGTAAAGAGCGAAATGTCTGAGTACGTTCAGTTCTGCTCAGCTGTTTGAAAATCAAATAATGTAAGAGGCTTATCAGCAGAGTAATTCATTAATTTTTCTAATGGGACGATTCATATGGATCCTAGCAGAGTCGCCAGCCTCTTACATTATTTGATTTTCAAACAGATGACGCTGTCCCTTGACCACGGGTAGTTCCTGTCAATAAATACCAATAAAACGCAGAACGCCCTAGATTAACGTGCGACCGCTTTACCTAACATTCCGACGTAAAAATAATTTTATTTTTAATAGAAAGAAAACCGACGATTTCCGTGACGCTTTATGTTGTGTGAAAGACTTGTTGGGCAAGATCTCTTTAGGCTGACTTCAGCTACACAGCGCAAAAGCAAAACTACAGATAACAGTGAAACACCAGAGTAAATGCGCCTGACAACCCATTGCAGAGGCACTCGGTATGTGGATATGGTGTAACGATGAGAAGGTTAGTATTACTTTCTAAAGGGCTACAGTCTATAGTATTAACATATTTTTATAACTATTTCGAGAATTTTGCTCATTGAATAATGATGAAAGGCTTTTTATGACCCAGTCTTAACTGTTATTTAAACTAGATTTTTCTTTCAGTCAGTATTAATAGTAAGATTGTTAAGCAGGAGTTCGTTGTACTACCCGTTTTTGCATTGGAGTCAGCTGGAGTTGCAAATAACGCAAAGGAAGTTGTCTCTTTACCTTACCCCAAGCAAGCAGTAAGAACAGACACTAAGGCAGCATTGTTCGTTGATATGAATCTTGTAATTTTATCCATACAGCCTTGTCACATCCACAGAGGAGATACCAGGAAAAGTCTGAGTCCTTTTCCTACCCAAACCTAGCCGGACCCACTTCAACTTCTTTCTTTATATGCTCGACGTACACTCCTTACTGTAATTCCACCAGGTTCTGCATATCGTTCTCGAATGTGGACTTACAGTTGTTGGTAGTTTACATTTACCTGCTGTCAATATTAGTGATGATGGTCTCGAGATCTAGTTGAAAGAAATTGCCTGAATAGCTTTCACTCCAGTACAGGAGAACTGCAGTGCCGCTATAGGAAGCCCCTAGAACATTATGAATGGTTAAAACTCTCCTCTTCCTGGAGAATGATGGGGATTTGCGCACCATTATCGGTACTTAAACCACTGCAAAGAACATTGTGTGTATCGCGTGGCAGCAGGCAAAAAACAGTTTCGGGACACCATTAGACGATAAATTCTCGTAAGGGAGGAAAGATTAACATCTCTTACGGGGTGCTTGAAGAGTCAGTCTTCCTGGGAGTGGATCAGAGTAGTCAATAAATAAAAAAGATTCCTCAGCCATCCACAAGAGACCATAAACATGTTTTCTGAGAAACTATGAAAATTTTGGTATACTTAATTTAACTCGATATGAAAATTCTAAATTACATTTCCATCTTGAATAACGTGTGACGCAGTGATTGCTCACTCATACGAATTATATTCGCAAAACAAACTGAGAAAGGCATTAACAGCTTGTAACGCCTCCAAATGGACTTAGAAATTTTGTTTATGAATTCTCCATTGGACAGTGATAGTTATTAGCTTTATCATTTTTCCCAAACGTTAATTGTAATTCTATGAAAATCATAGGAAGAATGTGATCGATCTGGTATCAGTGAACTCTATAAGATCTTTGATGGACGATAAAATGCGACTACCGACTATTGTTCTCTTCCCCTTAGTATCTTGAGCCAAGCATGTAAGCATCTATTTTAATCCACTACGGTAATTTCATCAGTTAAATAGTAATTAATTCATATAATAACTTGTTTTGTTTCAAGGAGTATGACACTGTATCCTACTGACAAATGTTAACAAGAACCTCTTTGTAACTCATCAGTATTCATTAGCATCACGTTGACTAGAAAATTCGGTCAGATGACATTAGCCACAGATCGAATCTACTTAAATTATACTTCTTGTTCAAAAAAAAAAAAAAAAAAAAAACTACTTTTTATGCAGCAGATAATAATCACATATTTTCTAAGAGAACGTTCATTCAGCGCGGCAGTTTAAATTTCCCACTCGTAGTCAATTATTGATGTACTGCTAATGATGTATTCTACGCCAGATCAGGCATAGCTGGATAAAAAGTATACGGAGTTTCCATTCTAAGTTTCAACGAAAATAATGAGTTGAGGGATCTGGCAGTTCTGTGTCCAACTGAATCCAAATAGGTAGTTCGAACTTACGTAATGGAATTACTGATTATAACGTTTCCGTCCTCCCATTTCTTAAATACAGTCAAAACGTAACTTACCGAAAAATTTATTCCCACGTTCTCCTACTTACGGAAATGTTGTAAGCTACATGCGTTGTCTGCTAACTGGAAAATTTCTGCTGTCTCTGCTGAAAATTCCTCAAAGCGCATCGCAATAACGTATTAAAAGAAGAATTCATTTTGGTATAGTGACAATATCATTCTTTTGTAATACGGCATCAAAAACTGTGAGGTAACGAGTAAACTTGATGAGCATGCCGTATTTTAACTGTCCTTGCGCGTTCGCTCACCCATTAAACATTCAAAGGACAGTTATTTGATCAGCTAATGCTTCCGAAAACAACGCAGGCACAGGCACGCAAAATGAAGAAAAATGAGTGTGCAAACGATGACAGGGGTAATGCGTTTGGCCAATGCTAATGCTATTTGCGAGTCGCTGGAGGGATCGGACGGCAAAAGCACCACCTGTCACACTGAAAAAATTTCGGTGACTATTTAAAAGAAACGATCCACCAAAGTTTGATATTGAATCCATTTGCATGATTTTCACAGAGTAAATGCGTTCTTTCGTGTTCTCATATCCAAATCACAAATAAACAATTAGATTTAGTTACAACTGGTACTTGTTTCCATTGAGAATTGACTTAATTTCGAATTATATGAAACTGGCGTGACCTGATTCACGGTAAATGCTATTCTGCCCTCTTTCAAGTAAAACTTTTTAAGGTGACATTAGAGACGTTCAGATTTCTTATTTAATTTTTCCATATTGTGTAGGGGAATGTAGTTCACGACTTGGGGGGAAAACTTATGCCTAAGATCGAGATCTAATATATCATTTTCCTTCTGATGGATAAACTGAGGAACCAGGCTTCTCTATAACAAATAATTTTGGTTAGTGCAGATAAAATTACAAAGTGTGAAAACATAGCGTTTGCCTGTTTGTCATTTCGCAAAAGTAGAAAATTATTTTTGCTTACATATTATGCCAGAGATTGTATCCTCAACCGTTCTAAGATTGCTGCAGTCAGCAATTATGAGTGAAACAGTAGTCATAAATTTATCTGAGAATTAAATAGTAGTATCTTTGTTAGTACACTATTTTGTACATATTACAATGCCCCTGCTATTAATAAGGAGCAAGATATGACAGCATTTGTGGCACCGATCACAAGAAATTGGCTGGAGTCGACTTTACCTACTGAGTATATACTGAGGTGTCTGTTGATTTAATGCATTTGGTACCGACAGACAGGTAGTTGTTAGCATCCTATTTTGACAGTGAATGGACGTATTTAGTTAAAATATGATGAAAGTAAAGAATTATTGAGAAAGTTTAAACTGGTTTTAAATCACCCTGCCGAGAGACATTGTTTTGAAAACGTGCATGAATTTTTGAATAACAACGTGATAAATTTCTCTTTCTGTTATTTCTCCATCTTATAGGTACATTTCATTTTCGCTCACTTTCTCTTACTACTAAATACTTTATATACTTTAGCCTTTGATTCCAGGAATTTTATTTCCTTTACGAAGCCTATCAATTTCTTAGTAGTTGCATGAGTACCTAACAATACGAATTTTAGGGAAACATTCACTTATACTTAATATTACTAATTTCCTGGCTGTGGAACATATATCTAATGTAAACTTACTTCTAATACATCAGTTTGTAAGAACAACACCATTCCATGTGATGTATGAACTGTTACCAAGCTACTTGGTCACATTACCTAACACTTAAAATCTGATTTCGCCACACAATATCACACGTTAGTGGTGGTACGGTAACAGAAAAGACATGACGTGAGTTATTCTGATTCTCCACCTTGAGGTCTTACTCTACGCGTGGGACTAAGGCGGGTGCTGCTGCATACCACATCTGTGATGACGTCGCCTCCTTCCTCGTGAATGCTGCCACCTAATCACTACTCTGGATTTCTCTTTCTCAGCTGTGGGCTAGATTCAAGATTTCAGAAAATTTCATTATTGGCCTCACAGTAGTGACTGAAGCCACTACCACAAAAGAAAGTTTATTTCGACCTAGACCCATGTTCCTCAGCTCTATAACTTTTTCAGATAGTTTCTGAATACGTCTTCTACTGACTCTTTTTAATCATCACAGTTCACTCCCTGCGTAGATCACCACACATGATCGTTAGTGTACTTTACTATCTTCTGTAGACTGAAAATCACACTTCCTCGATTGCATCCATTACATTTACTTGATCACTAGATCTGCACCTTTCCTGACACTCACGACTGTTCAGCCTTCATCTTGACAAATTTATAACTATGCTTATTCAAAAACTTAACCCTACTCTGGTGACTAAAGCAGCTCTGTCCATATTTTACCGAAAAAAATGACATATGCTCCTCTTTCCCACTTAAAATTATTTTGGCACTCCATTCTGCTCAGTCGTATTTAGCTTATTTAGCGTATTTCACAATCTTTATAGAATACCCACTTGTTAGTGACACAAATCACTCATTTCCTCGAAACAAAGTCCTCGCCATCGTACACATTTCATATCGTTACATTAGTCCCTACTACAGGTCGCTTATAGATGTCCTTTCTACTCAAACATATATATCTCAGAACACTGCTTCCAATATCCTGCTCCAAACAGAATTATGTCTCATTTTCACTGCTTTTCAACTTCGCTATTTTCCTCGTATCCTTGTAGCTCTCCATGCTACTCTGTCCTGTGCCTCTTCACCTTCGAGTAACTACTGAAACCTAAATCTTTCTGAATCTGCTTAATGTATTCATCTCTTGTTCTCCCTTTACGATTTTTACCCTCCACGCTTCCCTCCAGTACTAAATCGGTGATCCCTTGCTGCCTCAGAACGTGTCCTACCAACCGATTCCTTCTTGTAGTCAAGTTATTCCACAAATTCCTCTTCTCCCCAATTCCGTTCAGTACCTCCTCATTAGAAACTTGATCTACCCACCTAAACTTCAGCATTCATCTGTAGCACCACATTTCGAAAACTTCTACTCTCTTCTTGTCTACACTGTTTATCGTCCACAGCTACCATGCGTACAAATACTTTCAGGAAACACTTCCTGACACTTAAATCTATCCTCGATGTTAACTAATTTCTCTTCTTCACAAAAGCATTCCTTGCCATCGCTAGTCCACATTTTACATCTTTTCTGATTCTATCATCCTCAGTTACTTTGCTGCCCAAGTAGGAAAACTCACCTACCACTATAAGTGTTTCATTTAATAATCCAATTCCCTACCATCATCTGAGTTAGTTCTACTACATTCCGTTATCCTCATTTTTTTTGTTGATGTTCATCTAATATTCACCTTCCAAGACACTGTCCATTCCATTCAACTGTTCTTCCAAGTCCTTTGCTGTCTCTGACAGAATTACAATGTCATGGGGAAACCCGCTCTCTTTGGAATGAAGTATTGAATAGAACTGGGGAGAAGAGGAGTATGTGGCACAACTTGACAAAAGAAGGTACCGGTCAGTAGGACATGTTCTGAGGCATCAAGGGATGACCAATTTAGTATTGGAGGGTAGCGTGGAGGGTAAAAATCGTAGAGGGAGACCAAGAGATGAATACACTAAGCAGATTCAGAAGGACGTGGGTTGCAGTAAGGACTGGGAGATGAATAAGCTTGCACAGGATAGGGTAGTATGGAGAGCTGCATCAAACCAGTCTCAGGACTGAAGACCACAACAACAACAACATATTCTTCCTGAAGTCTGAGGGTATTTCGTCTGTCTCGTACATCTGGCCTACAGATGGAAGAGTTTGGTCATGACTGGCTCTGCCATGGCTATCAGTAGCGCTAAAGAATTGTTGTCTACTTCTGAGGCCTTGTTTCTACTTAGGTCTTTCAATGCCCTGTCAAATTCTTCTCCAAGGATTTTGATTCCCACTCCAAATATTTCTTTTGTTTCCATTTCTGCTTGTTCAATGTACAGATTGAATAACATCGGGGATAGATTACAACCCTGTCTCACTCCATTCTCAACCATTGCTTCCCTTTCGTGTCCTTTTGACTCATGTAAGTGCCATCCGGCCTCTGTACAAATTGTATATAGCCTTTTACCCCTACCAACTTAAAAATTTGAAAGGGAATATTCCAGACGACGTTGTCAAAAGCTTTCTCTACGTCTACACATGCTATAAACGTAGGTCTGTCTTTCCTTAACCTAGCTTCTAAGATAAGTCGTAGGGTCAGTATTGCCTCGCGTGTTCCCACATTTCTACGGAATCCAAACGGATTGTCCCCGAAGTCGGCTTCTACCAGTTTTTCCATTCGTCTGTAAAGGATTGGTGTTAGTGTTTTGTGACTTATTAAACTCATAGTTCGACAATTTTCAAATGTCAGCATCTGCTTTCTTTGGGATTGGAATTATTATATTCTTCTTGAAGTCTGAGAGTATTTCGCCTGTTTCATACATTTAGCCGCCAGATGAAAGAGTTTGGTCATGGCTCTCCCAAGGCTATCAGTAGAGCTAATGGATTGTTGTCTACTTTTGGGGGCTTGTTTCTGCTTAGGTCTTTCAATGCTCTGTCAAATTCTTCACGCAATATCATATCTCCTATCTGATCTTCATCTACGTCCTCTCTCACTTCCATGATAGTGTCCTCAAGTACGTCGCCCTCATGTAGACCATCTCTATACTCCTTCAACATTTCGGCTTTCCCTCTTTGCTTGGGACTGGTTTACCATTTGAGCACTTGATATTCATACAGGTGGTTCTCTTTTCCCCAAAGGTCTCTTTCATTTTTCTGTAGGCGGCATCTATCTTACACCTAGTGATATGTGTTTCAACATCCTTACATTTGTCCTCTATCCAATCTCGCTCAGTCGTTTTGCACTTCCTGTCGATCTCTCGATCTCATTTTTGAGACTTCTGTATTTCTTTTCGCCTGTTTCACTTGCTGCATTTTTATATTTGCCCCTTTCATCAATTAAATTCAATATCTCTTGTGTTACCCAAGGATTTCTACTAGCCGTCGCCTTTTTACCTACTTGTTCCTCTGCTGCCTTCTTATTTGATCTCTCAAAGCTACCCATTCTTCTATTACTGTATTTTTGTCCCATGTTCTTGTGAACATTTCCCTAATGTTCCCTCTGAAACTCTCTACAACCTCTAGTTCCTTCAGTGTATCTAGGTCCCATCTCCTTAAATACCTACCTTTCTGCAGTTTCTTCAGTTTTAATCTACAGTTCATAACCAGTAAATTGTGGTCAGTGTCCACATCTGCCCCTGGAAATGTCTTACAATTAAAAACCTGGTTCCTAAATCTATGTATTTCCATTATATAATCAACCCGAGACCCTTCGGTGTCCCCAGGTCTCTTCCACGTATGTAACCATCTTTCGTGATTCTTAAACCACGTCGTGTGCAAAATTGTACCAGGTAGCTTCCTCTTTCATTCCTTAGCCCTAGTCCATAATCACCTACTACTTTTCCTCCTCTTCCTTTTCCTACTATCGAATTCCAGTCCTTCATGACGATTGAATTTTCGTCTCCCATAATTATTTGAATAATTTCTTTTATCTCACCATGCATTTCTTCAGTCTCTTCATCATCTGCGGAGCTTGTTGCCATATAAATTTGTGCGGCTTCGAGTCTGTCTTGGCTACAATGCGTTCACTGTGCTGTTCGTAGTAGCTTATCCGCGTTCCTATATCTTTATGCATTGTGAAACATACTCCTGTATTACCACTATTTGATTTTGCATTTACGGACCTATACCCACCTGACCAGATGTCCTGTTCCTCCTGCCACCTGACTTCGCCAATTTCCACTTTATTTAACCTTAACTTACCAATTTCGCGTTCCTATTTCTTTATGCATTGTGAAACATACTCCTGTATTACCACTATTTGATTTTGCATTTACGGACCTATACCCACCTGACCAGATGTCCTGTTCCTCCTGCCACCTGACTTCGCCAGTTTCAACTTTATTTAACCTTAACTTATCAATTTCGCGTTCCTATTTCTTTATGCATTGTGAAACATACTCCTGTATTACCACTATTTGATTTTGCATTTACGGACCTATACCCACCTGACCAGATTTCCTGTTCCTCCTGCCACCTGACTTCGCCAATTTCCACTTTATTTAACCTTAACTTATCAATTTCCCTTTCCAAATTTTTGAACCTACTTGCTCGAGTAAGACATCTGACATTCCAGGCTCCGATCCTTAGAACGCCAGTTTTGTTTCTCGTGATAACGACGTCCTCCTGGTACGTCATTATCATTTAACCATACAGTAAAGCTGCAAGCCCTTGAAAAAAATTATGGCTGTAGTTTCCCCCTTGCTTTCAGCCATTCGTAGCACCAGTGCATCAATGCTATTTTGATTGATGTTACAAGGCCAGTTCAGTCAATCATCCGACTGTCGCCCCTGCAACTACTGAAAAGGCTGCTGCCCCTCTTCAGGAACCACACGTTTGTCTGGCCTCTCAACAGATACCCCTCCGTTGTGGTTGCACCTTCGGTACGAGCATCTGCATCACTGAGGCACGCAGGCCTCCAAACCAATGGCAAGGTCGATGGTTCATGAGGGGGGGGGGGGGGAATTTTCCTTGATTTTGGAATATTATTTTCCTTATATTCTTAAATTTAGGGTCTCTGATTTATCTCTGGGATTTTACATTTATCGTACTACGTTCATAACATTCTATATCTACTCTCTCAATTACTTCACACGTTCACTTTCTCTTGCCAGTTCAATAATTTCCCTATCAACTACTTGATGAAAAATTCTGTAAGGCCTATATACACGTAGATTAAAGAAGAGAGGACCAGAACAGAACAAGGAAAGGTAGAACTTTTCTATCCTCAGACTTGGAGATGGCCTACGGTTATATCTTAGAATAACGTTTCCTCCACTATCATAAATTTCTTTCCTCTCACTTTTCTGTTTCTGTTCCCCTTTCTATAAGATAACTGCTATATTCTGTTCCTACTTCCCTTATAACTCTAACATCAGATATACTAACATTTAATACTTCCTTTTTTTGTTGATTTTTGCCCCTCCCACTTCAGGAACGCATTGGCTCCTTTTGTTGCAAAAGTAGTACCAAGAATGCCTTTTCTCACAGATACATTTTTATAAACGTAACTAAACATTTACATAATAACGTCTATAATCATGTTAACACTGAGATTTGGAATGATGAAAAATGTGTGCTTCACGGCAACATCTTTGAATTGCACAGCTAGTGTGACTTCATGCCAGACTGCTTTGGGCAGCTTCTCTGTGGCGCCAAAAATTGTAACACTGGTGACCAGCAGAACTGCCATGTCCATTTCTTGGAAACGTTGTAAAATATTCTTGCAAAATAGCATACATCTTTGAATTGCTGTCGACCAATAACTCACTCCCAAAACTGTTTGCTACACTTTTCAATCACATTTATATCAGCTGCAATGGGTTCTGGCTCTTATTCATAAAGCAAAGCCTTAATTATAGCTTTTCTTTCAAACTCGACTGCAGCTATCGAATTTTTAAGTCGAGAACTAAGTTTCAAGTAAGGAATATAAATGGAGTGCGGACAGCCGACGTCACAGGTTACCTGGGTGGCGGGGAGGAGAAGTCAATCGGGAAGCAGGTACACCGACTAGTTTGGCCGAGCAGTGGCTGAGGTGATCTAGGACTGTGGTAGGACGGAGGAGTCCGGTAGACTTGAGGAGTCACTGTGCAATCTGCTCATTGTATACCGCAATGTTGTCACAACGACTGTTATTCTGTCGCCTGCTGCTTGCGTTTGGTATGGCCCCAACCACGTATAAGACGCACCAGACTTATATTGGGTTGGGTTGGGTTGTTGTGGGGGAGACCAGACAGCGAGGTTATCGGTCTCATCGGATTAGGGAAGGACGGGGAAGGAAGTCGGCCGTGCCCTTTCAAGGGAACCATCCCAGCATTTGCCTGGAGCGATTTAGGGAAATCACGGAAAACCTAAATCAGGATGGCCGGATGCGGGATTGAACCGAAGTCCTCCCGAACGCGAGTCCAGTGTGCTAACCACTGCGCCAGCTCGCTCGGTAGACTTATATCATCCTGCTGCTTCTGTAATGTTTTCTGTGGCTCGCGATAATAGCCACGTACGTGCTTTGACCCTTTTGAGGAAATGTTTATAATTTTCGTAATCACAGCCCAGCTCTACAGCTAATAATGAATATACAATGCTAATATACATCCTGTACCTGTAGAAAACAAATCGACTCAAAGTATTTAAATCGTTTCCTCCAGCACTTGCAGAATTCTTTCAGTGAACCATTATCTGGTTTATACTTATTACCGTTCCAGAAATCTATGAGAGGTTCACTCTGAATTTCTACAGGCCAATAATCTTTCGAAATTTTTTCTTTGTATTCATTTCAATCTTAAAAACCTTTTGCTGCATCATTCGCCAACATAACGGCTTTACCCCTGAAGTACCCTGCTAATAAATCTGTCCTTGTTTAGACCAAGATACCGATAAGACGCCCATTAATTCCTATATGAATAGTTTTGGATGCATGTTGCTGTAACGACCAAAATAATGAAGTTTTCGACAGCGAATAAATGCAGCTTCGCTGAAGTAACAGGCAAGTGACATAATACCGTTCTTAACAACTTCGAAATCTCCGTGTAAGTTTTAGGTAGCTCCTTGTCAACCAACCTATTATGCTCTATCTGCTGTTGCAACGAATTGTGTGCTATTTGCTCGGTACCCAGCATACAACCCATCTCTGTTACATTGTCCTGAAACTGCATGCTTTGGTCAAGCTTTACCTTATCATTGATATTTTTTAATTCTTGGACCGCTGCCTCCACGTACTCTAAACACTTATGCTCAGTTTACTCAGTGAAAATGCGATACACATTCCTTTTTATCTTCCAACCTTTTCACGTTCTTTCCTACACGTTCCGTAGCTCATGCATCACAACTTTTCACACCTCTTTGGGATCTGAATCTACTTTTGAAAGTATCTGTGTCAACTTAGCATCAACCTGCTGCTCAGATTATACTATGTATTAAGCAAACTGTTGTTTAATGTTACGCTTTAATTCCACTTTTAACTTGGTCATTTCGGCAGACACATGAGAACTCATTCCCTCATAATCCTTACTTTGCAGCTCCATCTTGAGATTACCTAACATTTCAGTTAGAGAAAACAGTAAAAAATTTTGCCAATCTGAGATTACTTTTCTTCTTCAATAATTCATTAGTAATTTTTCAACAGTCATAAATGCCTGCTGGCATTGAAATTATCAGATTTGCTCTATTGGTTCCACTTTCATTGGTTCTACCGTACATTACTTGGAGATGCTAACTCCGTTTCCTCCTCATCCAAAGCATGAACAGAAAACATTTCTTTAGCTTCCTCTTAATTTTATCCATGTCAGTTATACATTCGATTTCACATACTGAATTGGAATCTGCTGGTTGTCTATTGGTAGTGGCCATTCTGTTCCAGAAAGTTACTAGCACGCCCAGCAGCTGATAAAGTGTAAGAGAGCTCGGTTCTTGATGTGTTCTCCATCAGCTGTCTGCCATCTCGGTTGGTGTCTCCACAGTTTAGTTGAAAGGTCGCACCTCTGCTGGGGCCACTAGTGGCCACAACAACTATATAAGTACCTCGGCGATGTCACCAGTGTCACCTAAAGAGCCCAAATTGTAAGTTCACTCTGTCTTCTTGTCGCAAGCAGCATGGTTTTTAATTTATGTTTGATACTGGTCATTGTTTTATTAACATACTCAAAGCTTAGTTTTATAAAAAAATTTGCACCTTACCAGTTCGATTCACAATTATCTAGCAATATTCCATCCCATTTCCCAGCACCAATGCACCACTCTGGAAGATGGTTTACCTCCTCTCAGTTATTTTGCGAATGCAGTTTATCAGTTCAAGGTTCGTAAAAATAAGTATATTGTGTAGTGGCAACTTCTGCCACCGAATGTATCAGGTTGACCAAACCTAGCAGGAAGAGATAGAAGGCACCATATAAAGACTCGCCCCAGGTTTCCAAATGATTCATTGTTTCCAACTACATTGCCCTCAGACACCTCAGTCTGAATCACAGGGCCCCGCAATGCTGAGGAAGCGCCCCAGTGGCCCATGCAATGCAATGCTGTGTCGAGCCTTGGATGCCAACAGAGTTGGGGCGTCATCAGGATTCTGGCAGCTGACTCAGCAGTCTGCGTCCCTACTGACTCAGCGCCACTCAGTGTGAGCTGCAGACAGCCAGCTGCGTCCTTCTCGCTGGTCCTGGTTAAGGATGGATCATCCGGAAGAGATCCGTGATTAGTCATTGGCGTCGACAGCTATCGATCACGATGTGGCGCATAGGTGGGGTTTCACAACTCGCTCAGCCCTGACGCCACGAACGCAAGACGAAACCTTCCAATTTACACCGTATGAGGGACAATATGTTGGTTTCATTTCGGTGGCTTGTAACCTGTCGATCTGGTGACGGTGCTTGGGATGGGAGTTCCCGAAGCGTCGTGTAATAAAAATTTCTAAGTGCGACGATGCAACGCTGCGATGTCTTTTTCATATACCCTTAAGCTATTCGAGTACGACTCACTCCAATATCCATACTTCCATATGTCGTCAACCATGTGCCTACAGCCGGTACACGCATGCCTGTCCGAAGGAACACTGCGTCCTAACACGGAAAAGACAGACACTGCAATATCGATTTCGTCCGCATACACTTGGCAAGAACTTTCAAGCACCTTACTCGCACCTCCTCTATACGGGAATATACGTAATGGATATACCAGTTTTTTTTTTCTTTTGGTCATCAGTCTACTGAGTGGTTTGATGCGGCCCGCCATGAATTCCTTTCCTGTGCTAACCTCTTCATCTCAGAGTAGCACTTGCAACCTACGTCCTCAATTATTTGCTTGACGTATTCCAATCTCTGTCTTCCTCTACAGTTTTTGCCCTCTACAGCTCCCTCTAATACCATGGAAGTCATTCCCTCATGTCTTAGCAGATGTCCTATCATCCTGTCCCTTCTCCTTATCAGAGTTTTCCACATATTCATTTCCTCTCCGATTCTGCGTAGAACTTCCTCATTCCTTACCTTATCAGCCCACCTAATTTTCAACATTCGTCTATAGCACCACATTTTAAATGCTTCGATTCTCTTCTGTTCCGGTTTTCCCATGGTCCATGTTACACTACCATACAATGCTGTACTCCAGACGTACATCCTCAGAAATTTCTTCCTCAAATTAAGGCCGGTATTTGATATTAGTAGACTTCTCATTGCCAGAAATGCCTTTTTTTGCCATAGCGAGTCTGCTTCTGATGTCCTCCTTGCTCCGTCCGTCATTGGTTATTTTACTGCCTAGGTAGCAGAATTCCTTAACTTCATTGACTTCGTGACCATCAATCCTGATGTTAAGTTTCTCGCTGTTCTCATTTCTACTACTCATTACCTTCGTCTTTCTCCGATTTACTCTCAAACCATACTGTTTACTCATTAGACTGTTCATTCCGTTCAGCAGATCATTTAATTCTTCTTCACTTTCACTCAGGATAGCAATGTCATCAGCGAATCGTATCATTGATATCCTTTCACATTGTATTTTAATCCCATTCCTGAACCTTTCTTTTATTTCCATCATTGCTTCCTCGATGTACAGATTGAAGAGTAGGGGCGAAAGGCTACAGCCTTGTCTTACACCCTTCTTAATACGAGCACTTCGTTCATGATCGTCCACTCTCATTCTTCCCTCTTGGTTTTTGTACATATTGTATATGACCCGTCTCTCCCTATAGCTTACCCCTACTTTTTTCAGAATCTCGAACAGCTTGCACAAATTTATATTGTCGAACGCTTTTTCCGGGTCGACAAATCCTATGAAAGTGTCTTGATTTTTCTTTAGCATTGCTTCCATTATTAGCTGTAATGTCAGAATTGCCGCTCTCGTCCCTTTACTTTTCCTAAAGCCAAACTGATCGTCACCTAGCGCATTCTCAATTTTCTTTTCCATTCTTCTGTATATTATTCTTGTAAGCAGCTTCGATGCATGAGCTGCTAAGCTGATTGTGCGATAATTCTCGCACTTGTCAGCTCTTGCCGTCATCGGAATTGTGTGGATGATGCTTTTCCTAAAGTCAGATGGTATGTCGCCAGACTCATATATTCTACACACCAACGTGAAGAGTCGTTTTGTTGCCACTTCCCCCAATGATTTTAGAAATGCTGATGGAATGTTATCTATCCCTTCTGCCTTATTTGACCGTAAGTCCTCCAAAGCTCTTTTAAATTCCGATTCTAATACTGGATCCCCTATCTCTTCTAAATTCACTCCTGTTTCTTCATCTATTACATCAGACAAATCTTCACCCACATAGAGGCTTTCAATGTATTCTTTCCACCTATCTGCTCTCTCCTCTGCATTTAACAGTGGAATTCCCCTTGCGCACTTAATGTTGCCACCGTTGGTTTTAATGTCACCAAAGGTTGTTTTGACTTTCCTGTATGCTGAGTCTGTCCTTCCGACAATCATATCTTTTTCTATGTCTTCACATTTTTCCTGCAGCCATTTCGTCTTAGCTTCCCTGCACTTCCTATTTATTTCATTCCTCAGCGACTTGTAGTTCTGTATTCCTGATTTTCCCGGAACATGTTTGTACTTCCTCCTTTCATCAATCAACTGAAGTATTTCTTCTGTTACCCATGGTTTCTTCGCAGCTACCTTCTTTGTACCTATGTTTTCCTTCCCAACTTCTGTGATGGCCCTTTTTAGAGATGTCCATTCCTCTTCAACTGTACTTTCTACTGCGCTATTCTTTATTGCTGTATCTATAGTGTAAGAGAACTTCAAACGTATCTCGTCATTCCTTAGTACTTCCGTATCCCACTTCTTTGCGTATTGATTCTTCCTGACTAATGTCTTGAACTTCGGCAGTACACCCGTGGATATTTTGATTATGATGTAATCTAATTGAAATCTTCCCGTATCTCCCGGCCTGTTCCAAGTATACCTCCTCCTCTTGTGATTCTTGAACAGGGTATTCGCTATTACTAGCTGAAACTTGTTACAGAACTCAATTAGTCTTTCTCCTCTTTCATTCCTTGTCCCAAGCCCATATTCTCCTGTAACCTTTTCTTCTACCAGTAGAGGTTGTACAATCATAGTTGACGGCATATGGAAGTTTGGGATTGGCCGCGAGTCATGCTCGGATAGCCTAATGGTAAGGTCATCAATCGCGATAAGCGTGAAATGCAGGTTCTTGTACCGGCCCGGCACAAATTTGTCGCCGGCCAGAGTGGCCGAGTGGTTGTTGGCGCTTCAGTAATTAACCGCGCGTCCGCTACGGTCGCAGGTTCGAATCCTGCCTCGGGCATGTATGTTTGTGATATTCTTAGATTAGTTAGGTTTAAGTAGTTCTAAGTTCTAGGGAAATGATGACCTCACAAGTTGAGTCCCATAGTGCTCAGAGCCATTTGAACCAGTTTTGAACAAATTTGTCGTCATTCCAATACACAGCTGATGGTTATACATAGTGACAACTGGAATACGTTTCCTGTATGAATATTTTGAGTCGAGTTCATAGGAAAAGGCCATTTGTCACACCGGCACAGAAAAATGCATATCTTCAGTGGAAAATGTAACACAGAAACTTGTACAATGGCTGACTGGAGACGTGTAGAGATTAAATGATCCCCTTTCTTCTACACCTCCGTTCCGGGTACACTCCAGTCTTTTACGATGGCAACAGCGGTTTAGCAGAGCTGCAAATATTCGTTTGACGAACACTCAAGCACCTTACACAACCTCAGTAGTTTTTAATTCCACAACAAATATATGGCACTCTTTAGAACAGTGCAATTAATATCTCTGAAAGTAGATTGTTAAAATTAGATGCAATTAGCACAGTGGACATGTGATGAAATTCCGGGTCTCACATCGGGACATCCTTCGTTTTTTCTCCGTGGGTATCGCGATAATCTCTTAAATGCAGAATCCTGATCTTCTAAAATTCCTTTCTGAATCATCATGCTTTCCAGTGCTCAAACGGAATATTAATACCCAGTGAGTAAAACTTAGCACACCTTCATGTGTGTTTACACGTTCATTTAAAACGGAAGGTGTTACAGTGCAGTTCTCGCATCTTCATGCGTACTACTACCTGTAAGTAACAGAAACAATACCTGTTATTAACATGTCATGCATGCCTTCTTTAGATTACTTCTAATATAGTGTCGGACCTCATTTTTCCTCTCGTAGTACAGCAACGCAACTAGTCATGGACTCTACAAAGTCGTTGCAAGACCCCTGCAGAAATATTGAGCCATGTTGCTTCAGTAGTCGCCCATAATTGGGAAAGTGTTTCCGGTGTAGGATTTTGTGCACGAAAAGATCTATTATGTCCCATAAATGTTTGATAGGATTCAGTCAGTAAATTCTATCGAATTGTCCAGAATGTTCTTCACACAAATAGCGAACAATTGCAGCCTTGTGACATTGCCCATTGTAGTCCATAAAATTTGCATCATCGTTTGGGGACATGAAGTCTATGAAAGGCTGCATACGTCCTCCTAGTAGCCGAACATAAGCGAGGAACCACTCCATTTCCCGTAAACGCAGCCCACGCCACTATGTAGCCCCCACCAGCTTGCAAAGGGCTTTGTTGACTACCTGTGTCTATAGTTTCGTGGTGTCGAACACTACCATCAGCTTCTACCAACGGAAATCGGGACTCATCTGACAAGGCCATTGTTTTGCAGCCTTCTACGGTCCAACCAATACGGTAAAGAACACAGCAGAGGTAACGCAGTCGACATCGTGCTGTTAGCTGTCTGCTGCCATAGTCCGCTGCCACGAAATTTCGTAGCTTTGTCCTAATGGATGAATTTGTCGTACTTCCCAAATTGATTTCTGCGGTTATTTAACGCACTGTTGCTTGTCCGTCAGCATTGGAAATTCTAACGAAACGCCGCTGTTCTAGGTCGTTAATTGAAAGCTTTTTGCCACTGCGTTGCCCTTGGTGAAAGGTAATGCCTGAAACTTGATATTCTCGGCATACTTTTGACTCTGCAGATCTGAGAATACTGAATTCCCTAACGATTTCCGAAATGGAACGTCCCCTCCGCCTAGCTCCAACTATATGACCGCTTTCAGAGTCTGTTCATTCCTCTCGTGCGGCCACAATCACACCGTAAACCTTCTCATATGAATCTCCTGAATACAAATGTCAGCTCCGCCACTGAATAGTTCTTTTGTAGCTTGTATAGTGAGACACTACCGCCATATATATATGTGCATGTCACTATCTCATGGCTTTTGTCATCTTAGTGTAAACCACTTCAGAAGTTGCAAAAAGACTGAATGCCGCTTTGCCCCCAGAAGTGCACCAAATAAAGCCATATCTTTGAAGACAGGGCAACGGCCCTGCTGCAATGGATACACTGATCCCGTCAGAACACCGCAGTTAAGCACTGTCGGGCGTGGGCGGCACTTGGATGGGTGACCATCAGGGCCGCCATGCGCTGTTGCCGTTTTTCGGGGTGCACTCACCCTCGTGATGACAATTGAGGAGCTACTCGACCGAATAGTAGCGGCTCTGTTCAAAGAAAACCATCATTAAGACCGGGAGAGCGGTGTGCTGACCACACGCCCCTCCTGTACGCATCCTCAGCTGGGGATAACTCGGCGGTCGGATGGTCCCGAAGGGCCACTTGTAGCCTGAAGACAGAATGCTTTGATGGCAGGACATAAAATGTGAGAGTATCCACGAACTGCCACGCACCGAACGATCAGCATAAAAAGTCACGATGATTGATTTAGCATATGTAATGTTGCTCTGTGGTGAAGCAATCCTCGAAGTTAGAGAAACTATTATGAGGAAGACTCGATCTACTTTCAACATGTAAACGACAACGATTCCCATTCATCTCCTATCTAACATACAACCCTACTTTGGTCTCATCTAACTTATTTGTTTTTCTCTCGGATGAAGGAAAGGATGGCGGACAACAATGACGTACCACAGACGAGAGGAAAAGGTTTAGGTTTTGAAAGTGCATACTTGAAATTTTTTCAGAGGTGATTCAAGTGATTTTTCGCTCTCATTGTTGAAGTATCAGTTTCCCTATCCGGCATGCTGTCGCCATGCTGAAAGAACCGCTAGAGATATTATGGTGGGTGAAATAAAACTCCCAAACATCAAGAGTGTTCCGAACCACTGGGTGAAGTGGTGGTGATTGACATAATCGAGTCGCTTTATTATGGAACAGGATCCTATTTCCCGTCTGTAAAAGCAGATTAAGGTTACTAATGCTTCTCCAAGGCACCCTAGCCAGACGATTACGAGAGGTAGTTATTATGTTTTAAGTATTGCCCTGAAAAAATGTTGTTCTTATTGTGGTCTTTAGTCCGAAGACTGGTTTGATGCAGCTCTCCATGCCAATCGGTCCTGTAAAAGCCTCTTCATCAAACAATAACTATTGCAGCCTACATCCTTCTGAATGACATTGTAATTCTGTCAGAGACAGCAAAGGACTTGGAAGAGCAGTTGAACGGAATGGACAGTATCTTGAAAGGAGGATATAAGATGAACATCAACAAAAGCAAAACGAGGATAATGGAATGTAGTCAAATTAAATCGGGTGATGCTGAGGGGATTAGATTAGGAAATGAGACACTTAAAGTAGTAAAGGAGTTTTGCTATTTAGGGAGTAAAATAACTGATGATGGTCGAAGTAGAGAGGATATAAAATGTAGACTGGCAATGGCAAGGAAATCGTTTCTGAAGAAGAGAAATTTGTTAACATCGAGAATAGATTTAAGTGTCAGGAAGTCGTTTCTGAAAGTATTTGTATGGAGTGTAGCCATGTATGGAAGTGAAACATGGACGATAACCAGTTTGGACAAGAAGAGAATAGAAGCTTTCGAAATGTGGTGCTACAGAAGAATGCTGAAGATAAGGTGGGTAGATCACGTAACTAATGAGGAGGTATTGAATAGGATTGGGGAGAAGAGAAGTTTGTGGCACAACTTGACTAGAAGAAGGGATCGGTTGGTAGGATATGTTTTGAGGCATCAAGGGATCACAAATTTAGCATTGGAGGGCAGCGTGGAGGGTAAAAATCGTAGAGGGAGACCAAGAGATCAATACACTAAGCAGATTCAGGAGGATGTAGGTTGCAGTAGGTACTGGGAGATGAAGAAGCTTGCACAGGATAGAGTAGCATGGAGAGCTGCATCAAACCAGTCTCAGGACTGAAGACCACAACAACAACAACAACATCCTTCTGAATCTTGTTTACTGTTTTCTTCGCTTGCTCTCCCTCCATGAATTTGACCCCCAACTTCCCGCCAATACTAAACCGGTAATTTCTTGATGTCTCAGAAGGTGCCCTAGCAACCAATCCTTCTTCTAGTGAGATCATGCCACAAATTTCTTTGCTCATCAGATCTATTCAGTACCTCCTCATTATTTACGTGATCCACACATCTAATTTTCAACAATCTTCTGTGGCACCACATTTCAAAAGCTTCTATTCTGTTCTTGTCTAAACCGTGTATCGTTAACCTTTCACTTTCAGGTATGGCTACATCCCAGGTAAATACCTTTAGAAAATACATTCTAATACTTACATTTGTATTTGATGTTAACAAACTTCTCTTCTTCAGAAACGCTTTTCTTCCCGCAGCCAGTCTACATTTCATACCATCTTTAATTCGGCCATCATCAGTTCTTTAGCTGTCCAACTAGCTAAATTAATTAACTACTTTTAGTGCCCCATTTGCTAATCTAACTTCCTCAGTTTCACCGGACTTAATTTGGCTACATTCCGTTGGCCTTGTCATCATTGTGTTGATGTCCAACATATATCCTCCTTTCAAGACACTGTCCATACTGTTTTACTGCTCTTCTAAGTCCTTTGCTGTCTCTGACAAAATTACAATATCCTCAGCAAACCTCAACGTTTTTATTTCTTCTCCCTGAACTTTAATTCCTACACTATCATTTTCTTTGGTTTCTTTTACTGCTTGCTCAATGTACAGATTGAATAAGTTTTGGGATAGTCTAAAATCCTGTCGCACTCCCTTCTCAACCAATGCTTCACCTTCATGTCCCCCAACTCGTATAGCTGCCATCTGCTTTCTGTAAAAGTTGTAATACCCTCTCGCTCCCTGTATTTTACTCCTGCTACCTTCAGAATTTCAAAGAGACTATTCGATTAAGGTTACAAACAGTTCTCCAAAACAATCCAGCAATCCTTTATGAAAGGTAGTCATAACGTTTTGATTATCATCTTGGCAAAATAAAGTTAAATAATTGGTTTCTCTTGTTTGAAAACTTGCGCCAATGTCAAAGAAGAGCGTCAGCGCTATTTTCTTAGGGTCACAGTTCGTCTCTGTTCTATATCAGACGAAATTTGCGTTGCTTGAGGGATACCGTTTTATATGACCTCGGAAAAATAAAATCACTTATTAAAGTTTCTGTTTAGCGTTACACTTCTGCACTCCAGGTAAACAATGATGCTTCCCCCCGCCCCCCGCTCAACACTAAAGTGGCCAAAACAAAATGGTGTAGCCCACCTAGAAGTGGACGTTCGTGCTGTAATTGAATTCTGCATTTAAAGGATAATAACGCTGTAGCTACCCTTGCATGTGTCGCCCAACTGCAGGGCAACAATCCACCATCACAGCGATTAGTTGGCACAGATGTTTCCAGCAGGTCAAACAAGTTTGAACGGCAAAGCCCGAAGTGGCAGAACACCTCTTCTTGAAGAACCTGAGATGACAAAGGGAAGTCCAGGTGCTCGAATCCTGGCGTATCGCAATCGAGGCGTCGGTAAAAATAAAAACAACCGTGGTCTAGGGATGGTGTCTTTCACTAATAATCAAAATGTCCTGAATCCCGGGTCAGAGCCGGGTCATTTCTTCGATCTGAACAAAAGCCATCAGCATTGTCGCCAGAAGACTTCCGACATCAGATGTCGCTCTCATTCCGCCAACGAGGATCAGTCTAGAGACAGTGGTCGTCAGTGAAATGAGATGGAAAAAAGACAAGGATTTCTGGTCAGACGAGTATAGGGTAACATCAATAGCAGCTGGAAATGGTAGATAAACTTGTTAAGAATAAGAAGGTAGGGCACAGAGTGAGTTACTGTGAATAGTTCAGTGACATGATTGTTCTCATCAGAATCGACAGCTAACCGAATCGACAACAGTAGATCAGTATGTAAGAGGAGATGTAAATCTATGATCTAATAACCTAATAATAATGTAGGATTGGAATGCTGCTGTAGGCGAAGCAGTAAAAGAAAGGATTACGGGATAAGATGGGCTAGGTGGTTGGAATGAAATGGGAGTAAGACTAATTGAGTTCTGGAATGAATTTGAGCCAATAAAAGGGAATATTGTGTTCAAGAACCACAAGATGAGGAGGTATAATCAGCCAGGAGATACGGAAGATTCTACTTGTATTACATTACGGTCAAGTAGAGATCCAGAAATCAGATACTGGATTGTAAGGCATGCCAGATGAAGACTGAAATCACAATTTGGTTATGATGAACAGCTGGATGAAGTTTAAGAGGCTGGTCGGGAAGAATCAATGTGTAAAGAAGTGGGATACGGAAGTACACTTCAAGTTATTTGAAGCTATAGATAAGGCGAAAATTAACAGCTCAGCCGATAAGTACGGGAATTACCAGACAATCAGTTTAATAGATCACGCATCGCACTTGCTGACGAGCATAGAATGCAGAAGAATGGGAAAAAATTGAGAATGTGATGACGATCAGTTTGGCCTTAGGAATAAAGAAAGGCACAAGAGAGGCAATTCTGACGATGCGTTAGACAATAAAGCACGTTTAAAGAAAAATCAAAGCATTTTCAATGGATTTGTAGAACTGGTAAAAACGTCTGACAATGTAGAACAGTGCATGATGATGTAAATTCTGAGAAAAATAGGGTTAAGCTATAGGGAAAGGGCAATATTTACAAGAACAAAGGAGGGGAGGGGGGGGGGGCAATAAGACTAGAAAATGAAGAAAGAAGTACTAGGATTAAACAGGGTGTAAGTGAGGGATGTAGTCTTTCGCCTCTGCTGTTCGATCTACACATCAAAGAAGCAACGAAGGAAATAAAAGAAATATTCAAGAGTGGGATTAAAATGCCAAGTGAGAGGATATGAATGATGAGACTAACTGATGACATTGCTACCCTCAATGAAAGTGAAGAACTATTGCAGGACCTGCTGAATGGAATGAACAGTCTTGTGAGTACAGAATATGGTATGAGAATAAATCAAAGAAAGACGAAAGTAATGAGAAGTAGCAGAAATAAGAACAGCAGGGTTGGTGTTCACGAAGTAGACGAAGTTAAGGTATTCTGCTGCCTACGCAGTAAAGTAACTCATGACGGATGGAACAAGAAGAACGCAAGAAGCTGAATAGAACTGTCAAATACTGCATTCCTCGCCAACAGAATTCTTTTAGTATAAAAAATAGGCCTAGATCTGAGGTAGTAATGTTTTAGTATGGTAGTGAAACATGGACTGTTGTATAGCCGAAACAGAAGAGAATCCAGGCATGTGAGGTCTAGTGCTACAGAAGAAAGCTAAAAATTAAGTTGATAGATAACATAAGGAATGAGGAGCGTCACCGCAGAATCGGTGAAGAAAGGAATACGTATACGGAAAACGATGACAAGAAGAAGGGACAGGATCATAGGACACGTGATAATACATCAGGGAGTAACTTCCAAGGTACTGGAGCTGTAGAAGGTAAAAACTGTAGAGGAAGGCAGAAGTCTGAATACATATAGCAAATAATTGAGGACGTAGGTTGCAATTAGTACTCTCAGATGTAACTTCGGCACAGATGAGAAATTCATAACGGACCACCTCAAATCAGTCACAAGTCTGATGACAAAGAAAACAGGAAAAGAAAAATCAATCGTCACCCGTCTGGATCCCCACTGTTCGCGCCCATTCAAAAAACCCACCGAGCTATGGCGGGGGAGCAAATATTGCGGCCAATCCAGACGTACAGCCACCTAATTATCTACAACGGTTGCCGGGTGGTTCTCTGCGATCAAGAGCCTAAGAAGCAAAGCAAGCAGTGGAAACACGTAAACTCACCATCACAAAGACGGAAAGGGGAAGAAGCTTGATCATAGAAATTGATGATGCTGAGCGGCTTTTGGGTCTGTCACTGTGGTGCTAACAGATTATGCTTGCAAACGGCAAACTGACATAAGAGCATACTACAGGAAAATCCGTTTTAAGATTAAGGTAGGCACTACAGAGGAAACGTCGCAGGATGTCCGTGACAACGCTTTGTCTCATTCTGCACGAGATACTTGCACATGCTGATTCTTTTGGCTATCAGATTTTCGCTTCATTTCACTTATCCTCCTGAAGTAACACACAGAGACTTTAACTCGTTCCCCAGGTCAAGAACTCCTTATATGGCGGGCATGTCTGGTATGATTATGAAGATTTTTTCTAGGTACAACGTTACACGAAAGCTATATAGAAAATTCTACGACTAAGATCTCCGCCAATTCATCTTCCTTTGCAGAAAATATGCCTCACTGAATGGCGAATATACAGTGAAAGACTAACAGTACAGCAAATGAATTGAAGAGGGTTCGCTTTTTTGGAGGAATACAATTATTGTTTCTTTTTAACAATCAAATATGTACCAATACAGTTTAGGCAACCTCAGCGATTAAAATTTCAAATGGTAATTCATGGTAGCAGCTTCATGTTTTAGAGATGATTAGTAAAACTTTGTGATCAACTTTATGACAACCGTGATACATTATGTGCTCTACATTTTTTTCTTTTTTTTTTACGAACTGCTTGTCCAATCGGAAACAAAGTTCGTATGTGACTCACTCACTCTCTGTGGGACAGAAATTATGACCCTCCGTATCTTTTCTATGGAAAGATTCCTCAGAGGTTGGCAGAGGCACGAGTTGGTACCGCTACCGTGTCGCGCGGGGCAGCTACCTTGCGTGCTGCGTGTCGCGCGCTTGAGTTGCTGTCGTGACTGCTCTACTGCCCTGAAAAGTAAAAGCATTTAAGACCGGCCACAAATCCTCAATTAAGACGTGTATTTCCAAGAAGGGTCTCTGACACAGCAGATTAACTTTCTATGAATACATCGAATTGTCCCATTGTATTTATGGCCTTCAGTTTATCATTTTTCCCTGTTATTATAACTTTGAAGCCAACATTTCATTTTGTGTGAAGATTAGTGCTTTGTATTTTGGTAGTATCAGGAAGCCACAGAGGTTCAGCTGATAGCGATGGTATTTTTGATCTCTGTCTTGATATGTTCTGACACATTCCTCTATAGATAACAAAGCGTATGACTTAACGTCTATACGAAGATAGCTGTAGCCTGCTTGACAAATATTAAGAGATTGTAGAAAACACAGAAAAGTATGTTCGTCGTATCTACAAGCATCGCTTTCATAAAATACAGTATCTGCCACACACCACCTTTGCTGCACTTCATCGATGATTTTGATGGGCGGTGAGTCATCATACTGAGCGTGTAGATGGTGGAAAACGTGATGCAAGAACACTTGTTTTGAGACTGCCAGGATAGCGATGTTCATTAATGCCCCTTCGGAAATCATGTATTTTGTGGACCGCAATACAGGCACCCTAAATAATAATTATACAGCCTGTTGATACAATCTAGGCATAGAAGAGGACTGCTTCACAAATAGCAGTTATTTCTAGTCGACGCTAACACGTCTATTATTTGGGGGATGGGCAGAGGGAGGGGGCAGTAGCCGAGGTAGCTTATGAGGTGTGTGGTGTACAATATTACATTTACTATAAGGACTCACGTGATGGTCAAAAACAATGATTCGTTTGACAACAGGAAACACAAAGGTCATGTGTTCGGCGGAGTTAAGTGGGCATAGCAGTGAAGATAACATGCATGTTATGAGAGTCAGGCATCCCTTGTTGTAAACGTACCTCAACTTGCCTATTATAACATGTTATTTGTGTACAATTGTTGTCAGTCATTCTCAGAATCTTACCGACGCCTCATTAGTGATTCTAGTGAACAACAAGATAAAAAAAAGTTTTAAGATAAAATACTCGCTTTGTGTGTTGCTTCATTTATAACTTATGTAAAAGAAAGAGATCTGTTACTGAGTTCGATACACGAAAGCGGTATTCTCGTCCCAAGAAATGAATATTATAAACTGGGATGAATATATTCCCCACATTCGATTGTTACACACACGGGAGTAACCAGCAAAAATGAAGGAAATTAAAGTTAATTCTAGTAAAAGATTTGACAGCGAGACTAATTGCGTTAACCGTTATTAGACAATTAATGGACGTAGGAGTATAGAGCACATACACACTGTCCAAAGAGGAGTACGTAAACGAACTCCATGATCCTAATGCTTTGAAAATTCGTATTTATGTCTACGCAACATGTGTAAAATATCATTCACTTCAAATCAGTGCTACAAACCATATCTCTAAAAGTGTTGTAGTACACCTGTATGAATAAAAACGTAGCAGAGTGCGTGTATATATGGAACTTTTATCATGTCCTGAAGTTATAGTGCCTTATTTTGTAAATTTCTTAATTGAACTTACATTTAATGTAAAAACACTGTCCTTGCAGTGAAGTCATCTGCAACTATTAACGACGATCCTCCTGTGAAAAGAAAACTGTCACCCATAGAGTCCGTGTAGGGAGAGCGAGAGGAAAAGGCTATAACAGTGTCGGACTTTATCATTTTACTTCTTAATTTCTAATATTTTATTTACCAGTTATCTGTAATAACTCTATTTGGGGCGTCGTGGCAGTAACCTTGGTGCCGTTTCATCTGTTTACTGAAAGGAAAAAAAAAAGATTTTACACAACTAGACAATCGCTTATATAATGAAAGAGTAACACAGAAATCCTTTTATAAAGATAATAAACTGAATGTATAGCTGATGGCGATGGTTGCAGTGATGGCTCTACATCGTAAGAAACATCATATTTAAAAAGGTTGTGGAACGTGGATGTGAGATGGATTTAACAGATGAAACATGGGTGTCACTGGATGATAACGATTCAAGTTATTACGGAGGAAGGAGAGCTGGAGACGTCAACTAACAGTCAAAAGACAAAATAAGTGTCAGTTTACACGATGGGTAAATTTCAGGGGTGTTTTCGGGCTGTGAAAGGAGAAGACGGTTGAAATTTTACTATCCTCTGAAAGGATGTGAATTTTATGGAATTGGAGTAAAAATACGATGTCTTGGTTAAGTGGCGGTAGCAGGCCAGCAGTTACAAGCATGGGTGCTGTAATGTCATAAAGAGAAGTACAGAACAAATGATCTCCCAGCCGTTGAGGATACGTGGAAAGATAGTGGAAACGTTATTACTAATTTGTATGGGAGGAGCTAGTCGAATAAAGGAAGCAATGTTTACTGCCTCTATTCATATATTTGCATGGAGTAATTTATGTGAGGGACTCATGTGTGTGGGTTAGTCATAGGATTTAATCTTCACTTTTGGCCGGTTAATATATTGAGCCTTTTGTGAGATTTCTTCTTGGTGGTGGAGATTTTTGACCTGCTCGTTTCACGGATCGCCCAGGACGCACGCTAGTACTTTATTTTATACTTCTAGTCAATCATCAAAGTAGTGGAGTTTGTCACTAAATACTGTCGAGTGTCCATGCGAAGTAGGGAACTACAAGAAGGGAAGCAAATGGAAAAATGTATTGTGTGCTAGCATTTGTAATAATACGTATATTGCATGAGCAATATCTTGTCATGAGCCGCACAGTGTCCAGTTGTGCAACGGGGAGCCGATAGTACCATGTAATATACTGCGTGATCAACGACAGCGGGCGACAGCACCGTCTGCCAAAGAACGTTGGGTCACCATTGCTGTTGAACTAAAAACAGAAAAAATGCAATATTGTACAATAATTCTGTGTATTTTGAAGACAGTAACTGTTCTCGAAAGAACAGAACACTGTTGACGACCGTGCAGCTTTTCCCTGGAGTAAATGATGACTAACTGAAACCCTCAGCTGCCGACAGGTGTTGTTGATATACCTCGATGTGGACAGGTGAAAATGTGTGCCCCGACCGGGACCCGAACCCGGGATCTCCTGCTTACATGGCAGACGCTCTATCCATCTGAGCCACTGAGGACACAGATGAATAGCACGACTGCAGGGACTTATCCCTTGCACGCTTCCCGTGAGACTCACATTCCCAACTGTCCACAATTCTACATATGTAATGTACCTTATAGACATTTGCCCATTCACTCATTACTCGCGTACGCTTTGGCAATTGCCGTAAGAGTTTGGGCAACCTGTGCGCATTCGCACAGACGAAGGTCAATGGCTGGTTAGCCTTTAACTATATATGAATGGGCAAATGTCTATAAGGTACATTACATATGTAGAATTGTGGACAGTTGGGAATGTGAGTCTCACGGGAAGCGTGCAAGGGATAAGTCCCTGCAGTCGCGCTATTCATCTGTGTCTTCGGTGGCTCAGATGGACAGTCTGCCTTCGGCAGGGCAACAGAGCGGACGCGTACGTGTTGATTGCGTGCGGAGCGCGAGCTCGCCTTGTTTACTTTCTGACGGCCGTTGCTTAAGTGCCGGCTTACCTTGTACGATCCATGGCGAACCGTTACCGTAAATCAAGACTCCGATTTATTTTCTGCAACGATTATGCCCGACCCAAAGCACTCGAGGTGGAGCGTTTTCTGCGAGAGGAAGTGAAGATCCCGGCGATCGATATTATCGGCATACATTTGTCAATCGTGAGCAGCACGGTCTATGTGAAAATCATTAACGACGCGGCGTGCGAACGCATACTACGTGACACCAAACAGGGGCTCCGCTTCTGTCATGCTGATGGCAATGTGGGGTAGGTAACCGTCGACCACGCAGGCTTAGGTATGCGAACGATACGCATTTCGAGTTGCCATTCGAACTTCCTGCTGAGGAAGTCGTTGCGGCACTCCGCCCATACGGCACAGTCCATGGGCACACTGCGGAGAAGTAGACACAGTTTCGGACGTATCCTGTCCTAAACGGGGTCCGACAGGTCACCATTGATCTCCGAAGCCACGTCCCGTCGTACTTACAGATCGGCGGATGCCGTGCAATAATTATATACGACGGGCAGCCTCGGACCTGTTCCGGGTGCGGCAAAGAAGGCCACCTTAGATCCGAATGCCTACAATGGCGTATTACGCAACTTCCAGCTGCCGAAGAACCACCCATTTCGCAACCTACAGTGCTACCGGTGACCTACGCCGCTGTTCTAGCTTCTCCTACCGCTTTGCAACGTCGCCCGGTCACCACAAACGACGCCACCAACGAGCCCGACCAGACACCGACGGAGAGCGCCTCGGACGGCCCGCCGCCTCGGCCGGCCATCGACGCCGCTGCGATGATGCCGACGCAACCGGACGCTGACGCTGACCTCGGAAACACGATGGAGATCGACTCGCTCATCGTTCCTACAGCGCCCTTTCTGCCAGAACGACGCGACTCCCTACCGTCGTCGGACACGGAGGGTCGCACAAGGAAACAACGTTCTCCGAAACGTCGCAAGCGAAGACGTCGCACAGTTTTCGGCCAAGAGGAGACGTTACAAGTCGAGGAGGACGTATCCGTTGACCAGCACGAGGCCTCAGAACCCGCTACTGCTGACGAAGACGTTATGAGCGCGGAGACATCTATCTATCGCTGTACTAAATCATGAACGTATCACAGGCGACACTACACCACGCACCATTACAATATATTCTGCAGACAAAATGGAAGATACACCAGTGTCCGCTTCCACAGCGTGGCACGAGGAGGAGGTCGAGGAGCAGGACCCGTTACGGGACCCTGCGCCGTCACGGCCGCACCACTAATCATACTCTCCCCAGACTCCCTTGCGGGCCAGCGGGATAACGTTCCGCTGCGACGCCCACACCCTTGCGCGGACAGCGGAGTGGACCAGCCTCCAGCAATCCGAGACCAGGCCTACCGGATAGCAACCACCAAAACCAACAACATCCGTTCCAGGGTGAAAATACGCCTAATGCAGGAGATGTTCTGGGCTTCGGATATTGATTTCGCCGTTCTGCAGGAAGTTCACTTGGCTAGTCTCCCTAATATCAATGGCTACACCGCCCCTGCCTCCGCGAGTGATCCTATGGGCCGCGGAGTGGCCATCTACGTCCGCCACGGGATTTCTGTGACCGATGTCGCCTTCCTTCCATCAGCTCGGGGAATGGCACTCACTGCCATGGGGACACGCATCATTAATGTCTACGCTCCCTCAAGCACCGACCGACGGCATGCAAGAGCCCAGTTTTATTCTGAGGAAATCGCTCCCCTGTTTTTAGGGCGTTATGATCATTGCCTACCACGAGGTGATTTTAACTGCGTTCTGCATCCTAAAGATCAGATTCCCCACTGTACTACATGCCAGGAACTACGTATAGTGGTGCGAGACTTCCTGCTTCACGATACCTGGGAAGTTCAACACGGCGACCGTTCTGGCCATACCTTTCTTACCAGTTATTCCGCAAGCCGACTAGACAGGATATATGTCTCACAAACTCTTAGATCTGTGATACGGGGCGCCGAACGCTGGCCGCTGGCCTTTTCCGACCATTGCGCCTACATCTGTACGGTCCTCCTTCCGCTGCAATCAGTATGGCGCAGCCGTGCGCCATGGAAACTCAATACTTCACACTTGCATTACCTGGTGTGTCGCCAACAAGTCACTGAAACGTGGACGGCCTGCGAACGACGCCTTCCCCGCTACCACTCGACAGTGACATGGTGGTTGGACTGCGCCAAGCCGGCGATCCGGAGGACACTGATGAGACACGGGAAGGACATGACCGACTGGCATCGCACCACTGTTGACTTCTATTACGTGATTCTCCGAGATCTGGAAGCTCAACCGCCAACCCCGGACAACCAGTTGGAACGGCAAAGAACTAAGGCGAAAATAATTGCCCTGGCACACCGGAAACTGCAAGGGGTCGTGATACGGACGCGACGCCAAGATAACGCGGATTTAGAAATTCCATCCATGCATCATATAGTGTCCGACAAACGACGGCGTCGTCGGCAGATCATCAGCACTCTGACCACGCCTCATGGCACGCAGGTGACCACTCAGAATGACATCGCCCACGCTTTCGTCGTGCACTACCGTCGTACTTATAGCGAAGAAGACGCTGAAACTGCAGCAGACGACTCCATTTTGCATTACGTCACGCGCACCCTCCCCCATGCGGAGGCGGATGCTTTGAAAGTGGCGGTCAACAACGCAATCGCCAAGGGTGCTGTCAACAGATCGCTCGGCATTGACGGCTTACCGATTGAGTTTTACCGTACCTTTCGGGACCTCATGACACCACAGTGGACGACTATGTATCAAGAACTGATGACATCTGACCAAGCAATCCCAGCCGCCTTTGCAGAGGGCATCATCGTACCAGTACACAAACCAGCCCGTGGTTCGATGGTCACGAGTTACAGACCGCTCACCCTACTCAATGCCGATTACAAGATTTTCGCGCGCTTACTGGCAATGCGGCTCCGAACAATACTCCCTTATATCCTATAGCCAGAGCAAACGACGTCTGGAGGGCAGGTTAACATACAGACTGCCACAGGGGCATGCCGCGACTTAATTGCGATGGCGGCAGCCTGCAGTCTCCGTGCAGCGGTCGTCGCTATAGGCTTCGACAGCGCCTTCGATAGAGTGCGTCATCGTTTCCTATTTTCGGTAGCAGCCCGAATGGGCATCCCCCCTCCGTTTCTCGACGTCATCCGGCGTCTTTATGATAGTGCCAGTTCACGTGTCCAAGTCAATGGACGTTTAGCAGGGCCGCTACCTATCTGCCGTTCGATACGGCAGGGGTGCCCCCTCTCTACTCTCCTGTATGCTGATGACCTCCGCCTTCTCATTCGCTCCGGCTCTGGGATTCGAGAAGTCCTAGAACTGATTACCCGTTATGGGGCTTCCGCTGGCAGTGCCATGAATGTCGCCAAATCTTCTGCAATGCACAGTGGACGAGGCCTCCAAGAGGGTGAAGTGGCACCCCTGCCGCTTGTGCGGACTTCCCGGTACCTGGGCATTACCTTTACCCCCACTGTCACACGCACAGCGGCAACGAATTTCCGTCGCCTGTTACACTTTATCCGCAACGACGTCCGCCAGAACCTCTTGCGCCGCCAGGACACACTTCAACGGGTTGAATTTCTTAATCTTTATGTGGCATCAAAATTGGTTCACATCGCGCAAGTTCTCCCTCTGCCAACTGCAATTGGGCGCAACCTTCAGGCGGCTTTTGGCTATTATCTCATGGCAGGTTCAATGTTTAAAGTCCGTTATGAGACACTTACCCTGCCCTCACGGTATGGTGGCGTCGGGCTCGTCAATGTCCGTATGCGAGCTACAGCCTTGTACATGAGTACCAAGAGAAAACAGTGGCTGGGCCAGGGTACATCTCTAACACGCAGCTTGCTTGAGGTCCTCCTACCTGCTTCCACCTCACCACCGGTGTCTGTCGGCCATATCGTGCCTCATTTGTCCCATATTTCGACCTTTTTCGTCGACTACAGTTACATACATACCAGTCTCCCAGATACACGCCCACCCAGGACTAAAGATTGTGATGGAGACCAAACATCCCTCCATCCAATGGCCCATAGTGTGGACTACCGTCCACCAGCCCTTCCTCCCTACGAACGTCCGGGCACTGTGGTATCACATAGTCAACAGGAAATTTGCCACGAAGCAGCGACTGCACAACATTGGCTTGTCAGAATCCCCTCTTTGTCTCCTTTGCCAGCAACTGGACACTGATGAACACCGTCTGACATGCGCCTCATCGTAAGATGTATGGCGCTTCGTGCAGCAAATCACTGCCTGCTATCTCCGGGTGCCACCAGACACAATCGAACCTCGAATCTTTCTACACCCGGAGGACAGACATTTTCCCGCCGCCAAATGTCATGCTATTACGTGGGTTAAAGGGTGGGCGGTCGCTTACCTCTTTCATGAGGGACCTAAATCCCGCCTCGACTTCTGGACCTATTTACGAACAGCCCATGCAGCTCTCAAAAACACTCCACGTTACCGAACATTATTTGCTGACTTTCTTCGAGCGGTCTGTGATAGACCTCCACTGAGTTGGGGGGTGTCTGGCTCAGAGGGCACCTACCTCTCCTCCCCCGGCGGTGTCTGAGTTTCAACTGCCTATGATCTATTCTACTTCTGACCTCCGCGGATGGGAGAGCGCGTCGCAGATTTCATTTCTTTTTGCTTTCCCTTTTTGCTTTCTTTTTCTTTAACCATAATTTATATTTCTTTTCTCTTTTGGCGATGTGTTCACATAATTTCATGATATTAGTGAATATTACAAAAACACATGCAAATAAATAAAGAACAACGTCTTCAAAAAAATGGATTGATGATGAAAAAAAAAGATGGATAGAGCGTCTGCCATGTAAGCAGGAGATCCCGGGTTCGAGTCCCTGTCGGGGCACACATTTTTACCTGTCCACATCGAGGTATATCAACAACACTTGTCGGCAGCGGAGGGTTTCAGTTAGTCATCATTTATTCTGTGTATTTTGTTCGGAAATAGACGGATGTAGATCAATCACTTGGCACCAGACTAATTTTGAGTGAGTCGGTATTTCCATTTCAATTAGTAGAGTAGCTTAGAAGATAGTTAGAGACATATGAGGTAGAGTACTTCTTTTATGGACAATATATTGGAAACGATTTACAATCATGTAGTAGTTTCATCTTCATAGATGGAAGTGATTATGTGTTGAAACATAACAGTAACTTTAAGTTAATGAAGCTATGTGGTCCCAGAAAACATTTCAAGTCCCAAATATTTATGATGTTACATGCAGCGTGAAGCGAAGAATGAACATTTGTACCATGGTACGGATTTGAGCCCGGGTGTCCTGTTCACTATGCAGATTCACCAACCACTATGCCACCCCAGGACAGTGTTTTGGACAACTGCACCCTCAACGCCTCCCTCCTCAATCTCAATACCATTTCACGCCACAGCCCACTTGGCATAGTGGATAGTGCATCTGCCTAATGGGCATGCGACTCGAGTTCGAATCCCAGCCTAGGTACAAACTTCTATTCTTCACTTCAATCTGCACATACACATCACAGATGTCTGAGGGTTGGAAAGGTCTCTAGAACTTTATAATCTCCTTCGATTGAAGCACCTAACCCTGGGGTTCAGACAGGATGCCCGATATATTATTCCAAAACAACGCTGTTCGAGCTTATGGGATATTGCAAAGTGGGATGAATCGTGAACGGAAATTTGGACTGAGGAGGGAGGCTTGCTGGGATGTTCCGTGCAGTTGTCGAAAGATATTGTGCCAGGGTGGAATAGTCGTTAGCGCATCTGCCTGATGAGCAGGAGTTTGAATCCTGGCCTTGCTACAAATTTTCATGTGTTGCATCAATCTGCATATATTTAATTTAATGGTCAATACTCTCCGAGCTTTTGAGTTTACTTGGAAGCAATTTAGGACTGTGCATTATGTTTAGTGCATTACTTTTATTCCTTGTAGTGAACAATGTACACAGAGGTTTGCAAATTTTACTGGTCGTGAGCAGGGAGGAATATTTTAATTTTTACGTAGTCAGATGACCATTCTAGTCAGGAGCAACATCCTAAACGACCACTGCGCATTAATTGGAGGTTTATTTTAAGCTCTTACTCAGCCGTGGCGGCTCGTTTTGCTGGCCTAACAACCCCGGCATCGGTATCGATAGTCACCTCGCTTGTGATTTATCTTTGGTTTTGCTGGTTGAGGCGTGGAGGCTCGGCGCGGCGGAGTGATTTGTGAACGGCACGTGACGGAAGGAGGAGCGCTGGAGCAGCAGTGCCTGACGGCAGGATTCGGTTGGGTAGATTTGGGATGGAAAACGCCTGTACCCCGTCGGATTGACGAGCGACTTGTCGAATGTTGGGCAGCCACTAAAGAAGGTGACGAAGGTTGTGCTCTGGAGCTCTGGTGACTCGGGCCTCCTCCTGGTATCTGAAGAGGAGTTAAAAGGATAATTCGCGATGGGGAGAGTCAACCGCAACATACTGCCTATGGACATTCTGGACCTGTGCCGGCTCTATATTATTGTGTCGTGTTCAGTGAATAATATGTACGAGGGGCGTTCGGAAAGTAAGCTCCGATCGGTCGCGAAATGGAAACGACTATGAAAATCCGATAAAGCTTTGCACAGATGTGTTGGGTAGTGTCTCTAGTATAACCCCAGTTAGCATCACGTCGCTCTTCTCATTTCTGAGCTCGCAGTGAGTGCGTAAATATGTCTAGAAAATAGTGTCTGCCGCCAAGTACGAGGGCCTGGTGAGAAATTTCGCCTGAAGCTATGCAGCTAACATTACGTAACTGTCGTGCTGTTTCTTCTTCAAAACAATTCTCAGCCGCATTCTGCAGGGGCAATGAAGATGCTCCTCCATCGTTTTCAAATGTAAATGTGAGATTACCCACAATACAGTCCGCAATTGTCTCCCCCTGAGTTTCATCTCTGGTCACATGAACCGCTGTCTTTGAAGACAACATTTTGACACAGACAACGAGGTGTAGGCCAGCGTGGAGAATTGACGGAAAGCACTGGCGGCTGCCTTCTATGATGAGGCTATTGAAAAGTTGGTACAACGCTATGACAAAAGTCTAAGTCAGAACGGCGACTACGTAGAGAAGTAGCTGAAAGGTGTAGCTAATTGTTACAAGTAAAACATTTCTGATGTTCACTGTGGTTTCAATTTGGCAATCAATCGGAGCTTACTTTCTGAACAGGCCTCGTATTTGTTTGTACTGCAGTGTGTCTTGGGTTGAGAGTGGCCAAAGGTTGCTAGTGCGCCTTCTTTGAAGCCACGCGATTCTGTTCATTGGCAAACTGCTTGTGTGCACACGCTTGGGGTGCGATGTTATGAACTGAAGTGGTAACACCGGTGAGTGGCACTGTACCCGGTGGCAACGTCATGGTACTGTATCAGGTACCAGGTGTGAATTTGAAATCTAATTGTGATTTAGTAAAGTGTATTCATTGTAACCTACGCTGATGTGTTTTAGTCATAATTGAATTGCGTAGGGCTACTACTAAGTGAAATTTTCTGCCTTGCTTAAGGGTTTAACTGAATCTGCTCTGTCTCTACCTACACCTTGTCAGTGACATGTTCTCTCTTATCATCTTACCTAGACAGAGGGTATGTATTTATTGTGTACGACCAAAACCATTCTAATTATCTCGGTCAATCTTAGTATCCCAAGTTTCGCCTCATCTGATTATATATATATATATATATATATATATATATATATATATATATATATATATATATATATATATATATATATATATATATATATATGGGCCACTACGCTGGCGGCATCCTGCCCAACGCCCGAGATCTGCGTTATTCCCACGGGAGCGCCTTGCCACATCGTCTGTCATACCTAGCAAAGTTGAGTAGTTGTCTTGTTCCTTGGAGCTATACCTGGTTTGAGCGACTGCTGCCACGATTGTTGGCTGTGGAGCTGGAGGGATTAGCTCATGAACTTTTGTAAATTAAGATTCAAATTTCATTCTTACAGTTATAAATTCAGATGCTTGAATACTGTTTTCTTTGGCTTATATTGGCCAATTTCAGTAGTTCGTCACCTTATATGTCACTATAATTCTTGTGGTTTTCATGTTGTTATTAATCTGGAATTTAATTGATGAGTATGTTTTGTTAAATAAATGTTAATTTGGTGAAAACGACGAACTATCCGATGGGTCTCCCTTCCACGTATTGATGTTTGATCCATACCTACCCTGAACCTGTTACCTGGGTTTCACCTACTGCCAGTATTGCACCGGAACAGTCCCTGGGCGTCCAGAATCTGGAAGGTGTGACATTAGACGGAAACTATGATGCCATTTCATAAATCACCCCCTATAGGCTGACCACCATATTGACGACCTTGCCTGCCAGGATAGTTCTGGAAACTAATTGAATTTGATCGAATTTGAGTACGAGTGACCGGTGGCGCGGCAATTTTAACCATTTACATTTGGCGCTGAGGGTGCTGCTCTATTCATCTCGGCGTATGGTGAGTTTCAATGCCTCTCTCACGACATCGCCCGGCCTCGCTGGTCGATCCTGGGGTGGGCTATGAGGCACTAGGAGGCAACACGATCGGCGGTGCTCTCTTCGTTGCAGTGCGGGTGTGCAGCTGTTGCGCTCGCTGAGCGGGACTGAGCATTAAGCTCTCTCGTTTATTATGGTAGTGCGGTCGAACTCGTACTATCTGGTGGGTTCAGAACTGCAAGGTAAGCACCTGGTTCTGTCTCCCTTCCTCACCGGGCAAGTCGCTGACTCACGTCGGTGGCGTCGGCAGCTGGCGGCAGAATCACGCCCAGCAGTGAGTCTGGAGCTGTCCAACGGAAATGTCGCTGCTCAGGCGAGACGTGGCTGTTCAACCGAAGGGCCGCGGTTACAGCCTCAGCTTCGTGTGGTCCGCTAGTAGCGCACACAACGAATTGAGGGCTGATGGAGAGACGGTTGCATTGCGCGGCTCGTCGGTTTTAAAATTTGAAGGCAATACTTTAATAATTAATTAAAATAAGTACATAACAGAAGGACAGAGACATGAAGGACTTAGCGGATAAGGATGGTGAAACAGAAAAAGAAACTGTAGGAAGTGTTAGTGAAGTAGAGCCAAATGGTAAGGCGTCTGTAGAATTTCTGGGGAAGGAGACTAGTAAAAAGGGAAGTGAATCTGGCGAGGAGGAAGCAATGGAAAGTATGTTTATACAACTATAATCTGAATTAGATAATAAATTAGCTTCTAGTGTTAGAGAGTTAAATAATAAGATGGAAGCTAATTATGAAAGTATGATATCTGAAATGCAATTTCAAACCAGTGAGTTAAGAAAGACCAACTGAGAAAGCTTACTCAGGCGCTAGACAACAGATGGTAGGGAGTAGTCTAGCAAATATTAAAGGAAGTGTACCTGTAGGTCAAGTAGTGGTACCTAAGCCAGACATTGCTGTACTGTAAGAGACAATCGAAAAATGGGGAATTGGAAGATACAACAGTTAATTAACTACTGTGTATAATCCAACTGTGCCATGCGCCAGCTATATCGATTTGTTTGGATAAATTTGGATACGCGGACTGAGTAAGACCAGTCGGAGTTGGAACGGAGCTACGCTGTGGGCATGAAAGTCTGAGACCGAGCGTGACCGCGGGTACAAGGCCGTGGCAGTGGAAATTTATGTTTTCTGCTCAGAAGTGCCGATAGCGACAGCCAAGACTTTCATTTCAGAACTTATGGACCGTAAATAACGACTGACATTTCTTGGTCTTCTGTTGACGTGGTTATATACTAAAATCTTACTGACAGCATCATTAGCAGTAATCTGTTACTTTTTGCTGTAATAGACTCTGTTGTTATGATATCGGGTCAACCACTTTTCTTAACATAAAACAGGATTGTTTCTTGAACCTATCTAGTTACAAGTAAAAAATTTATTACTTAGAGGCAAGACAGAAGCTTTTGACTTAGAATCATTAAAAATATAATGTTCCTCAGGATTACCAATGACAGAACTGGCATACGACTTTTATTTGTGTCAAATCTGTTGATTAAGGGCTATACATTTCTGTCATGTTATCTATTTTCCTTACGTCTTTATTTATTTGCTGTTACATGAAGTAAATAAATAAAGTTGTAAAAGCTTCATAATTTATGTTTTATTAGTTATGTTCTGGACCTTCAGTTGTTTTAACTGCTGCAGCAAATGTCCAGTAGTGATAATCGTTGGTCTGTCGTAAATACACTGAAACGTCGATATAAATAACATCCTCGCAAACAGACATAATAAAACTAGGGGTCACATTGGGGAGTATGTATGTTATATGAACGATATCTTCTTCCTGTATTGTAGTTTCATAAAAAAGCGTGTGAAATCTTTTAAGTGCTAGCAAAGGTAAATTAAATAAACATTACGTTAGAGAAAAGAACTGCCGTACTGTCTTGGAACGTAATTAGATTTTATTACATTCATGAATAACTTGTTGTCTGGAGCGTAAGGCGTATGTATTTAAAATAAAAATTAAAGTAAGAGGTAGACAGTGGAATCTGCTCTAATAATTGGCTGTAATTAAAAATAATACGAATTGGCAGTAATATTTACATGTATAAATCGATTAATCAACAGCAGGGAATATAAAAGCGGATAGTGGGATTTGTTTCTTCCGTTTTACTCCTGTTACTGGCATTTAAGAGAATAAGTTAAACCTACCTACAAGCTGGACCAGCAATTTGAACACTGCGTAGTTATTATAGAAACGAAGAATTGAATATTGTATTTATGGAGTAGGATAACAACACCAGTCGTATTAAATCTATATAAAGAAGTTTCTATGTTTATAATTTATTTGTTTGCAACACGAAACATTATTTGGAGATATTTTATAAGTCCGAATAGAGGTATATGAGAAGTGGATATTAGAGCAATAATGATGGATTATATGAAATCTCATGAGAGCCACGATGGTGTGATTGACGTGTGGAAAATAGAGTAATAAAGAATGGCAATAATGTAAAAGTTTATATGGAAAAACGGACATATTGTAGGTGGCAATATTATTTACGAAGCTTCGAATGTCTTGCAATGGAGAATATCACCAGGACTTAACAAAAATGTAGACTGATTCTGTAGTTATTGGCCCGACCTAGAAGCATGACAAAAATAGTTCTAAGAATGGATAAACGTAGTTACGTGTGCAAGATTCTAAAAATGTCCGGTTATGTGATTACAACCCAGAAGAAAGTATTCAGTTTTGGCGATAAATTCATCTTAAGGTGAATTTTAAATTCACGCAGCTTGTGGTTTCATTCGACTCTGCAGGTTATGTAGTATTGCATCTTATTAGGGAGGACCTACGTGTGTATCGCACTGGACGACCGTCAGTACATTATTTTAATCCTCCGGTGCATTATAAAAGTAGAGGTTTAGTCAATGAATACTTCTGAGAGGCCAATCTGTCGTAGCGGCTTCCTATCAGTTAGACGGCCCGCACAACAGACAAACACGGTGGGCTGCTTACCTTTCTTCAAGAGCTCGCCATGCGAACTAACATCCCAAAGACGTTCGGGTCCATATGCGTTTCCCCTTCATCGAAATGTCTTGGCTCAAACTCGTCTAGGAGTTGAACCGCGCGTGTCGTATTACACGCCCTAAATTAGACACTTGTAACCCTTTGGTTAAATTGTCTGGCTTGTGGCAAGTTTGAGAAATACAAAGTTAATATAACATATAATAACAGTAATAATAACATCGGGAACTAAATTAACGACCCATAAATAATGTAGGCCACAGAGTTGCAATTTGGTTAAAATAAAGTTTATTGAGAAAGCAATCATAACGAAAGTGGTCGTATTTAGTGTTACTGTTACACTCTAGCGCATATCCATTTGACACAGTTCGATCATTCACAATCTTATCGCGAAACACAAGTACGATACTCAACCTCGTCATTTACACGAAAAGTACTACGCGAAATTTTCTAAGTCGTTTCACTTCCTAGCTGCCTAAAGATCGACTGTCCGCTTCCGCGTCTCAGTCCGAACTGTACCCTTTGGTGTCTCCAGCCGAACTGTCCGCTTTCGCGTCTGCACCAGCACTGTCCCTCTGCCCGTCACGGGCCGCGTTTCCTGCGTACCGAATATCCTCGCTCAACTGACGAGGGCAGTTCGCTTTCCGGAAGCCGTCCATCTGATTGGCTACAGCTTATTTTAAGTTATTTTTGGTTTTAACATATTTAAATAACCAAAGATTGACTACTTTCACGTTCTAAATAATAACATCCATTACAGAATAAAGGTTAAATTCTCTTACATAAAACCAATACAATTTCCTCCTTAACTTTGATTATCACGGCCAGTAGCCTTGCACCAATGTGCTTTCTGCTAAATAAATAAAGAACAAAAGTAACTATTATGCACTAAACTTTACAACAAATATTCCATTACCTAATGATTCAATAAGGTGTCATGCCGCCATCGTTCAGTGTGTTTTGTGTGGAGGAAATGATGATCTGATGCTTCACTGAAAATACTGATAATTTAAATTTACTATATCTTTTAAACAAACAAAGTCACACAGTAGATTTTCACAACGTTTGTCATTTTAATGGTACGCCTCTGTATGAAATGTCGATCTTTAAGATCGACCAAAGCGTTCAGATTTTAGCATTCAGATCTTTGTTACAAAACTTGTTAATTTCGCTTTAACAGTAAATCCTAAACTATTATAGATATAATCAACGTTCAAGTTTCATTGGGATCACCATGAAAATTTATAGAGGATGGGAGATTGAAATTACTTTGGCTTCATTCCCTGCATTACTACAGAATTAAATACACTCCTGGAAATGGAAAAAAGAACACATTGACACCGGTGTGTCAGACCCACCATACTTGCTCCGGACACTGCGAGAGGGCTGTACAAACAATGATCACACGCACGGCACAGCGGACACACCAGGAACCGCGGTTTTGGCCGTCGAATGGCGCTAGCTGCGCAGCATTTGTGCACCGCCGCCGTCAGTGTCAGCCAGTTTGCCGTGGCATACGGAGCTCCATCGCAGTCTTTAACACTGGTAGCATGCCGCGACAGCGTGGACGTGAACCGTATGTGCAGCTGACGGACTTTGAGCGAGGGCGTATAGTGGGAATGCGGGAGGCCGGGTGGACGTACCGCCGCATTGCTCAACACGTGGGGCGTGAGGTCTCCACAGTACATCGATGTTGTCGCCAGTGGTCGGCGGAAGGTGCACGTGCCCGTCGACCTGGGACCGGACCGCAGCGACGCACGGATGCACGCCAAGACCGTAGGATCCTACGCAGTGCCGTAGGAGACCGCACCGCCACTTCCCAGCAAATTAGGGACACTGTTGCTCCTGGGGTATCGGCGAGGACCATTCGCAACCGTCTCCATGAAGCTGGGCTACGGTCCCGCACACCGTTAGGCCGTCTTCCGCTCACGCCCCAACATCGTGCAGTCCGCCTCCAGTGGTGTCGCGACAGACGTGAATGGAGGGACGAATGGAGACGTGTCGTCTTCAGCGATGCGATGAGAGTCGCTTCTGCCTTGGTGCCAATGATGGTCGTATGCGTGTTTGGCGCCGTGCAGGTGAGCGCCACAATCAGGACTGCATACGACCGAGGCACACAGGGCCAACACCCGGCATCATGGTGTGGGGAGCGATCTCCTACACTGGCCGTACACCACTGGTGATCGTCGAGGGGACACTGAATAGTGCACGGTACATCCAAACCGTCATCGAACCCATCGTTCTACCATTCCTAGACCGGCAAGGGAACTTGCTGTTCCAACAGGACAATGCACGTCCGCATGTATCCCGTGCCACCCAACGTGCTCTAGAAGGTGTAAGTCAACTACCCTGGCCAGCAAGATCTCCGGATCTGTCCCCCATTGAGCATGTTTGGGACTGGATGAAGCGTCGTCTCACGCGGTCTGCACGTCCAGCACGAACGCTGGTCCAACTGAGGCGCCAGGTGGAAATGGCATGGCAAGCCGTTCGACAGGACTACATCCAGCATCTCTACGATCGTCTCCATGGGAGAATAGCAGCCTGCATTGCTGCGAAAGGTGGATATACACTGTACTAGTGCCGACATTGTGCATGCTCTGTTGCCTGTGTCTATGTGCCTGTGGTTCTGTCAGTGTGATCATGTGATGTATCTGACCCCAGGAATGTGTCAATAAAGTTTCCCCTTCCTGGGACAATGAATTCACGGTGTTCTTATTTCAATTTCCAGGAGTGTAGTTTTCATAAATGTTCCCCTTTGTGGACGACCTTAGGTCTGCCATATTTAACACTGCTACGCCTTCCTGGCCACAAACGCCTTCTACTGGGTTTCCCTATGACGTAGGTTCTCGTCTGTCTCACTCGCATGCTACAGCGCTTAGGCCTCAATAGACAATAGACGCCTGTGAGTTTCTACATCGCATGGTGAAACTGCGCCACTTTGTGGCACACAGTCCTGGACGACAGGGTTTGTTTCACAATTCCTGTAGGCTGACTCTTTCGGCCATATACTTAAATGAGAGCGAAATGCTCGTTAACTGACAACCAGTGGATGTAAACATCAACAGACTTTCCGCATAAACACGGAACTACTTCATGAAAAGCCATGTGACAGAGATCCACCAATCAGAACTAATGTGACTACGTGTAGCACTCCTCCGAATCAGTGTTACATGCACACCAGCGGAGCCAGATGGGTTCAAATGGCTCTGAGCACTATGCGACTTAACTTCTGAGGTCATCAGTCGCCTAGAACTTAGAACTAATTAAACCTAACTAAGGACATCACACACATCCATGTCCGAGGCAGGATTCGAACCTGCGACCGTAGGGGTCACGCGGTTCCAGACTGAAGCGCCTTTAACCGCACGGCCACACCGGCCGGCGCGGAGCCAGACCGGCAGTGTGTACCTGCAGCTAAAACAGCTCCGGCCGATACCTACGTCGGCCCTAGCCTAGTAGACACTCGCCATAGCCTTCAGTAGAAACTTGTATCTTGTTGAGAGTAACACCACTTGCAGTTATGTAGCGCAGTACTTTGCTTTTTTTTCATTGTCTTTTACTCTTATCTGGTTTTTCAACCACAGAAATTGTTTCCAGTTTTAATCTTCCAGGAAGTTTTATATCAGTGCACACTCGACTGCAGAGTGAAAATGTCATTCTGGATACATCCCTCAGGCTGTGGCTAAGCCATGTCTCCGCAATATCCTTTCTTTCAGGAGTGTTTGTTCTTCAAGGTTCGCAGGAGAGATTCTGCAAAGTTTGGAAGGTGGGAGGTGAGGTACTGGCAGAAGTAAAGCTGTGAGGACGGGGCATGAGTCGTGCTTGAGTAGCTGAGTTGATAGCCGGCACGGTAGCTCAGCGTTTTCGGTCAGAGGGTTAGCAGCCCTTTGTAATACAAAAACTGAGCTAATCGATCAACAACGAACTTAAACGGATGTCTTACGACGTCCGCCCCGAGCAGATGAAGCGAACAAAATGAGATTAAAAAGAAAGTTGGTAGAGCACTTGTCCGCGAAAGGCAGAGGTCCCGCGAGTTCGAGTCTCGGTGCGTCACACAGTTTTAATCTGCCAGGATGTTTCACAGAAATTGTTGGTTTTCGTACTGTTCTTTCGTTTGGAAGTTAGTGCACGCCAAGAAGACTAAAGTGTGTTCAAACTTGATCGTTAGTTCATTCCTGCTGACGGCAGGACACTACACAGTCGAATTACAGGTAGCGGGATGTATTGTGATACTGTGCCTTGTAATGATCCACGCATTTTCCTGTGTGCCAAGGCAGGTGATAGTACCTGGGAGGATAGTGTGTGAGCAACGACAGTAAGCGACTTCACCGGCCGCCCAAGTGTGTCGGCACGCCGTTGCTGTTAAATGAAAACATTAAAAAATCTAATATGATACATTCGTTCTGTGTATTGTATTCTGAATAGATGGATATAGATCAGTCATGTTGAGTCATCCTAGTTTTGAGTAAATTGGTATTTCTATTTTAAGTACTCCAGTTGCTTAGAAGATAGCTAGGGACAAACGAGGAGAAGTACTGTTTTATAGATAATGTATTGGAATGATTTGCAGCAGTTTAGTAGTTTCTTTCCCGTAGCTAAAAGTGACTGTGTGTTGAAACATAAATCTGGCTTTAAGTTAATGATTAATATTCTCTGCAGCTATTGACTTTGGAAGCATCTAATTTTACGAACATGTGTCAGTAAAAAATATGGAACGTCTGTGGTGATAAGAAAGTACAGATAAAGCGACACCTGTATCCTAGTTTATTGAACTCAGTTGTGTCAAGAAAGACTGTAGCAGATAAGTACCCAACTGAAAATTTACGTAACGGACGCAGACGTTTTGCAGAGTGGAAGTGTAACTGTTCACACCGGCCGCGGTGGCCAAGTGGTTCTAGGCGCTTCAGTCCGGAACCGCGCGACCGCTACGGTCGCAGGTTCGAATCCTGCCTCGGGCTAGGATGTATGTGACGTCCTTAGTTAGGTTTAAGTAGTTCTACGTTCTATGGGACTGATGACCTCAGATATTGAGTCTCATAGTGCTCAGAGCCATTTGAACCATTTTTTGCTACTGTTCGACGTAAAAGTCAATTAACTGTTTTGCTGAAGGTGTCCACTCAGACCTTGTATCGATCATGAAGACCCGGTGCCGGACCGCCGCAGGTACGGAACTACTGACAATAGCCGCGGCCGTCCTCTTTGCAGACTGCCCTGCCGCCTCCTCTCGCTAGCTCCTCGTTTCCTCTCGATTTAACACTGAAAAAAGGAAGGCGGCATCTGCTTTGCATGCAAAGCAACGGTACACGGGAACAGCAATGGAGCGTGCGTTTGATGCGCCGCCTTATTTGAATAACCGTGTATTCCAAGAAATTTTCGGCGAGATGCTGTTTGCTTCTTCCGAGCCACTTCAGTTCACGTCTGGCAAGACACGGTGCCAAAGGAAGACTTCACTTCGGACGTTCTTCGCCATATCGACGGCCTTTCTGGTTTCCCTACGAACCGGCGGCGACAATTGTCGCGGTGAAACTGCATTTGTTCAGAGAACAAAAGGCGCTCATCCAGTGAGTGGAACGCCTTTGTCAGCCTGCTACTGCGACTAAACTCAGTCGCCGTGTTTCGATTTCGCATTTCCTCTTTCCGCACGGCTCCTCATCAGCGGAATCAGAAACAGGAAACTCCTTTCATGTACCTGGAAGATGCTTTTACTGACAACTTCAGTGAAAGACACTACCGATAGATAAAAAAATGGAAGTACGTAAAACATGCTGATTGACACCGAGCACTCAGACAAATATACAGAGTTATTCATAAGTTCCTCCACGGTTTCAGAGGACGACTGGGCGAAAATTACAAGATATAGACAGAACTGACACCCATCAGTGCATAGAAAATCTCTGATTGTCTTCAAATCACGTCACAGATTCTCAACATGGGCACTGTTAATGAAGCTGCAAACGTCAATACGAGAGTCAAATTCTTGCTATATACGTTCCAACACGTCATGATCGATATCAGCTATCACATTTATTATTCTACTTTCCTGTTCCTGGAAACTAATGACGATCCACCTTTCCAGACACATGAAACGTGAGTTCGTCACTGAACACTGACATCCTTCGATAGGAGGTGCAAGTCGCTGCAAAACTCCGAACGAAGTCATTGTCCCTTTGCGTAAAATAAGCCAGACTGTTGACTGCTGCATCTGCAGTTCTCTGCTTCTAGGCGTCGTCGACACCTACGCATGACTTTTTAAGTTTCAATTTCTCTGCTAACTGTCGCAGCCGGACTGTTCTCTTCACATCACATAAGCCGCCAGTCTCACCGAAAGTGTCGTACCATACGTAGACTGTTTTGTCTGTTGAATCTTATAACTGATTTTTAATGCGAAATCATCGCTGTTCCTTCACAGCTAATTCACGTATGCATCTTACCATTATGTAGCATATTCTGACATGCCAGCCGCTTAATGGTGCCTACTGGAAAAACACCGCCATACGTATTGCGAATCGAAACTTGGATAGATGTTCTATCCACCGATACGTGTGCTTTATATGTATATCTTGTAGTTTTCACTTAGTCGTGTACTGAATTCTTGGAGGCACTTATGAAGAAGCCTGCACTTCCTCATATGCCAGCATCATTGTTCCTCCTCTTCTATAAACAACGCCTAGTAAGAAATTAGTCGGCACTAAACATTCGAAAACTTTCATTCAATTGTACGAAAAACTGACAACATATTACTTACCCATTGTACAGATATATACCAGCAAAGTAATATCGTTCCAACTAGTGAACAGTCGCCAAAACAAAACAGTCTGCATTTCTTGATAGGCTCGAGTACCTTCTGTTGTGTACAGCTCGCACCAATGGGAACGTGACACACACTGACAACGGCGACAGCGCCACATATAACAAACGTTTAGCACTGTATTTGTTCCCTTACCATTGTAACGATTTTACTTATAGACTGTTTTGATTTTCCATAATTGCTTATAATTACAGCAAATTGTTTTTACAAATACACTATAACACTTGCTTTTACCTGTTTGAAAAAACGAGATGTTTCTGCCTCAAATATACAAATAAGTGCAGAGCTGAATAGTTACGTTGAAGCCGCGTAGCCTCGTCCGCGTCCTGTAGACACCACCTTTCTTTTTTTACTTTATATGGTTTGTTGATGTGTTGCAAGCATAATACAATATAGCCGAGGTATACGTAACATCACACTGTGCCACAGAAGGGTATATGGCGAACTACTACATTTACTAAAACAATGTCTCAGCATACGCAGGTCAAGAGAGATAGCATCCTACCATTCGTCCAGTGTGATGGTCGGGTCCGCAGCTCGTGGTCGTGCGGTAGCGTTCTCGCTTCCCACGCCCGGGTTTCCGGGTTCGATTCCCGGCGGGGTCAGGGATTTTCTCTGCCTCGTGATGACTGGTTGTTGTGTGATGTCCTTAGGTTAGTTAGGCTTAAGTAGTTCTAAGTTCTAGGGGACTCATGCCAATCGATGTTAAGTCCCATAGTGCTCAGAGCCATTTGAACCATTTTTTTGTGATGGTCGGAGTGCGCTGTCCCAATGAAGTGATCCGGTTCCAGCAGGACCACTCATCGGTTCACACAAGTCGAATCGTTCAGCAATGGTTTTCGCAAAAGGTGACATTAACGTGAACGACTGGCCTGTTCAAGTGCCGCACTTGAATCCTGTTGAAAATTTATGAGCCAAAATGAAGCGTCAACTAACTTACACTGGCCGACACTTGCTCCCAGACCTAGCATTAGATACAAAAGACAGTGTCGTGGACGATGAGACATACTTACAAAGGCTGACCGCCTCCATGCATCGATGCCTCATCAAGAGACGTAGACTATCTGTTCAAAAATATCCGAACACCTGTCTGAAAATGACTTACAAGTTCGTTGCGCCCTCCATCGGTGATGCCGGAATTCAGTATGGTGTTGACCCACCCTTAGCCTTGACAACAGCATCCACTCTCGCAGGCAGGTGTTGGAAGTTTACTTGTGGAATGGCAGCCCATTCATCACGGAGTGCTAAACTGAGGAGAGGTACCGATGTCGGTCGGTGAGGCCTGGCACGAAATCGGCATTCCAAAACATCTCAAAGGTGTTCTATATGACTTAGGTCAGGGTCCTGAACAGGCCAGTCCATTACAGGGATGTTATTGTCGTGTAACCACTCTGCCACAGGTCGTGCATTATGAACAGGTGCTCCAATCGTGTTGAAAGATGCAATCGCCATCCCAGAATTGCTCTTCAGCAAAGGGAAGCAAGAAGATGCGTAAAGCAACAGTATAGGCCTGTGCTGTGATAGTGCCACGCAAAACAAGGGGTGGAAGCCCGCTCCATGACAAACACGGCCACACCATAACACCATCGGCTTCGAATTGTGCTATTGGCACTACACACGTTGGCAGATGTCGTTCACATGGCATTCGCCACACCCGCACCCTGCCATCTGATTGTCACATTGTGTACCGTGATTCGTCACTCCACACAACGTTTTTCCACTGTTCAATCGTCCATTGTTTACGCTCCTTACACCAATCATGGCGTCGTTTGGCATTTACCGCCGTGATGTGTGGCTTATCAGCAGCCGCTCGACCATGAAATCAAAGTTTTTTCAAAAATGGTTCAAATGGCTCTGAGCACTATGCGACTTAACTTCTGAAGTCATCAGTAGCCTAAAACTTAGAACTAATTAAACCTAACTAACCTAAGGACATCACACACATCCATGCCCGAGGCAGGATTCGAACCTGCGACTATAGCGGTAGCTCGGTTCCAGACTGTAGCGCCTAGAACCGCACGGCCACTCCTGCCGGTCAAGTTTTCTCACCTCCCGTCTAACTTTCATAGTACTTGCAGTGCATCCTGATGCAAAAGTTTGTATGTCATATTCATGTAAGGGTGGCCACAGCTATCTCCCTTTTAACTTTACCTTAAGATGTAAGTAGGCTGAAATGACATGGGTCACTTACAGTTTGTTTCATGGCCTGAGGGAGTTTAATGTTGCTGTAAAAGATGAGGTTAGCAGATAATTTCTACAGCGACGGACGTCACACGTGATGCTGCCAATAGCTGTCCAACACATCCCTTACAATTTCCATCCTGTAGCACCGACCTCCCCCTTTCCAGGCAGTGTGAACTGTGTTACAGTTAATATTCATCATATTCATTATTAAAGGTTTATTCATGAGTATAGTGTGCTGCGTGTGACAATACTTGATAAATGTTGCTTTCTTTCATCTTCTCTAAATTTGTGATCATATAAACTGTGTATGATGGCGTTGAGATTTATTAGTTCTACCTATATTGGTATTTAAACTCAGTAGTGTAGTGAGTTCAATATTCTGTATTTCTGGTATGTTTATACTGCTTTGGGTATTTAGGTGGACATTTTATTTTTCTCTCATCATTTTCTTTTATCTGTGTTCAGACTACCATTGGTAATGTTATGTTATCTTTGAGTGCATTTCATTTGCCTACACTGTTTTGCTTTATATGTGCTATATTACTTCCTGTTTGTAATTTTTTTTCATACATGTTTCTTATGTACTCTTTTTTGATTATGTGTTTGTACTTCGGCTGCACTGTAGGTTAAGGTATAAGAATGTATGTTTCTTCCTTTTATTTTTCTTCTGGTGGGCCACCCCCCATTAGTGCTTATTTTCGTAAATTCCTTCAGAATTTAGAAATAATTTTCATGCGGGAATGTAAGCATGTATCGAGTAGCACTGTATCGGTTATGATAACATCGCTATGGTCTCTTCTTTGTCTTTTTTTCGCGCCAAAACGAGCGAGGGAGTCACGTGGTGGTCTTCTAACCATGTGTTTGGCGTGAAGATGTTAAGGAATCAGGCTAAGAGAACAAGTAAAATTTGTGACTATAAAGGTGTTTGATGCTGTGTAATTATTCGTGTACCTCACGAGACGTAATCCGTGGTTCACGAAGTCAAAAACCACGAGAACAATCGTGAGAACATGATTAGATGCCAGCGAGAATCCGCGCCGGTAAATTAAACTTGGATTACCTATATTGCCACGAACACCACTTCTGGATTGCAGTGTGGCATAATGTGCTGTGGTGTAGTGTTACTGTATGTATCAGTGTATCAACATATTTGTTGTTTTGTGAAGAGTGTAACAGTGCAGCCCTGTGTAGTGCAAGTGTTAAAAAATACATCAATGGACTATACTAGGCTAAAATTTGAATTTTGGTAATTGGCACTCCTTTGTACCCCTTGTTAGTTATCGTTTATTACAACAATGCTCAAGCTGCTGTTCCTAGACTGCAGGAGAAGAAGCAGAGACGATTGGATTTGCGAGGTGAGTGGGCACAATTAGCAAACACAGACGGAACTATAACCCCACCCTCCACCATTCGCTTACAACGTGGGTAAGGAAACACTTGATTTCCGTGTTAGAGCTCAGTTTCTACAACTCTTCAACACCTTGATCGTTGTAAACGCAGGGGAAGAAAACTTATCTGCTCAGTAAGAAACGCCTTTCTAAATCAAATTTTCATTGATTAGGATATATGCATCGACACATCGTCACATAAAATCCCTGATGCACTGATTTGTCCCTGGAGAACTGCGATTTGTTTCACAGCCTTCCACAATACGGCCATGAAGAGTCTGTACATCTTGTACGGGTGTTCCGTACACAAGAAGTTACAAATGAGCCCATTAATAAAAGTCGTGATTTTGGGCCCGGATTGCATGGAGTCCAAAGAATTGGTCCACCTCTACCAATCCATTCGTCACGGAAACTGTTATTTAGAACCCTACGAACATTCATATTGAAATGAGCAGGACCTCCTTCATGAATGAAGTACATGTTTCTTTGCACTCGTTAAGTCAGCCTACGAACATTAATATTGAAGTGAGCAGGACCTCCATCATGAATGAAGTAGATGTTTCTTTGCACTCGTTAAGTCACATGTTCCATCAGAATCGATAGAGTACCACCCAATTTTTCTGTGTTGAGCTTGGGTGGAAGAAAGTAAGACCCTACCAGACAGTCGGCATATTCCAGACAGTCGGCATATTCATTGAAAATCTTTGTTGATGGCGTTATTGCACAATTTATTGAGGATTTTCGACAGCCCTTACGTACTGGTTGTGAAAACTTACTATCTGGCTACGTTGAAACGAAACCCCGTTCGTGAACAGCACATTTGCGCTAAGGTGAGGCATTTTTAAATGAACCATTCACTGAAATATACACGCCCTGGATAATTAGCTTCTGAGAGTTCCTGCCCCCGCTACACTTAGTGCAAATATAGCTGTACCTCGTGTAGTACTCTCCGGGCAGTCATGTCGCCAACACTAAATGTTGCAGATGATTGTCTTACGCTGACAATGGAGTTGTCGTCAAGTGTACGAAGAGTTTTCTACTCCAGATGAGGTGCTTTCATCCTTATAGGCCTCTCGCAGTCACAAGTAGTAAGCTTAAAAGTCCCATGCTTCATAAGGCGATGACCAATTGCTCAAAAAGTCTTCCTGTCGGGGTACCATCATTCTGGAAATCTCTCTCGATGCAAACGTTGGAGCACCACGACCATTATGACCTGCTACTCCGTACAGCAAATAGGCACCTGCCAACTCCGCATATGAGTACATTTCCATTGCACTATACCGGAAACCAAGTCCGTGATGAACAGTGAACAGTTAATGCTATACGCTTTGGCAGTCCATGATGAACACTAAACAGCTGGAGCTACGTGCTTGATGCTAGTACAGCAGTGAGCTTAGTCGCACGTGAACACAAGTAATGAGTGAGTCATATATCAACATGACCTTCGTTCCACTGGAACACGAACACTGGCGGAAAATCTAGGTATTACAAGTTCCGGTAAATTCTAGCTAAATGAAATCATAAGAGTATTTTGAACATTTATTGTAAGGAAACGTTTCATATAACGCCAAGTTCTGTTTGTATGCATGTCCCGTGATTAATGTGATCATGAAAAGAAGTATAAAGTGAGCTCTAACATGAATATAAAGCGATTCTGGAGCTATGTCCATATAACACATTTCACCATGTGTGACGGGTGTTTCATGAAAGTTTGGCCGAATCTTTTTGTTACGTCCGTATATTCTTCACTAGACGCACTTACGTTGAACTGCTATTAGCACAGATTCCGTCGAGAAAGCGTCAAAGTTTTCTCAAAGCCCACGGGTCAAAAACTAATTGGTATTTCATACTCACCGCTTCGTTTTATATTTTCGTTTACGTCTTTCAGAAGGTCTTTTGTGCTATATTGACCTTAAAGCCAGATCGTTTGTTTCCCGATAAAAATTCGCGTAGTGATAATTTTAGCGAATATTCCATACCTAAACGACAGAAGGCAAATATATATTATAAATTACTTCAAATATAGAATTATTGGAATAAGCTTCAAACTAAAACGCTGGATTGATGTTCCTGTGTATAGTTTCTCTACCTGTAAAGCAGGCGCTCCTTCTCAGAGTTAGATAGAGATAGTACGAGAAGGTCGTGAGGGTAAAACTCCCATAATCTGACCACAAAAGACGGCAGGGATATCTGTAAAGTGGACGACAGCGACCGTTGTGATGTAGTTCTATACATATTGACAAGATTCGTTGATACGTTCCCCAAAACAGTTAATCAACTTTCACATCCTACAGCTTCAATTCCACTTTTCAAAACGTTTGCATGTATTTACAAGTTCATGCTTTGAACGGTTTTGTAATCTTACTTAAATGCGGAATGTTAGTATTTTCATTATCATTTCTTGAATTATGAGGTAATTTTTGGATGTCTTGGAATGCTTGTACTATTTTGTTCGTGGTGTTAGATTCGTAGAAATTGCCATCTTAACAATGAAAATATAGTTTTTGCCCATCACGAGATTCTGTTTTATGTGCTTCGCACTTCCACTTAGTTTATTTGTTTCTCATACCATGTTTTCATCATAACTCCTCACAGTATCTCATTAGACATCTACGAATATTTTTCAATAGGTCTGTGCATTCTACCATGTCTCAATTGTCGCATGCCTGGAGTTTACACCTTTTTTGTATGATTTTAGTTTCCTCTGATCACTTCGTATCTGCAGTAAGTTTTGTTGTTTGCACACATTCCTTTTTTCAGTAACTGCTTTTTTGATTAATATCGCTAGAATCTTAACTTTATAACACTTTAATACGAGAAATGAATCATTTAAAGCTAATACTTTAGACATCGAGTTTTGAGTCACGGTATTTTCGAATCATTAATGTCATATGGCACTATCAAAAAAGTACTTACCACCGTGAACACCATTAAGCACTTCAGTAGCTCGTGGCACGGACGAAAATTAGTCTATGGCCACAGTGTAATAAGTTAATTGAGGTATTTCTATTCCGATGGTATACAGGGTGAGTCACTAACTATTGTCACCTACAATAGCTCCGTAAGTATGACAGTAGTTGAAAAGTTTATGAGACAAATGTTGCATGGGACAACGGGGGCCACAATATGACGTTGGTTTTTTGTTGCTAGGTGGGGTCGCGTCGGAAATATGAGGGTCTACTTTGTTTTTTTAAATGGGGTGCTATATTATGGTACTTATTTTCTGATAGCGGCTATCGAGACGAATCCAATGACGTGTCAACGAAGGTCACAAAGGTGCCATGAATGTCCATTTACAGGAATTCGAAGTGATGACCATTGCTATCAATGCTGTGCTGTAATCCTTTTATCATGGATTGGGTGGTATTCCTTATCACATCGGTACTAATCGAAGCACATGGTTTGACAACTCTCTCTTGCATATCTTCAGGTGTAGTTGAAATGTCTTTATAAACAACGCTTTTTACGAATTCCCACAAGTTATTTTCGATGTACTGACCATACAATATTTAAGTCTTGTTATAACAGATTTTTAGGCCTACTTCCAAATTTTTCCAGTTAAAGTCATGAGTTATTTGTATTAATGGCAAACATGACTCACAACAATATAGCGTAGATGGTGTAAGTATGTGACACTTAATAGTTACCCCATGGTACTCAACTGTCAATACAAGTAACAATACACCGTAAGACAAGAAAAGTCGATGCACCACGAACGAATTATCCGAATGGGCCGGAAATCGGTAAATGTGATATACATGTAAAGACAAGCAAATGATTATTATAAGATTTGAGAATTAGCCGATCGATTCTAGATAAAGAGCTTCACAAATCGAGCAAGCGAATGATTCGTTGGTCCACCTCTGGCCCTCATTAAGCAGTTATTCGACTTGATATTGATTGCGTTATTGGACGTCCCCCTGAGGGATACCGTGCCACAGTCTGTCCAGCTGGAGCGTTAGGTCGTCAAAATCTCAAGGTGGTACGAGGGCCCTGCTAATAATGCTCCAAACCGTTGTCCACAGAGTCTCCAGACATGTCTCCGCTGATTGTCAGGGTTCTCTTCGAAGCGAGACTCATCACCGAGCAATTCTACTATAGTCAATAAGATTCCCAGTCGAATATGGGTCCGGTGACGCCCTTGTACTACGACAATATTCTAACCCCACCTTCTGATGCTTCATGGCAAACCACCATGGGCTTATATTTCAGCAAGGTAGTATCGGCCAGCACGTGGTGAGAATTTCTACTGTTTGTCTTCGTGCCTGCGAAACACTGACTTCGCGAGCAAGATCGCCGGTCCTGACCTCAGTTGAGAACGTTTGGAGGATTATGGGCAGGGAACTCCAGCCAGCTCGGAATTTTAGCGATCTAAACCACCAGTTGAATACAAATTTGGTGTGATGTTCCTCAGAAGGACATCCAACGGCTCTATCAAACTTTACTAGGTCCAGTAATTCCTTGCATAAGGCAATAGATGGACCAACTCGTCATTGGCTTCCCCAACTTGTGAAGTTCTATCTCTCGAATAATTCATCCAAATTTTTTGAAAATGTAGTCATTTCTTTGTCTCTACATGTGCGTCACATAAACCGGTTTCCGTCACATTCGGATGATTCCTTCGAGATGCGACGTTATTTCTTTTCGTCTTTGTCTCAGAGTGTATTTATGGAAGAATCAACCAGTTCTTCGATTTTAACACTCATTAAAAATGTAAATGTACGTGTTTAGAAAAACAGTCTATATCACATCTGTGACCGGTTTCTTTTCAAGGGTGAAACATCGTCAGATTGTACTTTGTAATAAACAGGGTGATCCATTGATAGTGACCGGGACAAATATCTCACGAAATAAGCATCAAACGGAAAAACTACAAAGAAAGAAACTCGTCTAGCTTGAAGGGGGAAACCAGATGGCGATATGGTTGGCCCGCGAGATGGCGCTGCCTTAGGTCTAACGGATATCAACTGCGTTTTTTTTTGTTTTTTTTTTAAATAGGATCCCCCATTTTTCATTACCTATTCGTGTAGTACAAAAAGAAATATGAATGCTTTGTGAAAGATGGCGCTGTAATAGTCACAAACGTATAAGTACTTGGTATCACGTAACATTCCTCCAGTGCGGACGGTATTTGCTTTGTGATACTTTACCCGTGTTAAAATGGATCGTTTACCAATTGCGGAAAAGGTCTATATCGTATTGATGTATAGCTATTGTGATCAAAATGCCCAACGGGCGTGTGCTATGTATGCTGCTCGGTATCCTGGACGACATCATCCAAGTGTCCGGACCGTTCGCCGGATAGTTACGTTATTTAAGGAAACAGGAAGTGTTCAGCCACATGTGAAACGTCAGCCACGACCTGCAACAAATGATGATGCCCAAGCAGGTGTTTTAGATGCTGTCGCGGCTAATCCGCACATCAGTAGCTGACAAATTGCGCGAGAATCGGGAAACTCAAAAACGACGGTGTTGAGAATGCTGCATGAGAATCGATTGCACCCGTACCATATTTCTATGCACCAGCAATTGCATGGCGATGACTTTGAACTTCGTGTACAGTTCTGCCACTGGGCACAAGAGAAATTACGGGACGATGACATGTTTTGCACGCGTTCTATTTAGCGACGAAGCGTCATTCACCAACAGCGGTTACGTAAACCGGCATAATCTGCGTTATTGGGCAACGGAAAATCCACGATGGCTGCGACAAATGGAACATCAGCGACCTTGGCGGGTTAATGTATGGTGCGGCATTATGGGAGGAAGGATAATTGGCCCCTATTTTATCGATGGCAATCTAAATGATGCAATGTATGCTGATTTCCTACGAAATGTTCTACCGATGTTACTACAAGATGTTTCACTGCATTACAGAATGGCGATGTACTTCCAACGTGATGGATGTCCGGCACATAGCTCGCGTGTGTTTGAAGCGGTATTGAATAGCATATTTCATGACAGGTGGATTGGTCGTCGAATCACCATACAATGGCCCGCACATTCACGGACTTGACGTCCCCCTATTCTTTCTGTGGGGAAAGTTGAATGATATTTGCTATCGTGATCCACCGACAACGTCTGACAAAATGCGTCAGTGCATTGTCAATGCATGTGCGAACATTACGGAAGGCGAATTACTCGCTGTTGAAAGCAATGTCGTTTCACGTATTGCTAAATGCATTGAGGTTGACGGACATCATTCTGAGCATTTATTGTATTAATGTGGTATTTACAGGTAATCACGCTGTAACAGCATGCGTTCTCAGAAATGATAAGTTCACAAAGGTACTTGTATCACATTGGAACAACCGAAATAAAATGTTCAAACGTACCTACGTTCAGTATTTAATTTTAAAAAATCTACCTGTTAACAACTGTTCGTCTAAAATTGTGAGCCATATGTTTGTGAATATTACAGCGCCATCTATCACAAAGCGAAAAAAGTGATCCAACTAAAAAATTCATATTTCTTTACGTACTACACGAATATGTAATAATAGTGGGGATTCCTATTTCTAAAACGTAGTTGATATGCGTTTGACCTATGGTAGCGCCATCTAGCAGGCCAACCATAGTGTCATCTCGTTTCCCCCTTCAAGCTAGACAAGTTTCGTTCTCTGTAGTTTTTTCGTTTGACGTTTATTTCGTGAGATAATTGGCGCGGTCACTATCAATGGACCATTCTGTAGAGAATTATAAATAGAGAGGGACATATCTACAAAATATAAACAATTTAATAAAAATATAATAGGAAATAATGCGCGAGTTGGTGTGTGGAGACAGAACTAGAGAAGTCTCCAGGTGCTGTCAACTGCTGGAGAAGCAACAGTGTGGAGTGCTTAAATAGCGTATGCTCCACCCCTTAGTCATCTCCACACGTCATGTGTGAATGTTTATTGAATACACAACGAAAAACTTTAGTTACTTACTTAAAAATTGGCTGTAAGGTTAACAAATATGATATTTGTGACGCAAAGAACTGAAACATAAATTAGGATGTAATAAAAAGGCGATAACCTACACGGTCCTCTACGTGCCGTATGTATATATAAGGCGTCACGGTTTACTTACAAACGATTATAACGCATCAACGAAATTTTTGCTACTAGGTTGCTTATTGTACCTAATTACAATGTCGGTTTCAGTCGCTTATATTAACTTTACGGTAGAAAAATACAATATATTAACACGAAAATCAACACAGTCTAAGAAGCCAATAATGTCGCCATTTCATTGTCCTCTACAGACCGATGTGCATTTAAAGGACCCAGCTGGTTGCTTAGCAACGTGCAGCATCGCTAGCTGATAAAAATGTTAATATATAATGATTTATGACTAGCTAGTAAACTGTGAAGTATTATTGCTTTCACGTTAACTGACACACTTTTCATTATATTATATTTTAGAGTTCAGACTGAAAATAAGCCACTGATTAGCATTACATTACAACTAAATATGCTCTTAAAATTATTTCTGTGTCTCATTTAACTTACTTTATGTTAATTTTTGTTTTAATACGTTATGTTTTGCAGTGTATACTTAAGCCAAGCAACTTAAGCCAATGTTTTCATTAGATACCATATGGAAGCTGGTAACAAAAATTTTATAGACGCTTTACAGACTTTCTAAGTAACCAGTGACTTCTTATATGTATATACTGTCCCGTAGAGGACAGTGTAACTTATTGCTCCTTTGTTGTGCGTTATTTTATATTTTAATTCTTTGCATCACAGTTATGACAGTCGTTAATATTACAGTTAGTACTATAAACAGAGATCACTATTAAGTTAGTAACTAAAGCTTCTCCTCACATATTCAATAATCATTCTTTCTATTGGTTTCCAATAACATGTAGCGACGACTACAGGGTGAAGTTTCCGCTATTTAACCACACCACATCGTTGCTTCTCCAGCAATTAACAGTATCTGGAGACTTCTGGACTTCCTGCTCCATGCATCCATCTCGAAACACCATCTTTGAGTATATCTTCCTATCATATTTTTATTACATTGTTTATATTTTATCTGTATGCCCCTCTACATTTATAGTACTCTATGTTCCAGAGGACGGTCTGAATATGTTCCGCCTTTGGACCGAAAGTGGACGCCAATGAATATTATTTATGTGATCTAAATTGTTTTTGTAAGTACAAGTGTAAAACTGATAGCTGTTTTCCCAAAATATTTTCGAATGCGTGAGATAGAAGTGTAGTGTTAAGTACAAAATATTGAGTTGCACCAAACTGTTAAAACTCCAACTACAATTTTTCTTCAGATTTGCAGGAATGAAGCTATGAATACTTGCTACTTCTGGGTTATCAACATTCCTTTTTTTTTCTACAAAGGGAATAAGGATTTTTTTGCAGAATGTCATAACATGTTAAGATTATGGTTCGTGAGCTAAGAATACAGGTTACAGATTAACATCGCGTTGGGAGTTAGAAAATGAAAGAGGGAATAGTAGATTGGTGATGAAGGAATAAATCGGGCATGTCCTTTCAGATGGGGCTGTCTCGGCACTCTGCTGACTTAGGGCAGCAACAAACATCTAAATTAGGATGTCCAGAAGGGCATTTGTACCAGATATCAACCGAATTCGTTGTCTTGAATACCACAGCAGTTGTCTCAGAAGCTCACTATTTTGTACTTTAACTCCAGGATCCGTTTCTTCAAATTATGGGCGAGGCAGATCTGATTTGTTATACAGCAAAGTTTTAGTGCAGATTAATTAAATTACATACTTTGTTACATAACTGCTATTATAGGTTCAATAATGATTTCCAAACTTTACTAATGGATTAATATTGTGTTTTGACAGAGATAAATGTACATGGAATATTTACACATTACAGTTCACATTTAATTCTGTAGCATTTTTAGCCTGTCCCTGGCTTATTTCCTTTCGTGAAACTGTTAATTCACTCATAAATCTGCTGCAGTAAAAACATTCTTTCTTTTTTTTATCTGTAGAAGCACATTTAACTAGTTAAATATTGCCACACTACAGACAGGAACTTGAGTCATTATTGGTTGTTGCTTTTTAAATTTCGAGAAGTCAGTGGCGCCGTAAGAAGCGTCGTGCAGTGGCAGCCCCTCGGCCGGCGAATATTCTCCTCACTGCCACCTGGCGGCAGCTGCCAGCACTATCAGCCAGTGGAGCAGCAGCCCTGCCGACGGCGGCGAGCGGCGGGTTGCCGCGCTGCGGACGGCAGGGGCGCTGCGGAGTCGGAGGTCCGCCGCCGCACTCTCTGTGGAAGGCACAGCTCGTAAACCACTCTTTCGTTAACAGAAAAGCAGCGAACATAGTCACTAATTTTACACCTTTCGTCCGACTTGAAATAGAATCCAGAAAAACAAACATAACTGAACAAAGACTGAGGTTTTCTGTTATTTAAACCAATTTCTCCATTGCATGTTCTAGTTTCCCTGCCGAATTTGTACTGTTATGCGAGTTCTGCAATGTTACTGACAGGGGGTGGTCAGATGCCCCTGTTGGCTCATGTTTGGTACTTTTACGGCTTTAATTTGGCATCACTAGCATGAGCCCTGATCTGCTGATACACAGACATTGTTTTGTTTACAACATCAAAAATACATTTCAAGATGGCGAGTCCGCTTGAATCGTCCACATTAGTTGAACAACGGTCTGTTGTTCGTTTTTTACTTGCTGAAGGCGATTAACCAGTGAATATATACTGTAGAATGTCTAAAGTGTATCGTGAAGGTTATATGAATCATGCACATTTTTACAAGTGGGTAGAGCTGTTCAAGAATGGTCACGACTCAGTGACTGACGAACACCGTTCTGGCCGACCAGTTGCAGTTTCAACTCCCTCACTTCAAAGTCGAATTGATGACGTTATACGTGCCAAATGCCGTGTGAATGTGTAAATGATAGTTGATAAGGTTCAAGTTAGTACTGGTACAGTTCATAACATTATTTGTAACAAGCTGATGTACGCTACACAGGGAAACAAGGTTTAGAGTGCGCACAGAGCTAAAGGAACGTTATGAAAGAGAAGGTGTGCACTTCCTCAACCAAATTTTAACTTGTGGTGAAACTTGGGTTCACTATTATTAGCAAGAATCAAAAAGACAAAACATGGAGTGGAGGCACACCAACTCACCTCTCAAGAAAAACTTAAAACCCCAGTATCAGCAGGAAAATAATTTTGACGGTGTACTGGGATGCTAAAGGTCCAGTTTTTGTGATTATCTCGAAGAGCAGCGTACAATGAACAGCCAATACTACTCGGCTTTGCTTTTACATAAGGTGAAACTAACCGCGAGAGAGAGACGTCGTGGATCTCAGAGGAGAGGTGTGATTCTCCAGCAAGACAACGAACGTCCTCATATTGCTCAGCTGACCCGTGAAACCATCGAAAAAATGGGATGAGAAGTATTGCCTCATCCCCCTTACAGTCCTGATTTAGCACCTAGTGATTTCCATTTGTATGGTGCACTGAACGAGGCATTACGTGGAAAGAGGCTCCAGAACAACGAGGACCTGAAAATGTTTGTGGGAAATTGGTTCAAACACCAAGATAGAGTGTTATTTGCAGCCGGAATAAAGAAGCTTGTATCCCGTTGGAACAAGTGCATAAATGTTCAAGTGAATTATGTTGAAAAGTACAAAAGTATTGTTTTGTAAAAGTAAACGCTTCTTTCTCCAGACCAATTTGTCTCTTTAATTACTGAATGACACTCGTATTAGCATGTATTCGATTACATGTACGTAGCACTCGATGTAATTGGAACAGTAATTCTATTTTTACTTATAGCAACTACATTCGTAGGATACATTTTACCTTGAGGTCAAATATCCTTGTGTTGGAATCGGCCAGTTTTGACGAATAAAACATTTTCTTGAAATAACAGACCTAAGCAAAATCAAGACTTGTTTAAATAGATGCTTTATAGTTATGCACGAAAGAAACAAGGAAAACAGCTGAAAGAGAGACCAAAATAATTATTTAAAAGAAACGAACAATAGATGAAATATGCTGTCAAGGCACACACACATTGTGGGGATTATGTTCTTCATTGTCAACACGTAAACTGACCTGGTTGCATTTGTCATATATGGCAGCTGTACCCCCCAACAACTGCATATGCAATGCTCTTCGTGGTGTCTCTACTTATAAATCTCGCAAACTGCTCTCACTGAGGTGTTTCGAAGACATTTTAGTCTTCTTTGCTACTTATACTAATGAATTATTTGACCAGTTTCGAATTGGAGCCACTGTTTAAAGAAAGTTTTTGCTTGAATTTCAAATCGTGACGTACTTGTTCCGTAGATCATTTAAGTGTTCAAGTAATCATTTATACTGATTGTCTTAATAATGTGGGACGAGTTATTGTGCAGCCTATTAATGTACTTCACATTGGTACAATATCACTTGCATATGCATGGAACAGTGTACACATAAGTAAATAATACTTTAACATGATCAGATCAAGACTCTAGAACGAATCTTTCAGGCTTTAGCGGAGTGTACGACATTATGAAACATTTTTAAAGGAGAAGGAGAGAGATGTCTTGAGTCGTACTTCCATAACGAAAGTGTGGAAAACCTAAGTCTGCATGGTGGGATGGGAATATGAAACCTGTTCTCTCAAATGCTAATCCACTTCCTGATCCACTACACCCTAGTGCTTGGTTGTCACAATCGAATATTGCTAATGGTAGCGTGTAGTTGCCAGTCCTGTCTTTTACGGTGAAATGATATGTCAACGGTCAAACGGCCATTAATTTATTTACGTAAGGCCGTCATTCGCTCACTATGAGGTACCTCAGTGCGGGTAGGGCTACAGTAAGCAATATTGTTTCCAAAAAGAGAATCAGTCCGAACTCCATTGTTGTGGCTTTAGTTAAATGAAAGCTGCATCTTGGTTCAGTGCCCCCCCCTCCCTCCGCCCCTCTATCAACCACTATAAAACTCACAAATATAAAACAGCAAAAACTTCGATCTCCTTGTCTAAAACTGCACTGATCAATCTGAAGTTGTACTTTAGAGGACAAGTGACAGATTTTGCTACAAAAGACGAAGTGTGCTTGACGGTCGCAAAAACTTAAAATATCGTAGTATCCGATGAACGCTTACCCAGATGGTGAATCAGTACTGTATTTTGTTGTGACATTGGCTTAAGACAGGTCCTTGAAATTAATACTGTCGACACCAATAGCTCCCGATCAGGAGAGAAAGAATGGTGATCTCAACTTGATTCTACTAGCTTCCTTGTAGCAATGTTCCAATTGAATATCTGTATCCGGCTCTCGAATTCGCACTCGTTTGTCATAAGTAATCTACTTTCACATGAGCACATATGCTCCGAGATCTCATGGTATGCACTTCGTGTACTTCTGTCATTTTCCAATTGTTTGTTCCAGTCGCGAATGGTGTGGAGTACGACTGCTACTAAGTTTCCGTTTGAGCTCTATGATCTTTTTCTTCTATGGTCTTTTCGTGTACGGTATGTTAGAGATGTTAGAGAAGCAATATGTTTCCAGAATGATTTCGTTTCGGAACCAGTCTCCTACGCTTAGGCTAAGCCATTTCCAAGCAATATCCTGTCTTCCAGTATGGATAGTCTACCAACGTATGCAAGGTAGACTTCAGTGTAATTGGAAAAGTACCAGAGAGGTTTTGAGGGAACTAACATGTTTCACTATCCTACAAGGTTACGCTCCAGACAAATACCTTCAGAGGAGACTTCCCACCACTTACATTCACGTCAGATATTATTATTTCTTCGAAACGCTTCTCTTGCTATTGCCAGTTCGCATTTCATGTCGTCTCTACTTCGGCCGTCATCAGTTGTCTTGCTGTCCAAATACCCAAACTCGTCTACCCCATTTAGTGCTTCATTTTCTAATCTAATTCTATCATCAGCAAGTATCGTTGTTTTACAGACGTTGACGCTCATCCTAAACCCTATTGTCAAGATACTATCCATTCTTTTAAATTGATCTTCAAGTACTAATTTCGACTACTTATACCACCATCTGGCAAACTAAAAAGTTTAAAATGGTGTATGCGACATGTCAATTATTGTAAAATGCGTTATTATCCACTTGCTACCACAGTACTAACAAGATTTGTAACATATTTTACAATAATGCCGTAGTGCTCTACATAATTTTAAACATTACTCTTTATGAAATCATGACATAACTTGTCGAAACTAGTTGCAGTATACTAAAGATTTAAAGGTCTTTTTTGTAAACTATACAAAAGCAGCTGATGTAGAAATGTCGCAAAGTGTCCCGGAGTGATACAGTTGGTGTGACTGACCGAGCTGTCATTTGAGTGATCATTTCCTCAAGTAAGCTATAAAAGCGTTCCTTTTCTAACCACACCAATGCGCTCCTAGTTTATATCTCTGGCCCTCTCTTTCCCTTGTCCTCAGACCAAAACACAACCACCCGTACTTCCAGCTTCCAATGGATCATGAGGCAATAGCTGTTCCTACACCTTTAAGTGGCAGGATGACACTCTTAGCTGTTTTCATAGTCTCATTTTTACTGTAATCGTATTCGGTGTCACATTATATCATCTTCAGGATCCTCTATGATACCAGATGACCACATTGATACCGGGTAATGATCATCATACATATGATACAGGATATGAGAGTCCGCTTCCATTACACTTCCGCTTCCTAATCCTTACGGGTAGGACGTAGTTTACTTCGTCACGGCGCTACGAGTATTGGAAGTTAGATATTTTCGAGAGATTTTGATCTTTGTGAGTGTCTTCCCTTCGCTGAATTCGTCTTTTTGCTATTTTAAGTGTGCTGTTCGTAGCGGCATTGTCCATTTCTTTGGTTCCCATGGCGTCCAGGTCTATTCACGTACAAGTATAATGAGGTTCTTTTACTTTTTATTTACTTATTTGTTTCTGATAAGTCGACGCGTCATGAGCAGCGTTGTTCTCTTGAAATCCACTACTGGTTATTGGTAGATACTTTTGGTTTGACGTCGGGTCAAGTACACACACCATATTTGGACACCGTGATTTATGTTTTCTTTGTTAAATCTTTGAATTCCTTTACAAGTCGAAAAATTACTCATTTGATACAGTCTTCCTTGCGATCACTGATGTTGCATTCGCGAATGTTCGTGTTTTCTACCTGTCTCCTGAGAAAGATAATGTTTACCGTTTGCTTACGAAAAGAACATTCGCCTTGAACGATGGTACATCCAGTACAAGCTTCAGTGTTACAACGGGATTAGTTCCGTAGAAATGCAGATGAAACAAAATATCTCGTCTCATTTACAAGTCTGTTGTATATACACTTCACAAAAAATGGGTAGGTGAGAGCGTGCGTTTTGCGTAATGAGAGTTGTCAGCTTGGTACCAGTTGTCCGAGAAGGGCTTTTGTTTTTCGATCTTCCCTTGAACAGCAGCGTAAATTCACGGTGGTGACGACGGAAGATGGGTATGTTGACTGCCCTTTACGCGGATGCTCAAGTGATCCAAAATAAGAGGTGCCGTACACACGGTGGGAGTACTGCTATTGTCGTTCCACCCTGTCATGCCCCCACCTACTCCTCCCCCGCACCTCGTGCTTCTGCTGATTCTCTAAATGGTAGATACGAACGATTGAGCCGATAGTTGGGATGGAGGGTTCTAGTGTTCCTTCCATTTCCACGGATGCTTCCTTTGAATCTCTTCAGAGGTCGGAACACTTTGTGTCGATTCCCTCGGCGCCTGTTCTGGATGTTCAGTGTGTTGAGTTACAACAACCCCCTCCTCTCATCCCCCACCCCCCTCCCCCAAACACTACCTCTCTGTTTCCTCGCTCTAGCACTTCTGATGACGGTTCTGTCTCCTTGCTCTTAGAGAAGCCGTACTCGGGGATAATTTCGCATGATTTGCATCCCGTGATGCCCGGTCTGCTATGTGACTGTCTTGTAGACGTGTGACGGTCGCTGTCGCTGGGGGTTCCTCCTGTGCAGACAGCTTCCGATTCAGGCCCGGCAATGATTCACTTGGATGTGGTGAACGATCTTCCCACTTTGCCGGAAGCGAACGGTACCTTGCCACAAGGTATGCAAAAACAACGAATCCAGTCGGATCTTGCTGTTGAGAAAGAAACAGAAGCCTAAAGTTTCATCAGAATGCTGCACTAGCCCCCCATCCCTCAGATTCGTCGATGGATGCGGCTATAGAATATGACGGTCGAGGGTGGAATAATTTGTGTTTTTTTTCTTTCCGTTTTCACCTGTTCTTATTCTGACTGGTGAGTCATGCTTGCACCTCTATTACTCTAAATTTTAACAGAAATAAATTTACGTCAGTTTATTTATGATTCTTCTGCTGATATTGTACGTTTACAAGTTTTATTCACCAGTTTTGCGCCTCTAGTTTTGAGACTCTTCTTCATGTAGCACCTGAATGTGCGACGGGTGTTGCCCTTTATCTTTCGTGAGGGTATCCCCATTGTCAATATTGAATTAACTGAATGTGGTAGGAGGATAGGTTGTGCATCTGACCTCACGTAGGCTGTATTATATGCCCTGTCTGGTCCGGGTAGTGCAGTGGCGAATTCGTGGCATCTTTTGCGCATAGTCCTTGGTGTCTCACGTTTGGTGACGATTTTCATTGTGTTTTACGTCCTAGTGATCAATCCTCACATTACAATTTTTGTCGTGAATTAAGTGAATTGGTTCATACGATGATTTTTCTTGACGTGTGAGCACACAAACATCCCACCTTGATCAAGTATACGCTTCTACCGCCACGTGTTGTAGCCGTGATAGGGTTATGGCGGTTGGCTGTACCCACGTTTCCTTTTCTGACCGCTGTGCTCTGTTGGTTACTGCGTACTCTGCATGGAAACCTGCGAAACTGTCTCGTGCACAGTGAATGCTGTATGTCTTCCAGCTCATGGATAGCGCACTTGATGATGTAGTTGGTGCCGTGTGGAAGCGTATCCTACTCTCCGCTGTGCGTTAGTCTTCGCTGTTGGACTGATGGATAGATTTAGCGAAGTCGAAGCTACGTCAGTCCTCATTATCATACTTGACAACAGATAGAGGGTTTATAGGTCTAATCTAAACCCCGGTCTCTTGTTTAAGGCGAATTGACATCATTTTACCACCTACTTCGCCTTCGGTCGCGATATCGTCGCTCCTTTATTACGTCTCTCACAGTTGCTGCAGGCCACCAACTGAGCTAGGTGATATTGTTGGCGCTTTCCACTAATACTACGATGAACTATATGCAGTGGAAAACAATGCGAGAGCGTTCCCCGATGATGCTCAGGGAGTTCTTAGTGGTAGGAGCACGCCTGCTCAAAACGCCTACCTTTCAGCAAGATGAGGTGCTTGCTCATACTGCTGCTTCTCCATCCCTTAATTCACGTGGCCGGCACGGCCTACCTTAGGAGTTTTATGACCACTTTCGGCCCCTCTAGTATGCTATGTTTGCCGCGACGTTATACGAGTCCATTCAGAGGAGACTGTGCTTGCAGATTTGAAGTTGGGTAAAATAGTATTAATATCGAACCAGTTTGATCATGTCACTGTGGATTCCTTTGTCCTCTCACTTTGCTTAGTTGCGATTATAAAATAGTTAAGAGGGCAATCGATAGCTGGTTATGTTCTCTGGTGGGGAAAGTGATTGGGGAGCATCAGAGCAGAGTTGCCTTCCTGGCGCTCGATTTTGACTCCAATAGAGGAGTACCAGTAAGTGATTTCGGCTGCTGCAGTCACTTCTCTTCACTGTGCCCTCGCTTTTCTGGATTTTAAACAAGGCATTTGACCATGTTTCTCATAGTCCTTTTGCCCGTGTGTTGGAGATAATCGGTTTCACACTTGAGGCCAGTTCGTTCCCATGTGTCCACAGCATCGTTCCGAAAATACTTGTAAATGCTCAGCCGGCGTGGCCGATAGTGTTCAAGCGGAGTGTGCACCCTTTCTGGTGCGACATCCACGGTTCGGGCGTATGCCGACGATGTGGTTGTTGGTTGTTCTTCGCCTTACTGAAGGGTGCCTCTTGTTAAATTCGGTGTTAGAGACAACAATCTGCGTAGTGGGGTAATCCAGACACGCTACAAAGCGCCGCGGAATAACATTGCAGACTTGGTGGTACCAGTAGATATGGTGCTTCGAGAATGAAATCACGGGGAGACGGCCTCGCGCTGAACCCACTTGTGCGGGCGCTGCGCGTCAATCGGCTTCTTCGGCGGCCGCCATTATAAGAGACAGATGGCGCGGCCGCCCATTGACAGGCCGTCCGTCACGTCATAACGAACAGGCGCCGTCCCTCATGGCTGGGAATTAGCGCCGGCCACGCCTTCCCCCGTCACCGACTCGGCGCCGCCGCCCCCAGGTCGATGACATTTCGGTTTTTACTCCATTCGTTAGCCGACCGCTGCGATGCCAAATGGAGCGATCGCTTCCATAAATATCAACACTTGGCGCCGTGTATGCGCGACATGTTGGTGGCCTAATGGATGCGGCCCGGCGTCAATGGCAGAGACGTGCAACATAAACCTATTGTTCCGCTCTCCCGTTCTTTGTTTTGGCAGGTCGAAACTACATGCCGATGTTAAACCGACTGCGTGAGCATTTGTAAAGTGCTTTATTGCTTGTAAAATCAGAGCTTGATGTATGCGCCTTCCTTTGTGGACCTCCGAACGAGGTCGCGCTGCACTGCTGACGGTGAGGCAGTGGCCGAACGCAACAGCTGCTGCTTCCTGGGGTGTTGGCGCCCGCATGCACTCACCAGCTGTATCCCGCCACATTCTTATGGAATCAGAAAACTTTCCTATCTGTTAATGTGATAAATGGAATTTGTTTCAACAAAAAGAGTTTACAGATTAACAATCCATATACCTACGTCTACATCCCACAAGCTAACATCTAACAGTAAATCTAAATAAGCGCAGTCATGGTGTTGTTGGAATCATAACCCTTCGGGTTAAAGTGTTCATTTGTAACAAACTATCAATATTACTCTATTATATTATTAGGTTAGAGAGTACAGACAGAAACTGGAAAAAAAATTATTTTATCTCTTATGATGTAGGTCCCTAGTATTGCAACACCCTTTATAAATTACAAAACCAAAATATGTGTCTCACTAAGACTGTCATTGTCTTCTGCTGCCGTACTTAAAGGTACTTTACTTTACTGACGTTTCCTATATGCTACATAAAAAAGGATAGCTCCAGACAAACTTACAACGAAATAAAATGAATTCCTTGTTGCGGTCAGAAAAAAAACGATGTCTGAGACCAAGAAAAGATTCATTTGGGCAATTATTCAAAGTACAGAGGCTGGACAAAAATATGTAAACACCGCTATAAATGCATGCTTCAACACAACTGCAGATGCTAACCAGGTCTGAATGCTATACTGCAGAATTTGACCACGAACGGCAGGTGTACAATATCCTTACTACGTTGCAAGTGTCAATCGTGGTCAGAACAGTGTCCTGTGTAGCTATGAGTGCATTATGTCGGAGCTAAGTGACATGTAAGGTGGAAAAATAGTTGGTGCTCGTGTGGTGCATGCGTCCTTAACCAAGGCAGTCGAAGTATTTGGTGTTTCAAGCGGCATCATCTCGAAGATATACACTGTAGTACCAAAGAAAGCGGTATAGACGTGAGTATTCCAATACAGAGATATCAAAACAGGCAGAATACGGCACTGCGGTCGGCAACGCCTGTGTAAGACAACAAGTGTCTGGCGAAGTTGTTAGATCGGCCACTGCTGCTACAATGGCAGGTTGTCAAGATTAAAGTTGGTTTGCACGTGGTGTTATGGCCGGCACACGAGCAATGGGACACAGCATCTCCGAGGTAGCGATGAAGTAGGGGTTTTCCCGTACGACCATTTCACAAGTGTACGGTGAACATCAGGAATCCGGTAAAACATCAGATCCGCGACATCGCTGCAGCGGGAAAAAGATCCTGCAGGAAGGACACCGCCAGCCGTTGTGGCCGAGCGGTTCTAGGCTCTTCAGTTTGGAACCGCGCGACAGTTACGGTCGCAGGTTCGAATCCTGCCTCGAGCATGGATGTGTGTGATATCCTTAGGTTAGTTAGGTTTAAGTAGTTCTAAGTTCTAGGGGACTGATGACCTCACATGTTAAGTCCCATTGTGCTCAGAGCCAGTTGAAAAAAAAAAAAAAAAAAAAAAAAGAGCGGCACCAACAACGGCTGAAGAGAATTGTTCAACGTGACAGAAGTGCAACACTTCCGCAAATTGCTGCTAGGTCATCAACAAGTGTCAGCGTGCGAACCATTCAACGAAACATCATCGATATCGGCTTTCTGAGCCGAAGGTCCACTCGTGTACCCTTCATGACTCCACGCCACAAAGCTTTACGCCTCGCCTGGGCCCGTCAACACCGTCATTGGTCTATTGAAAACTGGAAACATTTTGCCTACTCGGATGAGTCTCGTCTCAAATTGTATCGAGCCGATTGACTTGTACGGGTATGGGGACCACCTCATGAAACCACGGACCCTGCATGTCAGGAGAGGACTGTTCAAGCTGGTGGAGGTTCTGTAATGGTGTGGGGCATGTGCAGTTGGAGTGATATGTGATCCCTGATACGTCGACATATGACTCTGGCAGGTGACACGTTTTTAAGCATCCATTGTGACCACCTGCGTCCATTCATGTTTATTGTGCATTCCGACGAACTTGGGAAATTCCAGCAGGACAGCGCGACACCCCACATGTCCAGAATTGCTACACAGTTTCTGAGTTTAAACACTCCCGCTGGCCACCAACTTCCCCAAGCATGAACATTATTGAACATATATGGGATGCCTTATAACTTGCTGTTCAGAAGAGATCTCCACAACCTCGTACTCGAACGGATTTATGGACAGCCTTGCCAGATTCGAGGTGCCATTTCCCTCCAGCACTACTTCAGACATTAGTCAAGTCCGTGCCACGTCGTGTGTAGGTACTTCTAGGTGCTCGCGTGGCCCTCCACTATATTAGGCTCTTCAGTGTATATCGCATTCTTCGAAAACGGAAAAAACGTCATACGCTAAGTTACAACGTGAATGAAAGTTTGTGTGTTGAGTGATAGTGACGGTCACTGAAGAACATAGTGACGAAAAATAAGACGAGGACAGCTGGAAGAGTCACTGCAGAACTGAATCTCGCTTTCACGAACCCTGTCAACATCGGAACAACACGAAGGGAGCTGCATAAGCAGAGAATCGCGAGGCAAGCTGGAATTTCAAAATCAGTCACCAGTGATACAAGATCCGGTAACAGAGAAACGTGGTGCCGAATCCATATAACCTGGACCATGGAGCAATGGGAGATAGTAAATTGGTCGCGTAAGTCTTGTTGCACATTGTTTCCAACTTCTGACCGAGTTTACATCCCAGGAATGGAACATTGCGGGGATTTGGTGATGATTTGGGCCGACATATCGGGGTATCCCATGGGCCCCATGCTTACTCAGCAAGATCACATTACTGCCGAGAATTATGTGACTTTTGCTGATCAAGTCCATTCTGTGGTACATTGGTTGTTGCTCAATAGTGAAGCTGTGTTCAGAGACGACAGAGCCCCTGTTCACACAGCTCGCATAGCCTAGGACTGGTTTTGTGGGGACGAGGACGAATTTTCGCATCTCCCCTGACCACCATGACCACCAGATCTCAATATTATTGTCCCTTTGTTGTCTACTCTGTAGAGCAGAGTTATTAATCGCCATACACCTCCGTCATAGTTACCTGAATTTGTCACTATTTTACAGGAATTGCCTATATTTATCCATTCCCTGAGGTCTGCAAGCTGTTTTGAATGCCAACGGTTTTCCTACAGCGTATTAGTCATGGTAGTGTGTTGTGTTTTTGGTGTTTCCATGTTTTTATCCACCTCTTGCATATTACTCAATGGAGCAAAAGCACCAGCAAAGTGATTGATGAAGATTAACCAACGTTGAAACTGTTTTATGAGGACAAGCAATCAAATTCTGAGACAACAACAGAATAATGAAGAGACGAAAAGGATAACGAAGTGTGCAACTGTTGAATGAAGAATGAGGACAGTGTAATCTGAAACTTTACGAAGAGTTTTATTTACACAATGTCTACTGCCATGTGAGGACAAGGAGACAAAATTGTAACCCAAGTCGATATGGGACAGGCAGCCTGCTAAAAGGAGGAAAGAGTCCAATTGAGGATTGAACAAACTAGTGATGTTAATAATGGCAAAACACCGATGTTTGAAAATTGGTTGCGAGAAATGGTCAGTAAGGGGTGTATCAAAGAGGGGAAGACATTTATTCTTGTTGAAAGCGTGCGACATTAGAAACAATGATATCAGTTTCAGCTGCACAACATTTTCACATGTGCATTTACATCATACGTCTGTTTGTGCACACACAAATAAATTCTATAAGTCGTCACTAACAAGTGATGACAAGTAAACCACGAAACTTCATGTACCAGTAAATTCATTTCTACTCAACTACTGTTTATTAATGACAGTTAACGTACAATGTTATTGACTTCGGAATACTAAAATTCCATACTAATTTCGAAATTTGTGGTAAGATCTTGTGGGACCATACTGCTGAGGTCATCGGTCCGTAAGCTTTCACATTACTTAATCGAACTTGAACTAGCTTACGCTAAGTACAACACACACCCATGCCCGAGGGAGGACTCGAACCTCCGACGGGGGGAGCCGCGCTCACCGTGACCAGACGCCCAAGACCACGCGGCTACCCCGCTGGGCTGTTCTATGCTAAGATGCCATCTGCTGTGCAAGCTCACATTTTCACTGACGAAAAAGGAAAACTTCACAGTACCTTCCTCGAAATTCGCGATGTAAGCTGAACAAATACAAAGCTTGAGTGTTCATGTCAAATGTTTCGAAGCTTAAAAACGATATCAGATAGTAAGGAGTCAAGTATGTAGCCTCGGGTTATTTCTGGCTGTAGACATAAAAGAAAAGACAGAACACCCGAATGCGGTCGCCTGTGAAAGCGAGTCCTATCGCTCCCGAATAAGAGTCCAGTACCGCAACCGGTCTGCCAATTCACTTGAAAAATGAGGGAAGACGCTCTAGTTCCCGTGAAACTTGTTGAAATCCTCGAACCGCGAGAGTATCGGCTCGTAATTTTTCGAATGTACGTAAATGAGGTGATGTTGATGTTTAGAGAAAATGTGAGCCTACCTTGAGGAGGATGGCGCACCAGCACGTCGTTGGCCCTGGGATCGCTCTCGCCAATCTCCGCTGCAGGTCTGTAGCTCTGCGCGGGAGGCACCTCACGGCGCTCTGTCAACAAAAACAACAGTCACTGAATTAAAGGGAAGGAAACTCGCCCACGAAGCCGTGCAAACACAATAATTCTTTCAACTGTGAAAGGTCTGACGAAAACAGCTTCAGATACTTTAAATAATTAGTACACTGTGAAACTGAATTCAGTCAGTCACTAGACCTAAACGTGTCGAGTTAAACGAACAGGCGACTTCCCGTATGTGTGCAAGTATGCTACTTACAAGCTGCAAGAAATGCCTCGTGCAATAGGCGGTGACTTTAGAGGCGTCAAAGATACTGAATGTAATTGTCATACCTGTATGTAGCTAACTTTACTGTGGAGTTATCGCAAAACACTTCTTCAGTGATTGCGTTAAGACAAACGGACAAAAAAAACCACTAATATCGGTACGACGTTCACTCCAACTTACGTAATTCACTAGGCGTGAACGGTCTATTCGAAAATTGTATCGTCTGTTGACAGATAGTACGGTTATATCACTTTAGTACCGTGTTTCCAGGCCTTCCCCATTTCTTATTGATGAGTGTGGAAATCACGGCACTCCCATGCGGCTACGAAAGCTGAGTATATTGTCACATTACTGGAAAACATGGTATCACAGAGAAGCATTTGCTGGTAAAATTGTTATAAATTACCTTAAAATGATACTAGTAGTTCAGTAACAGAAATATGACGAATATTTATATATCAGAATTTGACTGCAGTTAGACTGATAACCTCTGTGAAAGTGAGGCTCTATTGAATGGGATGAACAAACCAAAGAGCACATAATATGAGTTAATAGTAAACCAAAAGTGTAATGATGCCCAGAGTAAATGAGTTAGCGAGAAACAACGACATCGGAGAGCAAGCAGCACACGTAGCTAAGGGGTTCTGTTACCGTGGAATAAAAAAAACCTATGACAGAAGAAACAAGGGCGAAATAAGTTGAAGACTAGAATAAGCAATGAGAGTACTTTTCTTCCAAGGAAACCTACTAACATTAAATATAGCTCTTCATCTGAGCACTGCGTTGTACAGAAATAAATCAAAGACTTGAGTAACCGAGAGAAAAGAATCGAAGCGTTTGATACGAGGTGTTACAGAAGGACGCTGAAAATTAACGCAACTCATAACAAATGAAGTTCTCCGAAGAATCGGCGAGAAGCGAATTTTTAAAAAAACACTGACTAGAAGAAGGGTTAGAGGAAGCCATAGACTGGAATATACCATCAAGTAAGTGAGGATGTATCCAATTCACATTCACATTTTCTATATGGGTTCCATGTTAGGCATCATCTTAAGAGTGCAAGTGCTACTCTTAGACAAAGTGCTTGGCATAGGAGAGGAAAGAGGAAGTCGTGGAAATTCGCATCGTACCTTATAGAAGCCTGCAACAAACAAAGCAGAAGTGGTTGATATCGCTACTTCTGAATTTCTAAAATAATTCGGAGAAGTGACAACCAAACAGTTACTTTGAGGTGTAGGATTTATGAAACTGCAGACATAATACCGTACTTTCGGAAAAATATCTTGCCCCATAATACCAGAGGCAGATATTACTTTTCGCAATACATGTAACTGACCCACTAGATAATATCGGAAGTTCCTTAAGTCTCCTCGTAAGTGGTGGTGTTGCATACAGAGAAGTTCCGGCAATAGAAAATTATAGTGGATTTCAGGAAGACGTGCAGTGGACTGTTGCATGGTACGGCGAGCATCAACTGACCCTCAACATAAATGTAACGTATTGCGAATACATAGAAAGTTCCGTCGGTGTACCACTACACGATTTCAGAACAACCTCTAGAAGCAGATACTTCCCTGAAATATCTACACTCATGCTCATAAACTGAGGATAATTCCAGAATGTTGTGCCACACAACGTGGCACTACATAAAACTGGCGCTAATAGCATAGGCAAATAGGGAACACACACGACACAGATCTGTAAGCCCACGGTATTGGTGATAAGTTGAGAAAACCGTCCCGAATCACATGTGCTACAAAACGCCACTGTTTCCTGCGCATGCACCCCGACATCAATATGGGATATGATCACCATGCACACGTACACAGGCCGCACAACGGGTTGGCATACTCTGGATCGGTGGTCCAGCAGCTGCTGGTATATAGCCTCCCATTCTTACACCAGTGCCTGTCGGAGCTCCTGAAGTGTCGTAGGGGTTTGAAGACGTGCAGTGATACTGCGATCGAGAGCATCATAGACGTACTCGATGGGGTTTAGGTCTGGAGAACAGGCAGGGCACTCCATTCGCCTGATATCTTATGTTTCAAGGTACTCCTCCACGATGGCAGCTTGGTAGGGCCATGCGTTTTCATGCATCAAGAGGAAGATGGGACCAATGCACCCCTGAAAAGGCGGACATACTAGTGCAAAATGACGTCCCGATACACCTGACCTGTTACAGTTCCTCTGTCATAGACACGTAGGTGTGTACGTGCACCAATCATAAATCACCCCACACTATCAAACCACGACCTCCATCAGGTCGCTTTCAACGACATTAAGGGGTTGGTATCTGGTTCAAATGGTTCAAATGGCTCTGAGCACTATGGGACTTAACATCTATGGTCATCAGTCCCCTAGAACTTAGAACTACTTAAACCTAACTAACCTAAGGACATCACACACATCCGTGCCCGAGGCAGGATTCGAACCTGCGACCGTAGCAATCGCGCGGCTCCGGTCTGAGCGCCTAGAACCGCTAGACCACCGCGGCCGGCGGTTGGTATCTGGTTCCTGTTTCACGTCAGATGAAAACCTGGCGAGAATCACTGTTCAGACTATATCTGGACCCGTCCGTGAACATAACCTGGGAGCACTGTTCCAATGATCATGTACTGCGTTCTTGACATCAGGCTTTACGGGCTCTCCTGTGACCAGGGGTCAGTGGAATGTACCTTCCAGGTCTCCGGGCGAATAAACCATGTCGGTTCAGTCGTCTGTAGGCTGTGTGTCTGGAGACAAGTGTTCCAGTGGCTGTGGTAAGGTCCCAAGCAAGGCTACCTGCAGTACTCCGTGGCCGTCAGCAGGCACTGATGGTGAGATATCGGTCTTCTTGTGGTGTTGTATACTGTGGACGTCGCGTACTGTAGCGCCTGGACACGTTTCCTGTCTGCTGGAATCGTTGCCATAATCTTGAGATCACACTCTGTGGCACACGGAGGGCGCATGCCATGACCTGCTGTGTTTGACCAGCCTCCAGTCGCCCTGGTATTCTACCCCTCATAACGTCATCAATATGTGTTCTTTGAGCCATTCTCAACCCACAGTAACCATTATCACGTCTGAAAACGTCTGCACACTTACTCGCTGCACTGTACTCTGACATGCACCAACACATCTCTGCGTATGTGGACTGCTGCCAGGGCAACCGTGCGACGACCGCAGGTCAAATGCACCGCATGGTCGTACCCCGAGGTGATTTAAACCCGCAAACCGCCCACCAGAGATTTGTTTTATCATGTATCAGTATTATCCTTAATTTATGAGCATGAGTGTATGAGTAAGCATACGGATCGATCTGATTTCGAATTACCACGTAAAATTAATTGCGGTTAAGGCAGATGTCAGACTGAGATTAATAGCAAGAATCCTTGGAAAATGTAGTCCGTTAACAAGGTAAGTACTTAACAAAACGCTCGTTCTACCAATAATTATGGGACTGTCAAAGGAAATATAGAAGATTCAAAGAAGAGCAGCTTGTTTCGTTATGTGTTCATTTCGTAAGCATGAAAGCGCCACACAAATGATTAACAAACTGCAGTGGCAGACGCTACAAGTGAGGCGATCTGCAACACGGTATGGTTTATTGTTAAAGTTCGGAGAGCGTACTTCCTAGAAGAGTCCACAAATATTTTACTCCCTCCAACATGTTCCTCGCGAAAAGTTCATAGAAAATTGCAGATATTCGAGGCCACACGAAGGCTTAGCAGAAATCTTTCTTCCCGTGAAAAATTAGCGACCAGAACAAAAAAGTATCGAAGTGACAGCGGTATAAAAAATATCTCCGGAGTGTAGGTGGATTTAGATATAGATCGTGATTTTGCTAGATAAACAATCTAGGCATTCGGCTGATTAGATGTTGCACAAGGCGAGAGGAGGATCTAAATTTCATCACTGCGAAATATGATCCAGTATTTTGACCACGGCATCATATAGCCAGCAGCACGCAGAACCAACGTTTTGTAGCTGAATGCCATTCTTGGTTGCTCTCTACCAAATGTACCGTTGTGAGGCTTTGATATAATACGTAAGTGACTTAGTAAATGGAAGGATTACCGTTAGTATTCGTAGAGAAAGAAACATTATCGAACGTGTGAGAGAGAGACTCCGGGAGCCGGTGATTTTTCTTGTTTGTTTATTTATTTGTATTGAACATAATTAGAATCGCATATCGTTCAGTGTCGTCCATTTCGTATTTTATATCTTTGCGAAATATACATCGCATTTTATAAGTAATAAAAATTACTTGATTGCGTAGCTTTAATGTTTTTATGTAATCAAAGAAATTATTTTTGAATCATCACTATAGAGCCAAAGAAACTCGTACACCTGTCTAGTATTGTGTAGGGCTCCCGCGAGCGCGCAGAGAGGTAGCAACATCACATGGAATGGACTCGACTAATATCTGAAGCAGTGCTGGAGGGAACTGACACCATGAATCCTGCAGGGCTGTCCATAATCCGTAAGAGTACGAGGGAGTAGAGATCTCTTCTGAACAGCACGTTACAAGGCATCCCAGCTATGTTCAATAAAGTTCATGTCTGGGGAGTTTGGTGTTTAAACTCAAGCAATTGTTCCTTGAATGACTCGGTAGCAATTCAGAAGGTGTGGGATGTCTCATTGTCCTGCTGGAATTGCCAAAGTCCGTCGGACATGAACAGGTGCAGTGATCAGACAGGATGCTTACGTACGTGTCACCTGTCAGACTCGTATCTAGACGTATCAGGGGTCCCATATCACTCCAACTGCACACGCCTCATGCCATTAAAGATCCTCAATAAGCTTGAACAGCGTCCTGCACACATTCTGGGTCCATGGGTTCATGAGATGGTTTCCATCCCCGTACACGTCCATCCGCTCGATATAATTTGAAACGAGACTCGTCCGATCAGGCAACATGTTACCAGTCGTCAACAGTCCAATGTCCGTATTGACGGGCCCAGGCGAGGCGTAAAGGTTTGTGTCGTGCAGTGATCGACGGTACACGAGTAGCCCTTCGGCTCCGAAAGCCCATATCGATAATGTTTTGTTGAATGGTTCGCACGCTAACGCACCTAGCACTACAATCAGCAGCGATTCTCATCAGTCGTCGTTGGTCCCATTCTTGAAGAATCTCTTTCCGGTCGCTGTGATGTCGGAAATTCGATGTTTTATCGGATTCGTGAGATTCACGGTATACTCATGAAATGGTCGTATGGAAAATTCCCGTCTCATCGCTACTTCGGAGATGCTGTGTGGCACCGGTCGTGCGCCAACTATAACACAATACGTTAAAATATATTTTATGATATTGATTAATTTTAATTAATTTACTATTTTGTCAGATTAATGTGTTGAATTTAGAATTCATTTATGTAGATTTTTTCTTGATAACCTGTCATTATAGCAGCGGTAACCGATCTAACAACTGTGCCAGACACTTGTCTTATATAGGCGTTGCTGACCGCAGCGCCGTATTCTGCCTGTTTATATATCTCTGTATTTGAACATGCATGCCTATGCCGGTTTCTTTGGCGCTTCAGTGTAAACAGAATTTTTATATTCCGTCGACGAAGTATGGAAGCGATGTTCGCCTTTTCTTACCTTTCTTCAGGAAATCACTTCTTCTAGAGCTATGAAATAAATCTCTGTTATTTCTTTTTATTTTTACTACCACGTCCCTCCATTTCACATAACACATCAAGAATGTTTGAGAAAAAAGGTGAAATAAACATTGAAAGTTTCATTTTTGCTAATAATATTGTTTAGACTGGAGGATAACTATGAAGAACAAAAGTGTTTCGTAGGTTACGCTTCCGTCTATATACCTTCACTCAGTGACGGTTCACCGTTTCCGGTCTGTGGTGAAATTTAATAGGACAGTGTTTGTGTGTGTGTTTGTGTGTGTGTGTGTGTGTTTATGTGTGTGTTTGTGTGTGTGAGAGAGAGAGAGAGCGGGAGAGAGAGAGAGAGAGAGGGGGGGGGGGGAGCGGTGGGAAAGAGAGAGAAAGAGTACGTGTGTGTAGTTTCACAGAAATACTACCACCTCGTGGGCGTACTTCCCATGAGTAAAGGGTGAACGGGGTAATTTTCTCATTACTTTTGCGTGAGAAGGGTATTGGGTGCTAGGTTCTTTCGTCGTCCTAAGCTGTTGGTTTCTTTATTACATTTCATTTAATGTTAAATACTGTTACAGCTGTGCTGGGCGCTGTGGTCGAGCGGTTTTTGCTCGAGTATCATGTCGTTTTTGGAAACCCAGAATCTACTCTGTAGGAATCAACATGGATTCCGGAAACAGCGATCGTGTGAGACCCAACTCGCTTTATTTGTTCATGAGACCCAGAAAATATTAGATACAGGCTCCCAGGTAGATGCTATTTTCCTTGACTTCCGGAAGGCGTTCGATACAGTTCAGCACTGTCGCCTGATAAACAAAGTAAGAGCCTACACAATATCAGACCAGCTGTGTGGCTGGATTGAAGAGTTTTTAGCAAACAGAACACAGCATGTTGTTATCAATGGAGGGACGTCTAGAGACGTTAAAGTAACCTCTGGCGTGCCACAGGGGAGTGTTATGGGACCATTGCTTTTCACAATATATAGAAATGGCCTAGTAGATGGTGTCGGAAGTTCCATGCGGCTTTTCGCGGATGATGCTGTAGTATACAGAGAAGTTGCAGCATTAGAAAATTGTAGCGAAATGCAGGAAGATCTGCAGCGGATAGGCACTTGGTGAAGGGAGTGGCAACTGACCCTTAACATAGACAAATGTAATGTACTGCGAATACATACAAAGAAGGATTCTTTATTGTATGATTATATGATAGCGGAACAAACACTGGTAGCAGTTACTTCTGTAAAATATCTGGGAGTATGCGTGCGGAACGATTTGAAGTGGAATGATCATATAAAGTTAATTGTTGGTAAGGCGGGTGCCAGGTTGAGATTCATTGGGAGAGTCCTTAGAAAATGTAGTCCATCAACAAAGGAGGTGGCTTACAAAACACTCGTTCGACCTATACTTGAGTATTGCTCAACAGTGTGGAATCCGTACCAGATCGGGTTGACGGAGGAGATAGGGAAGATCCAAAGAAGAGCGGCGCGTTTCGTCACAGGGTAATTTGGTAACCGTGATAGCGTTACGGAGATGATTAGCAAACTCAAGTGGCAGACTCTGCAAAAGAGGCACTCTGCATCGCGGTGTAGCTTGCTCGCCAGGTTTCGAGAGGGTGCGTTTCTGGATGAGGTATCGAATATATTGCTTCCCCCTACTTATACCTCCCGAGGAGATCACGAATGTAAAATTAAGAGAGATTCGAGCGCGCACGGAGGCTTTCAGACAGTCGTTCTTCCCGCGAACCATACGCGACTGGAACAGAAAAGAGAGGTAATGACAGTGGCACGTAAAGTGCCCTCCGCCACACACCGTTGGGTGGCTTGCGTAGTATAGATGTAGATGTAGATGTAGGTTCTAGGCTCTACAGTCCGGAACCGCGCTGCTCTTACGGTAGCTGGTTCGAATCCTGCCTCGGGCATAGTTGTGTGTGATGTCCTTATGTTAGTTACGTTTAAGTAGTTCTAAGTCTAGGGGACTGGTGACCTCAGATGTTAAGTCCCATAGTGGTCAGAGCCATTTGAACAATTTTTTATTTTTTTGTGTTACAGCTGACTTTAACTTTCTGTAGCACAATGTTGCATTACTTTTTCTTATTTTTTGTTTATAAACTTACATTACTTTATGCCTTGCCACATCTCAGGGACGACAGAACTCACATAATATAGATACGATTGGTTTCCTGGTGGTCTCTATGTGCAGTTACTGATGGAGATCCCTGTTCCTTGCCGGTATAGATGCTCCAAGGATTAACTGTAGGCATCAGTGTTGTAGGATTTGCAGCGGTATGAGATTGCTGCTACAGATAATCTACCAGGTGGAGTACCTATACAAGATTGACGGCACGATCGTTGTTCGGTAGAGGCGTAGTTTGTCACTCACATTCAGATGTTGGCTCGACAGCAGTGAAGCAGTTTCATTTTCCTGAACATAGTTCTTAAAGAGGGGTGTCCAGCTCAGTATCATTCGCACGTATTTCATCTGATTTGATAAAGGAAGTGCGATGTTTTGCAGTGTGAGACGATCTTTGAGTTCGAACTGACGACGAGTAAGGGTAATGGTCTGCGTCTTCTCCGCATTCAGGGTAATTCGGCTGGCCACTGACCGCAACTGAACGAGTGGAAGCTGCTGCTGGAGGCCCCATACCACTGTATCGACTCTGCGGCTGCTGGTAATGATGACTGAATCGTCCGCGAATTGCGCAAGGACGACTTGTGGAAATAACGACGTAAGACACTTATCGCATTTGCATGAAAAGCGAGGTTACGTCCGATAGATATGCAACGCACTTAACGTACAGGTAACGCAGTTACGAACTTAGCCGATCAATGTTGCTGTAAAGCTACCGTAGTCTACGCTTACTTATGGCAGTTTTACAACTCCAGTCCTTCTTCCAATACATGAGCATTGCAAACTGTCGTCGTAGAATTTTGCACAAGAGAAATGACGGCGTAGTATCGAGTAACTGACAACGAGAGAGATACACAACAGTTTAGACATAGAGTACATTAACGAGCTTCCGAAATGTCTTCCCGGCCTTCGCGCCGACCGTAAAAAAAGTGCCGTAAATAAAGCCGCGCAGCGCTCTTCTGTCCGTGCGATCGCGAGGACCAGGCAGAGAGGGCTGCGCGGCCGGGACGGGTCGGTACTGCAGTTTACGGCAGCTTAAGAGCCCGTAACGCTGCCGCCCCACGTAAAGTTGCCGTATTAAAAAAACGTCCGGCTACCGGGCGCCAGGATGCGTATTTTCGCTGTTTCTGTAAAGCTGAAGTTAGTTTATCCTCATAAATTTCCAGCTGCAACTTGGACAGGACTATAGCGTCGCCATAAAAAATTGTACCGTTAGCGGCGGCAATGGAAATTACGTGCTCTGTTGCGCGTGCTGGAGTTCCCGAGCCGACAATCACGGAACAGCAGAGTTACACGATACGCGAAGTATTCGTGTTAACTCGCAAACTAAGGTGTTCAACGGGACCACATGAGGGCGATTACAGCAGTACATTCACTGCAGCGTGAGTCAAGAAAATTACACTGCCGGAAGAAGAATTATAATACCCACAGAGCGTTTCCAAGTTATACCAAATCAATACATACTGACTATCTTGCTTACGGCGAATGCCCGGATGGCTTCTTCGAGCTTGTGCTCCGTCTCTAAACCCTCGTTGTCGATGGGACGTTAAATATCAGTCTACTCCTCCTCCTCTTCCGTGTGGACTGTCGACCTCTACATCAAAACTCCGTAACCCACGTAATAGGGTGTGGTGAAGGGTACATCGTGTACCAGTAACTGGTACGTCTTTCCTGTTGCACTCGCAATTAGCGCGTGGGAAGAATGATCAGTAAAAACCTTTCTAAAGCCAAGATCGCATAAATATTTCTCTGTTTACAACGACCGGTTTCGACAGAATTTGCGGTCATCATCAGATCTTCAGAAATTTTTGTTATAAAACGTGTTCATTTTGAGTTGCAAGATAGTGGGTGGGACGAGAAGAGCCCTTAACTTGTCCACCTCATTCGGCGAGAAACTATTCCCTCAGTTTTTCTTCTGAGATTACAACAGAGAACAGGTTCGCGTAACTTCTAGTGTGGTGTGCAGTCAACAAAGCCTCAGACCCTGGATTATTAACCATATGAGAATTATCACTCGAGAGATCCTAAAGCGGACATGAAAATCCATGTTTAAATACACTTAAATTATTGTTATAGAAACTTCAGATCTCTATGAACTATTCACGTGATTATCATGTCCATATCTTTGTTAGTTTCGATCTTGGAGCACCAAGATGAAAGGATCTTATGTGTATTATAGTCTGCAGCTCTGTTTCCACACTGCTTAACAGTCCAATAAGAACGTAATAATGTCCTCACCACTTCTTGAAACGACGTTTTAAGTATATCAAAGTACGAATACTACTTCATTTTCTAGCTGTCAGTGCATGACGGAAGTGAATTGATATTACTCACGCTCCAACAAGTGCATATGGTACAATGAGACATTTCAGGTAACTTATTTCATTGAATCTACATGTTCAGGATAGTAACGGAAAGACGTAGTGTTGTTGAAAAATATTCTCTCCAGAAATACGCCCACATTCTTCTAGTGACGCATTTCTGTAATCTTTCTCAGTCTGAATATTTCATTTTTATTAGTTTTATAATGTATTTCAGAATCTTTCTCTTTCAGGAAGGACGACTTCGGTGGGAGCACTGAAACATATAACGTACTCTGTGCTTTTGCATACAATACTTTTGGTCTTCTTTACTGCTCATACTCTGCGTGACAAAACAAAAGTGAAACATCCAGAAAGGGAGAAGGAAAAGAGTTGACACTTCACGGGTTGATAGGGTGATGGATGAACCGTGGACCTTGCCGTTGGTGTGGTGGAGGCTTGCGTGCCTCAGCGATACAGATAGCCGTACCGTAGGTGCAACCACAACGGAGGGGTATCTGTTGAGAGGCCAGACAAACGCGTGATTCCCGAAGAGGGGCAGCAGGCTTTTCAGTAGTTGCAGGGGCAATAGTCTGGAAGATTTACTGATCTGGCCTTGTAACACTAACCAAAACGCCTTGCTGTGGTGGTACTGCGAACGGTTGAAAGCAAAGGGAAACTACAGCCGTAATTTTTCAAGGGCATGCAGCTTTACTGTACGGTTAATGACGATGGCGTCCTCTTGGGTAAAATATTCTGGAGATAAAATAGTCCCCCATTCGGATCTCCGGGCGGGGACTACTCAAGAGGGCGTCGTTATCAGGAGAAAGAACTACGGATCGGAGCGTGGAATGTCAGATCCCTTAATTGGGCAGAAAATTTAAAAAGGGAAATGGATAGGTTAAAGTTAGATATAATAGGAATTAGTGAAGTTCGCTGGCAGGAGGAACAAGACTTTTGGTAAGGCAAATACAGGGTTATAAATACAAAGTCAAAAAGGGATAATGCAGGAGTCGGTTTAATAATGAATAACAAAACAGGAATGCGGGTAAGCTACTACAAACAGTATAGTGAACGCATTATTGTGGCCAAGATGGACACGAATCCCACGCCTACTACAATAGTACAAGTTAATATGCCAAATAGCTCTGCAGATGACGAAGAAATTGAAGAAATGTATGATGAAATAAAAGAAATTATTCACATAGTGAAGGGAGACGAAAATTTAATAGTCATGGGTGTCTGGAATTCGGTAGTAGGAAAAGAGAGAGAAGGACACGTAGTAGGTGAATATGGATTGGCACTAAGAAATGAAAGAGGAAGCCGCCTGGTAGAATTTTGCACAGAACACAACTTAATCATAGCTAACACTTGGTTCAAGAATCACAAAAGAAGGTTGTATACATGGAAGAAGCCTGGAGATACTGACAGATTTCAGATAGATTATATAATGGTAAGACACAGATTTAGGAACCAGGTTTTAAATTGTAAGACATTTCCAGGGGCAGATGTGGACTCTGACCACAATCTATTGGTTATGAACTGTAGATTAAAACTGAAGAAACTGCAAAAAGGTGGGAATTTGAGGAGATGGGACCTGGATGAACTGACTAAACCAGAGGTTGTACAGAGTTTCAGGGAGAGCGTAAGGGAACAAATGGCAGGAATGGGGGAAAGAAATACCGTAGAAGAAGAATGGGTAGCTTTGAGGGATGAAGTAGTGAAGGCAGCAGAGGATCAAGTAGGAAAAAAGACGAGGGCTAGTAGAAATCCTTGGGTAATAGAAGAAATATTGAATTTAATTGAAGAAAGGAGAAAATATAAAAATGCAGTAAATGAAGCAAGCAAATAGGAATACAAACGTCTCAAAAATGAGATCGACAGGAAGTGCAAAATGGCTAAGCAGGGATGGCTAGAGGATAAATATAAGGATATAGAGGATTATCTAACTACGGGTAAGATAGATACTGCCTACAGGAAAATTAAAGAGGCCTTTGGAGAGAAGAGAACCACTTGTATGAATATCAAGAGCTCAGATGGCAACCCAGTTCTAAGCAAAGAAGGGAAGGCAGGAAGGTGGAAGGAGTATATAGAGGGTCTACTATACAAGGGCGATGTATTTGAGGACAATATTAAGGAAATGGAAGAGAATGTAGATGAAGATGAAATGGGAGATAAGGTACTGCGTAAAGAGTTTAACAGAGCACTGAAAGACCTGAGTCGAAACAAGGCCCCGGGAGTAGACAACATTCCATTAGAACTACTGACGGCCTTTGGAGAGCCAGTCCTGACAAAACTCTACCATCTGGTGAGCAAGATGTGTGAGACTGGCGAAATACCCTCAGACTTCAAGAAGAATATAATAATTCCAATCCCAAAGAAAGCAGGTGTTGGCAGATGTGAAAATTACCGAACTATCAGTTTAATAAGTCACAGCTGGAAAATACTAACGCGAATTCTTTACAGACGAATGGAAAAACTAGTAGAAGCCGACCTTGGGGAAGATCAGTCTGGATTCCGTAGAAATATTGGAACGCGTGAGGCAATACTGACCCTACGACTTATCTTGAAAGCTAGATTAAAGAAAGGCAAACCTACGTTTCTAGCATTTGTAGACTTTGAGAAAGCTTTTTACAATGTTGACTGGAATACTCTCTTTCAAATTCTGAAGGTGGCAGGGGTAAAATATAGGGAGCGAAAGGCTATTTACAATTTGTACAGAAAGCAGATGGCAGTTATAAGAGTCGATGGGTATGAAAGGGAAGCAGTGGTTGGGAAGGGAGTGAGATAGGGTTGTAGCCTCTCCCCTATGTTATTCAATGTGTATATTGAGCAAGCAGTGAAGGAAACAAAAGAAAAATTCGGAGTAGGTATTAAAATTCATGGAGAAGAAATAAAAACTATGAGGTTCGCCGATAACGTTGTAATTCTGTCAGAGGCAGCAAAAGACTTGGAAGAACAGTTGAACGGAATGGATAGTGTCTTGATAGGAGGATGTAAGATGAACATCAACAAAAGCGAAACGAGGATAATGGAATGTAGTCGAATTATGTCGGGTGATGCTGAGGGTACAAGATTAGGAAATGAGACACTTGAAGTAGTGAAGGAGTTTTGCTATTTGGGGAGTAAAATAACTGATGATGGTAGAAGTAGAGAGGATATAAAATGTAGACTGGCAATGGGTAAGAAAGCGCTTCTGAAGAAGAGAAATTTGTTAACATCGAGTATAGATTTAAGTACAAAATTGTTAAGGCCTTCGTGGCCACTTGTTGACAAACTGCCTATTGGCTTCTGTCTCGGGTTCTTCGGCCGACGTTCGTCGGCCGAAGAACTCGAGACAGAAGCCAATAGATAGATTTAAGTGTCGGGAAGTCGTTTCTGAAAGTATTTGTATGGAGTGTAGCCATGTATGGAAGTGAAACATGGACGATAAATAGTTTAGACAAGAAGAGAATAGAAACTTTCGAAATGTGGTGTTACAGTAGAATGCTGAAGATTAGATGGGTAGATCATATAACTAATGAGGAGGTATTGAATAGAATTGGAGAGAAGAGAAGTTTGTGGCACAACTTGACTAGAAGAAGGGATCGGTTGGTAGGACATGTTCTGAGGCATCAAGGGATCACCAATTTAGTATTGGAGGGCAGCGTGGAGGGTAAAAATCGTAGATGCAGACCATGAGATGAATACACCAAGCAGATTCAGAAGGATACAGGTTGCCGTAGGTACCATGAGATGAGGAAGCTTGTACAGGATAGAGTAGCATGAAGAGCTGCAGCAAACCAGTCTCAGGACTGAAGACCACAACAACAACAACACAACAACGCTATTGCAATGGTTAGAAAATCTAATCATTTTTACAAAGAACTTAACAATACGAGTTCACTTATCGTTACGACCTCGGTGCATGCATTTTTCGGGTGGGAAGCGCGCCATGTAGCCGTTGTATCCTCTCCATAGGCAAGATGGCAAATAACTATTGTAAATGATCCTTGATACCCTCAACAGTGACGCTGGGGCTGATTTGACGTCCGAGTGGTCCCATACATGTCCTTTTCGAGACAGATTTGAGAATTTTACTGTCCACAGAACTACCTCAACATCAAGTAGAGAGCTCATAGAGATGCGTCCATATATGAGCATGCTTTGTCCTGTTGAAAAATGGCAGCACTATTCTGTCGCATGGGAGGTATCACATGAAGATCGTTGTGCTGTTAGAATTTCCTCAGTCACTACCAGTTAAGACCAGAAATCATACCCGATGGCTTCACACACCATGACACCAGCCGTAACACCTCTGTGATTTTTCAGAATACTGGACGAGATTGCTATTCGCCGCTGCAAAAAATACGACGCCGTTCACCAGTAGTCCATACATCCCTGGCGCTGCGCCACTCAAGACGCTCCTGTTTGTGTTATGGTGTTACCGGCAGCCTATGCCCTCCAAGTGCCTGGGTAGTGAATTACAGGTGAAACACAAAATGTATTATCGTGCATCCCAGCAATACCGTTCTAATCAGAGATGATACCATATCTGGACAAAAAGGCAATACAAACTGACGTAACATTCATACGTTAACATGATTGTCACTACTCATCAACAACTTCAATATGAACCCGCAATGGTTAAGTCTGTATTTTCTTTACTAGAATGAATTACTAACAGGGGAATGAACCGATCAATTAGTCACTTTTATTTCTTACCCCATAACAATAGTGAAAGTCACATGTAATTGTAAAGGAAAAAACTATGTTTTCTTGCTGTGTTTTCAGGTTTATAGCTCATTTGGTGATACTAATTATGGAAATTGAAATCATATAGCAGCAAGTCCATTATTATAGTAGTACCTGAGCAGAGATGTGTGAACACATAAAATACGATACTGATCAGTCTCCATATAAAAATCAGTTCACGAAGTGCATGCGATACGCAGATCCTAGACTGCGTTTGTAAAGTAGAAGTTTCACTCTGAAATGTGGAAACTATGCCGACATTCAGAGTTATGCAGTTATGTAATATGCTCTGTAAAAGAGATGGAGTTATGATACGGTTAGCAAGTAAAGCTGTAGTCAACTGAAAGATTGGTTTGAGCAGTGCATTGTTTTCATAGGTTAACCTTATAGGATGTGGCATGCCTTTGCCTTTCTCCGACCATCGATCTGATTTATCCAGCCAGTTTTAGGGGACTATCCAGTTCATGAATAAACAGTATATGCAGAATCAAATACATGTATGTAATAAGATATGTGAGGTCTGTCCTTTCGTACATGACCAAACGAACAGACACCTTTTTGACCCTGCAGCCACTATGAATCAGGACACAAAGGAGTGAAAGACATTAGCTGCCAGTGGGCATCGATTTATATCAATGGGGCAAGTCAGAAGTTTATACCAGACCGGGGTTCGAACCCAGGTGTTCGACCCACAAGGCAGATGCGGTCACCACTACGTCATTCGTACACAGTGGTCAGTCTTGATTCATAGTGGCTGCAGCCACTACATGTATTAAGGAGATGACGGTCCATCCCTTCAGTGGAGATGCACACCAAACTCGAAATAGGCGGGATGCCACGAGTAAAGTGGCTAACGAACAGGGACACTACATCAATAGTGTGTGGTGTAAGTCCAGAATCTGGGTCTGACGGGAGGCATGCTAGGTTAGTCCCTGTGGTTGTGGTGGTCACTATGTCTGGATGGCGTAGTAGATAGTGCTTTTGCCTAGCCTAGTACGCAGGAGACCTGGGTTCGAATCCCAGTCTGCCACGAATTTTCAACTTGCCCCATTCATATAAATCAATGAAGCAGTTAATGTCTTTATTTCCTTCGTATCTTGATGAATGATATCTCTGCAATGAAATAAATAAATTACACTTGTTGTGAATCACATTAAATGTAAATTACCTATGGAGACATCTGAATCGTCAGTACCGTCGCAACCGAAGGTGCTCCGTCATCGGCTCAAGAAAATTATTTGGTTTCAGAAGTTTCACTGATTTTCGTTAGTATATCTCTTAAGAAACCTTCAGAAAGTCTTACAACAAATTTCCAAATTTTACTTAGTTTAATACAACTTATAGTATTGACTTTTCACCTTCTGTGTGGATAACAGCTGAATTTGTTTCAACAATTACACTCTTTATGATGCAAAAATTAACAGAAATGTCAGTTTGAAAAAATACTCTCCTGGTCAAAACAGCAAAAGCAATCCTAGGATTGAAAGTCGGGATGGTAACGGAATGACCTTGAATAATTTACAGAATCGACCATATTTGTTTGGAATGAATTGTTTTTGGCTCTTTAAGGCGATAGGGAGCAGTTTGAAGACATTTCATCTCTAGAAGCGGAGTGCGGGGTGATAGAAGAGTTTAATAATGGATAAACATGAGGTGCTAAAAATACCGGTAACTCGTTTCTTCCCTGGTGAAGAGTAGTAATTTTCTGCAACGAATAACTGGGCAATGATAGAAGCAAATAATCCCAATAAATATACGTCTAGAATCCAGTCGTTTCCCCGATACGACGTATTGCGATTGAGTTCGTCAATACCTTGTAACAAACTCTCTGATGCTCCAAAGTGCAGTTATCGACTTGAGAAACAACACATTGCAAGAAGTTTTCCATACGGCTGCCGTTCATTTGAAGACAGTTTCAGCATGACTGCTCATCGCTACCCGTACAGGTTCAAAAATCCCAGGCGTGTTCAGAATGCCTTTACAACGTATCCACAATGTGCTTCTGGAGTTCATCGAAACTATCAAACAGGGCTGGAATACACCAAAACCATTAAATATCACCACATAAGATCTAAGGGGCTCGTTACGGGATCTAAGACGCCATTGTAGTAATGAGCCACGACCGACACACTTGCTGTCGAAGATTCGTGTTTCGTATTCGCAAACAGCCACAGGATACTGTGATTGCACCATTTATGCATTCTTTCACATTATCGAAATAGTGGATTACCTTGCGCAGCAGGCAACATAGGTAAACACTGGCAGTAATTAAGTCAGGTAACCAAACTTGCCATATAGGGAAAATCAATGGTTTCCGTATCTGTGTACATTTCCTTGTTTCATTATCCTCCGTAACTTATAATATTTAAACAGCCTGTAAAATGATCTTTGAATATTTGTGGTAGACAGGGATTCGAACACAGATTTTTTTCTTATCGCGAGCTGTCGCCTTAAACATTAGTCTAACTGAGCACACCTCCAGATATGACACATAGATATACCACAGCTCCATACCATAACAATGCTGGAAAGGGAGAGTTTATTGTATGTATTTGCAGTTTTTAGTTACGGAAATCAGTGGTCGGGTTTTAATGCGGAACCCGTTGTAAAATTAAGAGTTTTGCAATGAGGAGTGATGAGATCCTTCTTCGCAAATTCCACCAAAGACAGAAAAAAAACGAAAAATAGATAAGAGACAACTTCAGGGCAATCATGTATATGAAATGGAGGTGGAAAGGACAACTGGCACTGCATACTAATACATTTAGACCAGAGAACGTAAACAAACATTGTGGCTGTTGTTGTGGTCTCCAGTTCTAAATGTGGAGTGATGCGGCTCTCGACACTAGTCTATCCTGTGCAAGCTTCTTCAACTCTGAGTAACTACTGCATCCTTCGTCCATTTGAACCTGTTAACTGTATTAATATCCCGGTCTTCTCCTCAAATTTTACCGACCATACTTCCCAACATCACCAAACTGACGATTCCTTGATGACTTATAATTTATACTATCTACCGAAAAGTTCCTTTAGTGGAGATTCATAGAAATTTACTTCGTCCCCGGTTAGTTAGTTAATCAGTTACATCGAAATGATCCGCAACGAGTCATCTTACTGGATACGTATACTTGATTAGTATTAATGTTAATGAATTTATTTGTATAGTCCTTTCTTTAATATAAATTTGTCCATGGAAAAGAAGACGTTTTCCAAGAGAAATGATTTTAAGTTAGCTTTATAACTCGCTTTGCTACCTGTCACTCATTTTATATTATTAACAAAATGATCAGAACATTTTATTGCTGCATGTTGAACACTGCCAACATTAATAATGGGTAACAGAGATCAGTATTACCTCCACTGTTGTAGGAATGGACATCAATTTTCTTCTCAAATTGTGTTCCATCAGCGAATACATGTAGTGCGATGGTGCAGTTAAAGTGCCCAACTTCTTGAAAAGGTACCTACATGATGAAGTTGAGTCAACACGCTTTTAATCAGTCCTTTTGTTCCAAGTGATGAGTTGTCACAGAAAATTAAGCCATTGATGTTATTGAGTGGAAACATGCAAAATATGTCAGAAGATCGAATCGTTTATTTCCAAGACCAGCAATTGTACGAAGAGCAAAAGTAAGTGGACTTAATTGTCTGAGGAGCTCAGTAGTATGCTTGTCCCAGTTCAATATGTCATCAGTACGTCTACCCAAAAGTTTGGAGCGTTCTGCCCTGTTTATTGACTCCTGTTCATGAGCTACATGAAGCGTTGGTATGACTGTTTGTTGTACAGATCTGAAAATAAATTGTTTTTCTCAAAATTTAGCGAGGGTTCATTTCCGTTTCAGTTATTCCTCATTAGTTATTCGACCTAAACCCACCTAAACATCAGCATTATTCTCTACCGCCATCTTTCAGAAGCCTCTGAAATGCTTATTGTCCACGTTTCAATTCCGTACAGGAGCACATTCTGGACAAATACCTTGAAAAAGACTTTCTAATATTTAAATTTTTGTTAGATATTAACAAATTCTCCTTTTCCAGAATTGTTAATTCGCCTTTTTCAGAATTTTTTGTTCATTTTATTGCCAGTCTGCGTGTTATAGTCTCTCCTTGTTGGTCATCATCAGTCATTTTGCTACCGAAATACCAAAATCATGTCTAATTTCCTGATATAACTCCATCAGCTTCGATTGATTGAATTCAACTACATTCCATTACTCGTTTCGTTTTTGTCGTTTGGTCGTTGTTTACGTGACGATATGTGTGGTGCCGCAAGTCAAAGTGAAGTTAGACCAAAAACATTAATGCCACGTGCAAAAATATCTGAATGTCGACAACACTCCCAGATGTAAGTGGAAATCAAATAAAATCCAACCACTAACATTGGAAATGAATGAAACGAAACGCGTGTAGTAAAATAAATAAGCATTTTTTGTATTTCCAAAAGCTATTTGAAATACCCTAAATACTTTTACAGCAACTACGGACGCTGCTGCCACACATTAATGGTGTGTAATACAGCGTCTTTCGCTCTGCGCCTCTCCATTTGCGTGCAGTTTCCTCCTCGAGTAACTATGTCATTTCAGTAGGGCGGCACGCGACCGGAATGTCCGTATCGGCGGGAGTTAATTTCGCACACAATCACGGGCAGGGGTGCGCTGTTTAAGCCTGTCACGCAGATTGATTCCCCCCAGCATTAGGGCCGCGGCGTGGCGTGCGTCCCGTCTGGTTTGTTTGGTCGCCGCGCCACGCCGCGTCGGTCGATAGCAGTGGCGTGCCGCCGGGGTGTTACGGCCGGCCGCCGGGTCCTCCACTTCGACAGCTGCGGCCACGGAAGAGGAGAGTTCACCAGAGAACAAGCGCTGCCACACACCATGGGGATGGCGGTGCAAAAATGGGGTACTTGTAATCGCAGTTACAGCTAAGGTTCAGGCACGTTATTAAAATTAAGTATATGAAAGAGAAAATTCGCTGATGACAATGTCATCATCCGTACGAATGAACCTGTACTACCGAACCTGTTGAATGAATAGTCTGATGCCCATAGAATATGGACTAAGAACAAGCTGTTACAAAAAGTCAGTATAAATTGAAAACTGAATAAATCACGGAATAATGTAGATAGAGAGGTACAAATGACACACATGCTTGGAATGACATGGGGTTTTATTAGAACCAAAAAAATACAAAAGTTCAAGAATGTCCGACAGATGGCGCTTCATCTGATAAGAATAGCAATAATTACCATAACAAAGTAAGACAATGCAAAGGTGATGTTCTTTACCGGAAATGCTCAATATGTCCACCATGATTCCACAACAATAACTGTAGTCGAGGAATAACGTTGTGAACAGCACTGTAAAGCATGTCCGGATTTATGGTGAGGCACTGGCATCGGATGTTGTCTTTCAGCATCCCTAGGGATGTCGGTCGATCACGATACACTTGCGACTTCAGGTAACCCCAAAGCCAATAATCGTACGGACAGAGATCTGGGGACATGGGAGGCCAAGCATGACGAAAGTGGCGGCTGAGCACACGATCATCACCAAACGACGCGCGCAAGAGATCTTTCACGCGTCTAGCAATATGGGGTGGAGCGCCATCCTGCATAAACATCGTACGCTCCAGCAGGTGTTTATCAGCCAGGCTGGGGATGATGCGATTCTGTAACATACCGGCGTATCTCTCACCCGTCACGGTAGCAGTTAAAAAACCAGAATCACGCATTTCCTCGAAGAAAAAAGGCCCGATAACGGTAGTTGTGGTAAATCCAACACATACCGTGAATCTCTCGTCGTGCAATGGAGATTCCACGACAGTTCTAGGATTTTCGGTAGCCCAAATTCTGCAGTTGTGGGCGTTGACAGACCCGCGGAGCTCGAAATTAACTTCGTCAAATGGTTCAAATGGCTCTGAGCACTATGGGACTCAACATCTTAGGTCATAAGTCCCCTAGAACTTAGAACTACTTAAACCTAACTAACCTAAGTACATCACATACAACCATGCCCGAGGCAGGATTCGAACCTGCGACCGTAGCAGTCCCGCGGTTCCGGACTGCAGCGCCAGAACCGCTAGACCACCGCGGCCGGCTTAACTTCGTCGGCCCACAACAAGTTACTTAACCAATCGTCATCTTCCGCCATCTTTTGAAACGCCCACACCGCAAATGCCTTCCGCTTCACTAAATCGCCAGGTAACAGTTCATGATGCCGATGGATTTTGTACGAATAGCATCAGAGGGTACGCCTGTGCCAACCAAACAGTAGTGTATTTAATGCCGGTGCGACGTGCTACTGCACGAGCGTTAACGTCCCCGTGCAGAGACGAACCCGCTACAGTCTCCATTTCTTCCTGAACTGTCTCAGCAGCATTACGCCTTGTGCTCGGTCGGCCACTACGGGGTCTAGCGTCTAAACAACCCGTGGCTTCGAACTTCGAAATCATTCTCGCCACAGGTGCATTTGTCACCGGACCTTTACGCGTTCGAATCCCCTTCTTATGGCGATAGGATCGTAACACTGAACTAACACATTCCCCATTCTGATAATACAGCTTCACTAAAAGCGCCTTTTCAGGTAACGTCAACATGCTGCGACTGCTGGCGCATCTGATTCTCTCTCTCATTACAGCTCCTTTTATACACGATTGTCATGCGCAGTCACTGACGTTTCGCTGTCCAGCGCCATCTGTCGGACATTTTGTGAACTTTGTTTTTTGTTGTTGTTGTTGTTCTAATAAAACCCCATGTCATTCCAAGCATGTGTGTCAATTTTTACCGCTCTATCTACATTATTCCGTGGTTTATTAAGTTTTCAAATTTATACTGACTTTTTGATCATCCTGTACGTATTATGCGTAAATGTAAAATTTTCTCACTCTTCAGTCAGCACCAAAACAAGGCAAGTGAAACCAATGACCCGTGTCGTAGTCAGACTGACAAACGGGCAGAAAGCCGACACTGCAAATAGCAGAGCGAATCAAGAAGACATTACCTCACTCCGCACGAGCAAGAAGACTGCATCGTAAACTCAGGAGCATGACCTCAGCAAGGAGGGGACGTAGTGTCATTCTTACAGCGCAGCCTGATTCCGAAAAAGAGATTAAAATTTCACAATAACATCTGTCAGCCTGCTGATATGGAGGGACGACAATAAGCTTGTGCTCTGAAAGCCATTCTTGTGAAACTGAGGGGTAATGAAGACCGCTGATGGGCGAGGGAACGTAGGTCAGTTTCGACCATCGCCGGTCAAGCATAGCGTCATTGTCTCCCACGAAAAATAATGAATACTCGTGCTTCTGAGCCGTTATAGTATTACGTTGCAAAGCACCAGCTCTGAGGCCCAATCTGTGATGTGCTGTTACCGTTCGTTAAGAAGATTTTCGCCCTCGAAACTGCTACCTGTCCTGTCTGCTGTACTTAGTCGTTGTCAGCTGCCGACTTTTCCACTACTGATGAGAAACTTCTACCTATGGCTTGCCGAGACAAACTGATGGTGTACGGCGCACCTGTTACAGTATTAAGGAGGTGTGGTAACCGCTGCCGTTACCGACTAACACTTACAAGCAGTCATCGACGTCTCTGGCCTTCCTTGGTAGAAGGGTTATGCTGCTGTTCATACACAGCTACTGAGAGATTACCTGAGCACACCCGTTAGAAATCCACGAGGTGCTCTGGCAATAAGCAATCGCTATCCTGAGCACCAATGCCTGCTGTAAGGGCTACACCGGCCACCAGCGATACCCGCACGTCCGACACCATGTTTACGGCAACGGACGCCGGAAGGACAAATGGTTCAAATAGCTCTGAGCACTATGGGACTTCACATCTGAGGTCATCAGTCCCCTAGACTTAGAACTACTTAAACCTAACTGACCTAAGGAGGCAGGATTGGAACCTGCGACCGTAGCAGCAGCGCGGCTCCAGACTGAAGCGCCTAGAACCGGAAGGACAACACCACCCAAAGACTGCTGACACAGCGTCAGCACACTCAGAGGCAGTGAGACGCACCACCGTACTCCTGGGCGGAGCCATAGAGAAAATTACACTATTGTAAACTTTAATGAAATAAGTTGTTGTTCCTTTGTCGTATCTTTATCGTTCAGCGACGCAACCGATCTTTTCCGCCACACTCCACACTTTGTCATCCCCATAACAGTGCAGGTCTCAATCCTGGCCCCTACAAAACTGAACAGAAATGAAGATGACGACGAATAGGTGAAGGTATTCTGCTACCTTGGAAGCAATTTGACTGGCGAATGGTTCAAATGGCTCTGAGCACTATGGGACTTAACAGCTGTGGTCATCAGTCCCCTAGAACTTAGAACTACTTAAACCTAACTAACCGAAGGACATCACACACATCCATGCCCGAGGCAGGATTCGAACCTGCGACCGCAGCAGTCGCGCGGTTCCGGACTGCGCGCCTAGAACCGCGAGACCACCGCGGCCGGCTTGACTGGCGAAGCAAGGACGACATAAAAAGCAGATAACCACAGGTGAAGCAGACATTCCTCACTAAAAATGGTTCAAATGGCTCTGAGCACTATGGGACTTAACAGCTATGGTCATCAGTCTCCTAGAACTTAGAACTGCTTAAACCTAACTAACCTAAGGACATCACACAACAACCAGTCATCACGAGGCAGAGAAAATCCCCCTCACTAAAAGAAACCTACTACTATATAACATTGTCATTCATTTGCGGAAGATTTTGGGGAATTGTAGCCCATCTACGAAGGAAACCAGATGTAAAACACTACTATGACCTATTTTTGAGTATTAGTAAGATCCATTCTTAAGTACTAGTAGGAGTTTTCGATCGTTTGGGATCCCCCCTCATCCGAAGGCATCGAAGCAATCCAAAGGAATACATTCGATCAACACGCTAGTATTATGGAGATGCTGTGTGAACTCAAGTGAGAATCCATGGAAAGAGGACGACGTTCTTTTCACAGAACATTGTTGAGAAAATTTTGAGAACCGGCATTTGGAGCTGACTGCCGCCAACGTACGTTTCGCGCAAGGACAACGAAGATAAAATAAGAGAAACTAGGGCTCCGAAGGAAGCGTATAGTCAGTCTTCTCCCACGCCCTACCTGCTAGTCGAACAGAAGGGAAAGTGACTGGTAGTGGTACAGTGTACCCTCCGGTACACGGTGGTCTGGAAAGTATGTATATAGACGTACGGTACAACATTGTATGGGAGTGAGTAATGAGCTCTGAGAAAACCGGACTAACTCAGAATGAAAGTGACTGAGATGTGGTGCTAGAGGAAGATGCTAAAAATTGAGCGAGAAAATACGGTAAGAGGAGATATGAAAATTTTAAAATGCGAGAACTATCGTTCATTTTTCTTACTGGCTGATGCATTCAAGTTTCTTATAATAACAGATAGCGAAAAATGGATAAGAAAGTTGATGGCGTTATATTTTAGTTTTCCTTTAGGAACAGAAAGACCAATCGATAACGAGGCAAGGCAAACCAGAATATATTAATATCATCTGTCGACCTAGCAAAAGCATTGGAAAACGTAAAATGGTGCAACACATGTTAAAAAAAAATAGAAAAATGGGTATAGGGTTTGCGGAAAGACAGGTACTTTACAGTATTACAACAGCCTAGAGGGTGGAATAAGAATAGGTTACGAAAAGAGACGTGCTTGGATTACAAAGAGTGTAAGAGAAGCGCGCACTCTTTCTTCGCTGCTTTTTAAATCTGTCAATCGAAGAAGCAGTGACGGAAATAAAAAAAGAATGGGAATTATGATTCGAAATCAAGATGAAGTGATATCAGTAATAAAGTTCGCTGATGACATTGCTGCCTCCAGTGACACTAAGGAAAATTAGAGGGTCTGTTGAATTTAATGACGATTGTAATGAGCACAGAATATGAAACTGAGATTGAACCGAAGAAAAATATAAGCAATAAGCAGCATAAAATGTGGGATTATCAAGGTAATGGGACTACGTACTAAAGGAAATGAAGAATTTCTGCTACCCTGGAAGCAAAATGAATTACTAACGAAGGAAGGTAGCACAGGCAAGGTCGTCAAGAAGCCATATGCCTTCCTTCATTTTAAAAAGAAATTCCTAAGAGTGAACGTCTGGAGCACAGAATTGAATGAAAGTAGATCAAGGGCTGTGAGAAAAGCGGAAAATAAAAGAATTGAAACGTTCCAAATATTGTGTTACAAATGGATACTGAATATTAAGTGTAGTAATGAAATGGCAAATGAAACGGTTCTCCATAAAATTCAGCAACGAGTATGTATTAAACAGCGACATGACTATAGGACAAGTACAAAGACATCAGGGACTAATTGTGCGGTACTATAGGGAGCCATAGATCGCTAAAACAGAGATTGGAATACGTTCAATACACACTGAAACGCCAAAGAAACAGGTTTAGACATGCGTATTCAAATGTAGCTATGTAAACACGCAAAATACGGCGCACTTGTTACATCGATTACTGCTGCTACAATGGCAGGTTATCAAGATTTAAGTGAAAGTTGTGTTATAGTCTGCGCACGACTGATGGGACACTTAACCTTCGAGGTAGCGATGAAGTGGGCATTTTCCCGCACGACCATTTCACGAGTGTACCGTGTATATTCTGAATCCGGTAAAACATCGTATCTCCAACATCTCTGCGGCCGGCAAAAGATACTGCTAGAACGGGACCAACGACGACTGAAGAGAATCGTTCAAAGTGACAGAAGTGCAGCCCTTCCGCAAATTTCTGCAGATTTCAAAGCTGGGCCATCAACAAGTGTCAACGTGCGAACCATTCAATAAAACATCATCGATATTGGCTTTCGGAGCGGAAGGCCTACTCGTGTATCCTTGAAGACTACACGACACAAAGTTTTACGCCTTGAATGGGCCCGCCAAAACTAGACGCTTGATGACGGGAAACGTGTTACTGGTCGGACGAATCTTTTCAAATTGTATTGGGCGGATGGATTTGTACGGGTATGGAGACAACCTCACGAATACATAGGCGCTGCATGTCGGCAGTGAACTGCAGAAGCTGGTGGAGACTGTGTAATGGTGTGGGGCGTGTGCAGTTGGAGTGATATGGGACCCGTGATAAGTCTAGATAAGACTCTGACAGATGACACGTGCGTAAGCATCCTGTCTGATCACCTGCATCCATTCATGTCCATTGTGCATTTGTACGGACTTGGGCAATTCTAGGAGGACAATGCGACACCCCACAAGTGCAGAATTGCTACAGAGAGGCTTCAGGAACACTTGTCTGAATTTAAATACTTCCACTGGCCACTTAAGTCCTCAGACATGAACGTTATTGAGCATATCTGGGATGCCTTGCAACGTGCTATTCAGAAGAGTTCTCCACCCCCTCACACACTTACGGATTGATGGACAGGCCGGCAGGATTCATGATGTCAATTCCCTCCAGCACTTTTTGCAGACATTAGTTAAGTTCATGCCACGTCGTGTTGCGGTACTTCTACGTTCTCACGGTGGCCCTACAGGATAATAGGCAGGTGCACCTGTTTCTTTGGGTCTTCAGTGTGTAATTAGGACCGTTGGCTGTGACTGCTACTCTTGAATGAAGAGTTTGGGACTGGACAGGAAGTTGTAAATGGCCACGTCGGACAAGGCAGAAGACAATGGTACACACCCAGTGTGTTCTTTGTGTTCTTAATGCTTTAGGTGGGTCTAGAGAGGCGACTGACACGTTAGACTAGAGAAGAACGTTACCAAAATCAACATGAAGTAAACAAAAGTGTGCTAAGAGTGATGGCGCAAGAATACGGGTAGAGAGATCGATATTTTGTTCAGTAACATCACCGTGAGCCATTTGTATCAACTGCTGGATAAAGCCTCCCACAAGTCCTATTAATGGTGAAAGTCGTTTGGCACATTTGCAACTTTCGTTACTGAAATGTTTTGGCATATTACTACTTCACAGGTACACTGAAAAGGCATATTGTGTACAGGACTATAGATACATAAATGCATAACTTCCTTTAGCAAACTCAGTAAGACGGTTTGATGACTCTCTCTGAATTTCCGGTTCCGTGGGCTCGAATGGGACACTGCGGTTTGGTAAGATGTTATATGGTTGTGTAAAATTTTAGTACAGGTAAAATCTGAGCCTGCTGGTCACTCGCAGATATTGTGCTGATGATGCGTACCTACTTTCTCATTCGTAGTGAGAGGCGTTGAGTGTAAGTTTCACCGGAGTTTTAGAGCGTGTTTTCCATGCTGAGGTGTTACACTTACCTCTTTGTAAATTGGGTGACCTTCGATGCACGGTAAAGGATCCTTTCATTCGAATAGTAAGCCATTTAAAATCCTTCCAATACAATGATGTTCTTTCAATATTTTTCGAGATATATACGAGGGCCGTTCAGAAAGTAACCTCCGGTTGATTTAAAAAAATACACCAAGTTAAATAAAAATATTTTAATATATACATCTTACAACTACATCTTTGCACTATTTTTCTACATAGTCTCCATAGCGATTGAGGCACTTGTCATATCTCTTCACAAGCTTTGAAATTCCTTCTGCATAAAAATCACCCGCTTGTGCCTGGAGCCAGCCTGTGACCGCATCTTTGAGCTCTTCGTCGTCATCAAACCGCTGTGACCCGAGCCATTTCTTCAAATGCATGAAGAGGTTATAATCACTTGGCGCCAGGTATGGGCTGTAAGGTGGATGGTTGATAACGTCCCACTTGAAGGACTCAAGAAGGGCCGTTGTTCTGCGAGCAGAGTGAGGACGGGCGTTATCGTGAACGTTTTCTCGTCCACTTTTAAATAAACGTACCCATTCACGGACAACTCCTTCACTCATAACTCTTTGTCCGTACACGGCACAAAGCTCACGATTAATAGCTGCTGCAGAATATCCTTTGGCTGTAAAAAACCTTATGACATCACGCACTTCACATTTGGCGGGGTTTTCTATTGCAGCACACATTCCAAACTGCCACAAAAACTAAACTAGCGCAGGTACGACGTTCACTCGACCACGGCTTGATGCTGACTGACCTGTTGAGTGCGTGAACGCACAGATGGCGTCGCTACTCCCCCACAACCCGCACTGTGACCAATCGGAGGTTACTTTCTGAACCGCCCTCGTAGATTTTCTTCTGTTCCATTACTTCACGTCAGGTTGCATTTTGTACTACATGCTTTTTACATAAATGTTGCTTGTGCGATAGTGCCTTAATTATGTCTTGGGAGCATTTATATGTTTTCTAAGCAAATATTTTCAAAGTTCTTAAAATTTTCTTGGCATTATTTTTACAATTCTGATGGTTTTTCGCCAAGTTGCACTTAGCAATCGGAATTAACGCATGCCATGTTAGGCGCAATTTGCCTTCTACAAACATAGTCACGTTCTTGAGTAGTTCCTACGATCAAAATTTCATTACTTAGCAAATACGGTGAATATTGCGCTCCGCCTTTCTGTGCATGCTTACGTAGAAGGTGTGTCAATCACTGCCCGTTCTGACTGAGCTCGAATTCATCATTTTACATAAAGTGTGACTACATTATGTTTTGAATTTATGAGCTATGCTAACAAACTGGTCTTAGCATGCCGCTTGTCTGCAACTGAGCTTTAAGCACAGTTGCTTACGCGGAACTCATGTAAATTCAGTTGTTTATTGCACTTGTTTGTATCGTGCGAATCATTTAATTAATTACTATGCCATTTATACACCTTGCGAAGAATAGCTCTCTCTTGTTCTAGGTGACATTTCCTTAATAGTGCAATCACATTCAATTACTTTTACTAATGGTACTCTCTGTTTTTAGTATCACTGACCCACTGGTCACTTTTATAATTGGTAGAAGTACCGAGAGTCTCTCGAGAAGGGATGGTCACAAGTTTCTTACTTTATTTTCTGGTTGACATCCGATCATTCCGTTTCGCTAACATGTTGCTCATGCCTGAAAGATTTATTCGTGTAGTTTCGTGTGCTGAGCAGTGATAGTTCAAAGACGCACGTGTTACTTGAGTTTTGCTGCCAACTTAATACCGGCCAAATTGTTGGCAGAGAGGAAGTTAAAAAATGGGTCTGAGCACTATGGGACTTCTGAGGTCATCAGTCCCCTAGAACTTAGAACTACTTAAATCTAACTAACCTAAGGACATCACATGCCCAAGGCAGGATTTGAAGCTGCGACCGTAGCGGTCGCGCGCTTCCACACTGTAGCACCTAGAACCGCTCGGCCACCCCGGCTGGCGAGGAAGTTCAAGTCAGAGAAAAACCTACGGTGGGGAGCGTTGTGTCTGGGTTTCTCTACCGGATAAGTGGAAACTACTACTTACCCCCTGTGGGTTGCTCAAAGAGACGGTTAGGCACTCTTCAACGTTTTCGACACTCGGATTCCGACTTCTTAAGAGAATGGACGGATTCGGTGATCATCTCATTCAGTTTGAAAGACGAAGTATCAGAGTGAAGTATATCATAAATGAGATCACCGATCCGTCGTTTTCCAGGTCTTTTTCAGTTAGGATAATGTTGCGACCCTCTTTGCTAGTAATTTTTAACTTAAATTCAGTAGTTGGGACTAATTTTTCATACGGATCCTTTATGATAATGTTATAGTTATATGGTGCCTTCACCACATTTAGCATATGCCAAAGTAAAATCTTCGTGTGATTTTGCCTATGCATTTTCTTTAATGTTTTCATAAGATTTTGTTAACACTTTCTTTGTGAGTTGGGCCTTATGCCTTTGAACACCAGGTAATCACGTGGTCGCAACTTCTCTGGCATTGAGCGGGTACCTTAATATAATTCTTTCAGCTCAAGTTTCCAGATGTGTGAACGGTATGAATATACACTGTCCAGTCACGTTAATGGACTACCTGTCAGAAACTACATACTGCAGCATTACTACATTGTGCAGTACTGACAATTGCAGCGCTTCCAGGAAGGGTATCACTGCGGTTCTGGATGATGATGATGACGATTTTTGGTTAGTGGGGCGCTCAACTGCGCGCTTATCAAAGATGTTGTTCAAACGTGTGTGAAATCTTATGGGACTTAACTGCTAAGGTCATCAGTCCCTAAGCTTACACACAGCATAACCTAAATTAGCCTAAGGACAAACACACACACCCATGCCCGAGGGCGGACTTGAACCTCCGCCGGGACCAGCCGCACAGTCTATGACTGCAGCGCCTAACACCGCGCGGCTAATCCCGCGCGGCGCTCGCTTATCAGCGTCCGTACAAATTCCCAACCTTTGCTGAGTCCAAACTCGCCACTTTCATGAGTGAGGATGAAATGATGAGGCCAACACAAACACCCAGTCATCTTCAGGCAGGTTGAAACCTCTGACCCATCCGGGAATCGAACCCAGGACCCCGTGCTCGGGAAGTGATAACGCGACCGCGATACCACGAGCTGCAGACCTATGAGTCTGGAGGGTACCAACAAGGATGCGGGGCATTGCATACTCCAGTGCGGTGGCCAGCTGTGTTATGTTTCTCGGTTGAGGATCTACGGCGCGGGACAGCCTCATCGAGGTGGTCCCACAGATTTTTGATTGGACTCAATTCCGGGGAGTTTGGTGGTCAGGGGAGTACGGTAAACTCATCGTGGCGCTTTTTGAACCGCACCCGTACACTGCGAACTGTTCATCACGTGTCCGCAGCTCGTGGTCGTGCGGTATCGTTCTTGCTTCCCGCGCCCGGGTTCCTGGGTTCGATTCCCGGCGGGGTCAGGGATTTTCTCTGTCTCGTGATTACTGGGTGTTATGTGCTGTCCTTAGGTTAGTTAGGTTTAAGTAGTTCTAAGTTCTAGGGGACTGATGACCATAGATGTTAAGTCCCATAGTGCTCAGAGCCATTTGAATCATTTTGTTTGTCACGGTGTTGTCCTTCTGAGGAAAAGCAAACTACATGTAGGAGTGGGCATAGTCCCAAATGATAAACGCATACTCGCATCGATCCATCGTGCTTTCCAGAAAGACGAAATCACCTAGAAAATGTCGCAGGGTGTATGAACCAGGTGCTTGCTGCGTAGGCCCCTACGCAGCAACGCTTGCCGAACAGTGATTGAAGAGACACTGTTGGTAGCCCCTTGGTTCATCTTGGCTGTCAGTTGCTCAACAGTTGCACGTCTATCAGCCGGTACACATTCCGCAGCCCTTGTTCCCTCTTGTCACCTCTGACCCATTATGCACCACAGTTCAGTCCCAGTTGGTTTTGCAAAGTGCCACTTTTCCACTTTAACCACGACCGCACGTGAACGGTTTACAAACTTAGCGATTTTGGTAATGGTTCCACTCTTGCCGCGGAAGCCATTGATCATGTCCGCATTACGACAATGGCTACGCTGTTTTCCGTGTTCCCCAACACGCTTTATACACCCTCCACAGCTAGTACTGCCACAATGGTCTGTGAGAGGTTATTGCATGCTGACGTTGGCGATAAGCATTGGTAACATTAATGTGTCGGGATTGTGTAGAAGTATTTTGGCGCGTGAAGATATGAGATTTTGTTTCTTAAATTTCGTATGGTCTTTGTCTTCACGCAACCACGTGGGCAGAACTAGACGCACAACAAACGATACTCATCCTAAATGAGTAAAAGTGTCAGGTATAAAATTTTGGTTACAATCCAAGAATGATTACCAAATGGTGAGTACAGAACTTGTTAGGCCGACTGTCTTCTATCCACCCACGCGTTGGTGGCTGCACTATCAATGAATCCTGATCGTTCTTGTAGATTTCATGGTAGGCAATGCGCGTAATCGTGTGATGCTATTGGTAAAACCAAGGACGATTCCACGGTGAGTACAAACCTCCTCCTTGTCTTTCATGAGTTCGTACCTTTCAAGATTTGTTGCACAAGACGCAGACACCGGCCTTGACTTGCTTAAAATTGGGAATTACTCATAGGGGCGTGTGAAGATTTATTAGGGTGCAGTTACGATGTATTGCAGATCTGTGTGGCGTGTTCTTATCTGCTGGGCTACCATGTGAACCCGTAAGATAGTACGAGATTACATCGTGAGGCTTCCAGCCAAAACCAACCTGGTGCAGTACTTGTACTCATATTCAATACGAATTAACTTCTGTACCTATATAGTACAGGTGTGATTGTAACAGATGCGGACGGATCTCAGCCCCTTTAACAACATATCTTCCTCCCTTATGTAGCCATCTTGTGTGCCCTAATTTTAAAATGAATTACGAGACCACATTCACTTAGGTACTGAACGCCCTGAGCGCCAGATATACCTATAGGTATTTCTTTTCTGTTAGAAGTGGGCTGTGTCCCTCAATAAATAGCATATTTGCACAACTAATTCCAGCCCGTTGTTCACACTCGTAATATCTCTCAGCTTACTCCACCTAATAACTGAAACTTAGGCAAATTCATCCCCATCAAATAATGAGAAAATAAGTAATTACGTTATAATGATGTGTTGGTAGTATTAATGTCACACAAACGTAGTCGCTCAGCATAATTTATTTTCTTTATTTGCTAGTTTCTCTATCGCTTTATACATCGTGCTAATTGTTGTTTGTTGTGGTCTTCAGTCCTGAGACTGGTTTGATGCAGCTCACCATGCTCCTCTATCCTGTGCAAGCTTCTTCATCTCCCAGTACCTACTGCAGCCTACATCCTTCTGAATCTGCTAAATGTATTCATCTCTTGGTCTCCCTCTACGATTTTTACCCTCCACGCGGCCCTCCAATACTAAATTGGTGATCCCTCGATGTCTCAGAGCATGCCCTACCAACCGATCCCTTCTTCTAGTCACGTTGAGCCACGAGCTCCTCTTCTTCCCAATTCTATTCAATACCTCCTCATTAGTTATGTGATCTACCCATCTAATCATCAGCATTCTTGTGTAGCACCACATTTCGAAAGCTTCTATTCTCTTCTTGTCCAAACTATTTATCGTCCACGTTTCACTTCCATACATGGCTACACTCCATACAAATACTTTCAGAAACGACTTCCTGACATTTAAATCTATACTTGATGTTAACAAATTTTTCTTCTTCAGAAACGCTTTCCTTGCCATTGCCAGTCTACATTTTATATCCTCTCTACTTCTACCATCATCAGTTACTTGGCTCCCCAAATAGCAAAACTCCTTTACTACTTTAAGTGTCTCATTTCCTAATCTAATTCCCTCAGCATCAACCGATTTAATTCGACTACATTCCATTATCCTCGTTTTGCTTTTGTTGATGTTCATATTATATCCTCCTTTCAAGACACTGTCCATTCTGATCAACTGCTTTTCCAAGTCCTTTGCTGTCTCTAACAGAATTACAATGTCATCGGCGAACCTCAAAGTTTTTATATCTTCTATTTTTGTTATTTCGACTCATTTTCTTGATTGTTTTAGTAACTATTCTGGTCAACCCTTGTTGTTTTATAGAAAGCATCGAATCATGGAAGATAGCGTGATCGCAAGTGGTTTCCGCGATATTAATTCGCTCCCCATACTATTATTTCAGGTACTGACAAGAACAATTTTGCCTATTATCCTCTCACATTCCTCTGTCCCGATTTCGTATTGAATTGGTGCGATTCTATGATTAACATCCAGTAGTTAAGCCATAGGCCGATTATAACCTAATACAGGCGGTAAAACAAACACCACCTTCTTTATACATTGAGGCGCCAAAGCAACTGGTGTAGGCACGCGTATTCAAATACAGAGATATGTAAACAGGCAGAATATGGCACCGGGATCGGCAACGCCTATAAAAGACAAGTGCAGTTGTTAGATGGAGCTACAATGGCAGTTTATCACGATTTAACAGAGTATCAACGTGGTGTTATAGTCGGCGCACGAGCCACGGGACGAAGCATCTCCGAGGTACCGATAAAGTTGGTGTTTTCCCTTATGACTATTTCACGAGTCTATCGTGAATATTAGGAAACCGGTAATGCATCAAATCTCGTATATCGCTGTGACCGGAAAAAGATCCTGCAAGAACGGGACCAACGACGACTGAAGAGAATCGTTCAACGTGACAGAAGTGCAACCCTTACGCATATGGCTGCAAATTTCAATACTGGGCCATCAACAAGTGTCAGCGTGCGAACCATTAAAAGAAACATCATCGATAAGGGCTTTCGGAGCCGAAGGCCCACTCGTGTACCCGTGATGATTGCGCGGCACAACGCTTTAAGCCTCGCCTGTGCTCGTCAACAGCGATATTGGGCTGCTGATGACTGGAAACATGTTGCCTGGACGGACGAGCCTCGTTTCAAATTGTATCGAGTGGATGAACGTGTACGGGTATGGAGACAACCTCATGAATCCATGGAATGTGCGTGTCAGAAGGGGTTGTTGAAGCTCGTGTAGCGCGTGTGCAGTTGGAGTGATATGCGACCCCAGATATATCTAGATACGACTCTGACAGATGTCACGTACTTACGCATTCTGTCTGATCACCTGCATCCACTCATGTCCATTCTGCATTACGTCGTACTTGGACAATTCCAGCAGGACAATGCGACACCCCACACGTCCATAATTGCTACAGAGTGGCTCCAGGAACACTCTTGTGAGTTCAAACACTTCCGCTGGCCACCAAACTCCCCAGACATGAACATTATTGAGCACATTTGGGATGCCTTACAACGTACTGTTCAAATGTAATCTGCACCCCCTTGTACTCTTACGGATTTGTGGGCAGCGCTGCAGGATTCATGGCGTCAGTTCCCTCCAGCGCTGCTTCAGACATTAGTCGAGTCCATGTCAATTCGTGTTGCGGTACTTCTGCGTGCTCACGGTGCCCTTACATGATATTAGGCAAGTGTACCGGTTTCTTTGGCTCTTCAGTGTATTTTTCCCTGTGGGAACTACGTTTTTAGTTAATTCACCAGTTACGTTCAGAAAGAGACATTTAAATACTGCACATATATCTGATTTATCAGTAACAGGAACATTTTTACACTTCCTTCACAATTGACCTGATAGTTCCAATTTTGTTGCGTGTATTAGCTATTCTGTTTGGGTACCACATGCTCTTTGCGTTCCTAATAACATTTTAAGCACCAAACGGTACAGTCCGCAATGGGCCACTGTAGCTCGATCGTCCCTATTTCTAAGATTTTGATGTAATTCACACTGTCTTCTATATGATATCCTTAGCCCACTAGTCAGCCACATAGGCTGCCTTTTACTGCTAGTACCATGTTCAGAACGTTCTAATGGAAAGCAAATTTCGAAGAGCATGAGGAATGTGTTAAGGAAATCATTATATTTGTCATCTATGTTATCAGCACTATAAATAGCCTGCTACTCTTTTCTCTTAACGAGGTTTAAAAACACTATTACCGTTGGATTAGCATTTCTACATAGTTTGTAATTATATACAACATTTGTTTGAGTACAAAAACGTTTTAGTGTTAAAATTTGTGCAACATGCTCTGAAAGGTCATTCACCCTTCTACTACCAGAATGCTCATATAGTAATGAATAATGAATAAAAATATTGTCTATAGTTGTGCTGCTGTTCCCCTGCATCCTAGTTGGAAAAAAAAATACAGTCTGCATCGTATCATATGAATTTAGGAGATCTTGAGACATCCTTTTTCTTGCACAATCACATACAAAATGAATACTGCAGTCACCACATGCAACTAATTTTTGGTACTTCCTATAAAGGGAACCAAGAACCCTCTCTAGCTTGAGCAGAAATGCTTTGAAGTCAGAGTTATGGGACCTGTAAACAACAGCAATTAGAAGTTAATTTTCACTAAATTCTGTTGATCTTGCACAACATTCAAATACCTGTTCTGTGCAGTCATTTGAAAGATCTATGGACTCAGATGGAATACTATTTTCTACGTACATGGCCACTGCTCCATTCAGTAAAGACCTACTTGAAAAACAGCCGGCTAATCTGTATCTTGATAAAGGAAGCCTCTGAACTGTCAAATGGTTCAAATGGCTCTGAGCACTATGTGACTCAACTGCTGTGGTCATTAGTCCCCTAGAACTTAGAACTACTTAAACCTGACTAACCTAAGGACATCACACACATCCATGCCCGAGGCAGGATTCGAACCTGCGACCGTAGCAGTCGCACGGTTCCGGACTGCGCGCCTAGAACCGCGAGACCACCGCGGTCGGCACAACATCAGCTGTAACAAACGTAAACATGTTCCATACTATGCTGTCATGCGATGTTTATTTATTCGTGATATTAGCTAATGTCGACTGATCGTCGTTGTCAAGCACCTGTAAAACCAACATGGGAAAGCACTACATTTTCAGCATACATCGCCATGAGTAACTAACACTTTACATACCTGACATTAAGATGAAATCTTACCGTAAAAGTTTCTTACATACATTTGTAACATCCGTGTATTTTCAAATCGCTCCTAATTACAAGTAAAAAATAGCCTTTGCGCATTGTATACTGGTTGCTCAGTAAAATAATAAAAAAATTCTGTGAGTTATCTTCCTGCACAAGTAATCAGGTCTGGCTTCTGAGTTTCTAGAAATAACTTATGGCAGTCGCTATATCTGGCATACCAGCAATGGTGGAATTTTGTACGTACCTCCTATATAATTTTGTTAATATGATGTTTAAAATAATGTGGCATTAGATGATACGCCACGTACTGTACATAATATTTTATGTCCATTTGTATGCCCCTAATCTATTCTTGACAAGAAGAAGGGAACGGTTGGTAGGACATGTTCTGAGGAATCAAAGGATCACAAATTTTGCATTGGAGGGCGGCGTGGAGGGTAAAAAACGTAGAGACAGACCAAGAGATGAAAACACTAAGCAGATTCAGAAGGATGTAGGTTGCAGTAAGTACTGGGAGATGAAGAAGCTTACACAGCATGGAGTAGCATGGAGAGCTACATCAAACCAGTCTCAGGACTGAAGACCACAACAACAACAATCTTTTCTTTGGTCGCTGACTGTTTATTATACATGACATCAACTAAGTCTGACACGTCAGCAACGTATGTAACGTGATTGTCACATGTGCTACTGAGAGTCTTCAAGTCTTTGGATGAATGTATATCTGCGACAAGAAATTACCAACTGCTATCAGTTGCCATGTTGTTGTATACAGACCGAACTTCAGAATACGATCTTAAAAGTTGCCACTGTAGTGTGGATCATTTCGTAAAATTACGGAATATGGCTACTTGCTACTTGCAATTAAGAGTGATGTGAAAATGACATGAAATACAGATATTACAATTGTAAGTAAGAAATTTGAACAGTCATGTTTTATTTTAAAGTGAAATATTTAAAGTCTTATTGACACATGGCGATGCACGTAGACAATGTAGTGCTTTCCCATATTGGTTTTACAGGTGCCTGACAATGACGCTTAGTCGAAATTAGCTAATCGCACGATTAAACGAACATCCCATAACAACCTACTACGGACCGTGTTTACGTTTATCAAGTATCTGGAGGCTGTGGATCCCCACAAATACCAAATTTTAAGTCGTCAGCTATGTCGCCTGCCGGGAAGCGCATGGTGGTGAGTGCCAAGACATCCCCTATGCTGTATCTGCGGCTTTCCGGGGAAAAGAATAAAATCGTCTTCCAAAGCGCTCTGGCTGCTGCTGTTTCCGCCCGTTGCTTGGTTCGCCAGGGCAAACGTCCAAGGGGGGCGGAAAAATTGTACAGCGTGAATGACCGTGTCAGAATATACAGGCATATATATAACTTCCACTGCCAGACTAACGCGAAAAAATATTTTGGAAAATACGCTGTGATATTTCATTTGTCGAGTGTCTTCTGGAACATCGTACAAAGCCTTCGGAGGACACTACGACGGCATCTACTTCACACTTCTTTCTCCAGAACATTGTTGACAATGAAGCGTGTAGTGTATATAAAAGTTGAAAACGTGAAAGAATGTCTCTACTGCAGTTTTAATTATAATAATGCTTCCTCATGTATGGGGTGTAACATAATTAATAAGGAAAATTCACATAAGTGAAAGTGTACGATAATAGAAGTAACGCCAGAATAAAATATTGTCCTATTTAGTACAAATGTGCTTGAAATATAAACCGTTTGACTAAGACTCCATCTAACTGGGCACACAATTCATCCATGGCCTGTCTTAAAGAGAAATAGAGTGCTACGTGAGCACAATACACATCATGTTTACTGTACCCACGTGTATGTTAAAAGAGGTGTTCTGTGTATTGTTCTCACAATTCGACACCTTACTGCACATTGCTCTAGAGTTATTAGATCTTTCAAATACCCCCGCCCCCAATCATCTCGTAAATCTTGACTAACTTTACAATTAGCTGCTTCACTTCTTCAACATCACCAGTTTGAGTGGTCATCTTGAGGCATTACAAAGCATTTGTTTCAAGATGCTGGAGAGATAAGATGTGTATTCGCAGTTGCGAAAACGAACTATCATCATCTGTTTAAGGGAATGCGATACTGAAAATTGTGCCGGGCAAGGATTCGAATCTGGCTATCTGTGTACGACTCACGTCTAGACGCAAACTTCCATATGTCGTGGTACCTGTGTCACCTTTACTCGTACGCACATTATGTAAGCCCCTATAAGGGGCCGGCCTAAGTGGCCGTGCGGTTCTAGGCGCTGCATTCTGGAACCGCGAGACCGCTACGGTCGCAGGTTCGAATCCTGCCTCGGGCATGGATATGTGTGATGTCCTTAGGTTAGTTAGGTTTAAGTAGTTCTAAGTTCTAGGGGACTGATGACCTCAGAAGTTGAGTCCCATAGTGCTCAGAGCCATTCGAACCCGATAAGGGGAGAGCATTTTCACTGATACTCGCTGACTTGTATCGGCTGATATATACGGTATTGCAAAGGCTGTGTTTTTAAAAAGAACGAAGCAATGTTCCTTCGGACATGGATGCATGTCTGAAAGAACATTGCATCATTCTCCTTAACAACATAGGCATTGGAATATCGTATGCTGGAGAGACTTCTGTACAACCGAACATGTGCAGTAACTGATGACATAGCCTCCGCAACCCTACACCAAGCGGATTTAGAGGGAATCGAAACTATGACTCCTAAAATCATTTATGGAAGCAGGCTTCCAAAAGAAAGAGAAAACATCAGTGGCATTTACGATTTCACAACAGCACCTAAAACCGTGTGGTTACATAGATTAATGCATACACGAAATTAAACCGTTTCAAGTTCAAAGGTTCTAGCATTAAAGGAAAATATGCTTAAAAACCACCATTTTAAAGTTAACGTTGAAAAAGGAAATCCTAACACTTTGAAGTACGGTCTTCTTCTGGGCTCGGTTCTGGCCCTGCATTTATTTAACTTGTACACCAATGACATATACATCAATAATTCTTTAAAGTTTAACAACGCCGACGACCTACCGATGGCAACTCAACAAAGCACATTCGAAAAAGGGGAACAAAGACTTACTAATCCTCTAGAAAGATACACCTACGAAAGGTGGAGTCTTTGCTCGAACCGAGATGAAAGTGATAAAACAGAAGTCAGCTCATTCCACTGAACCAACATAAAGGCTAACAGAGAATTGAATGTAATCTTTCGCAATAAAAAATTACGACACACTCGACGCACCAAATATTTGTGATTCTCAACATATTTATGATATTTAGGAAATACCTAGAAAAAACAGAACACAAACTAAAATCGACAAACAGCACATTACGGAAACTGGCTGATGCTTTCTAGACATTTAGTGCAAACAACTTACGAACTTGAGCACAAAAACTTGTGTACTATGTTAGCGAACTCAGTTCTCCTGTTTGGAGTAGAAGCAGCCATGTCACAAAAATAGTTTTCGATCTAAAGGACGAGATGGCGATAGTGAAAAGAGTGCTTAAATCAAGATCAGTGCCAAGGCCGAGAGTACTCGCCTATATTGCCGCTCTAAATCTCCGACGACAACAAGAAGTAACACAACGATGAAACTCAAAACGTCGAGAGACTTGTCAGTTTATGAAAGAGTGAACAACTCACCATGCACCAGACTAAAATGTAGGGAACCAATCTGGATAATCGATGGCCAACTCTCCACAGAAAGCTATTATCTAAGAAATAAGTGAAGAAATCTGTGGACTTATTTCCACTCTTATAACAAGTTTGATAAATTAGATCCGACCATCCAAGCCACCGTGCGACGAACCCCCTTACAAATTACGACACACTCAACTCACCAAATATTTGTGACTCTCAATATATTTGTGATATTTAGGAAGTACCTAGAAAAAACAGAAAATTTGTGGGTACCCGGAAAGACTTCGTAGATGCAACACATGCAGCAATACCCAACTACACTGTCCTGTCACTTTAATGTGACCACCTGTCAAAAGTCACCATAACCACCTCTTGTAGCTCGGAACGCTGCGGGACGTGCAGGAAGAGAGTCAGTGAGGTTCTGGAAGGTACCGACAGGTATCTGGTGCCAAGCCAAATCCAGTGCCGCGGCCAGATGCTCTGGGCTTCTCGGTTGAGGAGCCATGGTGCGAACAGCCCGATCGAGGAGGTCTCGATTGGGTTTAAATCCGGGGAGTCTCGTGGCCAGGTGAGCACGGTAAACTCACCATCGTGCTCTTCAATCACGCACGTACACTGCGAGCTGTGTGACACGTTGCATTGTCCTGCTGGTAGATGCCACCGAGGCACTTGTGTTGAACCAGTGTGTCTTCCATAATGACGATATCACCCATAGAGCGCCACATTCTGCAGACCGTAACTGTTGCAGTTGTTTCCTTTTAGCCGTTTCACGAGGTATATGGCAACGGCCATCTGTTCAATGGAGCATAAAACCTGATTCATCTGAAAAGGCCACCCGATGTGCCTCAGTGGACGTCTGGTTGCGGTACGGGCTTGGAGGTTTCAGCCTAGCCGGCTGCTGTAGCCTAGCAGTTCTAGGCCCTTCAGCCCGGAACCACGCGCCTGCTACGGTCGCAGGTTCGAATCCTGCCTCGGGCGTGGATGTGTGGATGTCCTTAGGCTAGTTAGGTTTAAGTAGTTCTATGTATAGGTGACTGATGACCTCAGATGTTAAGTCCCATGGTTATTAGAGCCATTTGAACCATTTGATTCCAGACTCCGTCACCGATGAACAGCAGTCAGCACGGGTGCATGAACGAGGCGCATGCTGTGGAGGCCCTTTCGCAGCAATGTTCGGATACGGTCGTTGAGGAGACACTGTTGCCCCTCGGTTCAGCTGGGCTGTCGATAGCTCAACATTAGCACGTGTATTTTCCATTACAAATCTTCGCAGCCATTGTTCTCTCATGTCATCTATGGCACATGGTGTACCGTAATTGTCTCAGCTCCGATTTTGCATAACGCCATTTTGCATCCACTATGCTCTTAAACCGACGCGAGCAGTTTCATAGTCAGCCAATTTCGAAATTGTTCAACCCTTGGTACAAAAGCCAATGAACTTGCCCTTCTGGACGTCGGATATATTACTCCTTTACGCTTTACGGACGACTGCATACTTCCCCGCGTCCCTCCAATCTCCTTTATGTACCCTACACTAGTAATGCTACTAGCCGCCGTCCGTGATTTATTGCTCGTTAAAGTCAAACAAAGGCGGTGGTCACATTAATGTGAAAAGGGGGCCGTGTATTATAGAAAATGGGTGTGTCAGCTTCTGTCACCTGGTGCCAACTCTTCAGCTTCATTAATATCAATTCGATTGTATGTATTTAAATTTTAAAATAACACTACAAAGAAAAATTCGGGAGATTGAAGTCTGGTGACCTTCGAGCTCCAGCTACAAGCCCCGATCGACTTATCCGTTTTGGAGCATTTTGGGACATTTTGGCGCCTTAAATGTTGTCTCCCACCAGCAACGAAATGCGCTAGCATGCCAACATGCTTGTACCGCAGTCCCCAACGATGGACCACAGGTGAAATGTAGGTCAGTTACATGGCGACTGAAAAATAGGAAACTTTACTTTTCAGATATATTTGTACTAAGAAGGATAATATTTCTTACTGAAATTAGTGACCGCTGGTAACAACACAACCGTAATTATCTTGCAAACGACTCCTTTGTGGATCTACGGTTTTTGCTGCATTTGTTCATCTGCAACAGTTTTTGCTGTTCATAATGACACACCTCGCAGACACGAAGATTTTCTTTCCCTGAAGTGTGAAAAACAGGAATAACTCGCGATAAAAAGCGAGTCGCCGTTCCATTGAAGTTAAATATTGATTGAGTTAAATTTTTACATCTAGGCCGCACAGTTTTGGGGTCAGTCGCCCCTTGTTGAGTATTTTTGTTCCCGCCTATTAATACTGGCCTGGCTTGCCTGTGGACAGAGGAAACGACGTAAAACGGAACTATTTCTGATTCTTTGCGTATTACCTCTGTTCACTAACGTAGGTCGCTAAATTGTAACAAGCAACCCTTCACGTTATTGACCACGAAGGAGTAGGACGGAAGTGAGACGAAGGTTTAGAGCCCAATCACTGGCGACAAGAAGTGTCTGTGTTGGAGCTTAGCTGACACGTGCGTATCAGTTTTTCCCCACGATCGCATATTTTCTCAGAGATATTGATTGTGGCTCTGGCCCAGCGGCTTGGTGAGAAATGATTGTCAAGCAGCGTGCAGGAAGGACGGTGACGATTAGTGAGGGGCCGTTTTCCACTACGGTTCGACTGGGCAGTGGTGTTCGTTGAGTCGCGGCTGAGTGGGGTGTATATCGGGCAGCAGGAGAGCGATAGCGGCTGACGTTGCTCCGGCCTACCACTTCTGGCACGAGTTGCGCGAGCCATTTTAATACCGGGACTATGCTGCGACCTTATCTGTCTGCGGTGGAATCACTGACGCACGTTTATTACTGTATTCTCTAGCATTACTAGTGCAGAGCATAGAGCCACTGGTGGGAGGCACCAACGGCAACCAAAACTGAAAATATCGGTACTAACCAAGTTTGATTGTGTCAGCGCCTGTACGAGGAATAGTACCGTGCGCACTCCGTTTGTATTCCTGTTAGCAAACGTAATTTTATGCTGTTGTTTTATTGATGCTGCGATTTTTCGTAAATTCTGTTTTATTACACGTGATCCTCTTTAAAAGTTTCTGCCTTGAAGTATTTAATGGCCAGATACAATCTGTCTGTGGGCTCTCACAGGCGATCCCCATGTATGTATAATTGTGACAGCCTACTATTATAACCTGGATAAAAAAATTTAGCATCTCAGTCCCGTAAACTTTGAGATGGGTATAGGTTGTGTTTATGGTAACTGCTTCTGAGGGCGGATGTCCCTTAGATATGTAAGGTTTTGGCAGCTCGGCTGTAATATTAACTTCCATTGGTTTAAGGGCAGGCCCCGTTAAAAGTTTCTTAATGACTTCTTACTTAAATGTTGCTTGTTGCAAGAAATTTTGATGGTCTTCCTTAGAATTGTAAATGATTGATCTTGCTAGGCTATTCTCGTATCAGTGTTAATTTTTCATGTGGGCGGAAGCCCTCTGGGTATGTCCATATATCTGTGGCAGGAGTCCGATGGAAGTATGTTATTTTTAAAAATTGTTTTTTCTGATACTAGATTATGTTTCTAATTAATTTTCTTGTCAACGTAAAATTTTAGTAATATATCTTATTGCTCAACACAAATATAGTCTCTTCCGTACGATTCATATTGCCTTAGAAAAGGAAATTCATTAGCACGTTTTTTTATCAAATACCGTTAATATGTCTGGGAATGGTTTTGCGATATATATCTGTTTCCCGTTTAAGCCTCCAAGCCTTGTTCACTGTAATAAAAGACTTCATCGTGAAAACGTGTTTTTACTTATCCAGCTGAATTCATAAGTAAATGATTTTGATGTAAGATTGATGGTGCTACGACCTCACGCATCTAGATTGGAGCTTTGCGCAGCGGAAACTGAATCGACCAGCTTCCAACTAAGCAGTTCAACTTGCACCTTCGACATATTAGACAGCCACAGAGGAGCGTAAACGGATTCCCTGTTCTCGCAAACAAGGTTATCCATTTCAGGGCAGGTGCAAGTTTCCAAACAAGGCTATCAGTCGTCGAGAGCGTCTGTGGCCTAGCGGCTAACTCAAACCTTAATCAACAAATCTTCTTCCCACTGGATCGTAAAGAAGCTGGCGACTACGAGAACTCGCAAATACCGTTGTCTCAGCACATGATCTCATAAATATCAGGTAAACTGACTTTCATTAAACCCAGTCAACAAGTGCTTTGTATATACGAGGTGCGGCTAGAATAAAACCGGACTGATGCTGGAAAAAACATTTATTTACAATTATTTACAATTTCATGTTATCTCCTTCAATGTACTCTCCTCCTCGGTCTCTACACCGCTCCATACGAATTTTCCACTGTTCATAGCAATGCTGCAGATCATTTTCGATAAGTCCATACATTACTTCCGTCGCTTTTTCTTTTACTGCTTCAACAGTCTCAAATCTAGTTCCTTTCAAAGCTGACTTGACTTTAGGGAAAAGAAAAAAGTCACAGGGGGCCAAATCAGGTGATTAGGGTGGATGATCTATGATGGGAATGTTGTGTTTTGCCAAAAACGTCTTCACTGACAACGCACTGTGAGCTGGGGCATTGTCTTGGTGAAGGATCCATGACTTTTTTCTCCACAAATCGTTCCGTTTTCTCCGTACTGGCTCACGTAGGGTAGCCAGGACGCTAATGTAGTAATGCTGATTCACTGTTTGTCCCTCTGGTACCCAATCAATGTGCACAATCCCTTTGATGTCAAAAAAAACAATCATCATTGCCTTGAATTTCGATTTTGACATTCGTGCTTTTTTTTTTTTGTCGTGGAGAACCAGGAGTTTTCCAATGCATCGATTGGCGTTTAGTTTCGGGATCGTAAGTAAAAAACCACGATTCATCGCAAGTAATAACATTTTGTAAGAAGGTGGGATCACTTTCAATGTTTTCCAGGATGTCAGAACAAATCATTCTTCGGCGTTCCTTCTGTTCAATTGTGAGACACTTTGGAACCAATTTTGAACACACTTTGTTCATGTTGAAACTTCCATGAAGAATCTGCCTAACACTTTCCTTGTCAACTCCTGTTAACTCAGACACTGCTCTGATTGTTAAACGGCGATCTTGTCGAACAAGTTTACCGATTTTTTCAATGTTTGCATCAGTTTTTGCTGACAATGGTCTGCCAGTGCGAGTGTCATCACTGGTGTCTTCGCGGCCATCTTTAAATCGTTTAAACCACTCAAACACTTGTGTTCGCGATAAACAATCATCGCCGTACACTTGTTGTAACATTACAAACGTTTCACTTGCAGATTTTCCTAGTTTGAAACAAAATTTGATGTTAACACGCTGTTCTTTCTGTACACTCAACATTTTCCGACGCACAGACAAAACGTCAACTACTTAAAGCAGACGCCACGGGCAGACTGAGTGCAGGAGGCAGATGAAACTCGAGCAGTAGGCGGAGCGAGAGTCACGTGACAGGCCACGCGACTTTCAGCCTTATTGCATTCGTTTTATTGTTTCACCAGTACTAGTCCGGTTTTTTTCTAGCCACACCTCGTAGCTTAGTGCTCACCTCTCCTGTTCTACCCACTTTGATAGCTATGGCACTAGATCGTGGAATGAAAACAGCTGCGAGGAACGTATATTGATGCTCACGTATAGTTATTTTAAACATTAAATGAAATGTCAACTACATATAAATTACTAGATTTTCAGAAATTTTACACTGCTCGTAACTTAAGGATATTACTAATCCGATGGACAGGGTCTATCTGGTCCGAGTCCCGGTCCGGCACACAGTTTTAATTTGCCAGGAAGTTTCATATCACTCCACACTCCGCTTCTGAGTGACAATCACATTCTGGATTATTCTTTTTACTGGAGATGGTTGTGCAAGTATCACGTTCTTTCCAGCAGCAGAAAGAATAAAAGAGGTACCATGAAAACGACGAGCAGTAATGTTAAACCATAGCTTGCCTTGCCGCGAATTATTCTCCTAAAGAAAGTGTCATTCATAAACGGGTATCACGATGTTGTTACATATTATTATAGCGAAACGCATATTGTTTCTTTCTTCTTGAACGAAAGAACGTACATCCAGACATAGACGTACACCGTAATCATTTGGCTTACGTGATGGTAATCAATCTATATCTTTAGCACTTTTCACAGTGTGATGCTGTAGATGTTCATCCGATTACGCCAGTATCAATGACAGGGGCTCTGGAGAATAAAAAGCAAAACATTATCTTTTCGTACTCATACTCTCGTATTCTCAAAATTGCCATTTATTTCTGACTAACCAAAGGACAAGTTTTATACAGAGAGGAAAACAATAAAGAGTGGTAAAATATGTGAAAGACAGTTTATGATTTCTGTTAGGCCACTGCAGGCTGCTGAGACTTCGAAACAAATCTTGATCCCTACTGATTTGAACTTGCTCGACATACTAGTTTTCGTTTCATTATCTGGTTTTCCATCAGATTCAAAAAAGTTTATGCATTCATTCAATTATTCATGTTGCTACATGGATCTCATTATAAAAATAAACTTCGTGGTCATAAAACGAAGCAAGTCATTCGTTAACAAAATTGAGAAATAAATCCCTCTCATCGTATTTTAATTGTCGTGAAAATACTATATTCCGCTTGTGCTTACACAGGATTTATACGACTGCAGGAAGGAGCGTGCATCCAAAAATGTACCCGTCATTTATACAGAGTGGTTTCTGTTCATCTACAATTTTTGGCTTATAATTTCCTCCGCTGACATAATGACAAAAGATAGTTATCTGTATCCTGCAAGAGTGAAGGTCGGTATATTACGAAAAAGTTACAGTGACATATTTTTAACAGTAATTATCAACTATCCAGTCCAGACAATTTGTTGAAAGAATGGTTGGATGTGTATCCTGTGTTATTTATTAATTTTTATTGCTTTTAAGGTTTCCTGACTTCTCGTTTAACATCTGAAGATATATCATTAAAATTTACTTTCGCCACAATACAGAACCCCGCTTTCGAAGACAAGGAAGCATTGTAGATGTGGAAATTATACATCTTTTCTGTGCGTTTTGTAAATCGCATTACAGTTGGAATTATTATTATTATGATTATTATTTAGATAAAATTCATTTTAGACCCTGATGCCTAGAGCAAGCTATACAGTTCTTGTTCAGTTCTTGATAGCCAGCAATTACGTGAATTTCCAACAGGGAATATTTGGAATTGTTTCCTCAATTTTCACCAGTTTTCTAACCATCAATGGACCCCCCTCCCCCCACCTTTCTTTCTGGTACAACATGTTCCAGATAAAAGTTTAAATGTTTCGTACGTGCTTGGGCATCTGTTTCTGTATGTCAAAACAGTAGAGGGAATAACCTGCTCGACAAAGTCAGAGATTTATAACGACACACAATACTTACGATATGCTTTACTACAATAATAAATCATGTAATAACATACGATGTCTTTAACTATAAGAGTTAACTTAAGCTTACTGTTATTATGATATATGATACCCATCCAAGTAACGACAAAACGAGTCAAGAATCAACAACCAGTTGGTCTATCTCTCTCTCTTCCTCTCTCTCTCTCTTTCCCTTCCTCTCCCTCCCTCTCTCTCTCTCTCTCTCTCTCTCCCCATCTATCTATCTCTCTCTGTCTCTTTGCTGAGGACCTTCATCAGATCTTGTTCGAATGTTCTTTGACACGCTGAAAAATTTGTTCAATGGATGGTTTCATATTAACGAAAATGGAAATGAGAGATAATGTATAGCGGGAGCATTACTTTATAGAAGACCTGTTGTTGTTGTCGTCTACAGTCCTAAGACTGATTTGATGCAGCTCTCCATGCTACTCTATCCTGTGCAAGCTTCTTCATCTCCCAGTACCTACTGCAACCTACATCCTTCTGAATCTGCTTAGTGTATTTATCTCTTGGTCTCCCTCTACGATTTTTACCCTCCACGCTGCCCTCCAATGCTAAATTTGTGATCCCTTGATGCCTCAAAACATGTCCTACCAACCGATCCCTTCTTCTAGTCAAGTTGTGCCACAAACGTCTCTTCTCCCCAATCCTATTCAATACCTCCTCATTAGTCACGTGATCTACCCACCTTATCTTCAGCATTCTTCTGTAGCACCAAATTTCGAAAACTTCTATTCTCTTCTTGTCCAAACTGGTTATCGTCCATGTTTCACTTCCATACATGGCTACACTCCATACAAATACTTTCAGAAACGACTTCCTGACAGTTAAATCTATACTCGATGTTAACAAATTTCTCTTCTTCAGAAACGCTTTCCTTGCCATTGCCAGTCTACATTTTATATCCTCTCTACTTCGACCATCATCAGTCATTTTGCTCCCTAAATAGCAAAACTCCTTTACTACTTCAAGTGTCTCATTTCCTAATCTAATCCCCTCAGCATCACCCGAGACCTATGGCAAACTAATCAGAAGTCTGAATGCAAGAAATGTCCCTACATTCGCATCAATACGGTTATATTTACCAGCTCCCCTTCCCTCCCTCTCCCCTCCCCCTTCGACCATGACTCCATAGACTTTTTCTATTGTCACAGAGACAAGCTGCCCTCAGGCAGTTAGGGAAGTAATGAATGCCGTCTTTAAATCGTGCAAGTGTCCTACCTTTGTTGCTGTAATTTTACATTTGCTTCAACTAGTTGCCCAATTATATCCCACACATGTTCAGAAGGGAAGATGAAGGAAGATGTCACAGGTGAGAAGAGGAAAAAACGTTACAGATAAATGCTCTGTCGATAATGAGATCATTAGAGGCAGAGAAAAATTTCGGATTGAGGGCATTTGGAGAAGGCAACTGGCTGTATTATTTTGAAAGATACTATCCTTCGTCTGCTTTCAGACATTTAAAGAAGCCACAGAGAACGTAAATCAGAAAGGCCAGAGCGGTGTTCGAGTCACCGTCCTCCCCAATGTGAGTCCCCCTACTTTACGGCTGTTTACCATTGCGACACCTTGCCCTGTATTTCGGAAGACGCAAACTATTATACAACATGTAGAACACCTTTCATTTTAGCAGCTGCATGTGGACGTGGATTACTAGATTAGAAAATCGCATCATCTTTCCGTAAAAAAAAAAAAAAAAAAAAAGAAAGAATTTGAGCATAACGAAATAATAACCCAGGAAAATTTATTTATGCCTTCAGCAAACATTAAGTTTTGACTCGAGTTGTGAATTAGTTTGCTGCCAGCTGCGAAGCTCATTTAAGCCTTTGTGCCTGAGGCAAAGGAAGAGGCACGCCAAGTGTATATGTACACAATCAGCATTTGCATTTATTCAAAACTTCTTTTCTTAAACTACCATTCCATTCATTTGGTGGTATTTGGTGCATCCTGACTGGAAGAAAGTAGGATTTTAAGTTCAACGGCGATTTATTGATCATCCCTTAAAAGAGTGAAGTAATCGCTTTCGAATTACTGTAGACCTGCTGTTGACCTCACACAATTAACGTATGTCGTAGTATTGAAGTAGTGTGGTGGCGGTAGCCGCATGTAGGGACTCAGTACAGTAAAGAGGAATCAGTGGATTAAAGATGGGTCTTGACGAGCAGACGTGACAGAATGAAAGAAATGAGCTGTCGTTCAAACACGCCCATGATCACACTGCAGAACATGATAAAATCAGGAAATTATATGAAAGGCGTATGGACTGAGAGCATTAAACATTCCTGTTTTACGAACACTCATGTACCCTATCTGACCACAAATAACCCGCTAGATCATAAGATTTTAATTCCACATAAGATATTGGGGACTGGAACACTGGGTGAAAAGTTCAATCGACATCCATACTATTTTGAATCAGCTGGACGTACGATACCGACAGGAATTTCTGGATTCCCCTCCTCACCGGTTTTAGATCATTATCAGGGCCAGGCGTTGGACGGTATTAGCGTGGTGTTTCCTGGAGGTGAATAACTTTTTGGTCCAGGGAGCTTAGTTACCAAATGATGAATTTCCGTGACATATTTTCACATCGTAGGTGAGTTACACAATAAGCTGCTGAAAAACCTCCCGGCCACCATAAATCCACAGGCTTCTTGGATGGTTACAGAGACAAACTGCACTCAGGCGATTAGGCAGGTAATGAATGCCATCCTTAAATCGTGCAAGTCTGTTGCTGTTAGATAGTAATATGTCATTCGATATTAACGCAAGATCAGCTATAACAATGCGAGAGACAAGGATGTCATTTTTCAATCCAATGTTGTTAATGGTTGCAGTTGCTCCATATGGAGCCCACATGTATCTGTAGACTTTTCGAATTCCATTTCCTGCTCATACAATACTTGCGCCTACCCTATGCAGTGTTGTAGGACATGGACGTGTGTGTGAGAACTGAACAGGTCACCGTTGAATAATGGGATATATCAGCAACTCATGACGACCAACATCTGCTCCAGACTTGTAGGAGATCCATAGATCCATGCTAACTCTAGCAACTTTCAATGTGATAATGTTCAAATGCTATTATTCAATAGAAGCACGTTAGGCAGGTAGAGTTTAGCATATGTAGTTCTAAGACAAATAGTGTAATTGGTAACATCCTCCAATAATTCTCCAGTTGGGAAGCCAAATGCCTTGACCCTAGTTCGTAGGAAACTGTTTGTAAAGGTCTGAGCTCCGTAATGGGTCGACATCTCAGACAGCTGCTGCTGACTCAAAAGACAGTGACCGGAAAGTAAAGAACCAGAGAAAGAGACAGAGATACGTAGGCACTGTTGTGGCATGGCCGTATCCTAAGTCTGAGTGTTAATATGTTGTATGGTTAGTATGACAGCAGCGCTGCCCTCAGACCCGGTACAGAGCGTACTGTCAACGTTTCCTTTGCTTTTTGTCCAACAAACTAGAAACAACAGTTACCAAAGATAAAATCAGTACAGACATATAATACTACTTTCAAGTTGCTCTAAATACAGGCATTTCGGATACCTTGTTTTTATTTATTTATTTTTCTTTTTTGTGTAATGTAGACTGACGGCAGACTAATCCGCTTAATATCCTTCTTATACGCATTTTTATAGCGACACTCACTTTCTTGAAACAAAGAAACGAAGGTAACAGCAACAGAATTTATGAAGGAATAGCTTTTACCTGTGACGACCGGCAGTTCCGTCGTCGTGACTTCAGGCGGGCGGTGCGGAGTCGATGGCGGCGGGATACCTGCAACACGTCATTACAGTAATTACAGTTTTTTGTGTGTGTGTTAATAATTTATATCTTTCATTTTATTTGTTCTTTTACATACTGACCTTAAGTTCCTGTTCACTATATTTGCGATATTTTATTTATTTATGTATTTCATTTTTTTATTCATCTATCCTGCTCAGATTAGGGCCTTCAGGACCTCTCTTACATCACACCAGGGTTTCACACAGGCAGTACTTTTCCTTACATTAAAGTTACATAAGATAATAATTTTAATAGTATTAATATAATTAAAATGGTATTAGTATAATTAAAATGACTTTTCTGCTACTTACCTCAGAGAAGCACTATAACACCACGTACTCAGTTACTTGTTGGATGTATTCCAATCACTACCTTCTCCTACAGTTTTTACCCTCCAAAACTCCCTCCAGTACAAAGGTTACTTCTTGGCCCAGGGAAATGAGGGAAATGTCACATTCCTGAACACACATGGAGCAGGTAACAAGCTTTTCATGCAGCACAGGCCGTGGCACATCAGGACATTGACGTCAGTGTAACACTGGTGTGACGCCAGTGTAATGTCAGTGTGATACCATCTGATTCTTCGGATAGTTTTGGAATGTAATGCAAAAAGATACAGCGAGAGTTGCAACTAAAATGGATGTTTATTTAGTCATTGACCGGTTTGACGCTAGGCCCATTTTTAATCGAAACATTGTTTCCAGAATGAGATTTTCACTCTGCAGCGGAGTGTGCGCTGATATGAAACTTCGTGGCAGATTAAAACTGTGTGCCCGACCGAGACTCGAACTCGGGACCTTTGCCTTTCGCGGGCAAGTGCTCTACCAACTGAGCTACCGAAGCACGACTCACGCCCGGTACCCACAGCTTTACTTCTGCCAGTACGAAACATTGTTTGCCAAGGAACATGTCCATCCAAAATATAAGAAAATAAAGTGGGTGCATATGTGTATGGTCCCAACAATGTATCACAATCTAAAGTGAGGTGCTGTCCCCCATTACCTGTCACACTGCCATTATGCAATTTTTTGAATAGTTTGTTACAGCAGTATAAAACTGACCAAACCGCCTTCTCACAGCACAGCACAGGAAGTCCAATTATTTCTATTGAACCAGAGCGAAATGGGAGGGTAGGAGGGAGCTCGATTCCCATTGGACAACCTCCTCTTCCCACACAATCCCGTCCTTGCCCCTGTGTTAACTTGTCATTTGTTGTCAGTGACCTTCAAATATGACATATACAGATGTATATGGCACTAGCCATGCTGACGGAGGCTGACACACCGATTAGTGCAAGAAACCGCAGAGACCCTCTACTCATGCAGGTCAATATTGTAATTGTCGATAGTTGCTTCAAGTTTTTTGGTTTCGCACTTATATTCAAATGTGGTAATTACAATAGGGAAAAACTGGTGCCACATCATTGAATTTAATGAAAAGAATTTGGAACCTAATACAGTAGTGGGTCAATGTAAAGCTTCGCCATTTAGACCATGATGCCATCTTCTCCAACAGATGCTGATCTTCTAAGAATGATAGTCTTTTCGACGGTATTTCTAATAACACGCTTAAGACAGAAATTTTCGTGACTACCGTTGTTTACCACAATAAAGTAATCAATAAATCTGTAATTAAAAAGTCTGTTTCGTTTGAGGTAGAGTTGTCGTTGTAGCTAATGTGGAATACTGGCTCAGTTTCTTGGCTGGGACAACGGTGTCAGCTGCAGCTTTTATTTTCCCTATACTAGGACCACGCTTACGGCAGCTGGTTTACGTGTGTTGTTAGTTAATGTGTAGGCTTGCCTGTGTTTAGCTTTTCTCACGATTTGACTCACTCTGTTCCTCTTTAGCTTGCAACTGATTTGATTTTCAGGTTTGGGATGTACTCTGTACATCCAACGTGCAGTGTCTTGGAGATTCGGGAGCTGTTTTAGCTCATCATTTGGCCATGGTGTATGTTTCGTTCTCATTCTCACTCTTCTGGTCTACAGGGGAGCATATTAGTCATATAGTTGGGAAAGTCGGTTATTATAGCCACGAAGTTTTTCGTTTATCTCTGGGCAAGGATCTAAAACCGTCTTCAAACTATGTTTTTGTGCATCAGATTCAAGTTCATATACACAGTTAAAGACTGTGTATGTAGGCACGCAGTCAATTGTGGTTTCTTTCTTTTACTTTCCAGCGAGTCCGTCATGGAAACTGTTTCGTGGGCAGATAAGCCAGGTGCAGCTGTTTGGTACGAATTACTCTGTTTGGGGATTTTGTTTCGAATATATCTATGAGGCTGCTTTTATAAATTTATAATTGGTGACTTTAATGCCCAAGCTGGAACGTACAAGACAGATGATTCAGTTTTTGACAAACATGAATAGATGAAAAAACGGGTGAGAAACTGGTTCAATTTACAGGATACATAAAAACACCTTCTATGAATACGTTCATCGAGAAGCATACAAATCGCAAATGGACTTGGAGAGGGTTCTAACTTTAAAATGAGTAATGAAATAGGCTTCATTCTTACCAATAGGTCTCAAAACGTTGAAGATGTCTCAGTGCTGAACAAGTTCGATAGAAACAGTGATCATCGATTAATAGAGAAAAATTTGAACTGACTACAAAAGATGAAGGACTGAAAGTAATTAAAGTAAAAAGAAAAATTTTTAATTTCAAAAATCTCGAATAACAAAGACAGGAATTTCAAGGAAGGATTAAGAGAAAATTAAAGGAATGTGAAGTAGAATCAGTAACAAAGACACTAAAAACAACATTTGAAGAAATGGGTGGCTTGTGCAAATCTCAAAACCAAACAAAGAAGCTGACAAATAAAATGATAAGTTTGATGGACAAGACAAGAAAACTGAAAGTAGAAATACACAAAGGTAAGATACAATATATAGAACTGTGCAAGGCTCTGAGAAGAGCATGAAAGATGGCATCAGGAGCTATGAAGGAGATATGCTAAAAGTCTGCCTTGAAAGTAAATCTAGTTTAAAGATAGCCAAGTGGAACCTTATGATTGGAAAGTATTAGCTAATATCGCTGGACACAGACCATGGCCGAATTACAGATAAGAAAGAAACACCCGAAAATATTGAGAACTTTTATAGTAACGTGTACAGTAAATTCAATCATGATATCCTAATCCTAGACGAAATGAAAGCCTCTGCTTCTTAAATTCCAGAAATAGTCTCCTCAGAAGTCAAACATGCTATAGACAAGATGGAAAAACGAAACGCTCCAGGTAGTGTTGACTTCAGTCGATATCTTAAAGCTGATGGATACGAATCTATAAAGCAAATAGCTAAATTTTCAAATTGTTTGCACAGTGGAGAGATTGGAAAAAAGACAAAATAAACCAAATACAGAAGAAAGGTAGTACTAAAGATATAAAGCCTGCTGCCCATTCTGTGCAAAGTTTCTACTAGAATTTTTACTACCAGATTGAGCACTATACTTGAGCTGGCCCAACCACTGAGCTAGCCGGGTTCCGTGCAAGGTTTAGCACAACTGATTATACCCTCACTCAGTGAGAAACAATTAGTACAACAAATAAGTACCATCTACCTCTCTGCCTTGCCTTCAGAGATTTTGAAAAGACATTCAATTCGATCAGTCACCCAGCTTTGTTTGAGGGTCTAACACAGCAGGGAACAGGCCTATATTGAAATTTTATACATACCTTCACAGCTTTTGTGAATGTCGTTGAAGACACCAACGTATTTCACATCGGAAAGGACATAAAACAAAGTGTCTAAGTCCTCAAAACTATTTTCAGCTGTCCTCAAAAAGCAGTATCTATATTAGATTGGAAAATAAAGGGAACCCAATTTCTGGGAAGAGATTAACCTGAGGTTCGTTGATATTGTACTACTTGCTACTTGCAAGTACATATCAGAACTTCAGATACTGGTTAGCGAACTTGCGTCAGTCTGCTATGAAGTTGGCCGAAAAATGAACTATGTTAAAACTAAGACCATGATGAATCAACCGACACCGGAAGAAAATACGTCTTTGAAGTACGCAATTTCAGGGTAACAGAATATGTCTATATGAGTCAACTGGGAAATATGGAAGGAGACCTAAGACCAGAAATATTTCGATGAACTGAATTAGATTGGCAAGCGTATGGTAGATACGCCCCAGTTTTGAAGCCCAAGACGTTGGCCCAGCTGAAGAAAACTGCTTTTGACAAATGTATACTGCCAGTAATAACTTACGACTGTGAGATGTGGATATTGAATGAGTTCATTGTCAGGAAACTAATAGTAGCCTAAAGAGGGGTGGAAAGATCAATGCTAGGCTGCACAAAGAAATATAGAAAGAAGGCAGCTGATATCAGACAGACAACAATGATCACTGACATGGAAAGTGTGAATGCCTTGAAACGCCAACGGACTGGACACGTCGCTCGAAGAAAACAGGCAAGTGCTCAAAATCAGTACTAGAGTGGAGTCCAATGTACCAAAAAAGACCAAGGGGAAGACCACTGGGCCGGCCGGGGTGGCCGAGCGGTTCTAGGCGCTACAGTCTGGAACCACGCGACCGCTACGGTCGCAGGTTCGAATCCTGCCTCGGGCATGGATGTGTGTGATGTCCTTAGGTTAGTTAGGTTTAAGTAGTTCTAAGTTCTAGGGGACTGATGACCTCAGCAGTTAACTCCCATAGTGCTCAGAGCCATTTGAACCATTTGAAGACCACTGGACAGATGGGACAGGGACTTAAAGACAACCAAATTGAACTGTCTACGGGAAACTCAAGACTGGCGAAAATGAAGAACCTGCTGGGATCCTGTGCTGCACGCCGACTCAGAGGCCACATCTCCAAGTGATCCTCCGGGATGATGATGATGATGATGATATCCATGAATGTATGACTACTGATGAGTGATAGGCGCAAGCTGAAGTAACGTCAAATTTGTAGAACAAGGCATAGGCTTGAACTTCGCATTGAATGAACGGTTGTGGATAGATTTATGTTAATGTCACCGGCTATAATTATACGCTGTTACATCGATTGGACTCTTAGGGGGGCAGGTTAGAAATAGACCGAACCCGCCTACATTAGGAGGTTCTTTGAAGACACAGATTAGGCACTTTCTTTTTAGGGTTTTGATCTCTATGAACAAAGAAACCACTACTGTGTCTTCGTTATTGCCGGCCGCGGTGGCCGTGCGGTTCTGGCGCTGCAGTCCGGAACCGCGGGACTGCTACGGTCGCAGGTTCGAATCCTGCCTCGGGCATGGGTGCGTGTGATGTCCTTAGGTTAGATAGGTTTAAGTAGTTCTATGTTCTAGGGGACTTATGACCTAAGATGTTGAGTCCCATAGTGCTCAGAGCCATTTGAACCATTTTTGTCTTCGTTATTTTTTGTGTGTGTATCACGGTAGGCAATAAAATCGTGCGAAATCCCTTTTTACTATCATATAATTTTCTTTAATTTCCTTTAATAGTCTGATTTCTTAGAAAATTTGTATCGGCCTGTAGATCCCAGTTTTCTATTTTTCATGACCGGTTTTGGACAGCGTCCCCAGATTCGCTTTTCTCTGCTTACATAGACGACACATTGATTACAATGTTATCCGAAATTTGTTCCATTTCATGCTGGGCGCCTAGTACAGCAACCGGTTATGAATTTCTATAAATAAGACAGTCTTATTTGCAAATTGTTCTATTGTTTACAGGCATTGAAGCGTTCGCCCTTGTGGACACCTCAAGATTAAAGTAAGAAGTAACATGGTGAGCCAACACCCCTCATGCTAGCACATGGAATTAAGAAAAAATATTTTGTCTTAATGCCATGGGCAAGCATTAAATGTGGTTAGCCAACATCCGATATTTAATGCCAGCATGTGTGGCCGAAGTGGCCGCGCGGTTCTGGCGCTGCAGTCTGGAACCGCGAGACCGCTACGGTCGCAGGTTCGAATCCTGCCTCGGGCATGGATGTGTGTGCTGTCCTTAGGTTAGTTAGGTTTAACTAGTTCTAAGTTCTAGGGGACTAATGACCTCAGCAGTTGAGTCCCATAGTGCTCAGAGCCATTTGAACCATTTGAACCAGAGCCAGCATGTGACGTAAGGACAAAACTTTGATCTTAATGCCATATGCTGGCATTAAATGACGGATGTTGGCTCACTGCATTACTTCTTATGTTAATCGGAACTTGACAAACAAGGCGAAACGCGTCATTGCCGTAAATAGATAACACAATTTCAAATGAAGATTGTCATAGTCCTAGACAATATTATCTGTTTTTAGCATTATATACTTCTTAACTCTTAATCAGTGTATAAGATATCTTAAGACGTTCGTAATTGAAGCCAGTCATGAATAAATGTAAATTTATGATCTACAACTATAAAATATAACTATAAAAGTCATGTTGCTTACCCAGTTACATTTCGCTGACTGCATGGAAGAAAAGTAACAATTTCCGCGTATCGCAGGCAAGCATTAACAGCTACTTCAAGTTGTCTAAGAATTAATCACGCTTTTTCACGTTGAACCACGTCCCACTAGCTTATCTATGCATCGTTTGGTCATTCCCGCAAGGATCAAAAAAGTATAGTGTAACATCGTATTAGTCTCCATATTCAAAACCTTTTAAAATATAGTTGAAAACATCTCCTTTGTCGTTAGGAAGTCAGCGGACCGCTTTAACAGGACGCTCCTCAAAACATTAAGTTTCGTCACGCTCTCTCTACCACAGCCACACTCTGGTGAGAATAATTACCTTCCCCGAATGCAGCGTGTCCTCACATTCCCTCAGATTATGTGGGTAATGTTGAGCCAAGTTGGAGAGTAATATTCTGCTTCTGAATATACCAAGACCAGGGCGCATCATTACAGCATTCGCGAAGAACAACTGCAGAAGCTTCCAAATGCAGTATTCTACATTTTAGTTCAGATTTTGGCAGTATCTCAAGACTAATAATCCTTGAAAGTCATTATTCTATCCAACGTCGCACTAAAATATTTAGGATGTTTGTTGTGGCTCAGACGTCTTTTATCGAGCTTTCTAGCCGAGTAAGATGGTATACTAGTTTTGAACGCGATGTTTCTTGTGGCTAAGACGTCTTTTATCGAGATTTCTAGGCGAGTAGATGGTAGAGTAGTTTTGAACGAGAACTTTGTCTTTGCCTTCCGTGACAAATTTTCAGACTGAGCAACTCGGTCACGATTCATCACACATCCTTGCACTTCCAGTTCTGTCATTCCCAGATTCCAAAATACTTCTGCATAACTTACATACATCGCGAGAAACTCACATGAATGGCATAATATCACAGGTCACCAACACAAGTTTGCGATTTGGACATGTAATAACAACGTCGCTGCTTTCTTATTTGAAGGCAACAGGACAGGATTTTTAAAAACGTGTCACATATTTCTGCAGGAGCTAGTGCTGGTCAAAACTAGGAGAAAGGGCCCTACAGTGATACGTACGGAAACCAGTACGTGTTGAGATATGTACCAGTCCGTTCTCTCATTCCCAACGGTCTATTAGGTAGAAGTAAACACTAAATGCAATGCTGCATATGGTTAACACACATCCTTCAGCCCTTCTGTGCAGTGAATCAAGCAGTCTTTCACATACACCTGGGCACATTCGGACTACGACATATCTTTGGGTCACATGATCCTGCAACATCTGCTCATTGTCTACAGATTAGGTGCACACCACTGCCTTTAAATATCCCCATAGCCATAAATCTAACGGATTCGGGTGAGGTGAAAGGGTATGGCATGCTGGCGGACCTCCTCGAGCGCTGTATCTACAATGAAACGTTGCGGTGAGGTACTGTTGCACTGTAAGTGGAAAACTTGGTATTCGCCCGTCTTGCATAAACCACTGTTGTCATCTTTCTGCCTGCCGGAGCGGCCGAACGGTTCTAGGCGCTACAGTTTGGAACCGCGTGACCGCTACGGTCGCAGGTACGAATCCCGCTTCGGCCACGGATGTGTGTGACGTCCTTAGGTTAGTTAGGTTTATGTAGTTCTAAGTTCTAGGGTACTGATCACCTCAGAAGTTAAGTCCCATAGTGCTCAGAGCCTTTTGAACCATTTGTCATCTTTCTGCAAAGGCAAAGTTCTCCAATAGCGCTACAAATTCATAGAGCAAAATTGGCGATACACAACACCTGCTACGTTTTTTTTCTGATAAATACATGACATTTCTATCGAAGAGTATGAATTCCAACGTTTCATTATGATGTGATCTCTGCAGAATTTGTGGGAGGAAAGTTGAATACTCTCACGTCTAGTTCGTGGCAGAGGTACGTTGAACCAGTAAGCCAGAAACTTTTAAGCAGTCAGCATGAAAATTTGCCTTCCAGTTCACAACGAAAACATAACGGCAGAGGCTATACAATTAGCGCCCGCTTTGTTTACCGTGCACGTTAGGGCAGTAATGGCCCGCTTTCCAGCGTTAATATTCCCTCTCCGTCTCCTTCCCCTTAACATTATCCGCGACGGAGGCTCACCTCATACATTCCGCGCCGCCCTTCAGTACGCAGAAGTTAACGCGAGGGTAGTCCCGGGAAAAATAAGAGAAGTCCTTAATCGGGTTGTGTCTTCTCTCTTTTTGGAGGTCGGAATTGAATTTAAAAGACAAATGTGCGCTGAGGGGAGGCGGCGAGGTTTGCCCTGAAGAATGGCTTCCCGCTGCAAGGCCTCCCACTCCCCCTGCCCCCTCCCGCCAACCTTCTCGCGCCTTCCCCCGCCCCCACTTCACGAGACGCAACAGGCCCCCTGCTGGCTGCAGCCGTCTGTGTGGGCCGGCGTCACGCCTCACCGAGGCGCCCGCCGCCCCGACGCTTCTATTTACGGGCAGCTGCTGGAGCGTGTTCTGGCCGCTGTTCTTCCTGCTGCTTTCTCTGTTTTGCCACGGTGCCTCTTCTTCTGCGACCTTACGCCTCTCATAGAGAAATTACGGACACCAATGGCGCCAGGAGAATGTCTCAGCAGCATGCATGAGAGTAAGCAGGAGTGCACTTCCTCAAAAACATGGGATATAGTGTCGAAAAGCCTCATCGCCCATCAATTGTGATGTATATACGGGTTCACGGCTCTCAAAGAGAATTCATAGACTCAAATGGCGCCAGCTTGCCCTTTTCAAATGGTTCAAATCAAATGGTTCAAATGGCTCTGAGCACTATGGGAATTACGGGGGATAGGACGTCAAACGGGCCGACTTGGAGCAGGAGAGGCACCACAGGACATTTTAATCTCCACTGTCTATAGTTTTACAAATAAATTCATAAAACCTCGAAAGTATGAACAGGAAGGATTCAGGATTCATACTCATAGCAGTGGAAGTTCGAAAACGTAACAAAATACATTTTTTTTACATGTGAAATTTCATCATTTTTTTCACTTACTACGGGCTGCATTTGTTGCTTTAGGTACACTTTTCTTCCTAAGTAAGAGAGATTCTTCGATGGAATTTGCACAGCGTGCAAACTATAGTTACATGAGTATGAAAATCTAGAGTTTATTTAATTTATGAAAAAATGAATGAACTGTTGCATTTTAAACTTCTTGTTTAGGAAAAACTCAATTTTTACCACAGTTCTTAATATATTTGAAAAATTATAGAGTTTCATACACCTGTAAGTACTGCTTGTGTGCTGTGCAAAATTCATCAAAGAATCTTTCTTACTTAGAAAGAAAAGTGTACCTTCAGAAACAAATGCAGCCAGTAGTAAGTGAAAAAAATTATGAAATTTCACTTGTTAAAAAAAAAGGTATTTTGCTACGTTTTTGAACTTCCACTGCTATGAGTGTGAGTCCTCAATCGTTCCTGGTCATACTGAAAAAGTTTTATGAATTTATTTGTTAAAGTATACACAGTAGAAATACAGGATTCGAACCTGCGACCGTAGTGGTTCCGCGGTTCCAGACTGTAGCACCTAGAACCGCTCGGCCACCTCGACCGGCTTGCCCTTTCCCTACACGATATAATGCAAACTGTGGGTGATGGTCAATAGGCAGATACCATATTTCTAGATAACCGAAAAGCATTTGCCACTGTACCCCACTGCAGACTTAACGAAGGTATGAGCAAACTGAATAGGTTCCCAGATACGTGAGTGGCTCGAAACTTCGTTAGTAATACAACCCAGTGTGCTGTCCTGGACGGCAAATGTTCAACAGAGGCAAGGTTATCGTCAGGAATGCCGCAAGGAAGTGTGATAGGACCGCTATTATTTTCTGTATACATAAACCATCTGGCGGACAAGGTGGGCAGCAATCTCCGGTTGTCTGCTGATCATGCTGTGGTGTACGAGAAGCTGTCGAATATGAATGACTGAAGGACGATACGAGATGACTTAGACAAAATTTCTTGTTGGTGTGATGAATTGCAGCAGGCTCTAAAGGTAGAAAAATGTAAGTTAATGCGGTTCAGTAGACAAAAAACAATCCTTTAACATTCAAATGCAGCATTAGCAGTGTCCTGCTTGACACAGCCACGTCATTTAAATATTTGGGCGCAAATCTGCACAGCCATATGGAATAGAACGACCATGTGAGGCTTGTGGTAGGGGAGGCGATTGGTCGATTTCGGTTTATTGGGAGAATTTTAGGAAAGTGTGGGTCATCTGCAGAGGAGACGTTGGTGCGACCTATTTTTCGATGGTTCAGATGGCTCTAAGCACTATGGGACTTAACATCTGAGGTCATCAGTCCCCTAGACTTAGAACTACTTAAACCGAACTCAATCTAAGGACATGACACACATCCATGCCCAAGGCAGGATTCGAACCTACGACCGTAGCAGTAGCGCAGTTCCGGACTGAAGCGCCTAGAACCGCTCGGCCACAGCGGCCGGCTCCTATTTTTAGATACTGCTGTAGGTTTTGGGAACGTCACCACGTCCGACTAAAGGAAGACGTCGAAGCAGTTCAGAGCCGGGCTGCTGCATTTGTTACCGGTAGTTTCGAACAACACACACGTATTATTTTAAGCTTCGGGAACTCAAATGGGAATTCATGAAGCGAAGGCGACATTCTTTTCGAGGAATACTATTGAAAAAATTTGGAGAACAGACGTTTGAAGTTGACTGCAGAACGATCCAACTGCCATCAACATACATATCGCGTAAGGATCACGAAGATAAGAGAAATTAGCGCTCACATGGAGGCATATAAACGGCAGTTTTTCTCCGCTGTGTCTGCCATGTCGAACACGAAATTGAACGACTATTAGTGGCACAGGGTATCCTCCACCATGCACCGTACAATGACTTGCACAGCATGTATGTTGATGTAGATGTAGACAATGTCTCAGTACCATGCGTGAGAGAGAGCAGGAGCACATATTTACTAAGACGCGGAATACCGTGCCGAAAAGTCTCATCGCCCTTCAATAGTCTTTTGTATAAATAGGTACATAGCCGCTTTGACCGGCCAGGTTAGCCGAGAGCGCTAACGCGCTGCTTCCTGGACTCAGGTAGGCGCGCCGGCCCCGGATCGAATCCGCCCAGCGGATTAACGATGGCCGGTGTGCCGGTCAGCATGGCTGTGGTTTTTAGGCGGTTTTCAACATCCCCCTAGGTGAATACCGGGCTGGTCCCCACGTTCCAGTCGCAGACATCTGAACACATTCGCACTATTCCATGGATTACACTAGTCGCAGACAGATGGGGTACACTAATTCCGTCCTAGGGTGTACGGGGTGGCGGCAGGAAGGGCATCCGGCCACCCCTTGCACTAACATTGTCACATCCGCTTAACCATGCCGACCCTGTGTATCTGAAGGAAAAAAAGGCACAAGCAAAAGAAAAAGGAAAGGTCCATAGCCGCTTTGAAAGTCTTGAAAAAAGTCATTTTTTACGTAGGCTGTTTTACTTTGAAGTAATCGCCTTATTCCATACATAACTTTTAGCTAATGTCTCCTCCATGGGACCTTTCAAGCTACCTTTTCTACCTGTACCACAGTAAAAAAAAATTATAAACATGTAGCATCATACACTGAAAAACCAAAAAACAAGTACACTTCCCTAATATCGTGTAGGGCCCTGCCGAGCACGCAAAGTGCCGCAACATGACGTGGCATGGACTGGACTAATGCCTGAAGTAGTGCTGCAGGGAATTGACACCATTAATCCTGCAGGTCTGTCCATAAATCTGTAAGAGTACGAGGGGGTGGAGAGCTCTTCTGAACAGCACGTTGCAAGGCATTCCAGATATGCTCAATTATGTTCATTTCTGGGGAGTTCGGTGGCCAGCGAAAGTGAAAGAATTCAGAAGAGTTTTCCAGGAGGCACTCTGTAGCAATTATGTACGAGCGTGGCGTCGCATTGTTCTTCTGGAATTGCCCAAGTCCGTCGGAATGCACAATGTTGACATGAACTTACGCAGGTGACCACACAGCTTGCTTCCGCACGTGTCACCTGTCAGACTCGTATCTAGACAGATCAGGGGTCCCATATCACTCTAGCTGCACACGCCCCACACCATTACAGAACCTCCATTAGCTAGAACAGTCCCCTGCTCACATGCAGGGTCCATGGATTCATGAGGTTGTCTCCTATACCCTGACACGTCCATCCGATCGATAAATTTTGAGACAAAACTAGTTCGACCAGGAAACATGTTTCCAGTCATAAACAGTTCAATTCTGGTGTTGACTGGCCAAGCCGAGGCGTAATGCTTTGTGTTGTCGTACAGTCATCAAGGGTATACGAGTGGGCCTTCGGCTCCGAAAGCCCATATCGATTATGTTTTGTTGAATTGTTCGCACGCTGACACTTGTTGATGATCCAACATTGAAATCTGCAGCAATTTGCGGAAGGGTTAAGCTTCTGTCACGTTGAACGTTTCACTTCAGTCATCGTTGCTCCTGTTCTTCCAGGATCTTTTTTCGCAGCAGCGATGTTGAAGATTTGATATTTTACCGGATTCCTAACATTCACGGTACACTCGTGGAACGGTCGTACGGGAAAATCCCCACTTCGTCTTCACCTCGGAGATGATGTGTCCCGTCAATCGTGCACTGACTATGACACCATGTTCAAACTCACTTAATTCTTGATAACCTGCCTTTGTAGTAGCAGTAACCGCCAGACATAAGAGCCAGACACTTGTCTAATTCAGGCATTGTCGAGCGCAGTGCCGTATTCTGCCTGTTTACATATCTCTGCATTTGAATACGCATGCCTATTCCAGTTTCTTGGCGCTTCAGTGTATATTCCACACGTGTGGCGGAAACGATATCTGATGGTATGTTAAATAACAGCCATGGTTCTTCCACACACAAATGTCTCAGATGTGAAGTGAGAAGTATTGATTTGAAGATGCTTATTTCGTTCGGGGAAGCAATGAAAGGTGACGGGCAATCCATGAAGTGGATACATCTACGTGTCGTGGTCAATATCAAAGCGAAAAATTGGATTCATCAATTTCAAAGCACTGCCTTTTTCTCTGCCAGGATTTTCTCATACTTTTCATTGCCACAGACGAAGATAACGCTGGTGATGGCACTTAGATGTATCCACCTGTCTTAAACATGGATGATTGCTGCATTAAATGGATGTGGATGTAATTGCAACTGTGCGAATTCAGGTGTACTTTCTTGGATTAGTTTTGCACTAGAGGCCTGGAACCAGCGGATGAATTCAACTTTCAAAGCTGACTTGTGGTGCCACTCAGGCCGATTGTCTGAGCATTATCTGCGCAAGTTTTAGTAACTCGTGCCTGTGCGATTGGCTCTCTTGGTTCTAACTTCAGACGTTGCACCAATGGAAAATTTTTGAGAACGACTAAACAGACGTCGTGTCTCTTGCTTCTAATTGGAGGAGCTACCTGCAAAAACGGAAGAATTTGGTTTTATTGGTTGGTCAATTCGCTCTCTCCAGGTTTTCGGTGTCTGTCCTCGGAGGCGAGGCAGAGACGACTGGGTTGTGGAAGAGTTGTCTAGAAGACGAATCGCTCTGATGGTGACACTGACGGGTCGCTTCCGTACGCACCTAAGTGGTGACTTAAGATGGTAATTAGTTCAGAATTTCCCGATAGGGAATTTTTTCTAACCTTAAAATCATTGTTATAAGCACTGTGGGGCTTGCTCTTTACCCGGTCATAATTCACTTCATACGCGTAATTCTGATTACGTTTCGTGTTATCTTCCCGCTGTGCTGTAGAAGGCAGTATTGAAGAATCGACATTAATGGAAAAATAGTGAATCTTATCTTCGGTAATTCTGTGAATGTGTGAGACATTGTGTGTGAGAAGATGTGGGTTCATCTTGTTCTCACTGACCCAAAAACTCATTATGATGGTTGATACACTTTTTTTTTCTTACATAATCATGGTGTTAGGATTACACATGTGTCCTACGTTTGACCAGTTAGGGAGTAGGCTCCAATTTATAAATGAGTGTCCTCTCGCTTTCAGGCTACTTCGTTAAACTTAGTCCCAGTGTGCATCCCATACGCAATCCTTTCTCCTATGATGACTGACCCCATGTATCCTGCAACAGAGAAGTACTAAGGAGCATTTAATGAAATTCAATCCATGATCGGTCGACCTTAAATCCGGATGTTAGACTTACGTTGCACCTTTTTCCCTTGGGATAGGAGCTGGCGAATTAATGTCTGTGGGACTTAAGACGACTAGGTACTCAGGGAAAGGTACAGAATGTTATGCGCTGTATATCTTCAATAAGATGGTTGCTGCTACGGGAAGTACCTGTTACGGGGATTAACAACGAATACTTAGAAGTTTTCGATAATCAAACACAGTGTGGGTTTAATTTGAAATGTGAAATTAATGTATATCACCAGTACACCAGTACAGTGACAAATCCAGCCTAAAAATTACATTTTTATCCATTTTCATACGGTTCGTTGGATGGCTACTTCGGGGAGGGGATCAAACAGTAAAGTCATCCGTCCCATGGAATTAGGGAAGGATGGAGAAGGAAGCCAGCCGTGCCCTTTGAAAGGAACCATCCCGACATTTACCTCAAGCGACTTAGAGAAATCACGGAAAACCTAAATCAGGATGGCCGGACGCGGGTTTGAACCGTCTCCCTCGCCGAATACGAGTCCAGTGTGCTAACCACTGCGCCAGCTAACTCGGTTTTGCATATGGACTACACGTGTGAGATAATTATGTCGCAACAACCAAGACTGTGAGAAACTTTAATTAAGGACGGTATCAGATGTTGCTTCCTCCACTCAGATGTGTGAAATATGTATGTATCGCCGGCCGGAGCGGCCGTGCGGTTCTAGGCGCTACAGTCTGGAACCGAGCGACCGCTACGGTCGCAGATTCGAATCCTGCCTCGGGCATGGATGTGTGTGATGACCTTAGGTTAGTTAGGTTTAATTAGTTCTAAGTTCTAGGCGACTGATGACCTCAGAAGTTAAGTCGCATAGTGCTCAGAGCCATTTGAACCATTTTTTATGTATGTATTGTAAGTAGGCTGTTTAGGTTTTCTTATTGGTAACGCCACGTAGCGCTCTGTATGAAAATCACTGGCTGTGCTGTGTGCAGTCTGTGGCTAGTTTGCATTGTTGTCTGCCATTGTAGTGTTGGGCAGCTGGATGTGAGCAGTGCGTAGTGTTGCGCAGTTGGTGGTGAGCCGCCAGCAGTGGTGGATGTGAGGAGAGAAATGGCGGTGTTTTGATATTTGTAAGAATGGATGTCATGAACTGCTATAAAAAAAAATCATTTTTTTTTCTTTAAACGCAAGATCATCGCGGTTCATTAAAAAAATGGTTCAAATGGCTCTGAGCACTATGGGACTCAACCGCTGCGGTCATCAGTCCCCTAGAACTTAGAACTACTTAAACCTAACTAACCTAAGGACATCACACACATCCATGCCCGAGGCAGGATTCGAACCTGCGACCGCAGCAGTCGCACGGTTCCGGACTGCGCGCCTAGAACCGCGAGACCACCGCGGCAGGCGGTTCATTAAGTGAGTGGAAATAATCGTGTGGTAGTATTCGGTAGGAGACAATGTCTGGTATTGTTCGTACATATAAGACTGGCGAATTTCTCATGAAGACAAGAAGAACCACGTAAAGACCCAGTTCCCGAGCGAGTAAAATGTTGTACCCGGGCGGGAACAGAACCCGGATCCCGTGATCCGAAGGTAGCGCTGTTAATCACTAAATTACTAGGTTTGGACCCTTCATTCAGTATCTGCGACCTATTACTGCTCAGATCTGTGCACATTCAATACTAATGTGTCTTTACAAGCAGAATTTACTCTATGGGGGTATCATCTGACGTTTTAGACAATACTACTCATATTTGGTCTGTATATACCACACCTCATGAATACAGTAGTGATGTTTTGCTGTTACCCTTTTTCTAGAAACTTTTTATTTATAGGGTGTTGCTAGACATCAACGAAAAAAATTAAGAGATACAGCGATATTTTCTGAGTGTTCTGGTATGGGAGACGTATGATCTCCGGTCGCTTTCTATAGAGAAGTAACGTGAATGTGATTAATTCAGTTTGTTACACCGATTACCCTCGTCTCCGAGAAAATACCTCTACAAGTATGTAACCTACAGTCTCTAAAACGTGCAACAGGAAGCAGAGATCGTGGTAACAACCCTCACGTAAAAGTACTGTGATTTGATTCCGTTGCTACGTAAGGAACGCACCCTAGCGTCGTTTTGCCGCCAATCCATTGCATTCAGTGACACCTAAGCAAGAGCTACATATCGTCGAACTCTTCACCAGTAAACCAACTCATGCTGCTTGATACGAGAGGCTTTCAATAAGGAACGCAACACATTCCTTTTCCTCGAACAATTTTGGTCGAAAAAAATGTGGACTTTGCTGTGGGACATTGTGGAATATTCCCGCTTCAGCCTCTACAGTTCCGAGAAACTACAATAGGTGGCGACGCTGTACGTAGCATTCAAAATGGTGTAGCAACGGAGTTGCATTCCAAGCAGAGAGCTGTCACTGAGTTTCTTCTGGCGGAGAACCACAGAATCCCAGATATTCATAGGTGCTTGAAGGACGTCTATGAAGTCCTGGTTGTGAACAAAAGCACAGTGAGTCGTTGGCTGAGGCTTCTGTCATGTTTGCAACAACGTCGCCAGTCCGAGCTTCCGTGTGCCGGCTGGCCTTACACAGCTGTGATTTATGTAAAGTTGAAACGTGCGGACACTCTCATTCGAGGTGATTGACAGATTACAACCCGAAACCTTGCTGAAAAACTGGACATCTCTGCTGGAAGTGCTGATACACTCATCGACCAGCTGGGGTACTCAAAGGTGTGTGCCCGCTAGGTTCCTCGCTGCCTAACACAAGAACATAAAGAGAAACAAAGGATCATCTGTGCGGAATCGCTTGGGTGTTACGAGGCTGATCGTGACAGTTTTTTGTCGAACATCATCACAGGTGATGAAACATGGGTTATCACAAACAAACCGGAAATCCATTGAGTGGACCACATCAGCTCTCCTCTAAGACAGAGTTAAAAGCCGCACCCTCAGCCGCTGAAGTTACCGCGACGACCTCCTGGGACTCCGTAGGCATAATTCTGTTTGATCTCCTCCCTCACAGTGCATCGATTGACTCCAAAGTGGGCTGTGCTACCCTCAGTGTTCGTCGCAACAAAAATTCAAACAAACTTCTCTTTCTCCATGACAATCCAAAGCCTCACACAATTCTGCGCATCCCAGAAGAGTTCACATAAAACTTCATTGGACCTCATCCGTCCTACAGCCCTGACCTCGCACCTTTCGACTTTTGTCCGAATGACGGATGCATTCCGCGGGAAACAGTAAGTGGATGATGGTGGGAGTTACTGATGCAGCAAGACGTTGGCTCCAATGGTACCATACGGGCATACTGTAAGGCCAAGGCCATCGCTCTGAACGCAGATTACACTCCTGGAAATGGAAAAAAGAACACATTGACACCGGTGTGTCAGACCCACCATACTTGCTCCGGACACTGCGAGAGGGCTGTACAAGCAATGATCACACGCACGGCACAGCGGACACACCAGGAACCGCGGTGTTGGCCGTCGAATGGCGCTAGCTGCGCAGCATTTGTGCACCGCCGCCGTCAGTGTCAGCCAGTTTGCCGTGGCATACGGAGCTCCATCGCAGTCTTTAACACTGGTAGCATGCCGCGACAGCGTGGACGTGAACCGTATGTGCAGTTGACGGACTTTGAGCGAGGGCGTATAGTGGGCATGCGGGAGGCCGGGTGGACGTACCGCCGAATTGCTCAACACGTGGGGCGTGAGGTCTCCACAGTACATCGATGTTGTCGCGAGTGGTCGGCGGAAGGTGCACGTGCCCGTCGACCTGGGACCGGACCGCAGCGACGCACGGATGCACGCCAAGACCGTAGGATCCTACGCAGTGCCGTAGGGGACCGCACCGCCACTTCCCAGCAAATTAGGGACACTGTTGCTCCTGGGGTATAGGCGAGGACCATTCGCAACCGTCTCCATGAAGCTGGGCTACGGTCCCGCACACCGTTAGGCCGTCTTCCGCTCACGCCCCAACATCGTGCAGCCCGCCTCCAGTGGTGTCGCGACAGGCGTGAATGGAGGGACGAATGGAGACGTGTCGTCTTCAGCGATGAGAGTCGCTTCTGCCTTGGTGCCAATGATGGTCGTATGCGTGTTTGGCGCCGTGCGGGTGAGCGCCACAATCAGGACTGCATACGACCGAGGCACACAGGGCCAACACCCGGCATCATGGTGTGGGGAGCGATCTCCTACACTGGCCGTACACCACTGGTGATCGTCGAGGGGACACTGAATAGTGCACGGTACATCCAAACCGTCATCGAACCCATCGTTCTACCATTCCTAGACCGGCAAGGGAACTTGCTGTTCCAACAGGACAATGCACGTCCGCATGTATCCCGTGCCACCCAACGTGCTCTAGAAGGTGTAAGTCAACTACCCTGGCCAGCAAGATCTCCGGATCTGTCCCCCATTGAGCATGTTTGGGACTGGATGAAGCGTCGTCTCACGCGGTCTGCACGTCCAGCACGAACGCTGGTCCAACTGAGGCGCCAGGTGGAAATGGCATGGCAAGCCGTTCCACAGGACTACATCCAGCATCTCTACGATCGTCTCCATGGGAGAATAGCAGCCTGCATTGCTGCGAAAGGTGGATATACACTGTACTAGTGCCGACATTGTGCATGCTCTGTTGCCTGTGTCTATGTGCCTGTGGTTCTGTCAGTGTGATCATGTGATGTATCTGACCCCAGGAATGTGTCAATAAAGTTTCCCCTTCCTGGGACAATGAATTCACGGTGTTCTTATTTCAATTTCCAGGAGTGTATTTTGAAAAGTAGGAGAACAATACGGTGTACTGAAATGCTGATTGAAACCAATCCGCTTTCAGAAAAATTTGTGTTGTGTTAGTTATTGAACGCCTCACGTACAATTAACACAGAAGTAGAGCTGAAACAGAACAGAGCACTACTGAAAGCAACGATGAGAGCGAGGAAAAATGGCTCTGAGCACTATGCGACTTAACCTCTGAGGTCATCAGTCGCCTAGAACTTAGAACTAATTAAACCTAACTAACCTAAGGACATCACACACATCCATGCCCGAGGCGGGATTCGAACCTGCGACCGTAGCGGTCACGCGGTTCCAGACTGAAGCGCCTTTAACCGCACGGCCACACCGGCCGGCGATGAGAGCGAGGACTAATGTGTGTTTTACTGTTGTCATTAACAAGTACCGTCACTGAATGGACAACTTAATTTTTAACAAGACAGAGAGCACACAGGCAACCTTTACATTGTTGTGCAGATTTCTGTTTAATTCGTGAAAAAGATGTGTGGGGACAAGAAATCAAACGAAATGAAATTACATTGTAACAGTCACCAGAGTCACAGTTGTCATATTTCAGAATACTCAAGAAATTACCTGAACAACTCTAGAAATTTTGTCGATGGAGTTTGAATCAACATTGTACGATGAGGTACTTGGTTCAAATGACTCTGAGCACTATGGGACTTAACTGCTGAGGTAATCAGACCCCTAGAACTTAGGACTACTTAAACCTAACTAACCTAACGACATCACACACATCCATGCCCGAGGCAGGATTCGAACCTGCGACCGCAGCGGTCGCGCGGTTCCAGACTGTAGCGCCTAGAACAGCTCGGACACCCCGGCCGGCTACGATGAGGTACTGATGACCCCCTCCATAGGTGAGGTTGGTGAAGTATGATTTTGCAGTGACACCCAGCTCTGAGGTTGCCGATTCAAATCCTTGTCGTTAAGAAATCATCACCGCCACTTTAGGGAAGTACGGAATGAGGATGTTAACCTGGAAGTCCCGATCATCAGATTTTACAAACGCCCGAACTTGTTCCTAATCGACAGGGTGGTTATAATTAAACCCTTTCCACTTGAGAGGCGCCACATGAAAAACAAGTGATCGAAGGACACTGAAACTTTATGGACACATCTGTAAGTATATCCAGTAGATGAGTAACGAACAAACAGTTGAAGGAAATACATTTCAGTTTCCACATGAGAGGAATTGTGTTGCATCTTCAGGTTCCAGGTTACAAACGTTGCTCATTGTGCCGACCAACTGCATCCATGATAGCCTGGAACGGTACTAGAGATTGCTCTACTGCTGCCTGAAACATCTCAGGTTGGATGTTAGCTACCTTCCTCTCTGTACTCATCTTCAACGTCCAATGTGAGCTAGTGTCCAGTTACTAAACCCTGTCCTTCAGATAAACCCACAGGCATAAGTCACACGGATTCAATTCTGGTGATCCCTTTGGTCACGCAATTTGGAGCGATTGGTCAATTGTTTTATCCAAAAGTGTTACTGAGTTATGGAGTGACCTCATGAGCTATGTATTGATACTCGCGAAGAGCACCAGCACTGTTACTGTTGTTTTGATAAGACAGCTTTACGTGTAAATCCCTACTCACCTTGTACAGATCCATCTTGAATGTCTGCACCTGTAATGCACACTGATGCTTGTGTTTCAACCCTACATCGCCATACCAGTAATGGCGCCTAGTCATGTTTCAGAACTGGATTTCATCCTCTTACGGCTGCTTTATCAACAACAACCACACGATACTACTTTCCGTAACATCCATCACAAGTATAGCATAACTATCATGAAATGCAAAACTGGTGTTGGTGCAGGGAAAGTCATGTCGCGACTTTTGAGAACATTCAGTGTTGTGTCAGTTACTCATCGTAGGCAGCGGCTTACGGAAAGCTGGAGAACAGTCCAGCAGAGACTAAGAAAAGGAAGTGTGTGCTCCTCTGTCCCCATCTACCTCATCCGATCTTGGTTGCAATCAATCAAGATTTGAGAATCTTTAACCTATATCCAGTTTGTATCGATGGGTTTTATGGGGCGCTTCAGTGATATCATGATTACCGTAGCCCTCAACACTTGCCCTGTCTTGTTAAGTCCACGTCACGACACTTCGGTGCCTTCATCGCGGCGGAAGGAGGCGCTACAATCATTCAGCTGTCTTTACATAAGTTGCTCATAAGGCTGAATACTAGGCGGACAGCAATCATACTTACGGTAAAGCTTGATGCTGCCGTCCGTGTCCCCGAGCGAATTCTTGGAGACGCAGCGGTAGGTGCCCCAGTCGTTGGGACCGACGGCACGAATCGTCAGCTTCATGTGCACCTTGTACGCGTTGTCCAATAGTACCGGTTCGTAACGCCCACCTGCAGAACACACACAAAGTTGATTAGCCTCGTTATACCCATTGATACCGACAAGAGCTCTGCCTCTCAGTGATACATGGAATTTTGTCACAATCAATCATACAACAAATCATTAGCAGAGCCATTCCAGATATCAGCAGAAACTCACTGTACAACTAATGCAAGACGCCTCTTTATGTAACTTCACTGTACTTGCAATGGGCGAAGGTGAAATGATGCCAAAGAAAAGTCACACAAAATATTTCGACATGAGAAACAACCATTTATCAAGAACCGCTTACTTTATGAGTTATGAGGAAACGCTTTAAATGAAATATTAACTGTCATGTTCAATAAATATATAATTGATAGGCGTACGTCTTGGAATAGTAATGTTTGACGATTCAGTCTAGTTACAGTACACCCAAAGAACTGCATATGGTACCGACTTAAGTGGACGAAAGGCTTCTAAAGTAATTGGTAACGCACTTTTCGGAGGCTACACATATTTCTCGAATATTGCAGAAGGCCTCTGTAATTCATCACACGAATTTTCGATTGGAATAACTTAGAAAGGTCATGCTGGTAAAAATACTATGTGAACTTCGAAGCCACTATTATTGTTCCGCTTAAGCCTTTTCCTTCCAATTTTGATGATCAGTCAGAGAATCGTTTTCGGAACGTGAGACGCAGCCTCTTGCGCCGTATGCTTAAAACACAGTATCTGGCAGATCTTTTCCTCACATATTCCTTAACACTTCTTTGCTCATTCCTTACTTTGATGCCTATTTATTGTTATTGAAAGATGATGTAAATCTTTAGTTTTACACTTATAACTACCTCAACAGTTAATTTATGCTCTATCAGGGTTCCAAAAAGACTTTGTCCTCTCGTGAGCCGAATTCTTTATCACTTTAATAACATAGTTTACAGATGACCAAACATTATTTTTGAAGAGGTGGAAGAAAATCCCAGCGAATACTTGAGTAGTGGATTACATTACTTCCAACATTCAGTGTTTTCAACTGTGAGCCCTTTGTCAACGATTCCAGTGATGTGTTAAATACACTGAGATTGTTATTGCACCAGTGCTTTGAATGCAAGGCTAATACACTAATATTGTGTTTTTGCGTAAGTCGTCCATATATACTGTATATGTATAATATCTTGTTACTTATTTAGCCGCCCGGTCTGAGGTGCCTTGTCACGGTCCGTGCGGCTCCACCTGTCGGAAGGTCGAGTCCTCCCTCGGGCATGGGTGTGTGTGTGTTGTCCATAGCCTAAGTTAGTTTAAGTTAGATTAAGTAGTGTGTAGGCTTAGGGACCGATGACCTCAGCAGTTTGGTCCCATAAGACCTTACCACAAATTTCCAAATTTGTTACTTACTTATGCTGTAAATTGTACAGTTCGATTATTGCACGTCCAACTAGTTATTTGTTTGTTATAACGGGCAATATGAGTAAATAATAATATCTTGATGTATTCATGACGTAATTTGCCGACTAAAGTGAAATGTATGAACAATTTTGGTATTGGAACGACCAGTTATTCTCGTGTGCCTTAATTGACAATTCAGACGCTCAAACGTCTTCTCACGTATAATGTGTTTCAAGTAACATAGGTGTCCCTAAAACTTCCTAAATTGTTCGTGACACAGAAACATGGTTTATCGTAAACTAATGGTTCACTGTGAATGTTGTATTGCTGTAATTAATACGAGCAACTATTTTAGCTATCGAGACATTGAAAATATTTTTAATGTAACAATACACCTTAGCTAAATTCGAGGGCTACAGAAAAACAACAGTAACGAAAGCGTCAGAAATGTTGACCACAATACATTCCGAGAAAGCGGCAGAACAAATGCACTGGTCTGATTCTCGTTAGGCGATTTTTGTCCAGCAATGGAAGTAAAAGTACACCGTGCCACAGGATTTGGCTTTGCATTTACACCAATTCCCCTTCTACTTTTGAGAAGTTCCTCGCCAAACGTAAGAGACTATACTGTTTCAAGATATCTCGAACACCATTAAAAAATTACATCGTTTAATAATAGCGATAAAGGATTTCTCTGTCACTGCTGGGAGCACAAATTTGATATTCATTCATGGAAACACGAAATGAATTTACTATAAATGACAAGAAGGAGAAAAGGTAATTCTTACAATACCTCAGCAGACAACATGATACTAATAATAATCATAAATCAAGATATTCGCCTTTCTGTTTATTTCATAATTTGAATTGTAAGACGATTAAGTTGCTACATTAGCGAGGACTTCCTTTATATCGCTTAATTCATTGCACTGTTACAAAAATACGTAGGTCAACTTATCAAGTTGCGTTTCGTCTCCATATTCCATTACAGCTCTGCTAGTGATGAGATAGTCCTGTGTCAATCAGAGGTAAGACGTCACAGTGGTAGAAGCCCTCATCAGCCTAATGACCTGGTACTGTGGAGCTGTATTGCGTATTCAGGACGCAAGAAGACTCATTCAGTATGCTGACACTTTGGAAGTTGCCAGCCAAAGAAAGTTGACGTTGCGGAATCTTACAGCTGAAGCAGGGCTTCTGAAGAAGATGACTATACGGGAAAACTGTACCAAATGAAGACATAATTGCCCAAAGGCTATGCCTGGCTCCTCCAAGATGTTATGGGTTCCAGGCTGCGAGTCATGCCATTGATGATACATAAGTCAGGCAGCTCACATGTGCCACCCAAATCAGACCCTCTTTCTCAGATTCGCCTCAATGCCCAGTCCAATTGCAACCACTGTTGCTGTTAGAGATGGCCTCAAATATTATCGTGATTAAATTAATAGAAGAATGTCTGCTTTTAGAAGGTAATTTCATCTTATCTGCATTAGTATCACATAAATTTATCCACACATGTGAATTAGCTGTTTCTGCAAATATTCAAGTTTGAAGTGATTATATACTCGTATCTTTACCCACTCAAACTGAGGGTGTGTAAGATGTACATCTGTCATTTAAATATATCATTGCTATGACAGTAGTCTTGAATGGGAACAACGTTCCATACTCGTCAACGATTTATATAACACTACTGTCATAGTGGCATTTGTAAATATCAAAACCCACGAAATATCGCCTAGACTATTGCTCTTTCGTGGGTGATTCGACACTGTCCAGTGTACAGGTAGACAACAGTTCAAGCATATACCGACAACGGTCATAACTGCCCAGTTCATCGAACTTGTCGACATGTACCTGGAACAAGCCTGGTTATGTAGACTTAGAGAAAGCTTTTGACAATGTTGACTGGAATACTGTCTTTCAAATTCTGAAGGTGGCAGGGGTAAAAAACAGGGAGCGAAAGTCTATTTACAATTTGTACAGACACCAGATGGCAGTTATAAGAGTCAAGTGGCATGAAAGGGAAGCAGTGTTTGGGAAGGGAGTGAGACAGGGTTCTAGCCTATCCCCGATGCTATTCAATCTGTGTATTGAGCAAGCAGTAAAGGAAACAAAAGAAAAATTCGGAGTAGGTATTAAAACCCATGGAGAAGAAATAAAAACTTTGAGGTTCGCCGATGACATTGTAATTCTGTCAGAGACAGCAAATTACTTGGAAGAGCAGTTGAACGGAATGGACAGTGTCTTGAAAGGAGGATATAAGATGAACGTCAACAAAAGCAAAACGAAGATAATGGAATGTAGTCGAATTAAGTTGGGTGATGCTGATGGAATTAGATTAGGAAATGAGACACTTAAAGTAGCAAAGGAGTTTTGCTATTTGGAGGAGCAAAGTAACTGATGATGGTCGAAGTAGAGAGTATATAAAATGTAGACTGGCAATGGCAAGGAAAGCGTTTCTGAAGAAGAGGAATTTGTTAACATCGAGTATAGATTTGAATGTCAGGAAGTCGTTTCTGAAAGTATTTGTATGGATAGTAGCCATGTATTTAAGTGAAACATGGACGATAAATAGTCTGGACAAGAAGAGAATAGAAGCTTTCGAAATGTGGTGCTACAGAAGAATGCTGAAGATTAGATGGGTAGATCATATAACCAATGCGGAGGTATTGAAGCGAATAGGGGAGAAGAGGAGTTCGTGGCACAACTTGACAAGAAGAAGGGACTGGTTGGTAGGGAATATTTTGAGGCATCAAGGGATCACAAATTTAACGTTGGAGGGCAGCGTGGAGGGTAAAAATCATAGAGGGAGACCAAGAGATGAATACACTTGACAGATTCAGAAGGATGTAGGTTGCAGTATGTACTGGGAAATGAAGAAGCTTGCACAGGATAGAGTAGCATGGAAAGCTGCATTAAACCAGTCTCAGGACTAAAGACCACGACAATAAACAACAACCAGAAGCGTAATTTTCAGTGTTGAATGCAATGGCAGAGGTTTGTCACCAAACTATTAGTTGACATGTCACTAATGAAATTTAAGATTGTACTGATACTGTACCCAAAGTTAATGTAAATACCAAGAAAAGCAGAAGCTAAGGTATCAAAAAACTTAAAATGTCGAAAAACTATAACAAAAACAAAAAATTTAAATAAATGCAATTTCATTCCACTTATTTATGAAGATACTATAGAATTCATATCGTAAATCAAACTGTGTAACGAAATCTTATTTCAAATGTAATCTGCTTTTAAGATGTTTATTCGCCTAAGTGATTGAAAAAGTTAATAATATTAGCATCTGAATTTAAAAGTATCTGGTTTTGAACTAAACATGGAGGAGTAGCTTTGTACTGTGCTGTTATACTAGGAAATAAGTAACGTCAGCAACGTCTGTGTGTCATTTTAGTATTTTTAAAGTATTTGTGTAATGTAAAGTCGAATCAAATGTGTTCAAAGAGGTTCACATTAGGAACAGAAGCAGATGACTTTGAAAATAACGATGATGTTTACGCACCACAGTTTCAGACCCCCCACAGGGATGTACACTCATTTGTATACTATGTGACTGATGGTCTCAGAGCCCAGAGCTGAGGTGTGTGTTTCAAAATTTTTCGAATCTCTACGCAACATTCATTCTATGACTACTCTGTGAATTTTTAAATTCCAAACATGGTTACACATAAAGCCCTTTATACTACTACGATCAAGAAATGTATATACATTTATGCTACAACAGTGAAGAATTTTCTATGCTTTTTGAGAAGGAATATCTTTAGCTGTGTTTGAACAAAGGCAGTTTTTGCCTGTTACTTCATTAGATATATTTCGGGAAGATGTGCAGTCTCGTTTTATGATAAAGTATAAATAAATATTGGATGTATTTAGGAATTTATGTTTTGTTTTTGTAATTGGAAAGATAGTAAACCTGACTTGTTAGTTTGCTTCTGTCATTTTCAAGATATGTATTCAGCATCTGAACATAACTATTAAATGGATGCATTGGTAAGGATTCTATTACGTGAAGGGATTACTAAGCTGAAATTTCAGAGTTTAACGACTTTTGTCTGTCATCTCAAGTGGAAGCTGATTCGAGTGGAGATTATCTTTCAGACCACATTTTAATTTCTGAAAACTGTCATAGAAGGGAACTATTTCCTATATTTGCTATATAATTGTGCAAGTAAAGTGGATTAATGTTTGAAAAATGTTGCTGAGGATGTTGAAAGTACTGAACATTTGCTGGATGATCGTGATCTGAAAATCAGTTCACTATGTTCAGAACACTTTTATTGTGGAGACAGTAGGATAAGAGGTTTTGTTGAACTATGAGAGTTGACTATTGTGTCATGTTGGTGCTCGTTTATGTGTGCTATAGTTTTGAAATGTAAGGATTTTCTTTGTGTTTTGATAAGATACCGATAAGTATTTATTATCTTATAGTATTTTGGAGATGGCATGTATGGTGAAGTTGCATTGTATTATGGAGCTTTATTCAGAACTGTGTTGCATGATGTTGAGCTGTGCCATAATAGTACATGTTTGTATCCGGGAATAAGCTGGTTTCAAATGTGTTTACTGTAAGTCTGATGGAATATATCTGATAGGTTTGTGATAGCACTTGTCTTGGGAATAACGGCGACAGTAATACAGACGATTGTGGAAAAGTTTGAACCAGCTGAGTGTTTCTTGTAGAAATTCTACACTATGATTACTGTCTATAACCATATTCTGTCATGAGGACTTGAAACTGCTTTGGATTACACTTACAATTTTGTACCATTTGTTGCGAGCAATATAAATATGTTATAAGTGTATTTTTCCCATTCATTTAAAAAGACATACAGTAAAGAATCGGTTTTATCTCTTTTCGTGTTGTTACATTTACTGTGAATCAAATATGATGTATGCATGCACCTCAGCTTTTTGCATATAACACAGCATTTTACAGACAGGCAACATTCACTAGTTAACATCCAACCTAGACATGTGGTAGTAGGCATTCAATATTTCTCAGTTCACTCTGGATTAGAGTCTCCAGCTCCCTGTATGAACATGGAAATTATTTCGTGGCGTCTTAACACATGTCCTATCATCAAATCCCATCTTCTTGCCAGTGTTTTCCATACATTCCTTTCCTCCCTAATTCTACGTGGAACCTCATCATTCCTTGCCTAATCAGTCCACCTAATTTTCAGTATTCTTCTGTAGCACCACATCTGAAACGCTTAGATTCTCCTTTCCGCTTTTTCCATAGTCCATGTTTCACTACCATACAATGCTCTGCACCAAACGCACATTCCCAGAAATTTCTTTCTCAGACTAAGTTCTATGTTTGATATTAATAGACTTCTCTTTGCTTAGAATGCCCTTTCTCCCTGTGGTAGTCTGTTTTTTATGTCCTCCTTGCTCCGTCTATACTGCGTTATTTTGTTGTCTAGGAAGAAAAATCCTTTAACTTCATCTACTTCCTGACCACCAATTATCATGTTAAGTTTTTCATTGTTCTCATTTCTAATACTTCCTACTACTTTCGTCTTTCTTCGATTTTCTGTCAATCCATATTCTGTGCTGTTTATTCCATTCAACAGATTGTGTATTTCCTCTTCACTTTCCCAGAGGATGGCAATTTCATCAACAAGTCTTACCGTTGATATCCTTTCGCCTTGAATTTCAATCCTATTCTTGAACCTTTCTTTTATTCCAGCCATTGCTCTAAGACATATAGATTGAACAGTAGGGGCGAAAGACTACGTTCCTGCGTTGCACTCTTTTTAACCAGAGCACTTCGTTTTTTGTCCTCCAACTTTATCGTTCCCTCTTCGTTCTTTTACATACTGTACATCATCATTCTTTGCCTATACGTTTCCCTTATTTTTCCCACAATTTCGAACATCTTTTACTCTACATTTTCTTCTGTTTCGGTTTTCCCACAGTCCAGGTTTCACTAACATACAGTTCTGTGCTCTAAACGTACATTCCTCTGAACGGTCTTGATTTTTCTTCAGTCTTCCTTCTGTTACCGTCTGCAGTGGCAGAACTGCCTCTCTGGTGCCTTTACATTTCCTAAAGCAAAACTGATCGCCACCTAAGAGATCCTTAAATTTCTTTTCCGTTGTTCTGTCTATTATTCTTGCCAGCATTGTGGACGCACGATCTATTAATTCGATTGAGCAATAATTCTCACACTTGTCGTCTGTTGCAGTCTTTCGGACTTTGTAACGATGTTTCCCCGAAAGTCTAATCGTATATCACCAACCTCATAAATTCTATAAACCAACGTGAATAATCATTTTGTTGCCACTCCTCGCAATGATTTTACCGTCAGATAGCATGTTATTTACCCTTCTGTCTCATTTCGTCTTATCCCCTGTCTCCTCCCTATCACCTCCAATTTCTTCTTCAATCTCTTCAGACAAGTCCTCTCCTCATTGAAGCCTTTAGTGTACTCATTCCACCTATACGATCTCTTCTCTTCTCTTCTCTTCTCTTCTCTTCTCTTCTCTTCTCTTCTCTTCTCTTCTCTTCTCTTCTCTTCTCTTCTCTTCTCTTCTCTTCTCTTCTCTCTTCTCTTCTCTTCTCTTCTCTTCTCTTCTCTTCTCTTCTCTTCTCTTCTCTTCTCTTCTCTTCTCTTCTCTTCTCTTCTCTTCTCTTCTCTTCTCTTCTCTTCTCTTCTCTTCTCTTCTCTTCTCTTCTCTTCTCTTCTCTTCTCTTCTCTTCTCTTCTCTTCTCTTCTCTTCTCTTCTCTTCTCTTCTCTTCTCTTCTCTCTCTCTTCTCTTCTCTTCTCTTCTCTTCTCTTCTCTTCTCTCTTCTCTTCTCTTTCTCTTCTCTTCTCTTCTCTTCTCTTCTCTTCTCTTTAACAGTGCAATTTCTGTTACATTCTTAATGTTAACGTCCTTGTTTTTAATTTCACCAGGTTGTTTTGATTTTCTGTATGCTGAGTCAGTCTCTCCAACAATCATATCTTGTTAAATTTCTTCAAATTTTTCACGTAGCCATTTTGCTTTATCTACCCTATACTTCCTATTTATTTTATTCCTAAATGACTTGTGCTTCTATATTATCGAATTTTCCTGAAAATTTTGTACTTCCTTCTTTCGTCGATCAGCTGAGGTATTTCTTCTGATGCTCATGGTGTTTTAGCAGTTACCTTTCTAGTACTTATGTTTTGCTTTCCAATTTCTACGATTGTCTCTTTTAGAGATGTTCTTCCCCTTCAACTAAACTGTCTACTGAGCTATTCTTTATCATAGTATCTATAGCCTCAGAGAACTTCAAGCTTATCTCTTCATTCCTTAGTGCTTCAGTATCCCGTTCTTTTGCGCAGTGTTTCTTCCTGCCTAGTCTCCTATTCTTCATTATTAAATTGTGATCTGAATCTATATCTGCTCCTGGGCTCGCCTTACAATCCAGTATCTGATTTCGGAATCTCTACATGACCACGATGTAATCTAACTGAAACTTTCCCATATCTACCAATATTTTCCATTTATACATCTTCTAGTAATTCTTGAATAGATCATTCGCTACTACCATCTGAAATTTATTCCAGAACTCAGTTAGCTGTATCTCGTTGATAAAAAAATTTTCATCGCATGCTATCATTTGCAGAAAACTTCGTTTAAATATCTTGAATCCCTTATGTCATATGACGATTGTTATGACCATATGATTTGCAATGCCCATGGACATGGATGGGTGTGTGGCACGCGACCATCCTTCGGATATAAAACCCAATAACTCTAGAAAAGAGATGCAGCTGTATGAACATCAAGAGCTGAGATGGGAAACCGCTCGTAAGCAAAGAAGGAAAAGTTGAAATGAGGAAGGAGTCTAGAGCGGGTCTGTACTGAAGGCAGTATTACAAAAACGTAACAGGATCTAGATGAAGATGAGATGGGAGACACGATACTGCGAGAAGGATGTGACAGAGCACTTACAGACCAACCTCGAAACAAGCCCCAAGGAGAAGACGACATTCCGTCAGAACTACTGATAGCCTTGGGTTAGTCAACCGTGGCAGAACTCTTCCATCCAGCGTGCAAGATGTATGATACAGGTGAAATATCCTCAGACCTCATGAACGATGTAAGAATTCCAATTCCAAAGAAAGCAGTGGCTGACACGTGTGAAAGTTACCGAACTATGACTAAGTCGTGTCTGCAAAATATTAGCAAGAATTCTTTACAGAAGAATGGGGAAACTAGTAGAAGCAAATCTTGTGGAAAGTCAGGTTGGATTCCGGAGAAATGTAAGAACACGCGAGTTAATATTGACCAAACGACTTATGTTAGAAGACAGGACAAGGAAAAGCAAACCTACCTTTTTAGCATTTGTAGAGTCAGAGAAAGCTTTTCACAAAGTTGACTGAAATACTCTCTCCGAAATTCTGAAGGTAGAATGGATAAGATACAGAGGCCGAAAGACTACTTACAACTCATACGGAAACAGACGGCAGTGGTTGAGAAGGGACTGAGACGGGGTTGTAGCCTATCCCCGATGTTATTCAGTCTGTACATTGATCAGACAATAATGGAAACCAAAAGAAATCGAGTAGCATTTAAAATTCAGGGAGAATGAATTACACCTTTGAGATCTGCTGATTACATTACATTTCTGTCAGAGACATTGAAGGACTTGGAAGAGCTGTTGAATGAAATGGACAGTGTCTTCAAAGGAAGCCATAAGCCAAACAAGGATAATGAAATGTAATCGAATTAATTCAGGTGATGTCGAGGGAATAACATTAGGTAACGATACGCTTGAATTAGTAGATGAGTTCTGGCATTGGGCAATAAAATGACTGATGATGGTTGAAGTAAGGAGTATGTCACATGTAGGCCAGCAATGGCAAGAAAAGCATTCTGAAGACAGGGAGTTTGCTAGCATTGAAAGAGACAGTTTTAGGAAGTCTTTCCTGAAGGTATTTATCTGGAGTGTAGTGAAACATGGAAGTGAAACTTGGTCGATAAACAGTTTAGACAAGAAGAGAATAGAAGCTTTGGAAATGTGGCGTTATAGATGAATGCTGGAAACTGGGTGGGTGGATCACGTTACTAATGTGGAGATACCGAATGGAACTGGGAAGGGCGCGGGGACAGCAAATTTATGGCACAACTTGACTAAGAGAGGAGTTTGGTTAATAGGACACGTTCTGAGGCATCAGGGAATCACCAGTTTAGTATCAGACGCGTGGGTAGTAAAAAATCATAGAGGAAGACTGAGATGAATACAATAATCAGATTCAGAAGGACGTAGATCGCAGCAGTTTTTCAGAGATGAAGAGGCTTCCACAGGATAGAGTAGCGTGGAGAGCTGTATCAAACCAGTCTTCGGACTGGAAACCACAATAACGACAACAACAACTCTGCAACAAAATAAGATATACTTCTCCTTTTAATCTTAAATAAAATTACGATATTTTATCTGCATTTCTTCTTCGGCAATGTATCAGCTAAAATCAACCACACGCAAAGTTTACGCAACAATTAGTTTTTACCTCTCCCAACTCTTTATATTTTCGTGGAATGTTTTATATAATTTGATGCAGCGCAGTAAATATGACGGAACGGATAACGAAAAGAAATTCAGTTGTTTTTCTAGTAAAGTTATAAATTTAGAATGTGCAAAAATCAAATTTTTCACCTAATAGTGTTCATAAAATCGGATAAGTATTTCGTATCAGTCGGAGTGGTGTCTTTTAGCTCTGGCACTAGCATTTAGTCAGCAGTACTGCCATAATAAAAGCAGCCGAGTACGGAATACAAAGAGCTCGTCTGTAGAAGAAAAATTGTTATCGCTGAAAGATGAACATTTTAGCTTGGAAGAAACAAATTACAGTACCTGACTATTAGATACGTGGATTTTCCAATGATTACTTTTTTAAGGAAGATAATGTCATTTATGCGCACATTACATCATATGCAAATTGTAGTTGTATACATTTTGCAAATGATCGACATTTGCATTACCTCACTTTAATGCGACGAAATATATGAAAATGATGGAGACTTTTTAATACCTACCTGTTATTTTAGAGTAACATGGTTATTTGATTATTGCTACATTACCCACAGCTTTACCATTTCTAATGTACAGACTAAGAAAGACTTCTTAGGTCACTGAGAAAACTTAAATATGAGGACATCATTATGACAGTAGGGTGACATGATTTCTATCATTATGTATTGAGGCCTTTCAAGAAAACACCTGTTACCATTAGGTATCATGGTACTGCATGACTGCCGAAATTGGTGTATAGTAACGTAAATTTGAAACTGCACAACTGTACTAGTTATTTTATTTTGTGTTTCGACTGAAGATACTTTCGACTTACTAGTTATTTATGCTGAGAGAACTTGTAGAACTGGATGCTAAAGACTTCTTCTAAATTAATGCTTTGAATATTATTTGAGGAAAAGACTTTAACTTCCACTCATTGTGACTTTATGATAACATATATTTCTGATGTCATCGAGCTACTCATGTGAATATTATGATTACCAATTAAAGGGACTAAATAATTATGATACACAAGGGCTGGAAAAAGTTATACATCTTATCAATTAGTATACGATTCACATGTTCTCATAAAAGTTGTTCATGCTGGTGAATGTATATAGTTATCTGCAAACTAAATTTGTTGAGGTGATTCTTTATGAGAAGTTGAGACACAGACCAGAGAAGATGACAGTGCATATATGTCCTTTTGGTACTGTTTAATAGTAAATATTATTTGTATTATTTTTTTGTAAATTTTGGACATCTACTGGTTGTAGGTACACATGCATTCGTGTTGCTAGAAATAAATTAACTAATATAATGGTACTGTGACTGGTTGGACAGAAAGAGGATTACTGATATTACTCATTAGTTTGTGTCTTCTGCCTAACTAAGTTCTATACATTTGTTATTTTGTGAATTATATTAGCTAGATTTCTAGCCAGGAGAACATAATTTAGTTTGAATCATTCACTTAATAATGCCTAAGTATTAGGAACTGTTGTGTCGCAATTATAATTTATACAGAGGTGTACAAAGTTGTTCCTTGTAAATGGTAACTATTTAGATTTCATAACCTGGAGATAGATGTGACCAATATCAGTCATACCTTAAACTGGGTTGTGACTCACACAGAAAAGCAAACAACTTACCCATGTGCATTAACCACGTAACAGAAATATTTGAATGGTCTGAATGAATAGTGTTTCAGAGACTATCAGATAAGTTGATATGAAAAGTGCCTGAGCGTAATTAATGGGGACACTAGACGTTGACATTTCACACATCTTAGCTGTGGACAGTTTATGAGTTCTTGCAGTGAAAGAAGAACTTTCGTGAGGCATTTATAAAACTTAATATTCTTTGTAATTTAAAGCAAATCGTCCTAACTGGAATCTTAGAACTGATAATTAGCACAAAAGGATTACAACATGAACCGAAAATTCCTTAAATAGACTAATGTTAAATGTATAATTTTGTGAACTCCTGTTACTAATGATAATTAATGCATTGAACTGCAATGAAAACATACACTAATTTTAAGTAACTAATATTTTATACCAATGTCTATATAACATGATTAATAAGTTAGGTTACCTCTTTATCTCACAGATAATTATAATTACATTCTGTAACAAATTTCTAATCCTGGTGCATACAACTCATGGAAGTAGTTATATTTTTAGGTTAAGCTCATTATTCAGTATTGAAACAATATGTATCTGAAAGTGTTAAGCGTAATACTTGTGAAGACAAAAAAAGTAACAGTAAATTTACTACCTCAAAATATTAGAGATTTAAAAAACAAAATTAATGAATTTGAGATCCGTTTAGATGAGCTATAGTCTACAAATCCTATTGATATTATTTGTATTTCTGAACATCATTTATGTAGTGATTTTGAAATACTCAACATGGAAGGGTATACCTTAGTTTCAAAGTACTGTAGGAAAGAGATGGAGAAAGGAGGAGTTGCCACTTACATTATAAAGGGTCACAATTATAAAAACATTGACATTCTTAAATACTCTAGTGATGAGTATTTTGAAGAATGTGCCACACAAGTAGAAATACTCAAAATAAAAATAATTATAGTCACTATATTCCTGGCTCCAACTGGTAATTTCCAGCTGTTCACCAAACAGCTTGATGCAGTATTAAATTTCTTGTTATTCTTGTTGTTGTTGTTGTTGTTGTTGAGGTGGTCTACAGTCCTGAGACTGATTTGATGCAGCTCTCCATGCTACTCTATCCTGTGTAAGCTTCTTCATCCCCCAGTACTTACTGCAAGTTACATCCTTCTGTATCTGTTTAGTGTATTCATCTCTTAGACTCCCTCTACGACTTTTACCCTCCACGCTGCCCTCCAATACTACACTGGTGATCACTTGATGCCTCAGAACATGTCTTACCAACCGATCCCTTCTTCTAGTCAAGTTGTGCCACAAACTCGTCTTCTCTCCAGTCCTATTCAATACCTCGTCATTAGTTATATGATCTACCCATCTAATCTTCAGCATTCTTCTATAGCACCACATTTCGAAAGCTTCTATTCTCTTCTTGTCCAAACTATTTATCGTCCATGTTTCACTTCCATACATTGCTGAACTCCATACAAATACTTTCAGAAACGACTTCCTGACACTTAAATCTATACTCGATGTTAACAAATTTATCTTCTTCAGAAACGCTTTCATTGCCATTGCCAGTCTATATTTTATATACTCTCTATTTCGAACATCATCAGTTATTTTGCTCCCGAAATAGCAAAACTCCTCTACTACTTTAAGTGTCTCATTTCCTAATATAATTCCCTTGGCATCACCCGACTTAATTCGACTACATTCCATTATCCTCGTTTTGCTTCTGTTGATGTTCATCTTATATCCTCCTTTCAAGACACTGTCCATTCCGTTCAACTGCTCTTCCAAGTCCTTTCCTGGCTCTCACAGCATTACAATGTCATCGGCGAACCTCAAAATTTTTATTTCTTCTCCATGGATTTTAACACCTTTTGTTTCCTGCACTGCTTGCTCTGTATACAGATTGAATAACATCGGGGAGAGGCTACAACCCTGTCTCACTCCCTTCCCAACCAGTGCTTCCCTTCATGTCCCTCTACTCTTATAACTGACGTCTGGTGTCTGTACAAATTGTAAATAGCCCTTCGCTCCCTGTATTCTACCCCTGCCACCTTCAGAATTTGAAAGAGAGTATTCCAGTCAACATTGTGAAAAGCTTTCTCTAAGCCTACAAATGCTAGAAACGTAGGTTTGCCTTTCCTTAACCTTTTTCTAAGATAAGGTATTTATCCTATCTCACACATATTGCTCACCAGATGGTAGAGTTTTGTCAGGACTGGCTCTCCCAAGGTCGTCAGTAGTTGTAATGGAATGTTGTCTACTCCATGGTCCTTGTTTCGACTCAGGTCTTTCAGTGCTCTGTCAAACTCTTCACGCAGTATCGTATCTCCCATTTCATCTTCATCTACATCCTCTTCCATTTCCATAACATTGTCCTCAATTACATCAACCTTCTATAGACCCTCTATATACTCCTTCTACCTTTCTGCTTTCCCTTCTGTGCTTAGAACTGGGTTTCTATCTGAGCTCTTGATATTCATAGAAGTGGTTCTCTTTTATCCAAAGGTCTCTCTAATTTACCTCTAGTGAGATAAGCCTCTACATCCTTACATTTGTCCTCTAGCTGTCCTTGCTTAGCCATTTTGCACTTCCTGTCAATCTCGTTTATGTGACGTTTGTATTCCTTTTTGCCTGCTTCGTTTACTGCATTTTTATATTTTCTCCTTTACATCAATTAAATTAAATATTTCTTCTGTTACCCAAGGATTTCTACTAGCCCTCGTCTTTTTGCCTACTTGATCCTCTGCTGCCTTCACTACTTCATCTCTCAAAGGTACCCATTGTTCTTCTACTGTATTTCTTTCTCCCATTCCAGTCAATTGTTCCCTTATGCTCTCCCTGAAACTCTGTACAACCTCTGGGTTAGTCAGTTTATCCAGGTCCCATCTCCTTAAATTCCCACCTTTTTGCAGTTTCTTCAGTTTTAATCTACAGTTCATAACCAACAGATTGTGGTCAAAGTCCACATCTCACACTAGAAGTGTCTTACAATTTAAAATCTGGTTCCTAAATCTCTGTCTTACCATTATATAATCTATCTGATACGTTTTAGTATCTCCAGTCTTCTTCCATGTATACAACCTTCTGTTATGATTCTTGAACCAAGTGTTAGCTATGATTAAGTTGTGCTCTGTGCGGCTTCCTCTTTCATTTCTTAGCCCAAATCCATATTCAGCTACTATGATTCCTGCTCATCCTTTTCTACTGTCGAATTCCAATCACCTATGACTATTAAATTTTCGTCTCCCTTCACTACCTGAATAATTTCTTTTATCCCCTCATACATTTCATCAATTTCTGCAGAGCTAGTTGGCATATAAACTTGTAGTACTGTAGTAGGTGTGGGCTTCATGTCTATCTTGGCCACAATAAGGCGTTCACTATGCTGTTTGTAGTAGCTTACCCACACTCCTATTTTTTATTCATTATTAAACCGACTCCTGCATTACCCCTATCTGATTTTGTATTTATAACCCTGTATTCGCCTGACCAAAAGTCTTGTTCCTCCTGTCGCCGAACTTCACTAATTCCTACTATATATAACTTTAACCTATTCATTTCCCTTTTTAAATTTTCTAACCTACCTGCCCGATTAAGGCATCTGACTTTCCATGCTCCGATCTGTAGAACGCCAGTTTTCTTTCCCTTGATAACAGCGTCCTCCTGAGTAGTCCCCGCCCAGAGAACCGAATGGGGGATTATTTTACCTCCGGAATATTTTACCCAAGAGGACTCCATCATCATTTAACCATACAGTAAAGCTGCATGCCCCTTGGGAAAAATTACGGCTGTAGTTTCCCCTTGCTTTCAGACATTTGCAGTACCAGCACAGCAAGGCCGTTTTCGTTAGTGTTACAAGGCCAGATCAGTCAATCATCCAGACTGTTGGCCCTGCAACTACTGAAAAGGCTGCTGCCCCTCTTCAGGAACCACACATTTGTCTGGCCTCCCAACGGATACCGCTCCATTGTGGTTACATCTAAAGTACGGATATCTGTATCACTCAGGCACGCAAGCCTCCACACCAACAGCAAGGTCCATGGTTCTGGGGGGGGGGGGGGACTAAATTTCTTAACTTCTAAAAATAATTAACTCAAACTAAGTGGAGATTTTAATTTAACTTTTCTGCATGAAAGTTACTCAATATCCATACTAGAGTCTCTTACCACTTATTATAATCTCATTGCCTTAGGACAGTTCCCAATCAGGGTTATGGGCACCAGCAACACTGCTGTTGATAACATTTTGATAGATACTACCACACTGACCAATCACAGTATAAGTCCAATATTTAATGGTTTTTCAGATCATGATACCCAGTTTCTTACATTTAATATTCTGGGGTCTGATTCAACTAATAACAGGAAGTGGGAAGCTATACAAATAATAAATTAAACAGGAATTAAAGGTATAAACTGTTTGAGGAATACAGACTGGGAAGATGTATACAACGCACCCAGGATAAATAAAAAAATATAAGTGTTTCTCTAATATGGTCATAGGTCACATTGAAAACTGTTGTCCTAAGAAAGTAATCAAAGCAAATAGATTAAATGTTTCAGAATCTCAGATTACAAATGGAATAAAAGGTTCTTCCAAAACAAAAAGGAGACTGTACTTAATGTCAAGGCAAATGATGTCTAGAGAGATAAATCAAATTACAAATTACACTGTAAAATTCTAAACAAAATAATCAGAACCTCAAAATGTGTTTATTTGAATTAAAAATAAATGCCTCTATTAACAAGAATATATGGAACATAGTACAAAGTGAAACAGGAAAAACTAATCAGGCAAATGAAGAAATTATGTAAATGTAAATAATGAGTTGATTAGAGATACCTCCAAAATTGCAGACACTTTCAAAAACATTTTCCTTTCAGTAGCAGACAACTTATATTTGTGTAGTTCCTCAGAAGGCAGCTTAAAATATTTAAAAATACATTTCTGCAGAAGTTTGACAAAATTCAACTATATCCTACCTCATAAAAAGAGATTTCTAATATTATTAGCTCTCTTAAAAACAAATGTTCCAGTGGTTATGATGAAATCAGCACCACCATAATTAAATGTTGCTCTTCACAACTTTGTGACATACTGAGTTACTTGTGTAACGAATCCCTCCACAGTGGTACTTTTCCAGATAGGCTTAAATATGCTATTGGCAAACCATTACACAAAAAAGGAGACAGATCATCAGTGGAAAACTTCCATCTCATTTTATTATTGGCAATATTTTCAAAAGCGATTGAAAGGGTTATGTACAATAGACTTTATAAACACTTAGTACAGAAAAATATTCTCATTCGCAATCTGTTTGGAATTCGGAAATTATTGACAACTGATCAAGCTGTTTTCACTTTCACAGATGATATATTAGAATCAATAATATTCTGTGATCTGGCTAAAGCTTTTGATCATGTTAAGCATGATATCCTCATACAAAAGGTAAAATATTATAGGATAACAAGAGTAGAAGGCTCATGGTTCTCACCCTATCTTTTTTTATAGAAAACAATGTGTGCCTGTATCATGCTTACCACATAACAATCGTCATTCAAAATATGAAACCATCAGACAAGGGGTGCCCCAGGGCCCTATTTTAGGTCCCTTGTTGTTCCTATTACAAAATGCAAAATTTTGACTTATTTGCAGATGATACAAGTATTGGTATAAAAAACAGTACCCGTGATCTCACTGAGCAGTCAGCTAATGAAGTATCAATGGGTGGTTCCCAGCAAATGGACTGTCACTGAATTTTGGCAAGACCCAGTACATACAGTTTAGTACCTCACAAAGAATAGCTGACCCTATAAGTATAATGTATTCAATCAATGAAAGTAAAGATGTAGATAGTGTCAAATGTTTAGAGCTATAAATTGACCACAATCTAAATTGGAAAACTCACACTTTAGACTTAATGAAACACCTTAGTTCAGCTACATTTGAAGTACGCATGATAGCAAAAATAGGTGATTTAAAAGTGAAGAAGTTAGCTTATTTGGCCTGCTTCCATTCACTAATGAGTTATGGAATTATCTTTTGGGGACACTCCTCTCACAAAGATAACATTTTCTAAATTCAGAAACGAGTCATTAGAATTATATCTGGTGTCAGTTGTAGATCAGCATCCTAAGACCACTTTAAGAAACTTGGTATTCTAACTACTACTTCTCAGTACATGTACTCATTGATGAACTTTGTCATTTTCAACATGTCTCTTTTTACACAAAATAGTGCAAAACATGATTATAATATCAGAACCAAAAGCAAACTAAGGACTATAAAAACTCAACATTAGTACAAAAGCGGTCACATACATGGGTGCTCATATATTCAATAACTTGCCAGTGCATATCAGATTCTTTGCACATCCCAGAGACTCCTCTCCAAGGGATCCATGGAAAAACGATAAATGTAATGTAATGTAATGCATGCCTTTGGCAAGAACTCGTCCATAAGTTTTATTTGCAATACTCAGAACAGATCGATACTACGTCAGTAATATCTGTGATATATGGACAGCTTGGTATGTCACTTAAATTTATTCTGATTTAAATGTTTTGGGTTAGCATTAATTACATAAAACAGACACTTTGGGATGTAATTAGTTAATCTACTCTGTTATTTCAGCGAACCAGCGTGAATACTGTACTGGAAAGGTCTTTGTAGTTGGCATGTAATGTAAACAAACACAGTTAAGGAACTCTTTCGAACCTTGGTGCAAAAGTAATAAGCCTATCATACCATACGAAACAAGATTCCAGCTTATTTACCCAAGTTAGCTAAAGAAATTCTATTAAACTGTCACATTCGAGATTTCATACAAAACTACGAGTATATCTGAATTTTCTAATTGACTAGCCGAAATTGGAAAACATTAAATGTAATTTGTTAAATGTACTCAAATAAAAATTCATATGTGCAAGAATTATTAGTGTAAAGTTATATAAAGCGGCATGGTGGAAGCTACAACAGGACCAGTGTTGTAACAGATTTTGCGACGTCAAGAAGTTTTTCGTGATGTTAGAAATTTATAATAAATGTTTTGAAATCCTGTTATGCAGTTTCGACAAAATCATTTCGTAGGGAGTGAGTCGCAAATTTCCCCGAAAATACAACGATAAGAACCACAGGCAACATTTTTAATGATGAAGTCATAAAATTAACTGAGTTACACCACCCATTAGTCAACAACGAATATCAAGTTAAGTACTAAAGTGTAGCAACACTTAACTTGATAACATATCAGTCTGTAGCAACAGAAATTGCTAAAGGAGTTGAAACTTATTATACACTTTGGTTTCAAAAAATTTCATAAAAACTAAACTGTTAGCTATTCCTACATCTCTGTGAAGTACATCAGTTCATCTCGTACCTTTTGGAAGGATGCTATACTCTTATCAACTATGTTTTCACACTCAATTGCAGGATAAGGTAGGAGCTTCGATCATATCTATAAAGAATGTTGCTCTTCACGAGAATACTAAGTCAGAGGTGGTGCTTAAGGAACTTATTATGAACACATCACAGGAGAGTGTTGTAACTTGAGGCTGGTGCTAGGAATTTAAATCTAGCGACCAATTTTAGTATCACAAGAACGAATGCGCATTACAGACCTCCATAAGCAATTTCTGACATTTCCTGCTGTTCCTGTTGTGAACTATGAGGTTTTTCTTTGTGTAGCATTTGCAGATATTTTTACTTCTCCATATTTAAATGCTGCGTAAAATATTAAAGCTATTTGTAAGATAGTATCAATTATTCACTTACAAAATTTTATGTTAAGTAAAATTCAATATATTTCAGCACTAGTTACATAACATGTGAACGGTTCATCCATACTTTGTCGGTCGTGCGCCATGTTGTACCTTGAAACTGAAGGTGGTCTCCCAACTCTGAATATGAGATATTTGCAAATGAACTGAGTTTCTTTAATGTCTGACCAATTTTATCGTCCTTGAAAATGGAAATTTACGTCAATATTCCATAGCTTCTACAGCGAAACGTATTTAATTTAGAAACTGGTTTTTGATTACACTTTTTTTAATTTGATTTCACTTACTAATGCATTATTACGTATTACAGTAACAATGTAACAGGCAGAGTATTATGTACAGCACTGACAATATGTTCTCGAATACAACAGTTTTAAATTTCAGTAGAGTAGTTGTTTCTAGTTACATAAGGACCGATTACCTCAGCGCTTCGGTCCCACAGGAACTTACCACCACCTAGTTACAAGAACGTGTTCTATCTTGCAACATTTCTTCGTATTTTGAGAAACCATGAACTCCCCGTGTAATTTTTGTAAATCAGGAAAACAGAGTATCACACAAGGAGTGAACCCTGTCATTTAAAAGATGGTATGAGAAAACCTGGTGAAGTTTTATTACAGAGCTGGATTGACATGAACGTATGAAACATGTTCTCCCGTACTTACTGTAATGGTTAGTTTCGAATCTATATCGTTTGGGCACATAACTCTTACGCAAATGATTCGATCTAATGTTCACGTTTTAGTGAAGTTCAGCGTTCTTTTCTATAAATGACAGAGAATCCTGTGTTATTATGCATATGGATTGTCCTTTTAAAACGCCTGATATGTATTGATGAACTTCTTAATGAGGTATGAAAGCTATAATAAAAGAAATATATTTTATAATACAGAGGGTGTATCAAAAGGAATCACCCGATTTGTCACGTCTATATAGTTGGAACTAGCAAACATATACAATGAATTTGGTTTTTTGATGAACGGGAAACTCAAAAAGTATTTTTTCGTACTTTTTCATAAGTTTTCAATATACCCCCCCTTGAGATGCACGGAATGTCAATGCGGTATTCATATTGTTCCCACACTGCAGCGAGAATGTTTTGAGTTACAGCTTCCAAAGCGGCTGTTATGCGATGTCTCAGTTCATTCATCGCTGCCGGTAATGGAGGCATATAATCAGACTCTTTTATAAAGCCCCACAAGAAATAATCACATACAGTCAGGTCCGGTGACCTTGGAAGCCAGTAATGTAAAGCTGATTCATTTGGTCCGGTGCGACGGATCCATCGCTTAGTAATCCTTTGATTTAAAAATTCCCGCTCTTCCAGATGCCAGTGTGGCGGTGCCCCATCATTTGGTAAATGAAGTCCTTCGAATCAGTCTCCAGCTGTGGGAAAAGAAAGTTATCAAGCATATCGAGATATGTGCTTCCTGTAACAGTGTTCTCAGCAGAGGAAAATGGACCATACGCCTTTTCCCCCGAAACTGCACAAAACTCATTAAATTCTGAAGAGTCCCTCTCATGTTGTACAGCTTCCTGTGGTTGTTCCGTGCCCCACATTCTCACATTATGAGGGTCCACCTTTCTATTTAAAGAGACTGTTGACTCGTCACTAAACAGTAAACGTTTGACTCATATCACTGACCTCAATTTGCAGTAGGATTTTGAAGCATACACTGTACTCGAACATTATGAATCACCTTGAAGAAAATGACTAACTGATACATAACCAACACGGATTCAGAAAATAACCTTCTTGTGCTACACCGATAGCTCTTTATTTCAATGTAGTAATGAGTGCTGTCGCAAGGAATCTCAGATCGACTCCATATTCCTAGATTTCCAGAAGGCTTTTGATACCGTTCCTCACAAACGACTATTAATCAAATTGCGTGCGTATGGAGTATCGTCTCTGTTGTGTGACTGGATTCGTGATTTCCTCTCAGAGAGGTCACAGTTCATAGCAATAGACGGTAAATCATCGAATAGAACAGAAGTGATATCTGGCGTTCCGTAAGGTAGTGTAATAGGTCCTTTTTCTGTTCCTGATTTACATAAATGATCTACGTGATAATCTGAGCAGCCCCCTTACACTGTTTGCAGATGATGATGTCTACGGTCTAGTAAAATCATCAGACGATCAATTCCAATTACAAAATGATTTAGAGAGACTTTAAGTATGGTGCGAAAAGTGGCAATTGGCACTGAACAAAGAAATGTACGAGGTCATCCACATGGGTACTAAAAGAAGTCCGATAAATTTTAGGTATACGATAAATCGCACAAATCTAAGGGCTGTCAATTCGACTAAATACCTAGGAATTACAATTACGAGCAACTTAAATTGAAAAGACCATATAGATAATATTGTGGGGAAGGCGAGGCAAAGACTGCGCTTTGTTGGCGGAACACTTAGAAGATGCGACAAACCCACTGAAGAGAGAGCCCACATTACACTTGTCCGTCCTCTGCTGGAACGTTGCTGCTCGGTGTGGGATCCTTACCAGGTAGGATTGACGGAGGACATCGAAAAAGTGCAAAGAAGGGCAGCCCGTTTCGTGTTATCGCGCAGTAGGTGTGGGAGTGTCACTGACATGATACGCGAGTTGGGGTGGCAGTCACTGAAACCAAGGTGGTTTTCTTTGCGGCTAGATCTATTTACGAAATTTCAAATCACCAACTTTCTCTTCCGAATGCGAAAATATTTTGTTGACACCCACCTACGTGGGAAGAAATGATCATCACAATAAAATAAGAGAAATTAGATCTCGAACGGAATGATTTAGGTGTTCCTTTTTCCCACGCACCATTGGAGAGGGGGAATGGTAGAGAATTAGTATGAAAATGGATCGGTGGACCCTCTGCCAGGCACTTAAGTGTGAATTGCAGAGTAACCATGTAGATGTAGATGTACAACTGCCATCCTCCATCTCGCCAAGGACGAAATTACGTAACTCCACACGTTGTTGTTTGCCACCTTCACGAAGAGCTTGCAGAAGCTGAATTTTGTATGGTTTCATGTGTAAACGTAGACGTAATACACGCCAGGCAGACATTGGGGCCATGTTAAGCTGTCAAGCTGCACGGTGAACGGATTTCTGCGGATTCATTGTGATACTATGTCGGATGCATTCAACGTCTGTGTCAGACACTAGGAGACGGCCCGAAAATTTGTCTTCAAACAAACAACCTGTTTCTCGGAATTGTTCATGCCATCGCCTAATGGTCTGTGCTGTAGGAGGATCCACACAATATACTAATACGAAAATCTCCCTGAACAGTTACTACTGACCAGCATTGCGCTAAACGTAGAACGCAAAACGCTTTCCGTTGTTCTGACACCATTTTAGCTAGAACTGAAGTGGGCGCACACTGTTGCTACCTAACGTGATCCACGTAAAATTCGTTCTTTTCAGCAATACGTTGTTCACGCACGCATCTCAAATAACATAATAGTTATGATTTTTTTTTAAGATCGGATGATTCGTTTTGATACACGTTTTATTTTGAGGACGGAATGTATCGTGATGAATAAATTCATGTAGCACCAGTCCGGGGGTAAAACGATGTCGATTCTAAAATACTGCGGCACTGTGGCAGTAAATAAACAGCGGAGTAATTATTTACACCAGATACTGTGCAGATATGATACGTTACCTTGATCTGCGCCTTGAGATATCTGCAGCATATAGCGGGGTGGACGTCCTCTCCAGTAAAATTCTCTGGGAAGTGTGTTGTCGTCCGAGACGGGCGTTCAGGCCCGTGCGTGGCGGTGACAGTGAAATAGCGCTCCAGAAATCGCGGTGCCGAGGTGGCCGCGCTCGCCGCTTTCTTGTTTCGGTACTCAGCCCTTCACCCCTCCCACACCGCCCTGGACGGCCGGCGTCGCCGCCGCCTGTTTTACTGCCGCTGACCTTGCGGTGCGGTGGCGCCGTTTTTGCCTCCGCCGGCCGCGGCGCCACCGGCACCACGGGGGCCGTCACCGGTTTTTAGGGTCCGCAGCGGCGCGGCAAGTGTTTTATTTCCCTGCCCATCAGATATCGCGGACGTAAACATATGGGTCTGGAAGCCAGAGCTGCGGAGACTAATACGCAATTTCCCTGCACTGACCGCTCGCTGTCCCACTTTACGATGGCCGCTCCGAGGTCTGACGCACGGTGCGGCGTTCTTCCTGCAATTCAGGACACTGTGACTACGCGACCACTGGCCTTGCACCCGGGAGGAGGACTCAAATTTAGGATTCCCGTGATTTCCCTAAATTGCTTAAGGCGAATGCCGGGTTGGTTCCTATTAAGGGGGTAGGACGTCAAACGGGCCGACTTGGAGCAGGAGAGGCATCACAGGACATTGTAATTTCCAGTGTATATACTTTTACATATAAATTCATCAAACTTTGTCAGCATCACCAGGAAGAATTCAGGATTCAAACCCATTGCAGTGGAAGTTCGAAAACATAACAAAATAAATTTTTTACATGCGAAATTTCATCATATTTTCACTTACTAATGGCTGCATTTGTTGCAATAGGTACACTTTTCTTCATAACTTAGAGAGCTCCTTCGATGAATTTTGCACAGCTTACATACCATACAGGTGTATGAAAACCTAGAATTTATATAATTTATGAAAAAACGAATGAACTGTTATATTTTAAACTTCATGTTTAGAAAAGCACAAATTTTATAGTTAATTAGCTCAATTTTTACCACAGTTTTTAATAGATTTGGAAAATTCGAGAGTTTCATACACCTTTAAGTATGGTTTTTATGCTGTGCAAAATTCATCGAAGAATCTCTCTTACTTATGAGGAAAAGTGTACCTACAGCAACAAATGCTGCCATTAGTAAGTGAAAATGTCGCCCCAGTATTTTTTTCTCCTTTTCATCTAAAGAGTAAGTTAATTTAATTGTACGTATTTTATCACATACACTACTGGCCATTAAAATTGCTACAGCACGAAGATGACGTGCTACAGACGCGAAATTTAACCGACAGGAAGAAAATGCTGTGATATGCAAACGATTAGCTTTTCAGAGCATTCACACAAGGTTGGCACCGGTGGCGACACATACAACGAGCTGACATGAGGAAAGTTTCCAACCGATTTCACATACACCAACAACAGTTGACCGGCGTTGCCTGGTGAAACGTTGCTGTGAAGCCTCGTGTAAGGAGGAGAAATGCGTACCGTCACGTTTCCGACTTTGATAAAGGTCGCATTGTAGCCTATCGCGATTGCGGTTTATCGTATCGCAACATTGCTGCTCGCGTTGGTCGAGATCCAATGACTGTTAGCAGAATATGGAATCGGTGGGTTCGCGAGGGTAATACAGAACGCTGTGCTGGATCCCAACGGCCTCGTATCACTAGCAGTCGAGATGAAGGCATCTTATTCGCATAGCTGTATCGGATCGTGCAGCCGCGCACGATCCCTGAGTCAACAGATGGGGACGTGTGCAAGACAAAAACCATCTGCACGAACGGTTCGACGACGTTTGCAGCAGCATGGACAATCAGCTCGGAGACCATGGCTACGGTAACCCTCGACGCTGCATCACAGACAGGAGCGCCTGCGATGGTGTACTCAACGACGAACATGGGTGCACGAATGGCAAAACGTCATTTTCTCGGATGATTCCAGGTTCTGTTTACAGTATCACGATGGTCGTATCCGTGTTTGGCGACATTGCGGTGAACGCACATTGGAAGCGTGTATTCGTCATCGCCATACTGGCGTATCACCCAGCGTGATGGTATGGGGTGCCATTGGTTACACGTCTCGATCACCTCTTGTCGCGCTGATGGCACTTTGAACAGTGGACGTCACATTTCATCTGTGTTACGACCCGTGGCTCTACGCTTCATTCGATCCCTACATTTCAGCAGGATAATGCACGACCGCATGTTGCAGGTCCTGTACGGGCCTTTCTGGATACAGAAAATGTTCGACTGGTGCACTGGCCACCACATTCTCCAGATCTCTCACCAACTGAAAGCGTCTGGTCAATGGTGGCCGAGCAACTGGTTCGTCACAATACGCCAGTCACTACTCTTGATGAATTGTGGTATGGTGTTGAAGCTGCATGGGCAGCTGTAGCTGTACACGCCATCCACGCTCTGTTTGACTGAATGCCCAGGCGTATCAAGGCCGATATTACGGCCAGAGGTGGTTGTTCTGAGTACTTATTTCTCAGGATCTATGCACCCAAATTGTGTGAAAATGTAATCACAAGTCGGTTCTAGTATAATATATTTGTTCAATGAATACCCGTTTATCATCTGCATTTCTTCTTGGTGTAGCACTTTTAATGGCCAGTAGTGTAGATTCAAGCTGGTGAGTTCATTTAGAGTTAGCTAAACTCGAAAAGAGCATGAGCGCTCGTGCTGCGAAGTTACTGCTGTTACTGAGCTGGCCGTACTTTTATCCCTCTGGCTACATGTTACCATAAAAATAATACACTAATGAACCATAATATTATCATCACCTGCTCAATAATGTGTTTGTCTACCTGTGGAACGCAATACAGTAGCGATTTTGCATGGCGTGGTTTCGACAAGTCCTGGGTGGAATTCAGGAGGTTTCTATCACCAGAAATCTACGTACGCGTCATGAATTTCCCGTAAATTACGTGCAGAACGACGAAACTTTCCCAGATGTTTGTCATGGAGATCAGATGATTTATGTGCCCAATGTAGCAACACGAGTTCACCATCATGCAGCACGATTGTGGCCTTGGACACAGACAGTTACCCTGCTGGAAGGTGATATCACCATCGGGGTTGACTTCAAGCATGAAAGGATGCAGATGATCTGATGTAATCTTCACCGACGTACAACCACTATCCATAGACTCGTACAGCAATAGCATGTTAACAGGCGACCTGTACAGCCGTTTCCGAATGCTCGTTCCCAGGTGCCAGGCCATAACAATCTATCATTTTTCAAAATCGCTTTTTCCCTAAACGTACTATCGCTAGAATGGTTCTCCATTCGTCTTTGCTCTGATATACCGGATGGTTATAATTAAAGCGCAGCTACTTACAGAGATACAATGTGGGTTATTATATAGTACTGTAATGCTGTAATACAGAACTGATTTACACTGAACAAGAAATTAGTTTCAATATTCCACAATGAGAGTTTCACTCTGCAGCGGAGTGTGCGCTGGTATGAAACTTCCTGGCAGATTAAAACTGCGTATCGGACCGAGACTCGAACTCGCGAACGTTAAGCTAGTGCCATCGCCACTTTCATCCTAAAATCTACCTAGGATGGTTGTTTGCCACCACTTCAGCACCACCCATGAACAAAAATTAAATACGATTGTAAACTTTTGGTTTAAAAAAAGAAAAGGATGAAAGAAGGGATACAATACTTGTAGTATATTTTGTGTTTAATTTTTTTGTTATGTTTTTCTTTGTAATTTTTTTTATCTTCTTTCGGTGACGTCCACAGCAGCCAGTCGGCGGGATGTCCAGATGGTCCTCTCGTTCAATGAGGGTGAAACACCGTATAATTACCGTCGATGGCTCTCTTCAGTCCATCATGAGCTATATCTCAGTCTCTTCTCACACCCAGTACACCCCAATGGTCAGGTGGGCGCGTATACAAAGGCCCCAAGTAATTCGCAAAGTGCCGACCGGTGTGGCCAAGCGGTTCTAGGTGCTACAGTCCGGAACCGCGCAACCGCTACGGTCGCAGGTTCGAATCCTGCCTCGGGCATGGATGTGTGCGATGTCCTTAGGTTAGTTAGGTTTGAGTAGTTCTAAGTTCTAGGGGACTGATTACCTCAGATGTTAAGTCCCATAGTGCTCAGAGCCATTTGAACCATTTTGTTTGTCACGGTGTTGTCCTTCTGAGGAAAAGCAAACTACATGTAGGAGTGGGCATAGTCCCAAATGATAAACGCATACTCGCATCGATCCATCGTGCTTTCCAGAAAGACGACATCACCTAGAAAATGTCGCAGGGTGTATGAACCAGGTGCTTGCTGCGTAGGCCCCTACGCTCAGAGCCAAGCCAATTCGCAAAGAGCGAACCGTACTACGCTTTGCGCCGCAGAACCATGTAGCTGCTCGTTAAATAATGCCAAAAATCTAATAACCCTGCAAGGTTCTCACTAAAGAAGTGTGACAATGCCGTACCCTTAACCCATAAAGAGTAGCACGGTAGTAAGGACATCGGGATGGATCAGTTCGGTGGGCTCTACGGACTGAGGCGTCCGTCGTACCACAAACGAAACGGTGCATGTCGTTGTCGGCAGCGGCGCATCTGGGGCAGAGAGGGTCCTGTGTAAATATTGTCGGGTGGGGAATTTTTAGTTACTATCGCATACCACAGCGCCCTGACGGTGGTGGGAAGGAAAGGCGAGTGTATTTTACTCCATACCCGCCTCCAGCCAACCGACGGGTGTCGGTGTTCAACCACATTAGCAGGCAGTGTCCGCTGAAAGTAGCGGTAGAAGACCTTGGTTCGAGGACCCCGCGTGGTCTGTAAGACATTCAACAGATAATTCATGTCGACCAGATAGGTGCGAATGTGACACAGTGCTGACGTGATATGTCCAACAGGAATTGGGGGCCGGAGGGATTGAGCCACCACCTCCCGAATCAGTACTCCAGGGAGGGTGTCCTTGTGAAGTACGTAGGAGATGCATCGTCCGCAGGAAAAAAATGCGCGCCCTGTTGTGTACGTTTCTCATTCCGATGCCGCCTGCATATGTGGGCAACGTTAGCGTCTCGTAACGGTTCTTGAACACCCTATCCTCGCTGACAAAATGACCTAAGGCCGCCTGGAACTTCACAGCTGTCGTTGCAGCCCTTGGGTAACGTGTGATGATTAAGTTTCGGAGCGCGGTAGACGTTGACAAAATGTACCCGCATGATCAAGTGTTCGAAATTTATGGAGACGAACTTGCATGCGGGTCACATTAAGTATTATGCGATACGTAGCTACTGCTGTACGCTGCACGTTCCCATGGAATGTCACTCCCAAACATTTCATCACCAGGACCTTGGTAATGGGCACTGGCGTACTCAGATGCAGTCCTCTGCCCATATCCATGTAGTTCGACTTTCGCAGGTTGATATTGCTCCTGGCAACCTCACCGTATCTCTAAAGCCACGCGATCGCCGAACATATGTCTTCTGCCGATCTCACCAAGAAAACATTTAAAATGCACACTGCGGAGGTGAATACCCTCCAAACGCTGTCGTAGACCATGAAGTGCAGGCTCGAGGGCGACGGTGAAAAGAAGGACTGACAGAGGGCATCCTTGTCGCACTGAGAGCTCAATAGTGAACGGTTCCGAGCGGTAGCCATTGACCAGGACTGTGGAAGGGACTCCCTGGATGAGACAGAGAACCACACCTGCCGATATTGGGGACAGTCTCATCTTCTCTAAGACAGCCTGCAATAAAGGGTGCTCAACTAGGTCAAATGCGTGGTATAGGTCAACTGCCACGAGGGCGCCTTCTAGGTGGCATGCCGACATTAAAGCCACCACATCTCTATAAGAGCTTAATGCCGTGTGTGTATTACTGCCACCTCCCAGACGTGTTTGGTCGGCATGAGTGGCATCTTTGACAACATCGAGGAGGCGAACAAGAAGAATGCAGGCGATCAGCTTGTAATCCGAATTCAATAACGTCAACGGCCGGAAGTCTTGCGGTCTGCACCCCCCGTTTGGTTTTGGCACAGGGGTGATCATGACCTCCAAAAGATTTGGGGAGGGGGGAGGGGAGGGGGCGTTAAAGTCTGGACTCTGGAGTTTTCAGCACATCTGTCGCCAAACTTCCCCCATCAGGTAAGAAAAGGTGCTACAAAATTCAAGCGGTAGACCATCATGTCCAGGGGATTTGTTTCTCGACAGGGCTATGCGCATTTCTCCCACGTGACGGACTGCAGGAATGTAGCGTCTCCTCGCATCCTTCCCAAATGTGGCAGGTGGTGCAGGACGGCCTCAACGTCATTGTCTCGCCGTTAATCTGCTAGATAGAAAGTGCGGTAATAATCTGTGAGGACACGGGAGACGGCGATGTGTGTCTCTGCACGTAGTCAGTCCGCCGAAATAACAGCCGTGATGAGGCGTCTCTTACGATGTCTCCGTTCACTGATGACGTGATAAAGAGATGCACGTTCCCCTGGGGTGGAATCTTGTAGTCTCGATGAAACCCGCGTGCCGTCAAATCGGTCAGCTGTGATCTGCAAAAGCCATGCCTGTGTCCGGTGGACGGCAGTTTGGCGCTCTGGCGAACGTTGTTGCGACGCTAGTTCTCGCAAGTCCGTGTAGAGCCAAAGTGCCCTGTGTCGTCCATATGCCATGAGCGTGCGGCTAAGAGCTGGTTTAGCGCAGCAGGTTTACCATCCTGTCGTGGAATCATAGGTATGATGACGTCGCTCACATTTGTGCCAGGTAGTAGTGACGTCTACACGGCAATCTTCCTCCCGTAGAATGTTGACGTTAAGAGTGTAAGGTCCTCTACTACGGCTCGTCTGCTGTCGTGGCAGAGTCACGGGGGAGATGAAGGTCTGATGGTCGGTGAATGCAGTGGGCCACAGCTCGTCACCGACAGTCGCTGCCCTAAGACTTCAGGAGACATAAATCCTGTCCAAGCTGCTGGCCGAGTGGCTGGTGAAGTGTGTATATGCGCATCGGTCATCGTGGGCGAGTGTCCGTGTATCATGCAAAGCGAGATCCCTGGCCATAGCTTGAAGACCCGTAAATGGGACACGGTGAGTGATCTGATCCTTAGGGCGTAAGACGCTGTGAAAGTCCCCGCCCACCACGAAGTGCTCTGTAGCGCCTTGAAACATTGAAGCTACCTCAGTCGAATAATAGAAGGTTCATTCTCGACACTTCGCAGTACCAGACCGGGCATACAGATTTACAAGGCGGATTTCGCCGATGGTGAGCGCAATGCGTCTCAATGACAGCAAATACTGAATATCCGATGGTTCTATGCCATCGTGTAGTAGTATGGCCGTACCACCACCGCCGTCGGAAGTTAGTTTCACGTAGACGCGTATCCGTAAACATCCAGGCACAGGTCAGACCGTAGCTCTTGAAGAAACACTATATCAGTGTCCGCCGCCAGAAACATTTCCTTTAACAGATGGGTTTTGATCCTGGAACTAATGCCGTTGACATTGATTGTACCTATCTGATACATCTGGGTCAATGGATAGTACGATGAAGTATCCTGCAGTACTTTAAGCCAGTAAGCGCCATGTCCCCGTCCGACCGCCCCTGCTTCCCGTACCGTATATATTACTGATCGGCAGAGACAAGATGTGCGTCCGCCGATCCGCCGGCCGTGGGCATCAGGTTGTCGCTCGAGTCTGATATCATTCTTTCCATATCCATCTCGGACGTCGAATCACCAAGCTGGAGGTGTGGTACTCCAGGCGACGCATGACGTTCATCTAGTTTCTTAGCCGCAAAATCGCTAGGTGGCTCGTCGGTGAGTTGAGCATCGTCAATGTGGCTTTGTCCTTGGGCGAACGTTGCCACCAGCGAATCAGGAACAGTTGGAGTGGGGTCCATAGCCCGGACCGCAGATGGATTTTCTTCGTCCACTTGCAACGTGCCACCATCTCGCGAAGCATTTCCTGCAAACAGCCTCCTCTTCATTCCTCGTTTGGGCGACTTCTGCTTGCGGGATCTAGTGTCCGCGTCCTGTGGATCACGTCAAACAGCAGGCACCTGCCACATCTCCGCGTCCGAGCTCGAATCGATCTCCTGGTGCTCTCCTTCCTCACACGGCTGGAGTGCAGACGTGGTAACTGCTGTCGAGCACGCCGACGGTTCCGATGGAGGTTGCGTCGTCGTGGGATCGGAGGCCGGTTCCGTGGGTGTCGGTAACTAGTACGGAGCAACGACTGCGTCCGTCATGTTCCTCGCTGCCTCAACGCATGTAATAGGCAGCGTCGTCGGCTGCGATATAGGCGTCGTGTCTGCAAGTGGTATCTGGACGAGGAGTCTCTGCAGGCATTCAGAGCGTACATGCCCTTCCTGCCCGCACCTTGAACAAGTCCGTGGTGGGCCGTCATAAATGACGATCGCTCGACAGCCACCAACAGTCACGTCGTACGACGGGATGTGTTTGCGCAGTTCTAATCACACCTGACGCACTCCATACAGAATAGAATACGTCTCGAACGTATGCCACTTTTCTTCCACGTGACTTAGTACTTCCCCCGTAAGGCCGCAGCGTGTTCACAACAAGCGTGGCCGGAACTTAAAAAGGCAGCTCGAAGATTCGTATGTTCTGAACGTCGGGTCCTGCATGGTCGAAGTCACTAAACCCAAGTTGCCGTCCGAGTGATGGAAACGATATCCATCGGTGGAACGGCGAATAAGACGTTCACACGAAGCTTCTTCGACAAATTTCGAGTAAAATATGCTGGATATAATCGAAAGATGTGCACCGAAAAGTTCCCGTGGATCGACGCGCATTACTTCACGCAGGAAACTTCGTATGTCATAGGTCTTGCGTTCTGGGCATGGAACGTTAATTTACTCGTGGCCTTTCTCTAACAAAACACCATCATCCTTCTAGGTGATTAGTTTAAAATACTAGTACTTGTGCGAGTAAACGACGGCCTGCTTGCGGAGCGCCGCACAGAGTCCCGAACACGTCGCTTCGCAACACGGCTGAGAGCCGAGTGTCTACCATCTGAGCTATCCAAGCACGACTCACGACCCGCCCTCACAGCTTCAATTTTGCCAGTACCTCGTTTCCTACCTTCCAAACTTCACAGAAGTTCTGCGATCTCGCAGAACTAGCGCTTCGGGAAGAAATGATATTGCGGAGACATGGCTTAGCCACAGTCTGGGGGCTGTTCCCAGAATGAGATTTTCACTCTGCAGCGGAGTGTGCGCTGATATGAAATTCCCTGGCAGGAATCTCAGGTGATAGAGAACTTGTTCGCGAAAGGAAAGGGTCGCGAGTTCGAGTCTCGGTCCGGCACACAGTTTTAATCTGCTAGGAAGTTTCAGTTCCAATATTGGCCTCCAGGTGCAAATCTGGCGCTGTAATTGCAAGAAATACGTATAGCAATGGATTGGCAATGGGGCATGTGCAGGAAACGTCAAACAAGTAAGAAAGCCATAATGCTGATTTTATTGTAAACTACCACTTACAGCTAACGACGACGACATGCTGCATTGGTAAAACGACGTGATCCACAGCTGTTCACTTCTTCCTGTGTACTGCCTTTCAGATGAGGGAGAGACTGAAAATGTCCCTGGTAAATTCTTTATTTTTAGATAGTCCATAGAGGCAAAAGTCACATCGTTCAGAGCAGGTGATAGTGTAGGCCATGCATCTGGAAAACTTTCGGACGTAACACGCTCGTGGAAGGTTGCATAAGTCAGGTCTTAACCTGGACGAGCGGCGTGAGATGTTGCCCCGTCTTGTATCAAAATAGTTGTTTCCACACAGTTGCGCTCTTCCAACGCAGGAATCAGATGCTGTACTAGCAGGTCTCGATAACGTGCAGACGTCATGATAGACCTGACAGCTCGTCCCTTCGAATAAAAACGGACCAAGAGTAAAAGTGTTTGTGAATCCACACCGCACAGTCACATACGGCGAGTGCAGTGTATCTTCGTGCATAGCATGCGGTTCAACAGTACCCCAAATTGGGCGGGAGTTGATAACCCATTTCCTTCTTCTGGGATCTGGTTTTGTTTGCTTCCTTTGTCAGATCCTGTGATTTGAATGGTTCCTCCTGGGTAATTAACGTTTTAAACTTTGTTAATTTTTCTAAAATCAGTTTTCCACTATTTGGGTGTGAACATTTGTAGGCGTGCTGTCTCTGATATTCTACCGAAGAGGGTTATTTTGGTGACTGATTCTTTATCTTTGGCAGAATCTGCATGGTGATACGCAAAGGTGAGCTAGCTGATTTTTATTCCCTTATGTTTCATTCCTTTGGGTTTCATTTTTCGTTTTATTTGTTGACCCCTCCAGCTTTTTGTTACGCACTTACCCATTCACTAATGGCTTATTGGCTGTAAAAAATCACATGAAATCAGCGGAAGGAATAACTCGTTGGTTCCAAAGTGTTACTAGTGGTCCAGCTAACACAGTGACTTTGGTTAGGGAGTTCAGTTCTTCATAAGCCACAATTTCTGGAGCCAGTGATAAGCGACGCTTGAAGCGGCGTATAGAGCGACACCACTGGACAGTGGATGACTGTTCTCGGTGGTAATCCCATTGTAGGGTTTGGGTTTGGCAAATGCCTGGAGTACATTACCTGCCTTCGTATATAGTACCAACATTGAAGTATGGAGGAGGTGATGCTAAAGTGTGAGGGTATTTTTTGTGGTTAGGGTGTTGTCCCCTTATTGCTAAATGCGGAAACATATTAAAAAATTTTATAACAGTTTGTACTGGGTATAGTAGAGCAACATTTCGGAGACGATGTTTGTATCGGCATGACAAAGCGCCCTATCACAAGGCAGTATATGTGCGGCATGGTCTGTGGACTGCCACCCTGTCCTGACCAGAACCCAATGCAGTACCATTTTAATGAGTTAGAACGTGGACTTATTTCCATATCCCAGCGTCCAGCACCACTACCTTCTCTGGTTACGGTTCTTGGGGAAGAATGAGATCCCACTACTCCACAGGTTCAAATGGTTCAAATGGCTCTGAGCACTATGGGACTCAACTGCTGAGGTCATAAGCACCTAGAACTTAGAACTACTTAAACCTAACTAACCTAAGGACAACACACACATCCATGCCCGAGGCAGGATTCGAACCTGCGACCGTAGCGGTCGCGCGGTTCCAGACTGTAGCGCCAGAACCGCTCGGCCACCAGCGGCCGGCACTCCACAGGTATTCAGACGTCTCACTGAAAGTGTCTCCAGCACAATTAAAACCGTGATGAAGGAGAAGGGTGAACACATCCCTAATCCAATGGATACCTTTGATCAGATTGTGTAGCTACTGCTGCAATTAATTTTAACTTCGCGGACATGTAAGCTAATGTCCTAAGTAGGGCTGACGTTCGTTAACGGTTGTAACATCCATAATCCTGCACGTAGTTCTGTATTGTGTATTTGATTGTATTTTTCTTTTGTATAGTGATATTATTCGAACATTCTATAACTGTACTGTGAAATATGTGTTGCCCCAAATTGTGAATTTACATTCGTAGTATGAGTTGTAAAAAAAGCAGGTGCTTTCGAAATGCAGATGTATACTAGATAGTAGTAGTAGTAGTAACCATTTAGCAACGACAGTAGACATAGCTGTCTAACCTGGTTGGAAAAGTATTACTACGATAGGAATAACAAGTGCTCTTATCGGTTGTTCCTGACTGATGTGGACAGCCTGAATGTTGTCTGTACAAGCCGGTTGCGGGAGTGTGCTCAGTTTACGACTGGCGTTGACAGCGAACGCCGTAGAAAAGTGTGAAACGGCGGCGTCACGTCGTGGCTAATCTAGATCAGGGCACAAATTCTAAAATCCTGGTCAACTCTCCTAGCCATTTTTTGCCGTCAGAATAGGTCCACTGTATGTGATTAGAGAATCATGATTTAAAATGCTACCTGTTCCTCTGTACTGAATTAGCCATTTAACAGCAGCAGCCACTAATTACTGTTTTATGCTGCCGTGATAATACACGCGTCAGCAGGATGAATAGAAAGCTTATTTATATACCAGAGCAATCTGCATATGCTGCATTGCGCTTCTGGATATTTTCAGCACCTTAATTACTAGTAGCGTATTCCATCACAGTGCCTAATTCAGCAGTACTTGTTAAAGTGAGTTTTTCGATTAATTGTACCGCCATAGTAATTCTTGCATCATTATGCATACGAAATGTGTGAACCTATATGAATGTGTGAGAGACTATGCTATTTTTATTTCAGGTTCCAGGTCTGTGAGCTACAGATGTTGACTTGACCCTCTATTGTGAACACAACACTAAACCATTTTTGTTTTGATACATGTGTGAATTAGTTAAATATTAGTGTTGTACTCGGATGTTATTTATAATTCTAAGTTAAGATAAAGTTTCGAAGTGTTTCTACGGGGAATGCACTGTCATATGGTGCAACTGCTGATCTTTCCCGACGCATCGTAATGTCTGGTCAGTCAACACTTTATATCTACTATTACCCAAGATCACTATCGAAACGTGTCTCTGCATTGCAGATTCCACCAAATACGTGACTAACGATAACCGGTGTGGAGGAAATGTGCAGGAAGGTGGATGGTTGGTACCGATTCACTGACTTACAAATGCAAGAATTGTTACATATCTGTAACAACTTTAAAATACAGAACATGTTACAATAACTTGAGAGATCACTCCTTGCAGCTTCTCTGAAAACTCTTTTAACTTGAGATTAAGTAGCACACGAGTACAGCAAGTTGTACACGTTACGAGAACTTCAAAAAATTTAAAAATCACAGTTTCAGTTACATAAATTGAGAGCCACTTACTTACGAATTCTGTGTGAAACAGCGGGTGCGTCTGCAAAACTTAATACTACTCGCCTAGCGTAGTGGTTAAAAAAATTACCTCCCAAACCAAAGAAGTTATGCTGCCGTTTTCTGCTTTTCCTTTGCTTAAAATGTATGTCAGTATATAACATATTCTCTTCTGTCATATCGTTGGTCCTTGTGTCAGACATTCTGCGGTAAGAAAGGAGATGACGATCTAAATAGCACACATTCGTTTTTTATATCCCCTACTTTCTTCTTCCATACATAGTTTAGTAATCAGAGATCAAAAACACTCTTGCCCCCTTTCTAGTAGCAGTTCGTCGTAAATCGCTGGAGTAATGAAATGGTACCTAGCAACAGGTAAAAGTTCACGTTATTCCCTTTTCCAAGATGTGATGTAGGACAAAATGCATGTAGTTATAGGCCTACATCACTGACGTCAGTCTGTTGTAGAATTATAGAGCATAACTATTTGGAGAACAGAAAACGTAGACTCATGTTATAGCCAGTCTATCTCTGAAGAAAGTAGAACAAGATAGGACCTTAACATATGTAACAGTCTTCAGAATAGTAAAATCATTTCGCTCTGTCAGAACATTAGGGAACTAAAAATCATTGTTTAAAATCGATTTCAGTTGTGAATTTTCCAACTTGAATGTAACAAGACAGCAGGATCACGACTGATAACATTTTTACAGATAGTGCTCACACTGAAGCAGTTAATGTGTATCAAATTGTTACTAGACTACTTGATGATGACGATGTACTATTAATGGAAATAAAACAATGTAGCACCTTACAGATCTATTTCGTACAAAGCAGCATTGCTTGTAAACGTGGTACAATGCTTTAAGCATAAGTTGAAAGAAGTTGTTTGGGCAGAGATATATATAGGAAGAGATGCTAATGTGAAATTCAGTATATTCCATAGTAAATATGTGTGAATATATGATAGCAGTTTTCCTTAAAAGGTATCCAGAAAGTCCATTAAAAAAAAAAGAAAAAAAACCATTTAGGGATGGATAACGAAAGCGGTTAAAATTTCATGTAAAGGGTGACAATTATTGAACTATGTGAAAGACAACTTAAACTAAGGCGTGCGCACACTTTATTCAACATGCAAACGTCACTGCAGATATTCGTATTTAGGTTATGACATGTTCGATATGCCTGCCGTCATTGGCAATGATGTGGCGCAGACGAGTAGCGAAATTCCGCATGACCCGCTGAAGTGTCGGAACATCGACGCTGTCGATGAATTCCTGAATGGCTGTTTTCACCTCAGCAATAGTTCTGGGGAAATTGCTGTACACCGTGTTGTTAATATAACCTTAAGAAAAGGAGTCACACGTGTTCGGATTCAGAGAATATAGTGACCAATCGAGGCCCATGCCAATGACCTCTGGGTATCCCAGAGCAAGAATACGGCCCCCAAAGTGCTCCTCCAGGACATTAAACACTTTCCTGCTTCCATAGGGTCCAGCTCCGTATTCCATGAACCACAATCTGTGGAAATCAGGGTCACTTTGGATAATAGAAGTGAAACGATCTTCCAAAATCTTCACGTATCGTTCAGTAGCCACTGAACCATCAAGGAATATCGCACCGATTATTCAGTGACTGGACATTGCATACCACACAGACACCCATTGAGGGTGAAGAGACTTCTCGATCACGAAATGTGAATTCTCAGCCCACCAAATGCGGCAGTTTTGCTTATTAACGAACCCTTTCAAATGAAAGTGGGCTTAGCTGCTACACCAAACCATGCATGCTCATACTGTCCCATCATGCCCGCGGGCAACTGTGCAGTTTGAAAGTCCTAACAAAAACTGTTAAGAAGTTATGACCATTTTATTTCGTACAGATCAACATTTGTCACCTTTTTTCACGAAAGTGGAAATTCATATAATGGACAGAATAAGTCAAGATCTGACATTACTTGCATTCTACAAAATATACTCTAACAGCTTAAGGAAAGTCATTAAAATGTCCAGGACAGAAATCAGTAATGAAGATTATAAGACTAAAAATGTATGGAGTGTTGTGGAACAGGAGACAGGACAAATAATCAGTGTACAAGATACCACAACAATTAAACTATATGAATGTTATGACTTACATTTGCAAGTTGCAAGTATTTTTGACAGTGAATTTGTAAATGTAGCAGGAATAACAGAATTAAATATTTCTGCTGAAGGAGCAAGAAGATATTTTTAAAAACGTAATTTCACAAAACTTTAAGCACCAACATCCTTCACTGAAATTAAGAGAATTACAAAATTTCCAAGAAACACAAGCTTATGTGTTGATTATTTTAAAAAAAAATTCTGAAAAGTTGTTGAAAGTAATGGCCTCGTGCATCGCTGACGCAAGGAACTTTTCTAGACATTAAAATATGCAACTAATAAAAACATTTTACAAGAAAGGTGACAAGTAAGACACAAACATATATCGACACTTTCCTTACAAACGTCTTATTCTAAAATATTCGGGAAAGTAATGTGCTCAAGAACAGTCTCACAATTACATAGAAACAATTTACTTTGTACAAATGGCTCTGAGCACTATGGGACTTAACTTCTGTGGTCATCAGTCCCCTAGAACTTAGAAATACTTAAACCTAACTAACCTAAAGACATCACACACGTCCATGCCCGAGACAGGATTCGAACCTGCGACCGTAGCTGTCTAGCGGTTCCAGACTGAAGCGTCTAGAGCCGCACGGCCACACCGGCCGTTTGCACATCATAGTTTGGATCCCAACAGGATTGCTAGACATAATGGTAGTGAATCATTCATTCACTAAGCATAACAAGCCTTAAATATCAAAATAACCCTAGTTGGTATTTTTTGTGAGTTCCCAAGACGTTACAATTGTACAGATCATGCTACCCTCTTACATAAACGTAAGTTTTATGGAAGTGATGGCTTCAGACGACTGATTTAAGTGCTACTTAACAAAAGAGAACTGCAAAAGTCGTGCTGCATAATTGAAACAATGTTGAAAGGAGAGAAAATTTTAGTGACAATGGGGAAATCAACAAGGGGTTCCACAAAATTTGGTTTTGTGTTCATTCCTATTCCTCATATAAGTTAATTACCTCCGACTCTACATTCATCAGGCAGAAATAGTATTTTTTGCAGGTGATACTACTGTACAGTAAATCGCATGAGAGAGAAATCAACAGAAATATATTATTAATGATGTTTTCCAAATAACTGTTAAGAGGTTTTCTAAAAATAAAAAGCATAAAATATTGAGGAGCCCATAAACAGGCTACTATACTCCAGATGTTTTGGTGTACGTACTGATGATAATGTAGAGCTGGAAGTAGCATATAACTGGCTTGTTCAGTCAGTTACTTTCAACTACTGTCTTGGAAACAGACGAGTCAGCTTCATGACTTATTTTGCATATTTCCGTTCAACAATGTCTTATGGAATAGTTTTCTGGGGTAACTCATCAGAATGACAATTTGATAGCATAGACGGCCAGCAGTAAAATTAATATGTGGTGTTCACCCGCTGTCGTGTTGTAGGTATTTCATAAATGAGTAAGGCATTTTTAACCGCACCATCACAGTACATATATTCGCTAATGATTTCGTTAAATAAAAATCCATCACAATTTGAGAAGATTTGTGATGTCCATACCTACAATACTAAGAGGAGAAAATGACATTTATTACTCATTATTGAAGCTGGCAGTGGCTCAGAAAGGAGTTCAGTACGTAGTAACAAAAAATTTTCATCATTTCCACAATAAAATAATAGTCCGACAGGTATGAAACAAGTTTTAAATCTAAGATAAAAACATGTCTCATAGACAACGCCTTCTGTTCCATGGACAAATTGTTATGAAGAACTTGACAGCACGAAAACAAACTTGTTGGTAAGAGTAGCTGCATGGGGAGGACTAAAAAATTATGTGTTCATCAATGTTTACTGTAACATATAGGGAAACCCAATTTAGCATGAGCTGCCGGGAGGTACGGGCCACTTTGTGTTTCTCGGGTAAGCCGTTTGCAATAAACAACAGATATCGCTCCATCATCTGCTAAAACTAGACAGTTTGTGTTGCAAATTAATTTTATTTGTTTTTGAGTGTCGGTGCTGGCGACCGGTGTTAATTTTCAGCATCGGCTGGACTGTTGAAGGTAAGAGGCATTATTCTGTTACTAGTATTAATATATAACTGGTAAAGAAATTAAATTTCTTTTGTGCAACTGGTTGCTTGTTATATAAATTGCTTATTATATAGATTGTATTGTAACAATGAAATCCTTTTTCCTCAGGCCGGATTCTGTTCCTGCCATGTTTTAGTGTGCAATGTCAGTCGGGCATCATGGTTCATACCAAGGTTGCGAGGAAGAGACCACCTAAGAAATCTTTTCTTTGTTTCTACGGCATGTTAGCAGATTTCAGTAAGAAACATGGCAATGAATGTAGAGGGCAGTGGTCTGATATGACAATGAAGCTAATGGTTTCAAGTGCTGTGGAAGGCGAAATGACCGAAAGGGTAAATGTGGAACGTTTTAAAGTTCCTAGAACTACACTGCAAACAAGAATGAAATCAGATGTATGGAGTGAGCTGACACCCTTGATACCTCAAAAGAGGCTTTTCAAACCAAGATGTTTGTTGGGAATTTTTTGAAGAAAATAGGACTTAATGTGAAACATATGGCGGCTGGGCTAGTGAATTAAAGGAGCATACATTGAGGATTCATTGTATTACTTGCAAAATTAGACAAGTATTATTTAGCTAACTTGCTTCATGTGAAAGAACCAAAATATCATTTTCCGTAGTAAGATTTACACTGAAGTACCAAAGAAACTGGTATAGACATGCATATTCAAATACAGAGATATGTAAACAGGCAGAATACGGCACTACGCTCGGCAACGCCTATGTAAGACAACAAATGACTGGCCCAGTTGCTAGATCGGTTACTGCTGCAACAGTGGCAGGTTAACTAGATTTAAGTGCGTTTGAACGTTATGTTAAAGTTGGCTCACGAGCCATGGGATACAGCACATCCGAGGTGGCGATGAAATGGGGATTTTTCCTTACAACCATTTCATGAGTGTACCTGAATATCAGGAATCCGCTAAAACATCAAATCTCCCACTTCGCAGTGGCTGGAAAAATATCCTACAATAACGGGACCAACGAAGACTGAAGAGACTCGTTCAACAAGGCAGGAGTGCGCCCTTTCCGCAAATTGCTGGAGAAAAATGGCTCTGAGCACTATGGGACTCAACTGCTGTGGTCATAAGTCCTCTAGAACATAGAACTACTTAAACCTAACTAACCTAAGGACATCACACACATCCATGCCCGAGGCAGGATTCGAACCTGCGACCGTAGCAGTCGCACGGTTCCGGACTGCGCGCCTAGAACCGCGAGACTACCGCGGCCGGCAAATTGCAGGAGATTTCAATGCTGGGCCGTCAATGCTGTGCCATGGAAAAGTGTCAGCGTGCGAACCATTCAACGAACCATCATCGATATGGGCTTCCCGAGTCGATGGCCCACGCGTGTACCTTTTTTTTTTTTTTGACTGTATGACACAAAGCTTTACGTCTCGCCTGGCCCGTCAACACAGACATTAGAATGTTGATCACTCGAAACATGTTGCCTGGTCGGACGAGTCTCGTTTGGAATTGTGTCTAGTGAATGGACATGTACGGATATGGACACAACCTCATGAATCCATAGAACCTGTATGTCAAGAGGGGACTGTTCAAGCTTGGTGGAGGCTCTGTAATGGTGTGGGAAGTGTGCAGTTTGAGTGATGTGGGGCCCCTGATACGTCAAGATACAACTCCGAGAGGTAACATGTGTGTAAGCATCCTGTCTGATCACCTGTATCCTTTCATGTCCATTGTGCATTTCGACATACTTGGGCAATTCCAGCAGGACAATGCGAAATCCCACAAGTCCATAATTGCTAGCGAGTGGCTCCAGGAACACTCTTCTGGGTTTAAACACTTCCTCCGCCCACCTAAAACCCCGAAAATGAACATTACTGAGGATATCTGGGATGCCTTGCAACGTGGTGTTCAGAAGAGATCTCCACCCTCTCTTACAGAATTATGGGCAGCCCTGCAGGATTCATGGTGTTAATGCTCTCCAGCATTACTTCAGATAAAGGTGTAATGCAGCTATACCTCATTTCAAAACAACAATACAGTTCGGCGCTCAGGCCGATACTGTGTTCCCCTCCTCAGGAAGGCGTATGAGAGCGTCCCTCACTGCCACTTTCCAACTAACGGGCCGGATTTGTTACTCGATTAAAGATCTTATTGCAAATAGAACTCTACACGTCACGCTTAACAGAACAAAATCGACAAATGAAAAGATAATTACAGGATTACACCAAGAAAGTGTGTCAGGCCATTACAGTTTAAAATACACACACCAAAAAAACTTTTGCATCACCCTGGTTTCCGGAACTCGTAAAGATAGACGTTGACTGTGGATGTTGTATCACAGACACAGTTCCTTCGACTGTTCAGAGATGTCACTAAAACGCCCAAAGGTGTAAACAACCATGACTGAGCAGCGCCTCTTAGAAGGAGGGGTCCGACAGCCGATCATTTCCAGTCATGCCACCAGGAAGGAGGTGCACAGGTCGTTCTGTCTGTAGTTCAATCATGCCCAGATGGTCAATACCGCGGTTTGATCGCGTCCGCATTGTTACTTTGTGCCAGGAAGGGCTCTCAACAATGGTAGTGTCCAGGCGTCTCGGAGTGAACCAAAGTAATGTTGTTCAGACATGGAGGAGACACAGAGAGACAAGAAATGTCCATGACATGCCTCGCCCAGGCCCTCAAGGACTACTGCTGCAATGGATGACCGCTACCTACGGACTATGGGTCGGAGGAACCCCGACAGCAACACCACCATGTTGAATAATGCTTTTCGTGCAGCCACACTACGTCGTGTTCCTACTCAAACTGTGCGCTATAGGCTGCATGATGCAGAACCTCACTCCCGACGTCCATGGAAAGGTTCATCTTTGCAACCATGATACCATGCAGCGCGGTACAGATGGGCCCAACAACATGCCGAAAGGACCTCTAAGGATTGGCATCATGTTTACTTCACTGATAAGTGTCTCATATGCCTTCAACCAGACAATCGTCGGAGACATGTTTGGATTCCACCCGGTCGGGCTGAACGCCTTAGACACACTGTCCAGTGTGTGCAGCAGGGTGGAGGTTCCCTGCTGTTATAGGGTGGCATTATGTGGGGCCGACATAAGCTGCTGGTGGTCATGGAAGGCGCCGTAACGACTGTACGATACGTGAATGCCATCCTTCGACCGGTAGTGCAACCATATCGGCAGCATATTGGCGAACCATTCGTCTTCATGGACGACAATTTGCGTCCCTATCGTGCACGTCTTGTGAATGACTTCCTGCAGGATAACGACGTCGCTCGACTAGAGTGGCCAGCAAGTTCTCCAGACATGAACACTATCTAACATGCCTGGGATAGATTTAAAAGCACTGTTTATGGATGACGTGACCCACGAACCACTCTGAGGGATCCACGCCGAATTACCGTTGAGGAATGGGATAATCTGTACCAGCAGTGCTTTGATGAACTTTTGGATAGTATACCACGACGAGTACAGGACCTGCTACTGGATATTAGAGGTACCGGTGTGTACAGCAATCTGGACCACCAACTCTGAAGGTCTCGCTGTATGATGGTTGTCACCAACAATAAAAAGGTCGGAAATTATGATTACGTTGATAACCATTCCAATTTTCTGTACAGGTTCCGGAACTCTCGGAACCGAGGTGACGCAAAACGTTTTTTGATGCGTGCACGTACAGAGTTGAAAGGATATTGGGGCAGACATTTCTAGTGCTAAGCGACATTACATCAGTAATTACTTCATATACAGACCAGTAAATGCGGCTGTTAGAAGTCGTATGTTTTTAGCACGTGTGGCAGGAGCAAGTCATTAATTCTTATTTTCCCCAGGGCTGCAGGTCAGGTGTTGACGCGTCGACACAAAATGGTTAGTCTGTATTGACAGGAGTAGTCCTCTAAGTGGCACAGGTACGATCGTGCAGAAAGCAACAGGTCGTAGTGTTTGTGATGTGTTTCCTGGAAAACTTTTCGATGCGGAGAAAAAACAACCAAAACCTTGCTGTTTCTACATATTAAGGTACCACATAGAAAAATAGCTGCACTCACACCCGTTACACCCAGGATAAACGATGCAGTGGATAACGTCGGAAGATTCATGAGGATCTTTGGTGATGATGCGATTGTCTCTGTGAAGGTGGCAGTGCCAGAAGACAGTATCTAACTGCAGGAAGACCTGCAGAGCATTGGTAAATGGGTCTGGCAGGTGAGCGTCAACGTAAGTAAATGCAACACGTCCCATGTACATAGAACAAGCAATCCAGTACTGTACAGTTAAATTATTGGCAACTCTTTGCTGGAAACTGTAACTAGTACAAAATATCTCGAAGTAACTAAACTGAGCCACAGTAACTGGAATGATCAAATAAAACAAATACCAGGAGAATCAGATGCCAGATCGTAATTCATGGCAAGAAAGTTAAGGAAATGTAATTCATACGTGAAAGAAGTGGCTTGCAAAACACTTTTCGACCTATTCCTAAGTACTGCTCATCTTGGAAGGCTATCAGAATGGATTAACGGAAGAGATACAGAAGACCCGATGACGAGGGGCGCTTGTGTTCGTGGGATCGTTTAGTCCGAGCGAGATGATTATGGAGATGCTACAAGAGAGGCATTGTGCGCCACGGATGGTTTTAGAACATATATTGTGTTCGAACATTATGAATTACCTCGAAGAAAACGGTTTACCGACACACAGTCAACATGGATTTAGAAAACATCGTTCCTGTGAAACACAACTAGTTCTTCATTCACATGAAGTGTTGAGTGCTATTGACAAGGGATTTCAGATCGAATCCGTATTTCTGGATTTCCAGAAGGCTTTTGACACAGTACCACACAAGCGGCTCGTAGTGAAATTGCGTGCTTATGGAATATCGTCTCAGTTATGTGACTGGATTTGTGATTTCCTGTCTGACAGGTCATAGTTCGTAGTAATTGACGGAAAGTCATCGAATAAAACAGAAGTGATTTCTGGCGTTCCCCAAGGTAGTGTTACAGGCTCTTTGCTGTTCCTTATCTATATAAACAATTTGGGAGACAATCTGAGCAGCCGTTTCCGTTTGTATGCAGATGACGCTGTCGTTTATCGATGTGTTAGGAATAGATTTTACTTAATTACTACATTTATAAAAAAAATATTTCTAAGAAAATCGATGTGAAAGACACCTCATTTTCGATAACAAACTTCTTAAAAAACAAACTTCATACTTAAATAAAAAAAGAAAATAATTAAAAATTAATAATAATAGTAATAGCATAAAAATATTCTTCTCTTGTCAATATAGACATATTTTTGAGAATAATGTGGAAGAATATAAAAATATAAATTAGTAATACAAACTAGCATAGAACCAGAATAACGTGGCTGAACAGTAGGCAACAAAATTTAGATAAAGGAATAATTTTTGACTGACGAAGACAACGATTCAATCATTGCCTAACTTCAGTGCAAAAATTAAGTTCGAAGGGTGGTGATATGTAAGGTGTCAGGCAAATCCAACACCTTCCATGAAAACCCTGACATGATAAGAAAATCCAGTAGTATGTCACATAGCTCCGAATAAATCGTGACATTAAATTAACCAAAGTAATACGAGTAACGAGTGAGCAAATGGAATACTACAGACTAACACAAGAATGCCTAAATGCATGTCATACCTTCCCACCGTGGGACAGACGCAGTTCCGAGGGGAGAAACGAGAACAGAAGCCGAGAGCAGAACCGTGTTAAGCTAGAAGGCCCTACGATAAGGGACGGACACCCACGTCGCCAGCTAACCACCAGGACCACCACCCAGCCCATGTTAAAAGCTAGAGCCCTCCAGAAGAACAGTATAGATCTTACGATAACACTAAAAGGGCCACACCAGCCGCAAGTTTTAGCGTGAGACTTTTTCGCGTCTCTGTTACCTTGCAAACGTTAAAAACATTGCCCCACAGCGAAAAGTAACCGCCAGGACTACCCCCTGCCCATATTAAAAGATAGAGCTCTCCAGAAGAACAGTATAGATCTTACGATAACACTAAAAGGGCCACACCAGCTGCAAGTTTTAGCGTGAGACTTTTTCGCGTCTCTGTTACGTTGCAAACTTTAAAAACATTGCCCCACCACGAAAAGTATAACGTTTCTCATTGGATAGACAGAATTTTTGTAGGCGGAGCTTAAGGTTAACATTGAGACCCTGATTGTTCAGATGAAAACACAGCCAGATAGTTTTTTTTTTTTAAACCAACTTCGGTAAATTGTAGTAAGGAGAAGTTAGGAGAGAGCTGCTTCCGAGAAGGCGAGCTGTATGGAGCTGCGTCGCCCGGCGCCCTCTGACGCTGCATAACCAACGACAAGGTAATGAACGCACGCGATGCCGAATTTTTGAGCGCATAAGGCTTCACTCAGAACTGCAGAAGTCTCATCTGTTACATCCCCGTTTTGCGTAATACTAGTGTCGATCGTCAATTAAAGCTCATGGTATTCACATTTGCTAAGTAAGTTAAAATCTGAAACGCGATGATTTTTCTGTTACATAATTATTAAGAAGCCACATCAGACCCTGTAATTTACGACAATTTAGATAAGTAATTAAAGATAATTCAGGGTCACTGTAGGCCATTTTGATAGTTTTCTCTTTTGTGAAACTTAATTTAAACCTAGATTATAGATTTGATTGTAGAACTTGGAAACCCATTCAGGGAATATTCGTTGACATTTTTGTTGAACGCAGTTGGTTTTTATCATCCTGTATTAAAACATTTCCTTTCATCAATAGTGCAGTTTATAAACAATGTTTTGTGAGTAGAATAAAATTTCCAATGGTAAACTTAACTGCTTTTTCGACGTTATTTTACCAGACAACTAAAAATAGGAAAGCCTTGAACCCCTTCCACTAAATTTAGTTAGTATTAAGGTTCTTTTACAGGGAGTGCAGTGGAGCTGACGCTGAAATCATTAAGTATTTGGTTATATCATCGATAGTCTCACTGAACTCTTCTGAACTCTACATGTCATGTGTGGTCTGGTGTCTCCTTACCAGCAACAGGTCCCAGGTTCAAACTAGTCAATTCCCTAAAAAACACGCTCAGAGCGTCGTTGCGCGAAAGTAGTAGGTAGAAACGACATAGAACAACAGATACCACGCAGAATGTTAGAATGACTTCGTTTTATTGGCAGGACATATAGAAAATGTAACAGACCTACTAAGGAGACTGCCTACACTACTCTTGTCCGTCCTCTTTTAGAACACTGCTGTGCTGTGTGGGATCCTTACCAGATAGGACTGACGGAGTACATCAAAAAATTTCAATGAAAGGCAGCACGTTCTGTATTATCGCGAAATATGAGAGAGTGTCACAGAAATGATACAGGATTTGGGCTGGAAATCATTAAAAGAAAGGCTTTTTCGTTGCGACGGAAATTTCTCACTAAATTCCAGTCACCAACTTTCTCATCCGAATGCGAAAATATTTTGTTGACGCCAACCTACGTAGGGAGGAACGATCACCACGATAAAATAAGGGAAACTAGAGCTCGTACGGAAATATATAGGTGTTCATTCTTTCCGCGCGCATTACGAGATTGGAATAATAGAGAATTCTGAAGGTGGTTCGATGAACGTTCTGCGAAGCACTATAATGTGAGTTGCAGAGTATCCATGTAGATGTAGATGCAGATGAATGGTTTACTATAGAAATTCCACGTCATTATTTTCCAGGCAAGGTCAGACAACATACTACAACGAGAAAATTCGAGAGACTAGACCGTTAATCATTCTTCCCACGTGCCATTCGCGAATCGAACACTAAAGGAGTGATCAGACAGTGGTACCAGAGGTTCCTTCCGCCTTACATCGTTGGGTAGCTTGCGGGGTATACAAAAGTAAGTAGATGTAGGTTATTCATTCCCAGTAGTAATGATTCGGAGGCTTCCCCACTTGCACGAAATATTTAATGCCATTACATCTGTCTTCTTGATGAACAGGAATTTGTCCGTTCATATTCTGTCTATAGGCAGTCACTAGGAAGAATGGCTATAAAATGGTCATAGGTTTCTTACCACATACGATCGTAGTGCGAGCGAAACATTTCGAAAAGGCTGTTGTCTGTCTCCATCTTGAGGCATTAGGATTTCGAAACTCTTCGCTCGCACTGCGATCTTATGCGGCAAGAAACATTGAGAATTTCATTGCATTGTTATGTCCGAAAAACCTTTATAGGCACAGGAAGAACAACTGTCTTACGAGAGATGTATAAAATCCATTTGATCATAGACCGCATTATTTTCAAACCAAAATCACTGTTAATACTGACATTTCGACTACCTTTGCAGCGGTCTTCTTCAGCTTGCCATAAGAGAAAGGCGGTCTAAATGTCAGTTTTTAACTGTGCTTTTAGTTCCAAACTGGCGCGGCCTATGACCAGAAGCACGTTAATCAAATTAGCATTTACCATGGGAAGCTTCGGACTTATACTGCACGACATATTTCCAGGATGTCTCGTGGTTCATCTTACACTTTGAAGTACCAGACTTTTAATGACAGACATTTGTGTAACTGACCAGTCATTTTGGTATTGTTTTCCACTGGATTTCGTTAGGCGTGGTTCACAAATGGTTCAAATGGCTCTGGGCACTATGGGACTTAACATCTATGGTCATCAGTCCCCTAGAACTTAGAACTACTTAAACCTAACTAACCTAACGACATCACACAACACCCAGTCATCACGCGTGGTTCACACTAAGGCTCTGCAACACGGTAAGCGATGTAACACGCGATGAGACGCAGAAGTAGCCCGCATCTGCGTATCGCATAGAAAGCTGGCAGAAGGTACATGACTGATTCACACTGGTGTGAAAGCAAAACGACAACGATACGTAACTCTGCCGTATTGTCCTGTTTAGTACGATGTGCTGGTCGCTCGATGCCAACTCTTGCCATACGATACACGTGGATGGAAATTTCGGATTTTCCTTTGTGCCTCAAAAAATTGTTTTATGTAGAAGAAGCAAAGCTACATCCGTACCTGTAGTTGGTTTACCAGTAAAAGTTTTGCTTTTAATGTGAGAAAATTAGCACCACTGTTTTGGGTTTTGCACGTGTCCTTCACAATGAAATGTTTCTCATTCGGTTCTTAGTATCGCAACTTGATAATAACCTGATTTTCATTCCGCTTTTGCCCATTGATTCAATGGCTATGCAATGCACTATGTGCAGCTGCCTTGTGTTTCTCTTTTTCGTTTGCCCAGGATACAAACCAAAACTGGAAACTGAAAACTTACTAAAATGAAAAAAAAAAGAAAGCACGGATGATGCTGACCGGGAGTGTTTTCAGTCTTTGTTTCTGAGTTTAGGAAACTTTGTGATAGGCGTATAAGACAACAGAAGCTAAATTCCTCTTGCTTCTCAATGAGCAGCTGGAAGAAGCCGAGGAGGACATCGCAGGACTTTTTTAATCCTTATGAGCTTCTTCCATTTCTTCAAAATCATTGTCTACTCCTACAGAGAGTTCACCACCCACTGCTCCACCATCGATAGTAACAGATCTGTCTTCAAATCCAGCATACTCACCGAACTAAATCACATACTACTCTGTTGAACTGAACACTTGTATAAATACTACCCTAGCTTTCTCGATCTTTAAGCAATATTTCTTCTAAATACTTCTCAAACTGAATCATATACTAGCCTGAGAAACTGAATAGTTGTAGAAGTACTACCCTAACTTTTTCTATCTGTAACCATTACTTCTGTATGCACTACACTGAATAAAGTACCACAAGACTCAAAAAGCAAACTTTTCAAAAAAATGGTTCAAATGGCTCTGAGCACTATGGGACTTAACAGCTACGGTCATCAGTCCCCTAGAACTTAGAACTACTTAAACCTAACTAACCTAAGGACATCACACAACACCCAGCCATCACGAGGCAGAGAAAATCCCTGACCCCGCCGGGAATCGAACCCGGGAACCCGGGCGTGGGAAGCGAGAACGCTACCGCACGACCACGAGATGCGGGCACAAACTTTTCAAGAGCTATTTTTAACGCCGTTCCCACGCTGTCAGCAGTTTACGTTAGTGTAATGAGGAGCTTCTCAGGAGCAGAAATATAAAGAAGAAAGTTCGTGCGCTGCTTTGTCAGAGTAGTTGGTCGCAGTTGCCTCAAAATATTGAATATTTATGGACTCGTTCTGTAGAATTCGTGGACTTTATATTCGCGTTCGGAGAGCACAATAAAAACCACAGTTGAACGTGTTTAGCCGGCCGCGGTGGCCGTGCGGTTCTAGGCGCTTCAGTCCGGAACCGCGGGACTGCTACGGTCGCAGGTTCGAATCCTGCTTCGGGCATGGATGTGTGTGATGTCCTTAAGTTAGTTAGGTTTAAGTAATTCTAAGTTCTAGGGGACTTATGACCTAAGCTGTTGAGTCCCATAGTGCTCAGAGCCATTTGTACCATTTTTTTGAACGAGTTTAGTATTTATGGCATTGAGCAGGTGCACCCAGTAGATACTCCCTTTTCTTTCCCAATTTCTTGAGCGTTAAACAATGGTAAACCACAGTAGCGTCCTCTGAGAAGGACTCATGGCAATTGCAACTGAAAACAGAAATGTCCGCAGCTCGTGGTCGTGCGGTAGCGTTCTCGCTTCCCGCGCCCGGGTTCACGGGTTCGATTCCCGGCGGGGTTAGGGATTTTCTCTGCCTCGTGATGACTGGATGTTGTGTGCTGTCCTTAGGTTAGTTAGGTTTAAGTATTTCTAAGTTCAAGGGACTGATGACCATAGATGTTAAGTCCCATAGTGCTCAGAGCCATTGAACCATTTTTTTGAAAACAGAAACGCTATTCGTGATGTGCTGTTGCTTGTCCTATGGCGAATAGAATTGCATGTCGTATCGCATATAGTATGATCCCAGTGGGAAGACGAGTGTCCCATCGATAAAAGTCTCGTCGAGAGAACTTTATCGAAAAGTGCCGTATCGCATATCGTATCGCCTCAGTGTGAACCGCATTTAGATATCTCAGTGTAATACAGTGTGTTTCAGCTGACATTAAATGTTTCCTTAATCGGTATCGTGCGCTACCTGATACAATCTAGAACGCCCCGCACAAAAACGGGATTTTTCCGGGGGCTCATATCTCGGGCTCTATCGGTGATAGACAGCCCGTCGGCTGGGGACCATTTTTAAACCAAACAGAAACATCGTCTTCCTGTAATTATTCTGAACTATGGTGTCAAAGTTTGAATATTACACACTTCCTCCGGTTTAGGTAACTTGACCAAATCGGTTGGTCCTTTTGCAAAAGATGTGGTCTACAGTGCACCTTAAGAGGCTTATGGAGGCACCACTTAGTTCATGCACTGTTCCTGAGAAAACCCGAAACATATTTGTTTTGAGTATCGAAACCGAGCCGTTGATTCTAAGTTGACTATATGTAGCAAATTTAATTTTTACGATATATTCCTAAGAAACCTATCTCTAACAACCTTGAAATTTTTCTTTATTTCTTTGTCCGTTTCCGAGATACAGAGGTACAAATTTACCCCACTTGTGCACGTACCCCACTTGTAGGCGAAAGCGAAAAAATATTCTGTAAAATGTCTCTGTTATCATTATAAGGGTTCTAGGGACTCCATGTTGTGGTAAAGAAGTACATGCGAAATTTTTGTGGGCGTGAAATCGGGTCAAAGTCATAAAATTATTGATTTTGCGTTATTTAAGTTCTCGTAAAGCTATTTTCATACGAGTGACATGCCCTGATGTAGCAGGAAGAACAAGGGAATCAGTGGAGAAATGCTCCCATCGGAGCACAAAGAAGGCGGACGTGTTTCTGAAGAAAAATTTGAAATGTAGAGTACCAACTGCTTCATTTAGCTTCCTCAACACCTATAAAAATTGTTCAAAAAGTTTGGCCCACGGACATATTCGTGCTTTTCTATGCTGATAGAGAGGAGGTCATTCGCAGTGGGAAAGAGACGGAAAAGTAATAAATACGGGCGTATAGTAGGCAGTGGTATGTTATAGAAAAGGCTAAGGAGACAGGGACAGTATGGGAGAAAGAGGGGGATACCGATACAGTGAAATATATATGATGGTGACAGAATAGTGTTAGGAAAATGGTGAAGGAGGCTGTGTCAGTGGAGGAGGAATATATAGAAGGAGAAAGTGTAAGTGCGTGAGAACGAGTGATAATGAAAGACAGAGTCATGACAATAACGGAGGGGAAGAGATAGGTAATGACAATAAGAAGTGACAGCAACAGTAGGAATGAATGAAAGAGATGGTAGCAGTAAGAGAGACAAGAGTAAGATAGTGACGTAAGAGGAGGCAGTAGTAGTAAGGTAGAACGAAGGAGAGTTGGTTATGAGAAGGGAACAGTGGCAGAGAGACGCAAAGAGATTCTGTCAATGAGTTGGGCTGAGTGAGTGACTGGGAGTGGGCAAGCGGAAGTAGATGGGTATGTGAAACATAGCGAAGGACTATTGGGTGTCAACGAGTTACAGTTAAGGGAGCTTTTGGGGTTGAAGACAGGTGAGTTTCATGCTAAAAAGAGCGTGAATATACTTGCATGCGAAAATTTTTGGGAAAATTTTTAAAGGTGCTGAAGATAGAATGAGGCAGGGAGTACCTAACTTTTCTGTCAGTGTCTTTTAAAGCAGCACATCCGCCTTTTTAGTGCTACGATAGGAGTACTTTGCCGCTAGTACACAGTATGGTCAAAGTATACGTTGCGCATGCTCTTTGTGATGTAGTTGCCGCGGACCACTATCCAGGCTAAGGAAGAAGCAATTAAACGGAGCCAGCGCGACCCGGCGGAGTGGTTGCTGGTCCCAGCCGGCGCGGCCATGAATTGTTGATCGCCGCTGCTGGCCGGCCGTGCTCGCCGTCTTCTGCAGTCCACTCGACACGGCCGGCGCTACCACCGCCGCCATCAAATATTCACCTCAGCCCCACTTAGGTACTGCAGCCGCACGGGCGCGCCGCTAAGCGCCAACGTGCTACCCTTGACGCGCCGTACACCGTTCACAGACCAGATATTTCATCGTCGGCCATTCTTTCGCTTTCTCATTCGTTTAACAAACTGTAGAGTGAGAAAGAAGGACACCGAAACTTCAACGTCCTGTAGGCGTCGAAATCATAAGATATATAACGCTATCTTAATTAAAAAAAGGAGTAATGCTTTTGGAAATAAGGGCACTTGACGATCTTGTCAACCGGGACAGCGGTATCCAATAGAGCTCGGCACGGGCTTCAGCAAAAATGTGTCAGTAACTCTGTGACGTGAAAGCGATGGAGGCAGTGCGGAGAACAGACAGGTATTACTAGAACTCGACTCCCGAACCTCTTCCCCCCCACCCCCCTTTACCCAACCTGTGATGCTGCGTGGACACTACCGAGTGTGACATCTCTTCCGCAGGTATACTATAGGCTCACCTGGTCGTCTCCTGGTAGAGAAAATGGTTCAAATGGTTCTGAGCACTATGGGACTTAACATCTGATGTCATCAATCCCCTAGAACTTAGAACTACTTAAACCTAACTAACCTAAGCACATCACACACATCCATACCCGAGGCAGGATTCGAATCTGCGACCGTAGCAGTCGCACGTTTCCGGACTGAAGCGCCTAGAACCGCTCGGTCACAGCGGTCGGCTCCTGACAGGGAACACACGGTCCAGTGGCTATAAAGGAACTTAATGCACCAAGTACCTGGTTGTATTATGCCCTATTTAACACGTTCTAACTAATTACCATACAGTAGCAAACTTGGTAGCGTTAATGCCGAGGACATGGGGAAGAGAAATGCCGCAGAATCAGTTAAATTGAAACAAGAAATAGTGTAGAATCAATTCAGTTGAAACACTTTTAATGTGCTGCTGCGGTACCTCATACAAATACATAGCGGTACCATTGCTGCTACAAAAGGGGCACAATATGGCGCCCATGAGTGTCTAGAAGAGTCTGAAAGCGCAGGACTGCATTCTGCATAGCAAAACGAAGCATGTCCGGAGGTATGGTGCCTACCTCTCTCGATATGCTGCGCTTCAGATCAGATCTTGTGTGGATGTTCTCCTGGTAAACTCTGTCCTTCAGGTAGCCCAGCAATCAGAAATCATAGGGAGTGAGATCAATCATGTGATCGTGTCGGGTAAGCATTTGGAAACGATCGACTTATAATTCGATGGTTCCCAATGTGTTTCTGAGAAGCAGGTGAACTTCACGATTGATGTGCGTTGGGGCCCCATCTTGCATGAAAACTTTTGAGTTCAGTGCATCTCTCTCCTGTAAGGCGGGTATGACATGCTGGCGAGGCATATCGCTGTAGCGCAGCCAGTCACACGGCATGTCTTTGGTCCTTGAGTGCCAACCTGTTCAAAAAAGAGCGGGCCAATGATGAACGTAGCCGTGAAGCCACACCATACGGTGACACGTTCACCATACAGAGGAGCTTCATGCACAGGCACTGGAGGTGAAGATCCCCACACTAGGCAATTTTGCTTGTTCATCTCACCCGCCGGAGAAAAATTAGCTTCATCTCTCCATAGAATGGTCCACGGCCAAACCTCGTCAATTCTGAGAAAGTGGAGAGCGAAGTCAACAGGTCGTTGTGCGTCCTGTAGTGCAAGCTCTGTACGATATGAATCTTGCACGGATACCATTTAAGAATGGTCCTAGGCAGCTTCCGTACAGTGACACAGCACGTGCATTGCTTGACTATCGGGAATTGCACGCAGCGTTGTCTGCCATATCAACTGCTATTTTATCAACCACCTATGATGCAACCGGAAGTTGGCGTCTTCCCGGAGCGACAGTTGATTCGAACTTCTTTCATCATGCTCCACACAGCAGGTGGGGAAAGAGGACGGTTCTGTAGTCCTTTCAGCCGGTGGTATCCTCGAAGTGCAGCTACAGCATAACTGTTATCTTGATAACAGAGCTTCAGCAATAATGACCTGCACCTTTTGTCCAAGCTCATGTTGACACGTCAACAAGTGCACTGCGACTGGTCAGGTGTGTGAGACTGTGAACCATGACGACTGATCATGGAAACTTGTGGCCATAGTTGGAACTGGACGGATGGGCTCTGACGTGTGGAAATCATGCACCTCATACTCTGGACATTTATGCTATCAACTTTAGTACTCCTACGATAATTAGTTTCAGTGTTATAACTTGTTAAATAGGGAAAGTTTAATTATAACCACCAGGTATAAAAAGTTCCATTATCGCCGCTAGACCATATATTCTCTGCTGACTGTTAAACAGGCAATACGTACCCCTCATACTATCGTTAGCGGGAAACCTCGTTTCAATATCTGGAACGGTCCAGATATCGAGTTTTGCCGCTATTGATAGCACGATGGGGCGTATGTAATGTCTGTGATAGATAATGCTCTGAACTCTGGTATCAAGCGAGATATTGAAACGAAAAAGATTCTTTTTAATGGAACGACATGCTTTTCATATCTGCATTCAATAGCCCTTGAAAAGTCAGTTACATTCATGAAGAGTTTTAGTACTGATGTTAATAAAATTTCGCATAACAGTCCGACAAATGCACTGAAACTGGAATGCAATAGGGCCAGAGTTGGTTGTCGCGGTGTTAACACCCCCACGCAGAGCTGTCATCAGTGTACATGTATGCATGCGAGAAATGCTGAAGGAGAAATGACCTGCCGCAGACAACACAGTCCCTGCTACTTCTGCAGTGCTGCAGTCGAAAGGTATGATACAACGACGCTGCACTGGCATGAGTGTATCTGGAGACCAGTAGTCGATATCTGGCCGACTTCCTTTTCAACTTCAGAGTATTTCTCGGAATCTTTTACGGAGAGTTTCAACCTCAAAACTATCACTGCACTAGTCTTTTCCAATGCTTTCGAATGCCGTTTAAAATGTACACTCCTGGAAATGGAAAAAAGAACACATTGACACCGGTGTGTCAGACCCACCATACTTGCTCCGGACACTGCGAGAGGGCTGTACAAGCAATGATCACACGCACGGCACAGCGGACACACCAGGAACCGCGGTGTTGGCCGTCGAATGGCGCTAGCTGCGCAGCATTTGTGCACAGCCGCCGTCAGTGTCAGCCAGTTTGCCGTGGCATATGGAGCTCCATCGCAGTCTTTAACACTGGTAGCATGCCGCGACAGCGTGGACGTGAACCGTATGTGCAGTTGACGGACTTTGAGCGAGGGCGTATAGTGGGCATGCGGGAGGCCGGGTGGACGTACCGCCGAATTGCTCAACACGTGGGGCGTGAGGTCTCCACAGTACATCGATGTTGTCGCCAGTGGTCGGCGGAAGGTGCACGTGCCCGTCGACCTGCGACCGGACCGCAGCGACGCACGGATGCACGCCAATACCGTAGGATCCTACGCAGTGCCGTAGGGGACCGCACCGCCACTTCCCAGCAAATTAGGGACACTGTTGCTCCTGGGGTATCGGCGAGGACCATTCGCAACCGTCTCCATGAAGCTGGGCTACGGTCCCGCACACCGTTAGGCCGTCTTCCGCTCACGCCCCAACATCGTGCAGCCCGCCTCCAGTGGTGTCGCGACAGGCGTGAATGGAGGGACGAATGGAGACGTGTCGTCTTCAGCGATGAGAGTCGCTTCTGCCTTGGTGCCAATGATGGTCGTATGCGTGTTTGGCGCCGTGCAGGTGAGCGCCACAATCAGGACTGCATACGACCGAGGCACACAGGGCCAACACCCGGCATCATGGTGTGGGGAGCCATCTCCTACACTGGCCGTACACCACTGGTGATCGTCGAGGGGACACTGAATAGTGCACGGTACATCCAAACCGTCATCGAACCCATCGTTCTACCATTCCTAGACCGGCAAGGGAACTTGCTGTTCCAACAGGACAATGCACGTCCGCATGTATCCCGTGCCACCCAACGTGCTCTAGAAGGTGTAAGTCAACTACCCTGGCCAGCAAGATCTCCGGATCTGTCCCCCATTGAGCATGTTTGGGACTGGATGAAGCGTCGTCTCACGCGGTCTGCACGTCCAGCACGAACGCTGGTCCAACTGAGGCGCCAGGTGGAAATGGCATGGCAAGCCGTTCCACAGGACTACATCCAGCATCTCTACGATCGTCTCCATGGGAGAATAGCAGCCTGCATTGCTGCGAAAGGTGGATATACACTGTACCAGTGCCGACATGGTGCATGCTCTGTTGCCTGTGTCTATGTGCCTGTGGTTCTGTCAGTGTGATCATGTGATGTATCTGACCCTAGGAATGTGTCAATAAAGTTTCCCCTTCCTGGGACAATGAATTCACGGTGTTCTTATTTCAATTTCCAGGAGTGTATATCATTCTATTTAAAATATCATACTTGTTTCAATATCTTTTCGAAATTTGTGGTAAGATTCTATAGGACCTAACTACTGAGATCATCGGTCCCTAAGCTTACATGCTACTTAATCTAACTTAAACTAACTACCGCTAAGAACAACACACACACCCATGCCCTCCAACGGGAGTAGCCGCTCGAACCGTGGCAAGACGCCCTAGAACGCGAGGCTACCCCGGGAGGCTCCTTCAGTATCTCTGTCGCTTTAAGATTTTATATTATATACCAAAGTGTGTGCCTCTTAGCGTATTATCATTTGTCGAGACCTCGTTTCTATGGCTCGAACCGTTCACGAAATAAGTAAACTGTTACATCTTACTTGACTCATCCTGTATATCTGTTCTGTTCTACGGAACATCTCCTACAGAACAGACGCCACTCGTGATGACGCGGCCGGTGTATACATTGTGAAGGAAACAGAGGAATGGGAAGGAAGTAGGTGGGTTGGAAACTACTGACTTCCGGCCGCATAGGGCATTACGGAAATGCAAATGCGAAAGCTGAAAAGTTGTGTGCTGGACCGGAATTCGTACCCAGATTTGCCGCCTCTCAAGAGTGGTTTTCTTAAACGACTGGCTACGGTAAATGCGTTTCCGAATCCCTGTCCGGCAAACAACTTTTCAGTTTTCGCCATTGCATTTTCACAATGCAGTTGGAAGTCGCTTGTTTCCCACCCACTCTTTCCATTTCCTTTCCGTCCCTCTACTTCATATACAATGTATACACTACTCGTATATACTACACACATTTCTGTGATACCGTGACGGCTCCATGACATTTGTTTCACTGCAGACGTACTCATATCGTCCGTACTCCTACGGAAATCGATAATTTGCGACTAGGGGATTAATGAACGAGGGACGGAGCATTGCGGCGATCGGTAAGTTGACAATTTGGGTCAATCAGGGACTGTATCCGGATGTCCGAAGTGGTTGAGGCAACTGTCCCCGAGAAGCGGTTAATGCGAGTTCGAATCCCGGTCCCACACAAGTTTTCTGCTTTCACCATTACATTTTCACAATGCCGCGTGCTGCTGGAAGTCACTTGTTCCCCACTCACCCTTTCCCGTTCTCTCTTATTCATCTACATCGTGTACAATACAAAGGAACGAACTGGACATCAACACGACACGTCACCTGAAGATGGTGAGTTGGAAATTCGGCGAAACGTTGCGACAGCACGGCGCTATGACTCGGTTGATTTCGTCATTGAAATTCACCGAGGAAGTCTGTACTTCCATATAAGAAGTAATAATTAGGAATTGGACTTAAACCGTTCGTTATCTGGTAGTGTATCTTTTTGTTAAAATGGCCACCTGTCTTACTGTTTCCTGTGTTGACTATGACACAGTCATCAGTAAGCGCCCAATCGTACTTGCAAACGTAAGTATGCTTGGTCTCGTGTCCAGTCACTATGATTGTAACAAATAGATACGAAGGGCAGTTGAGGATATGACAACGCTATGTGAATACGAACGGCAGACAGATTCAAATAAACACATATTTTGGGTTAAGCACTCATTTGCGGCTACAGGAAGCTTACATAATCAACTGATTTGATAGCACTAAGATGATTAGCGGAGCTTGTTCAACTATTCAACTGTTATTGGACCAGCAGTTACTAATCGGTCGAACGGAGCAAATGATACATATGAAATGTAAACACACAAAAGAAAATGAAGGTAAGCGAAAGAGAGAGGTATTGTATCAAATGATGAAGACATTACAACGTTTAGTGTTATCTGAGCATGGATGGCTTTGTAGCCCCTTCGAGATATTATCGTAATATCTAGTAATCGAGACGTTCATTGGTGAGCTGCAGTATGCTTAAAGAGTATGCTCCTCGAAAACCAGCATTTTCCTCTAAACTTCTGAGATTTCAGTACTCAGGAAATCTGCTACAAGACAGAGCCCCAACTATAGATCCATTTGCTCCGATAGCTGAATTTACCTGCCGCAAATGAGCTTGTTGATTTATCCAATGTGATTCAGTCAATTCAAGTCACTAGTCGCCTCTTCCCTTGGAGAGCAGCCTATAGACCGAAATAACACTACTTTTTACAGCCAACCTGTACCTTTTGGAGCGAAGGACCACACTATCGTCTTCTAATGGATCGTTTTATCTCGCTGGTGATTCTGTGTCCACGAAAGCGTTCATACGAAACCTACATCTTAGCGGTAACGAGAACTTTTTAATGTAAATAAGTATTGACCCCAAAAAATCAGGGAAAAGTACTTTTAAATCTGTATGTTACCATTACCTGTTCGTCTGCTTTCAGTAGTCTTCATATCACACATAAAAATGACATGGAAATTAACACACTTATTATTAATTATTTACTGAAGCTTCTGAATTAATTTTTTGCTTCAAGTGCTTCATTTTCTGTTACATAGAATAATTATATTTATCGTTTTGCCGGCCGGAGTGGCCGTGCGGTTCTAGGCGCTACAGCCTGGATCCGAGCGACCGCTACGGTCGCAGGTTCGAATCCTGCCTTGGGCATGGATGTGTGTGATGTCCTTAGGTTAGTTAGGTTTAAGTAGTTCTAAGTTCTAGGGGAATGATGACCTCACAAGTTGTCCTATAGTGCTCAGAGCCATTTGAACCATTTGAACCTCAGCACAAGGGTGAGAGTATAAATATACAATGCACACCTTCTTGAGCATACCGGTTCTCTTTCTGAGGATGAGTCGAAATCCTAAGTATGTGGAAAATGCAGCAAGAGTAACATGGACACTCCTTTCATCCATAGCATGAAGTCGAAATGGTAGACATTGAGATAACCGATCGCGGAATAGAAAAGCAAGTACAATCAATTAATAGTGTAAAGCAATCACTTCCAGATGAGGTACTCATAAGATTCTACAAAGGCTACAGGACGGAACTTGCTCTCCTACTAGGAGCAGTTTATCGTAGATCGATGGCGCAACGAAGGATACCTGGAAAAATGCGCGGGTCATTCCCGTTTGGAAGAAGGGTCGTAGGACAGATGCACAGGATTATAGGCTTAAATCGTTGACATCAACCTGCTGTTGCATTATGGAACATGTGTGCTGTTGGTGATGATGACGACTATGATTGTGATCTCTCGAGAATCACAATGAAGACGATATTTTAAAGCAGAATTCGAATCACGTCTCCGTTCGGGGGACTCCCCCATTACGGTTGTGTCCACGTTTCTGATCAAGAAGGAAGTCGCGAAGGTGTAATCAAAGGCCGCGCCTGGACGAGGAACTTTGTCGCAGAGGGCAGTCGCAGGTACCAAGCAGCTGGACTTGAGTAACGCAGCAGGGGTGGGTGGGTTTGCCGGTGGTGGGGAGAGAAAGGAGGGAGGGGTAGGGGCCAGAATTATTCGAGTCGCCTCACAGAAGAATCGGCCAGCGCCGCTTCTCGCTGCGCTGCCTGCCTTTCGCTTTCGCCTTTGTGCGCGCCGTACCACGCTACGTCGCCTCGCCCTTTGGCTGAGACATGAAAGTAGCAACTCGGGATCCGCATTCCCCCTTGTCCCGTCGCATTGCCTCCTCCTCCACAGCCCCCGAGAAACAATTCACATAATTAGCTTTCTTTGCTTTCGTGCCGGACTTTCTCTCATTTTCGAGAGGTCACCTCCCACGCGCCGTCGAAAACAGTGAGCCGTGCCACTCATGCCGAAACGTGTGATTTGGGAAATTATCGGGCGTTGCCCTCTGTCACGCACCCTTCCGTGCACACGACTGGCCAGGCGGCAAGTTTCGAGCGAGAAGTGAGTCAACATCGAACATGTAGTGAGTTTATAGAATCACGTTACTGTACGTTGCCGATCTCTTGCTGAATTCAAACTTACGAGGTAGTGTGTCGTAAAATATAGAAATGCAACACGGAGCATCCATTTGACCAGTCGCGTATTAGTCTGAGTCGCACATATCTTTCGAATACACTACCACTTAAGTAGCAATCAATACACAAGCTGCAAGGCACCAAACCTAAATTCTTTAGCGTATTGCGGTATGTCAGGGATGGACGCAGCTTAATGCCTTACATCATATGATATGGAATACAAGGTGTTTCAAATATGCTGACGGAGAAAAATTCCAACTCCAAGGAATAATTAAGTAGATTATTGAAATTTCGGGAATAGGTAACATATTAAAGTGATTAACGTTGAAAGATAACAGGTTAATGTAAGTGCGAGAAAAGCCATTGAAACCGAGAAATGCTGGTACATTAATGTTAAACGCAAACGTGCATGCATAATCATGTCGTACAAGTGCCGGATGTCAGTTTGTGGGCTGGAGTTCCATGCCTGTTCAGTACAGCGACTGTTAATGCTGATCGTGACGCGGGAGTTGTCCGATGATGGCCCATACGGAGTCCACATGGTGACTGAGCAGGGAAAGGAAATGTATAGACACTCTGTAGCGCATGTTGGGTTACAAGAGCGGTATGTGGGCAAGCGTTATCCTGTTGGAAAACACCGGATGGAATGCTGTTCATAAATGGCAGCACAATGGGTCGAATCACCAGACTGAGGTACAAATTTGCACTCAGGGTGCTTGGCATAACCAACAGAGTATTCCTTTGTCATACGAAGTGGTATTTCAGACCATAAATACAGGTGTATGTGCAATGTTCTAGCATGCGGAGTTATTGGTTGCAGGTCCTTAACTGACATGGCCATTACTGGGAACCGAGGCAGAACTATATTTCATTAAAAAACACAACAGACATTCACCCTGCCCCCCAAGATGGCCTCGCTTGACAACACTGAAGTGGCGAACGGCGTGGTTTGCGGTCAGTGGAATGCACGCTTCAGGGCAAACGGCTCGGAGCTGAGCAAGAGGTACCCCATTTGTAACAGTTCGTTGTGTCACTGTGTTGCCAAGTGCTGCTCAAATCGCTGCTGCAGATGCAGTACGATGAGCAAGAGCCACAGGCCGAACATGACGGGTCTTCCCTCTAGGTAGTGCCAGGTGACCGTCATGAGCTCAGTCTTCTTGTGACTGAAGCTCCCTGTGACCTCCGCTGCCAGCAATCATATTCAGTGGCTACATTCCTGCACAAGTCTTTCTGCAGTATAGCAGAAGGAACAACAGCTTCTCGTAGCCCTATTACACGACCTCCTTCAAAGTCTGTGAGCTGCTGATAATGGCGTCTTCGTTATCTTAAACGTATACTTGACTAACGTCAACTCACTACGCCCGATCTTAAACTAATGCACACCGACCGCTACAACGCGCATTTAAAGGAAACCCGATTTGCATCCTCATAGTGGCTTTACTAGCGCCTTTCTTATCTTACTGGTGGGCAATCTGAATGAACGTCATCTTTCAGGTGTAGAAACACTTCCACCAACTTTATCTAGCACAGCTCTTTCTTAGTGTTGAGATTTTTTTTCCGTCGGTGTAGACATGTACAATTTCGTAATTGTTAACTTTTACATAGAAACTTGGGGTAGATTTAAGCTTACACATTCAAACCAAAAGTTTACCTTAGTCCCAGCCGTGTCCCTGCGACAACCAAATCGTTCCATCGCTCGTCCAAACCCCAGTGTGCCTGAAGTCGAAATGGCGATAACACACCAATACAAGACGTTAGGATTTTTTTTTTCAGCAAATGCAATTCAGTTAATCCCGCATTTAAGCGCATTTCTTAACAATAAGCCGCTTCAGTGATGGAACGCATTACATCACTGGACCCTAAGATCACCTCATCTCACACTAATGATTTATTTGTAAGGACTTTGTGAAAAATTCCATCTATGTGCCTCTTGTTCACAGAAGTATCTTCCGGAGGTTTATCGACTGTCCGCTGCTGGGCTCAATGAACATTTGCAAAAGGTCAACGAAAATTTTGATCCTAAAAGTAATTAAGTAAGTAAAAATGCCCCTTGGTTGTACCTGCTAAAAGTGGTTATATAGAGCTCTATGACTCGTCTGCGAGGACTTTGTAGTACCACCCCTTTGAGCCTATGCAAATGAAGTCGGATGAATCGTTTTGAGACACTGTGTACTATTCGAAGCTGAAGGAAAATCAACACATTGGATTTACGTCTGCTGTTAATGCAATACGAAGGAGTTATTACGCCTAGATATTTCATTCGGGCAGGGTGTTTTATACCATTGACGCACGAAGCGAGGTGGCTCTCTGCTAAACGTATTCCATAAGATGGTGATCCGAATCTCCATCCGCCCATCCTGACTTTCATGCCGGGATCTTTCCTTCGAAGAATCAGTACCGATTTCTTTTCTCATCCTTCCGCAGTCCAAGCTTGAAGACGGGACAGCAAACCCAGATTTTACTTTTTACGACTGGCAGATTGTTGATAGGAGGCAGGTCTGTCACCCTAAATCCTTTACAGAGAGTTTCGGGAGACGTTGTGAACAGTGTACTACACATCTGAATTTTTTACATCACACTTTCGTAAACACATTATTAATTACAACTTGCACAGTTACGTGTCAACAATCAATTTGCTCTCCGACTGTTTGTGACAAGGCCGAAATTAACGTTAGACAACTCTAATCAAATAAACGCATGTCATGCAATGGACAACGGCTTTGCTTATTGGAGGGTCGACGTAATTCTGATTTATCTCATTCCACAGAGCGCATTTAATCTGCTTCATATTTTGTTGGCATCATGATTATAGCAACAGCAGCAGTAATCATATTCGAACTCTTAATATCTACGGTTCGGGCACGTATATACAGACTGAATCACCTAAAACTATCACCGCAAATATTGCAGAAATGGGAAGTGCTATTGATGTGCGGTTTTGACAGAAGGATTCGTCGTCAGCGTCTCGTATTTTTAACTAATCAACAATTGTAATAATACTTAGTAAAGTATATTTTTTTGTGCCAGCGTAGCACATTTTTAATGGAACAATGGGTATTGATATTAAAAAAATAAGGATAATCGTTTATGAGACATCGTATTTTGAAAAACTTCCACATTGACACTTGTTTGTGCCACTAATCCTGCGTAGTTGCTAGGTACGATGTTGTTATGTTTGCTTACAGTGTGCTTGTGTGTTCGTGGATTGCACTGAGTCTTGCTAATCAGTTATTATGTGACAGTCCAAGCAGTAGGACGTGAGTGGACTATGGGATTTACCTATTTAGAAGAAGCCGACATGGGCATGATGTAAGGACAGTGTAGGAAGAATTCAGTTCGTTCTTGTACGATGTATGCGGCAAGAGATCACGACAGATGTCAACCATCTCGGCAATTATTTATCAAAATCTCCAACCAGTTACGTGAAAGTGGTAGTATAGCACCTAAACAACGTAATAGCAGAAAACAAGTGACAACAGATTCTGGGGGGAGATTAATGTTCTTGCTGTTGCTGCTGGTAATCCGTTCATTTCCTCCAACGCAAACGCACGAGGAAGAGACACGAGTCAGGCAAGTGTCCTTTGCATTCTCCATCGACATAAGATCCATCCCTATCACCTATCCATCAAGAACTGTTCGGCAACAATCGTGAGAATTGTCTACACTTTTGTACATGGACACTAAGACAGGGTACTCCATATGCATCCTGTATCTTGTTTAGTGATGAAGACACACTTACGAATCATGTCGAGGAAAGCCGCCGAAACATGCACCATTGGTCTGTTGACAGTCCCCTTTGGTTCGTCAACTGGAATGTCAGCGTTCATGAAATGTAAACATCTGGTTTGGTATAGTGAACCATGAGCTCATTAAGCCTGTTTTCATAGAAGGAACACTGAACGCACACAAGTATCGCAGCCTCTTAACAGGCCATGTTACATGAATGCTAGAAGACAATCCTCTGCAGACTAGAAGGAACCTGTGGTAGCAACATGATGGCTGTTCAGCCCGTAGTGCATGAATTGTTTCCAAATCGTTGGACTGGACGCAGAGGACCTGTACCTTGGCTGGTCCAATCTGTGGATTTGACTCCCGAAGACATTTTTCTTTGGGGAAAGCTGAGAGACGCTCTCGATAAGGACATACCAACTGCACCCGACGATATACAACGATGTGTTACTTCAGTCTGCTCGGACATCTCCGGTAAAATTCTAGCATGTGTGCAGCAGTCTTTCCATACCAGACTGAAAGCGCGTGTTGCCCCTGCCGGTGGTCATTTTCAACACAAACTGTGATGGTGAGTTGCCTCGTTACTGGTCAGAGTCCACATACCTAGCATACACACTTTTGTTGTTCCTTAGTGTATGCTACCACAGGTATTGTAGAAGAGTCGGGGAGGGAACTTTTCGAAATACGATATCTCTTAAACGAATCGCACTATAATCCTAAAGCAAACATCAATGACATACTAATTTACTCTACTTTTAGTTTTTCAGTGGCAATATGCACTGTTCCATTTAAAAAAATCTATGTTTGAACAAAAAATACGCTTTCTAAGTATTAGTACAATCTGTTGATTGGCTAACGGTAGGAGCATCTGACTTACAATCGATTCTGTGAAAGCCGTACAGTAATAGCGCTTTCCGTTTCTGCAGTATTTGCGGCGCAAGTTCTAGGTGATTCAACCCGTGCATCAGATGAATAGCATACTCTCTCACGGTATAGTATATACGTATTGCTAAGGTAGCAACATGAACTTGTTAAACTTAAAATATTCTCATAGTACAACGTATTGGCGGAAGCCACCAACTAGATCGAGTGTTTAACTCACATTTCTCAACTGCGTAATTCTCAGCTGTCTAATTAATAGCCAAACGGATTATCAGCCTCTGAATCTTACATAATCAGATTAATACTTACGTCACTTCCTTTGCCTCTTTAAGAAGCTGTAAAATAAGAGTGCTCCGTGCATCAATTTGACATATGTTTCACAATAACATACTAGAAACCAAATTCTACTCATATGAACGATACCGCCGTTCGAGACTCAGAATATTTCAACTTGTTCTTGTATATAGTGTGGCGTGTGTTGTATGTGTACAAACTGCTTCCCGAGGAGAAATGTACAATGGAAAGAAAAAAAGGAAGGACAGTCGAGCTTTAGGGATAAGTAACATAGTAAGAGCTCACTGTTAGGAGCGATTTCCGCGTCTGGCAGATTAATATGTATCACAGATGAACGAACAGATTCCTAGGTAGATAATGATCCGTCATAAAAGAAGTTCTTTGGTTTCATGATATTTTACTTTCAGCTGATCCGGAATCTATTCTCAGAGAAAAAACATTTTGTATATCGATTAGGTTCCTTTCAGATTACGCTGATACAATAGCTCCCTACTTACAAGGGAACCTCCCCATCGCACCCCCCTCAGATTTAGTTATAAGTTGGCACAGTGGATAGGCCTTGAAAAACTGAACACAAATCAATCAAAAAAACAGGAAGAAGTTGTGTGGAACTATGAAAAAAATAAGCAAAATATACAAACTGAGTAGTCCATGCGCAACATAGGCAACATCAAGGACAGTGTGACCTCAGGAGCGCCGTGGTCACGTGGTTAGCGTGAGCAGCTGCGAAACGAGAGGTCGTTGGTTCAAGTCTTCCCTCGAGTGAAAAGTTTAATTTTTTTTTTATTTTCAAACAATTATTATCTGTCCGTCCGATACGAGGTAACTGCGCCGTAGTATGGGGACGCTACACCTAAACGGAAAAATTTGAAAACGTTAAAAACATATGTTTTGACAGAGCACAGGCAAAACTGTGCGACTGTGAAACTGTTGCATTCATTTGTTGCAGTTTATGTGATGTGATGTTTTCAACTCTTTTTTGGGAGTGATTATCTCATCCACAAGAAAACCTAAATCGGGCAAGGTAGAAGAATCTTTTAACCCATTCGCCAAGTGTACAAGTTAAGTGGGTCGACAACATGTTCCTGTCATGTGACGTACATGCCGTGACCAGTGTCGTGTAGAATATATCAGACGTGTTTTCCTGTGGAAGAATCGGTTGACCTATGACCTATGACCTCGCGATCAAATGTTTTCGTTCCCATTGAAGAGGCACGTCCTTTCGTCTACTAATCGCACGGTTTTGCGGTGCGGTCGCAAAACACAGACAATAAACTTATTACAGTGAACAGAGACGTCAATGAACGAACGGACAGATCATAACTTTGCGAAAATTAAAAAAATGAGTTTTTCACTCGAGGGAAGATTTGAACCAAGGACCTCCCGTTCCGCAGCTGCTCACGCTAACCACGGGACCACGGCGCTCCTGCCCTTACACTCTGCTTGATGTTGCCTATATTGCGCATAGACTACTCGGTTTGTATATTTTGCTATTTTTTTCATAATTCCACATAACGTCTTCCAGTTTTCTTGATTGATCTGTGTTCAGTTTTTCAAGGCCTATCTGCTGTGCCAACTTATAACTAAATCTGAGGGGGATGCGATGGGGAGGTTCTCTTGTTAGCAATCATATACAACCGCTCGCTCACCGATAGATCTGTACCTACAGATTGGAAAATTGCGCAGGTCGCACCAGTGTTTAAGAAGGGTAGCAGGAGTAATCCATCGAACTACATACCTATATCATTGACGTCGGTTTTCAGTAGGGTTTTGGAGCATATACTGTATTCAAACATTATGAATCACCTCGAAGGGAACGATCTATTGACACGTAATCAGCATGGTTTCAGAAAACATCGTTCTTGCGCAACGCAGCTAGCTCTTTATTCGCACGAGGTAATGGCCGCTATCGACAGGGGATCTCAGGTTGATTCCGTGTTTCTGGATTTCCGGAAAGCTTTTGACACCGTTCCTCACAAGCGACTTCAAATCAAGCTGCGGGCCTATGGGGTATCGTCTCAGTTGTGCGACTGGATTCGTGATTTCCTGTCAGGAAGGTCGCAGTTCGTAGTAGTAGACGGCAAATCATCGAGTAAAACTGAAGTGTTATCAGGTGTTCCCCAGGGAAGCGTCCTGGGATCTCTGCTGTTCCTGATCTATACAAATGACCTGGGTGACAATCTGAGCAGTTCTCTTAGGTTGTTCGCAGATGATGCTGGAATTTACCGTCTAGTAAGGTCATCCGAAGACCAGTATCAGTTGCAAAGCGATTTAGAAAAGATTGCTGTATGGTGTGGCAGGTGGCAGTTCACGCTAAATAACGAAAAGTGTGAGGTGATCCACATGAGTTCCAAAAGAAATCCGTTGGAATTCGATTACTCGATAAATAGTACAATTCTCAAGGTTGTCAATTCATCTAAGTACCTGGGTGTTAAAATTACGAACAACTTCAGTTGGAAAGACCACATAGATAATATTGTGGGGAAGGCGAGCCAAAGGTTGCGTTTCATTGGCAGAACACTTAGAAGATGCAACAAGTCCACTAAAGAGACAGCTTACACTACACTCGTTCGTCCCCTGTTAGAATATTGCTGCGCGGTATGGGATCCTTACCAGGTGGTATTGACGGAGGACATCGAAAGGGTGCAAAAAAGGGCAGCTCGTTTTCTATTATTATCACGTGATAGGAGAGAGAATGTGGCAGATATGATACGCGAGTTGGGATGGAAGTCATTAAAGCAAAGACGTTTTTCGTCGCGGCGAGATCTATTTACGAAATGTCAGTCACCAACTTTCTCTTCTGAATGGGAAAATATTTTATTGAGCCCAACCGACATAGGTAGGAATGATCATCAAAATAAAATAAGAGAAATCAGAGCCCGAACAGAAAGGTTTAGGTGTTCGTTTTTCCCGCGCGCTGTTCGGGAGTGGAATGGTAGAGAGATAGTATGATTGTGGTTCGATGAACCCTCTGCCAAGTACTTAATTGTGAATTGCAGAGTAGTCATGTAGATGTAGATGTTTTCATTCCATGTCCTTACAAAAAAGTGTGTTTTTGCTAGCAAAACCGTAATAAACGAATAATAGGAGAAGCTTAGAGTATTTGAAATACCGGAAAATATCAGAGTATGACTGATGACTTGCGATGTTCAACACATGCTGTAGAGCAACAAGGAGTTATTTGCCGACAAGAATCGTAAATTGGCTTCCAGATTATTTCCGTGTTAGAGGCTTCAGTCAACGGCTGACGCCAAATTGTTAATGTTCGAGCGCCACACCACATCACCTTCAAATCACGGTTTACGAGCAACAGGTCATCCACAAATCACGTTACTAGTATGTTGAGTAAAATGTATGTGTCAATAAAGCATATGAATATCTCAAGTTTCAACAAAGTATACCAGCCGAATGAAGTACGATGTGCTAAAGATGCTTTGGATGAAGAAATCTTTCGGTCTGTCGCTCAGTTGTTGCTCAGATAAGGCAAATGCATTTGCCTTGTCAGAAAATCTTTATTTTCAATGCAATTTATCTAGAACAGAGAAAACCTGTTCACTACAACTGCGGACGCTCCCAAGATGGCAATAGCACTCATACGCTCCTTCTTCGATGAACATTCAGACGCCATAACGCACCTCGATTGGCCGTTATATCAGCGTTAATCCCAGAGATATTACATGACTGACTGACAATTTGTAACTAACCTTCTTTTGGCAAGAAGTTGCGAATCTCATTTATTAAGTATGTACACACTCGTTCTTTGTGGGGCGTATGAGATCTACGCCTAGTTATATCTAGTTTCTTAATTATTGAGCAATATTTCTTTCCATGTTTAGATATATTCATTCCGTACTTCATATATCATAGATAACCTCAATTCCTCATCATCAAGGCAATAATTTTAAAAAATATTGCTTTACAGATGTACACCAGAAGATGCAACTTAATTTTGCGAAACGGTTTGGAGGTCTCTGACCGAATTAAAAAGATACATGTACAGCGGTCTATTGGACTTTTCAATCAGCTTCATACTTAAATAGCTCTTGACGCCGTTATCAAGACTATAGGCTGTGTTAAATAGAGTTAGCGTGGTGGTTTCTGGTAGTGACAAATTATTTGTGTCTGATGTACTTATTAGGCGACCACAATATTATTGCACCTGGGAGTCGGGACGCTTCGGGCGAAGTAGCATGAGTTTCTATAATGATGTTCTACGAGAAAACGCTGACCCAGTGATAGCACACTGACAAAAAAAGAATAAAAAAGTCACAGCACTAGGAAGGAGTTGTGCGACATAAATAAAAGTTGATAGGCGCATTACTACATGTTACGGATGACAGCTATTAAAATTTCGCGCCAGTCGCATAAGAGCGGAGCCACTATGAGGATTGTATGTATGTATTGTATGTTAACCGGGGACCTAGAAACGACGGAGAGGCTCCGTCCCCGCCGCAGCCGCCGTGGTCCACAACCCCACGACGACTACCGCAGTCCACTTCAACCCTCCGCCACCCCACACCGAACCCAAGGTTATTGTGCGGTTCGGCCACCGGTGGACACCCCCCCCCCCCACAGGGAACGTCTCACACCAGACGAGTGTAACCCCTATGTTTGCGTGGTTGAGTTGTGTACGCGTACGTGGGGAACTTAATTGCGCAGCAATCGCCGACATAGTGTAACTGAGGCGGAATAAGGTTGGTTGGTTGGTTTGGGGAAGGAGACCAGACAGCGTGGTCATCGGTCTCATCGGATTAGGGAAGGATTGGGAAGGAAGTCGGCCGTGCCCTTTCAGAGGAACCATCCCGGCATTTGCCTGGAGTGATTTAGGGAAATCACGGAAAACCTAAATCAGGATGGCCGGACGCGGGAGCGGAATAAGGGGAACCAGTCCGCATTCGCCGAGGCAGATGGAAAACCGCCTAAAAACCATCCACAGACTGGCTGTTCCACCGGTCCTCGACACAAATCCGACTGGAAGATTCGTGCCGGGGACCAGGCGCTCCTTCCCGCCCGGAAAGCCGTGCGTTAGACCGCACGGCCAACCGGGCGGAGAACACTATGAGGATACAAACGGTCGTTTCAGTTAGTTACCTTACAGATTGGACGTAGTGAGTTGATGTTAGACAAGAATGTCTATAAAGCGACAAAGACGCCACCTTCAGCACCTCACTTAGTTTGAACGAAGTCGTGTAATGGGGCATGAGAAGACTTGGCAGGAATGTAAGCTACTGCAAGTGATTTCTGGAAGAGGTGGTCACAAGGATGTATGGCCGCAAGAAGACTGGACTCCGGACGGCCACGTGGCACTACCGAGATGAAAGACCGTTATGTTTGGTTTATGTCTCTAGCGCATTGTCTCCATCTGTGGTAGCAATTGGACAGCAGTTGGCACCGCAGTGACACAACGAACTGCTAGAAATGCCTGTACCGCTCATACCACTGATCCCAAACCAGTGCCGTTTGCGACTTCAACGGTGTCAAACAAGAGCTCAAGCAAGAGCTCATTGGAGGGCAGGGTTGTGGTCTGTTTTCTAATGAAAGCCGGTTCTGCCTGAACGTCAGTGAGGGCTGTGTGTTTGCTTAGAAGAAGCCCAGTTGAGGGACTGCAACTGACCTGTCTGCTTGCGAGACACAGTGGACCAAACCTGGGGTTAAGTTTGGGGTGCTATTTCATATGAATGGAGGAGCACTCTCGTGGTTATCACATGCAACCTCACTGCAAATTTGTACGTCAGTTTGGTGATTGGACTTATTGTATTGCCATTCGGAATAGGTTGTTTTGCAAGAGGATAACGCTAACCCACAAACCGCTGTTGTATCCCAACATGCTCTACAGAGTGTAGACATGGTGGCTTGGCCTGCAAGATCACCAAATCTGTCCTCAATCGCACAGCTATGGGACATCATCGGATGACAACTCCAGCGTCATCTTAACAGAATCTTCCGTCGGTTCTTGGTAGAACAACATTATAATAAATGAAAAGCACCAGTTTGCTTTTATCTACAATATTACTTTTATTGTTAACCGGTTTTCGGTTTACGAGGCCATCTTCAGATATTTACAGAGTATTATCACCAACTACCCGTGGTCTAGGGGTAGCGTCTTTGATTCATAATCAAAAAACGTCTTCGGTCCCGGGTTCGATCCCCGCCACTGCTTAAATTTTGATAAATAATCAGCATTGGCGGCCGAAGACTTCCGGCATAAGAAGTCAGCCTCATTCTGCCAACGGCCTTGTCAAAGAGGGTGGAGGAGCAGATAGAGGTTCAGGGCACTCTCTTGTCCTAGGGGTGGGAAATTGCCCCTAAAGGCGGAAGAATCAGCAATGATCAACGACATGAGGATGCAGAAGGCAATGGAAACCACTGCATTAAAGGCACGTGAAGTGTATCCACAGGACATGTGGCCTGTATTTGAAGAAGTGTCATGATGATCTCTCCACTGGCAAAAGATTCCGGAATAGTCCCCCATTCGGATCTCCGGGAGGGGACTGCCAAGGGGGAGGTTACCATGAGAAAAAGATTGAACAATCAACGAAAGGATAACGTTCTACGAGTCGGGGCGTGGAATGTCAGAAACTTGAACGTGGAAGGGATACTACAAAATCTGAAAAGGGAAATGCAAAGGCTCAAGCTAGATATAGTAGGGGTACGTGAAGTGAAGTGGAAGGAAGACAAGGGTTTCTGGTGGGTAATATCAACAGCAGCAGAAAATGGTATAACAGGTGTAGGATTCGTTATGAATAGGAAGATAGGGCAGAGGGTGTGTTACTGTGAGCAGTACAGTGACCGGGTTGTTCTAATCAGAATCGACAGCAGACCAACACCGACAACGATAGTTCAGGTATACATGTCGACGTCGCAAGCTGAAGATGAACAGATAGAGAAAGTGTATGAGGATATTGAAAGGGTAATGCAGTATATAAAGGGGGACGAAAATCTAATAGTCATGGGCGACTGGAATGCAGTCGTAGGGGAAGGAGTAGAAGAAAACGATACAGGAGAATATGGGCTTGGGACAAGGAATGAAAGAGGAGAAAGACTAATTGAGTTCTGTAACACGTTTCAGCTAGTAATAGCGAATACCCTGTTCGAGAATCACAAGAGGAGGAGGTATACTTGGAAAAGGCCGGGAGATACGGGAAGATTTCAATTACATTTCATCATCGTCAGACAGAGATTCCGAAATCAGATACTGGATTGTAACGCGTACCCAGGAGCAGATATAGACTCAGATCACAATATAGTAGTGATGAAGAGTAGGCTGAAGTTCAAGACATTAGTCAGGAAGAATCAATACACAAAGAAGTGGGATACGGAAGTACTAAGGAATGACGAGATACGTTTGAAGTTCTCTAACGCTATAGATACAGCAATAAGGAATAGCGCAGTAGGCAGTACAGTTGAAGAGGGATGGACATCTCTAAAAAGGGCCATCACAGAATTTGGGAAGGAAAACATAGGTACAAAGAAGGTAGCTGCGAAGAAACCATGGGTAACAGAAGAAATCAGTTAATTGATGAAAGGAGGAAGTACAAACATGTTCCGGGAAAATCAGGAATACAGAAATACAAGTCGCTGAGCAATGAAATAAATAGGAAGCGCAGGGAAGCTAAGACGAAATGGGTGCAGGAAAAATGTGAAGACATCGAAAAAGATATGATTGTCAGAAGGACAGACACAGCATACAGGAAAGTCAAAACAACCTTTGGTGACATTAAAAGCAACGGTGGTAACATTAAGAGTGCAACGGGAATTCCATTGTTAAATGCAGAGGAGAGAGCAGAAAGGTGGAAAGAATACATTGAAAGCCTCTATGAGGGTGAAGATTTGTCTGATGTGATAGAAGAAAAACAGGAGTCGATTTAGAAGAGATAGTGGATCCAGTATTAGAATCGGAATTTAAATGAGCTTTGGAGGACTTACGGTCAAATAAGGCAGAAGGGATAGATAACATTCCATCAGAATTTCTAAAATCATTGATGGAAGTGGCAACAAAACGACTATTCACGTTGGTGTGTAGAATATATGAATCGGCGATATACCATCTGGCTTTCGGGAAAGCATCATCCACACAATTCCGAAGACGGCAAGAGCTGACAAGTGCGAGAATTATCGCACAATCAGCTTAACAGCTCATGCATCGAAGCTGCTTACAAGAATAATATACAGAAGAATGGAAAAGAAAATTGAGAATGCGCTAGGTGACGATCAGTTTGGCTTTAGGAAAAGTAAAGGGACGAGAGAGGCAATTCTGACGTTACGGCTAATAATGGAAGCAAGGCTAAAGAAAAATCAAGACACTTTCATAGGATTTGTCGACCTGGAAAAAGCGTTCGACAATATAAAATGGTGCAAGCTGTTCGAGATTCTGAAAAAAAGTAGGGGTAAGCTATAGGGAGAGACGGGTCATATACAGAATGTACAACAACCAAGAGAGAATAATAAGAGTGGACGATCAAGAACGAAGTGCTCGTATTAAGAAGGGTGTAAGACAAGGCTGTAGCCTTTCGCCCTACTCTTCAATCTGTACATCGAGGAAGCAATGATGGAAATAAAAGAAAGGTTCAGGAGTGGAATTAAAATACAAGGTTAAAGGATATCAATGATACGATTCGCTGATGACATTGCTATCCTGAGTGAAAGTGAAGAAGAATTAAATGATCTGCTGAACGGAATGAACAGTCTAATGAGTACACAGTATGGTTTGAGAGTAAATCGGAGAAAGACGAAGGTAATGAGAAGCAGTAGAAATGAGAACAGCGAGAAACTTAACATCAGGATTGATGGTCACGAAGTCAATGAAGTTAAGGAATTCTGCTACCTAGGCAGTAAAATAACCAATGACGGACGGAGCAAGGAGGACATCAAAAGCAGACTCGCCATGGCACAAAAGGAATTTCTGGCCAAGAGAAGTCTACTAATATCAAATACCGGCCTTAATTTGAGGAAGAAATTTCTGAGGATGTACGTCTGGAGTACAGCATTGTACGGTAGTGAAACATGGACTGTGGGAAAACCGGAACAGAAGAGAATCGAAGCATTTGAGATGTGGTGCTATAGAGGAATGTTGAAATTAGGTGGACTGATAAGGTAAGGAACGAGGAGGTTCTACGCAGAATCGGAGAGGAAAGGAATATGTGGAAAACACTGATAAGGAGAAGGGACAGGATGATAGGACATCTGCTAAGACATGAGGGAATGACTTCCATGGTACTAGAGGGAGCTGTAGAGGGCAAAAACTGTAGAGGAAGACAAAGATTGGAATACGCCAATCAAATAATTGAGGACGTAGGTTGCAAGTGCTACTCTGAGATGAAGAGGTTAGCACAGGAAAGAAATTCGTGGCGGGCCGCATCAAACCAGTCAGTAGACTGATGACCGAAAAGAAAAAAATCACAAAAGAAGTTAACTGTTAGCAAACAACATTAGAAGAGAAGTAACACATCTAGACTGAAGTAGAAACATACAGTAAGTAACATTCTTGCAATGAAAAAGTAAAAACTGAACAGTACATAAATAACAATGGGGTAGACAGGAAAACCTTTAGCACAAAATGGGAATAGCATGCCTGCATAACAGTTTCTATTAATAAACAAAACTAATAAAATAAAATAAAATTAGTACTAGACAAGGCTGCATCATGATGTATCAAACATGGAGAGTGATACACAACCAATTAAAAGAAGAGACAGTTATCTATGTAAATACAGAATACATAAGGAACTTAAGCAATATCAATAAGATAAACAGAAATAAATAAATGCAGGAAAATGGAGGTGTTTGGGGGAGCCTACAGTTTGAGAGTGTGGTGGTACTGTATTTTAACATTAACATTATAATCAAAGCAGTGGCTGTGTAACAGTCTTTATTAAATAAATGAGCAATGTAAAATATGAACAGTATTTGATGAGACAATTACATGGGGTGTTAAACATTGACAGTAGTACAAGTACCAGTTAAAAGGAAGCCTTAACTATTGAAACTACAGTCTATGTGGAATACAAAGACAACTTCAACAAAACAGAACAACTTAATGAATACAGAAAAATGGGAATATGTAAGAAGAGAAAGAGTGGGAAGTAATGAACAACAAAGATGACTATATGAAGTTTAGGAGAGGGGAAGTGTTGAGCTGTGTCTGGTCATTTATGATGAGATCTGGACTGTGAGCAAGATGTTTGTTAAATTCCAGGGCTTCCAGCAGGTTGAGTTTATGGTCTTTGTTTGCTAAGTGAAGTACATGGGACACTGGCAGGTAGTTGTGACCCTCACTCAGTACATGCTCAGCAAATGCTGAGTCTGAATTCTGCAAACTCCAGCTGCGTTCATGTTCAGCCAGCCTAGTTGATATGTCTCTGCCTGACTGACCAATGTACAATTTGTCACAATCAGAATAGGTTATTTTGTAAACCCCACTGTTGGCTAATAACTGGGCTGTCGTGTTCCTGACATAGTAGAAAAGCCTATACTCGCAGGATTTCAGTGCTTTGGCTACAGTCTGTGATACCTGACCTAGAAATGGTAGTGTACACCATTTCTTGCAGACAGTGGATGGGGAATCAGGTGGGGTATAGAGGAGGGGTATAATTTTCCGTTTTTATTTCCTGTGCAAGATGTGGTCAATAAGAACTGGATTGTAGTCATTGGTTGTGGCAATAAAGTTTATTGTATCTAACCCTGCTTTAAAATCATCTCTGGACATGGGGATGGATATGAGACAGTGTACCATTGAGTGGAAAGCTGCATGTTTGTGAGCTATGGGGTATTGTGAGCAAGGAGGTATTACTGTGTCTGTAGTTGTTGTTTTTCTGTAAATTTTGAAACAATGTGTGTGTGTACTGGTGTCAATAGTGAGATCTAAGAAGTTTATGGATTTGTTGCCGATCTCCATAGTGAAGTGGATATCTTTATGTTGACAGTTTAGGTTTTTCAAGAATGTGTTGAGTTGTCTTGTAGTACCAGTCCACATACACAGGACGCCATCTACATATCTAAAACAGTATTTGATGTTTGCGCTCAAAGGTTCTGTTTTTAGAAACTTTTGTTCAAAATGGTCCATAAATATTTCAGCCAACAGTGGACTAAGAGGGGAACTCATAGCTAAGCCATATAATTGTTTATAAAGAGTAAAGAAAATGGTTCAAATGGCTCTGAGCACTATGGGACTTAACATCTGTGGTCATCAGTCCCCTAGAACTCAGAACTACTTAAACCTAACTAACCTAAGGACATCACACACATCCATGCCCGAGGCAGGATTCGAACCTGCGACCGCAGCAGTCGCGCGGTACCGGTCTGAACGCTAGAACCGCTAGACCACAGCGGCCGGCCATAAAGAGTCCCTTGGAACTGGAAATAGTTCTATGTGAGGCATGTCTGTGTGGCCACTCTCAATTCATTCAATTCCACAGGATTGACGTTAGACTTGTGCATTAGCTCGGTCAGAGTATCAATGCATTCTACTACTGGTATGTTAGAAAACAAACTGCTGACATCAAACGATAATAATTTGTCATTGTGTAAGACAGGTATACCTTTTAACTTGTTTACTATGTCCACAGAGTTTGAAAGACCATGGTTTGGTTTGAATTTAGTCTTGCTCTTAATTAGGACATCCAGTTTACTGGCTAGATTGTAAGGTAGAGCAGTGAATGATGATACCAATGGACGAATAGGAACATCTTGTTTATGGAGTTTAGGAAGCCTATACATCCACAAACAGCATTAACCGTCCCTATGTTGACTGACCAAGTGCTACAGACAAGTAACTCCATCCCAAAAACTGCCATCTGGCACCTGTACAACGCAATGCACGCACGTTTCCAAGCTTTTATTCAACATTCTGGCGATTACACCGGTTATTAATGTAACAGCACTTCACAGTTGCAATGGCTTATCTCGCGTTACATTAAGCTGTGATCTTGCAATTTACACTCCTGGAAATGGAAAAAAGAACACATTGACATCGGTGTGTCAGACCCACCATACTTGCTCCGGACACTGCGAGAGGGCTGTACAAGCAATGATCACACGCACGGCACAGCGGACACACCAGGAACCGCGGTGTTGGCCGTCGAATGGCGCTAGCTGCGCAGCATTTGTGCACCGCCGCCGTCAGTGTCAGCCAGTTTGCCGTGGCATACGGAGCTCCATCGCAGTCTTTAACACTGGTAGCATGCCGCGACAGCGTGGACGTGAACCGTATGTGCAGTTGACGGACTTTGAGCGAGGGCGTATAGTGGGCATGCGGGAGGCCGGGTGGACGTACCGCCGAATTGCTCAACACGTGGGGCGTGAGGTCTCCACAGTACATCGATGTTGTCGCCAGTGGTCGGCGGAAGGTGCACGTGCCCGTCGACCTGCGACCGGACCGCAGCGACGCACGGATGCACGCCAAGACCGTAGGATCCTACGCAGTGCCGTAGGGGACCGCACCGCCACTTCCCAGCAAATTAGGAACACTGTTGCTCCTGGGGTATCGGCGAGGACCATTCGCAACCGTCTCCATGAAGCTGGGCTACGGTCCCGCACACCGTTAGGCCGTCTTCCGCTCACGCCCCAACATCGTGCAGCCCGCCTCCAGTGGTGTCGCGACAGGCGTGAATGGAGGGACGAATGGAGACGTGTCGTCTTCAGCGATGAGAGTCGCTTCTGCCTTGGTGCCAATGATGGTCGTATGCGTGTTTGGCGCCGTGCAGGTGAGCGCCACAATCAGGACTGCATACGACCGAGGCACACAGGGCCAACACCCGGCATCATGGTGTGGGGAGCCATCTCCTACACTGGCCGTACACCACTGGTGATCGTCGAGGGGACACTGAATAGTGCACGGTACATCCAAACCGTCATCGAACCCATCGTTCTACCATTCCTAGACCGGCAAGGGAACTTGCTATTCCAACAGGACAATGCACGTCCGCATGTATCCGGTGCCACCCAACGTGCTCTAGAAGGTGTAAGTCAACTACCCTGGCCAGCAAGATCTCCGGATCTGTCCCCCATTGAGCATGTTTGGGACTGGATGAAGCGTCGTCTCACGCGGTCTGCACGTCCAGCACGAACGCTGGTCCAACTGAGGCGCCAGGTGGAAATGGCATGGCAAGCCGTTCCACAGGACTACATCCAGCATCGCTACGATCGTCTCCATGGGAGAATAGCAGCCTGCATTGCTGCGAAAGGTGGATATACACTGTACTAGTGCCGACATGGTGCATGCTCTGTTGCCTGTGTCTATGTGCCTGTGGTTCTGTCAGTGTGATCATGTGATGTATCTGACCCCAGGAATGTGTCAATAAAGTTTCCCCTTCCTGGGACAATGAATTCACAGTGTTCTTATTTCAGTTTCCAGGAGTGTAGATCTCTTACATATGTTAGCCGGCTGCTGTGGCCGAGCAGATCTAGGGGCTTCAGTCCGGAACCCCGCTGCTGCTGCGGTCGCAGATTTGAATCCTGCCTCGGACATGGATGTGTGTGGCGTCCTTAGGTTTGTTGTTGTGGTCTTCAGTCCTGAGATTGGTTTGATGCAGCTCTCCATGCTACTCTATCCTGTGCAAGCTTCATCTCCCAGTACTTACCCTAACCTATATCCTTCTGAATCTGCTTTGTGTATTCATCTCTTGGTCTCCCTCTACGATTTTTACCCTCCACGCTGCACTCCATACAAATACTTTCAAAAACGACTTCCTCACACTTACATCTATACTCGATGTTAACAACCTTCTCTTCCTCAGAAACGTTTTCATTGCCATTGCCAGTCAACATTTTATATCCTCTCTACTTCGACCATCATCAGTTATTTTGCTCCCCAAATAGCAAAACTCCTTTACTACTTTAAGTGTCTCATTTCCTAATCAAATTCCCTCAGCATCACCCAACTTAATTCGACTACATTCCATTATCCTCGTTTTGCTTTTGTTGAAGTACATCTTATATCCTCCTTTCAAGACACTGCCAATTCCGTTCAACTGCTCTTCCAAGTCCTTTGCTGTCTCTGACAGAACTACAATGTCATCGGCGAAACTCAAAGTTTTTATTTCTTCCCCATGGATTTTAATAGCTACTCCGAACTTTTCTTTTGTTTCCTTTACTGCATGTTCAATGTACAGATTGAATAACATCGGAGAGAGGCTACAACCCTGTCTCACCCCCTTCCCAACCACTGCTTCCTTTTCATGCCCATTGACTCTTATAACTGCCATCTGGTTTCTGTACAAATTGTAAATAGCCTTTCGCTCCCCTTATTTTACCCCTGACACCTCTAGAATTTGAAAGAGAGTATTCCAGTCAACATTGTCAAAAGCTTTATCTAAGTCTATAAATACTAGAAACGTAGGTTTGCCTTTACTTAATCTATCTTCTAAGATAAGTCGTAGGGTCAGTATTGCCACACGTGTTCCAACATTTCTACGGAATCCAAACTGATCTTCCCCGAGGTCGGCTTCTACTAGTTTTTCCATTAGTCTGTAAAGAATTCGCGTTAGTATTTTGCAGCTGTAACTTATTAAACTGATAGTTCGGTAATTTTCACATCTGTCAACATCTGATTTCTTTGGGATTGGAATTATGATATTATTGTTGAAGTCTGAGGGTATTTCGACTGTCTCATACAGCTTGCTCACCAGATGGTAGAGCTTTCTGAGGACTGGCTGTCCTAAGGTCGTCAGTAGTTACCTGAATATATGACGTTTCGGTGTCTATATATTGTAATTGTTTTACTATTTGTATATATATGCATTTATTTCGATGTATAATTGGTTTGTTGTGTAAAGATTATTTGTATTTTTACGCTGGGTCTGGCCTAGGGAAAACTATGCTATCGAACGAATACATCGATAGGTCGTGTGGAGAACCAAAGTGTTTAGGATCATTGGTAGTGTTAACTCTGCCGCGTAGAGTGCGGGAAGAGCATGAGAGAGTCTGGCTGGAGTAGCGAGTGGAGCAGGTGTGTGGTGTGAAGCTCTTGCGAGTTGCCGCGCTTTCGGGGTTTGGCAGCATGTAATTGCGCTCGACTTGCGATGATAGTTTCTGACATGGTGTCGCGGACGGGAAGCATTAGCTGGCCCACATCAAGAGCCCATTTCGTCTGGTGACCGTGTCGAGAAGAAGGCGCGCCAACATCCAGCTTCTGCAACAGCGACGGCCGACAATGAGTGACTGTCGCCACATCCTCGATCGACGGCTTCAAACCTTCAATCAACCAACAAGGAAGACTGGAAGCACGTAAAGTATTAGAACTGTATGGCAGACCTCAGCTTTTCAAACTTTTAAAATTGTTGCATCACAAAATTACATCTACTTAGCATGAACCTTTGTTGCTCATTGTCCCAATTGCATTACCAAGCAGGGTCCCTTCATTTTCCGAAATGATCCCGAGTGTCGTTGAAATTCTAACGCCAGCATAATTCCATTTCACTGCTTTAATTTCAAAGTTCAGTTAAAGTATTCATAGCTGGCTACAATACTTAGATTACACAAGCACAAATTAAGAGTGCTAGTTTTGTTACCATATTTCAGCTTACCTGTGATTGCAGCTCAGCTTGGTACGTACTAAATTTTACTATTGTTAATTGTTCAGAATCATTTAATTCAAGTTCAAAGTTAAATCTCTTATTTCTAAATTGCGTAGATTCAAGTAGCTTTTGAAATGATTGTTGAGGTAGTCCAAGACTAACCGTATTTTACTGAATTTCGATGTGCTTCAGAAAGAAAGCTCACTATTAACTTCAGTCACTAAATTAACTTTTGGCCGGCCGAAGTGGCCGTGCGGTTAAAGGCGCTGCAGTCTAGAACCGCAAGACCGCTACCGTCGCAAATTCGAATCCTGCCTCGGGCATGGATGTTTGTGATGTCCTTAGGTTAGTTAGGTTTAACTAGTTCTAAGTTCTAGGGGACTAATGACCTCAGCAGTTGAGTCCCATAGTGCTCAGAGCCATTTAAACTAATGCTTTTAACTAAATTAACTTTCGATTTTCCGGTTTTATTAATTCTTTTGCTAAATTAAGTGTAGCGAAATTTATTACTTCTGACAAACTTTCAGTTTTCACACTACATCTGCCAACCTTCAGTTGCCACGCTTCTAGTGCTAATTATATGTGTAATAATCTTTCTTTTTCAGTTACTATAGTAATTGTCCTTAGGACTGGCGACCGTAATTTCCCCCAAATCTCAAATATCTAATTACCGCTAGTTGATTGTTAATGTAACGGCCGCACATTTACTTTCTTTATTAACTTTACCCCTATTTCAAAATTAATTTCCACCAGTTTCATTAGCATTTTTCCTTTCATTCAGATGTAACCCTTTCCTCCCTCTTTACCGACAAATTAACCTCGGTGACGATTGCTTTTCCCAAATTTCCATTAGGTACACGTGGTTTAATTTTTCACTGTCATTAAGGTCGATAAGTGAGGGGGAGGTTACACGTGGCGACCTGGTGACAGGACAATCTTCGGATTTGAGGTTGTTCTGGACACGAATTTTATATGGTGCAAATCTCGTAACAAAGTACTGGTTACGTACATTCTGTTACGTCAGCGAGAATAAGTAGTGGGAGTAATCCTAATTATATTTGAGATTTGGCATTTACATTGAAAATTATTAAAATGAGTGAAGGCAACAATTACCAAAATTTGGTAGACTTGGATACGGAACAATCGGTCGAACAGTGGGAAACGCGCACCGCGGTACCCATTGTTCAGGGGCAGGCGGCGAACATGAAAGACGCGACCGCCGAAACGCAACAAAGAGCAGAAATGGAATTCCAAACTTAAGAAATTGTTTCGGAATCGGAAGTGAAAATCAAATCTGAATCCCTTGATGACGAATACGGGGGGACAATTAAAGAGGAAGCCGCTACGGAAGTAAAACCGGTAGTTTCCGGGAATTTAACTGATTTATTGAATGTTTTGATTAACGAAATCAAGAGTCAATCGGCCAAGCAAGAAGATCAGGCTGCCAAGCAAGAAGCTCAGGCTGCCAAGCAAGAAGCTCAGGCTGCCAAGCAAGAAGCTCAGGCTGCCAAGCAAGAAGCTCAGTCTGAAAAAATTGAATGGATGCTAGACAATCAGAACGTTGTTAACAACAATGTTGGAGTTGTTAACACAAAAGTTGATAAAATCAAAGAAGATATTGTTGTGATTAATACCGAAATCGGTAATCTTAAACAGGAAATGATAGGCGTTCAGGCGGAAATTGCGAGCATAAATACGCGTTTTAATTCCGAAATTAGCAGAATCGAGAAAAGTGTAGGAGACGCAGTTGCTCCGATCATCGAGAATAAGGTGACGGAACAAATTCAATTAGTGAGAAAAGACGATCAACAGAAGGTGGAAACTTTAAAGGTTTTAGTATCCGAAGTAGATACCAAAGTGAGGAAGCAGGCTAATACCTGCGAAGAGAAAAAGAGGGAAGTGGAAACGCTTGCGACAACCACTTGCCAAGTGATTACGAGAGTGTCGGAATTAGAAAAGAAACTGTGCCAATCTGTGCACATAGTTCGGAATTGTTGACGAAAGAGGAGCGGTTCGACCCCTTGAAAAAAGGCGGTATACACGCGACAGATTTCATTAAAAACTGTGAAAGAGTTTTACCCAGATCATGGACTAATGAGAGAAAAATTAATGCGGTTATTGATGTGTTGGCTGGTGATGCCAAGCGTTGGGGCTTAAACCTCAACATTACGAACCTGACCTTTGACGAGTTTAAAAATTTGTTTCTGGCTGAATACTGGTCAGAGCAAAAACAGCAAAGTGTCTGGCGCGAATTTGTCGTATCGAGTCCTTTCGATGCGAATTCGCGCGGTTCGATGAAGGAGTTTTGTGAGGGCTGGATCGGCAAGTTGGAATATTTGCGTGATCGCCGCACGGAATCCGAAATAGTCTGGGAACTCTACAAAAAGCTTCCAGATGATACAAAACGCTACGTAGGAAGCAATTACAGGACAATAAATGATTTCCTGGAAAGAGTGGAGGACGAGGACAATTGGCGCAATAATCGCGACAGTGGTAGAGGCCGTGGTAACAACAACGGGTACCACAGCAACCACAACAACGATAACCATGGGAATAATGCATACCGCAACCATGGCAGCAATAACAATAATGGTTCGGACCGTAATAACAATCGGTACAATGCAAATAATAACAGGAATGACGGAAACCAGTATCATACTAACGTGATACGGGCTTCACAGAATAGTAATAACGTCAGAGGGTGTGATCAGCCGCCTCAGCAGCATCCGGGGAGCGTATCTGCTGGGACGAGACAGGGAAACCATTAGCCGCGCCGGTGAGGGGCCGACCGGGCGTGGAGAAATTTTGGCGGCCCAATAACAGTAGAAAACCGAGGTGTCGTCGTTATGAAAATTCCGTATGGAATAATCAACGGCGGGAGAGTGTGCCAGTATTAGGAGAAAGGAGTGCGCCCACAAGTAGTAGATCAGCTGTAGACACGGCAGTAGAAAATACATTCACTGTCAGTGAGAACAATTTAAGTAGTGTTCCGGAAATCGATTATAAAGTGGCAGCTGTAATACCCACAGCGGAACTAGAGATTGAGTTTAAGAATGATTCGCAAGTGTTGAGAGAAGATCAGATGTCGGATAAAACGTCCGTCATCGAGCGAGGGGATGCAGAGAGGGATGAGGTCTGGTTAAGACAGTTCGGTCGCTTATACGACGAACTAAGAGATTATAGGGGCCTGTATGGGAGAAGTGTTTATGGGGAGCGCGTGCAGGATTTTCCGCGTCTCGTCCCGCAGGAAGATAGTGTTTGTGAAATGATAGAAAGTTCTGGCCCTAACCGGCAGACTTTACTAGAAATAGTTGATGTTAATGGGGAGCACGAGCAAGATTCGTCGTGTCTCGTCCCGCAAGAGTTGGATGTTGAAGTAGTAACGGAAAGTTCTGGCCCTAACCGGCAGACCTTACCGAAAGTCGTAGTGGTAGAAGTAGCCGACCCATCCGACGCAAACCTCCAGTTTAAACATTGCGAGAGTATTAAGGAGAAAGATTACGAAAATTTTAGTGACAGCCGGACACGACTGGTAGAAAAGCACATAGATTACAGCGTGTATGAGGTTAGAGCTGACATTATACGGTCAGACGATAACAGTGTGGGTTGCGCAGATCTAGAGGAAGTAATTGCAGATAATACTGGGCACATTCCTCCAGGTAGATTGGCAGATGAGATCAATCTGACCAAAGGGGAATCAACGAAGGTGACAATTAGTGAATTGATAGCAAAGCAACACTCACTAGTTGACGAGTTACAGGAAAAGGTTTCGGTATTGGAGGCGAAGCTACAGACTAAGCCTCAGGACAAACGTGTTGTAATTAAAACTGTATGTGAACAGAGGCTGAAAAAGCCGCCAGATAAGCCGGATTTAGGATCAAAGCCGGATGGTTTTTTCTGGAATGACCTGGATATAGACGAGGATTTACTGTGGGAAAATAAAGAAACAGTCGAGGATAAATGTAGACACATAGTAGTGTCTGTTAATATGCACGACCTACAACTAAACCCGTTGATTGACACCGGTGCAGAATTGAGTGCTGTATCTGGGAAAATATTTGAGTTACTGAAAGACAGACCCGGAATCGTAGTTATGCCAGTAACAGGAGTGAAAATTATTGGTGCTACTGGGAAGGCCAGTAAACCGGTCACAAAACAGATTTTTGTCAACTTCGAGATATGTGGGGCACGATTTGAACAAGAGTTTGTCGTCGTGCCAGACTTAACTACGGAAGTAATTATCGGGTTAGATTGGCTATTAAAGTACCGTGCAGTGATTAATTGCGAAAGCAAAACTTTGACATGTACGTCACAAGATAAAACAATAGTAGTTAGTTTTGACGAGGCAGGAGACGGTGTGCATAGGCAATACCAGCCTATACACATTGTTAACTGGCCGGATGGTATTGTCGTAGGTATGAATTTGAACTACTGTAATGTGAGGAATCTCGGCATTGACAATAGTGTAGAAAGTGAATTGGAAAGTATTGTAGACGGTGTGTCAAACGTAACACACGAACATATACGAGCCCTGTATGAAGTGATAATGAGGAATAAGAGTGTGTTTTCAGACAAACCGGGACTTGTGGAAGGATATAAATGCAAGCTGCATGTAATTCCGCACGAACCATTCTTCGTGAGACCGTATGCTATACCGCTGTCCAAAAAGGAAGCAGTGCAACGGGAGATAGATAAGATGATCGAATGGGGAGTGATTGAAAGAAGTACGAGTCCATACAATAACGGTTTGGTCATTGTAGCAAAACGAGATGGTAGTGTGCGTATTGTGATAGACGCACGCACGTTGAATAGGGTCGTTCAACGTGAAACAGACAGACCAGAGAGTATGGAGGAGATTTTGCAACGTTTTCATGACGTTAAGTTCATGACTAGCCTCGATCTGACGGCTAGTTACTGGCAAATAGAACTCGAAGAAGAATCTAGGCCATACACCGTCTTCTTGTTTGCGGGCAGGTGTTATCAGTATAGAGTCCTGCCGTTTGGACTTAATATATCTGTGTCCGTATTCATCAGGGCCCTAGATAAAGTGCTAGGACCGGCTTTGAGTTCAAGATTAACTGTATATGTTGACGACCTATTGTTGGCCAATGCCACTTGGCATGACCATTGTGACCTGTTAGATGAAGTTTTTAGAGCATTGCGCCGTGGCGGAATGACTCTAAAGCTAAAGAAATGCGAATTTGTGAAGCAGGAACTGAAATTTTTATGGCATGTAATTACCACTGCTGGTATTACGAAGGACCCAGAGAAACTAGAGGCAATAAGGAATTGTCCTCCAGCCAAGTCTAGGAAACAGTTAAAAAGTTTTCTAGGGTTATCAGGATTTTACCGTAAATTTGTAAAAGGACAAGTGTTTAATGATGAAAATTTGAATAACCTCTTACGCAAAAACGTTCCGTTTGTGTGGACTGACGGGTGTCAGGCCGCTTTTGAGAGATTAAAAGACGAGTTGTTAAGATCTAACATACTATTTCATCCTGATTTATCGCTACCCTTCCATCTGGGAACGGATTCGTCGAATTACGGGGTGGTGGTAGAACTGTTCCAAGAGGTTGATAAAGGAGAGGATAAGGAACACCGGACGATAGCGTCCGCGAGTCGAACTTTATCAAAAAGTGAGCGAAACTACACGATTTCTGAGAAAGAGTGTCTCGCTATCGTGTGGGGATTCAAGAAGTTCAAGGGCTACCTTTGGGACCGTAAGGTGATTATTCATACGGACCATAAGGCGCTCACTTATCTGAAGGATTGTAAACTACTTCACGAAAGACTGACTAGGTGGTCGCTGTATTTACAGCAATTTAACTATGACATCTGTTACGTAAAAGGGACCGACAATTGCGTAGCGGATGCGCTGTCGCGGTTGCCCGAGTCTAATCAAGAGATATTGAAAGATGAGTCAGATGGAGTGGTCAAATTATACTATTTTAAAGAAGTTGAGGCACGTAAATTAATAATGAACGTCTGTAAGAATCTACGTCGTCATCAGAACGAGGACGGTTGTTTAAATATGGTGAAAACCCGATATGACGAAAGGAGTCCAGAAGGAGAGAAATTAAGGAAGTATTACAAGATATACGATCAGATCTTGTACATACGTAAGGGTGAAGATAGTAATATTTGGCGGGTATGCTGGCCCACCAAATACGTCACGGAAATAATAGACTACTACCATTTGGCGTATGGTCACTGTGGACCTAAGAAATGTACGGAAAAGCTGAGTGAAGTAGTGCATTTTAACAACATGTTAAAACGCGTTACTGACAGAGTGAAAACTTGCGATTTATGTCAGAAGGTGAAGGTTACCAACTGTACGAGTCGTGATCCTATGCAAAGTATAAGGCCTAACGACACATTTGAATTACTGTGCGTGGACTTGTACGGACCTTTGCCCAAGTCATCAGGAAACATTTCCTACATTTTAGTAGTGCTAGAAGCTTTTTCCAAGTTCATCAAACTATACCCGATTAGGAAAGCTACAGCCAAAGCGGTCTATAGCAAGCTTTTGAACGATTATTTTGTTCATATTGGTAAGCCCAAGGCGATTCTATCAGACAATGGGGCACAATTTACTTCTAAGTTGGGGAATGAAGGCATGGAAAGTAATGGGGTCAAAGTGATCCATATTTAAGCTTACTGTCCGGCTCGAAATCCCGCTAAGAGGTATATGCGTGAGCTAGGCCGACTTTGCCGTACCTATTGCCATGACAATCATAGGGCATGGGGCAAATATGTAGCAGTATTTGAGAGAATTATGAACACCATGAGATATGAATCGACGGGATTTTCTCCAGAGGAAATCCTCTTGGATGACAGAAGTAAAAGTTTAGTGGAAGAGATAAATTCCCTCCACGGATTAACATTAGTATTGGTGTGAAAAAAGATCGTTTGCGAGAAGTAATGAAGCTAAAAGCCGATGTTCGCAAACGTCGTCATGACGCTAAAGCGCGTTTTGCTAAGTTTGCAATCGGAGACTTAGTACTTGTAAAAGCTCATGAGAAATCGAGCGAGATAGACCATGAAATCTCTAAATTTAAGTTGTTTATAATGGACCATATAAAGTCATTGGTATACCTCACACAAATGCTTATTGCTTAGAGTATCCATGCTCTGGAAAACTATTAGGTATACGGAACATTGTAGACTTGAAATTGTACCAACCTAGGATCGATTAATACCACACAATGGGTAATTTGTACAGTATGTAAAATAGAGTGTAAGATTTAACGATTTGCTAGATTGCCATGCCTTTGACTGACCAAGGTCATTAAAGAAGTTGTAATTAACAAGTAATTAATTTTGATTAATCAATTTAATTTTAATCAATTTAATCATGATCTAATCAACTGAAAAATCCAAGCTGCTAGTTTAAGTTTTCAGCTGAGTCACAGTAGATTAAGGAATGTAAATATTATTTTGTAAATAGCTGTAAGATTTCATAAATATGTGATTTACTAGTCATTGCCGATGTACTTAGACGCTGTTTTAAGTTTCAGGCTAGTACATGCGTGTGATGATGGACAGTGTTGAGTTATCCACTGTGATAGTGTTTATGGACTCCTTGAGATTACTCGGGAGTGAGTTTTTCCGAAAGAATTCAGTGAAACGGACGTTCTGGAAACGCCGTTACAAGGGCGAGTGAGATCAAGCGTGCCGCACAGGCGGGCGCAACAATACTGGCAAGGCGGAGCCGCTGTCGGCTCTTGTGCCGCTGTTGGCTCTTGTGCCGCTGTCGGCATTCTTTGTACTTGCGAGTACGGAAGGTGGAGTTGTTTTTTTTTCCCGGACAGCTGATGGGAAAGAATTCTGCTGTTAATATTTATGTTTTTGTCGATCTGCTGTACATTATTTTCTTGTTTAGCGCTAAATAGATTCTCGTGACGAGAATATTAATTATGAAAAGGTTATACAAAATGTGTAGTCTATTTAATTATTTATTTGTGTATTTTGATCTACCTGTTTTTATGACCATGCACTCTAATTAATTTTGCAAATAGTATTTCATTTCTTATAGTGTTACGAATTTTAATGATTTTGGAGTAGCTAAACAATTTTCTATGTTTTCTATGAATTTTAATATGTTGTCAACCTGTTTTATTTTGTGCAAGATGACAGAGTGGAATAAGATTAGGAGTGTCTCCACTCAATTATTATGGTCTAAAAATTGATTTATGGTCAATTAGCCTAATGCTAAATTTTGTTGATGTTTTGAGCATATGCATTTCCGCTGTTTCTTTTTTGGGACATTTTCTGAGTCTGTTTAGGTTACACGAACGTCCTCAGACAATGTGGGGCACGTGTAACGCCGGAAATGCATATCCTCGTATTTCCATCTATTGTACTATAATTTTTTTTCCTTATTTTGTTACCTGAATATATGACGTTTCTGTGTCTTTGTATATTGTAATTGTTTTGCTATTTGTATATATATGCATTTATGTCGATGTATAATTGGTTTGTTGTGTAAAGATTATTTGTATTTTTATGCTGGGTCTGGCCTAGGGAAAACTATGCTATCGAACGAATACATCGATAGGTCGTGTGGAGAACCAAAGTGTTTAGGATCTTTGGTAGTGTTAACTCTGCCGCGTGGAGCGCGAGCAGAGCATGAGAGAGTCTGGCTGGAGTAGCGAGTGGAGCAGGTGTGTGGTGTGAAGCTCCCGCGAGTTGCCGCGCTTTCGGGGTTTGGCAGCATGTAATTGCGCTCGACTTGCGATAATAGTTTCTGACATGGTGTCGCGGACGGGAAGCATTAGCTGGCGCACATCACGAGCCCATTTCGTCTGGTGACCGTGTCGAGAAGAAGGCGCGCCAACATCCAGCTTCTGCAACAGCGACGGCCGACAATGAGTGACTGTCTCCACATCCTCGATCGACGGCTTCAAACCTTCAATCAACCAACAAGGAAGACTGGAAGCACGTAAAGTATTAGAACTGTATGGCAGACCTCAGCTTTTCAAACTTTTAAAATTGTTGCATCACAAAATTACAGCTACTTAGCATGAACCTTTGTTGCTCATTGTCCCAATTGCATTACCAAGCAGGGTCCCTTCCTTTTCCGAAATGAACCTGAGTGTCGTTGAAATTCAAACGCCAGCATAATTCCATTTCACTGCTTTAATTTCAAAGTTCAGTTAAAGTATTCATAGCTGGCTACAATACTAAGATTACACAAGCACAAATTAAGAGTGCTAGTTTTGTTACCATATTTTAGCTTACCTGTGACTGCAGCTCAGCTTGGTACGTACTAAATTTTACTATTGTTAATTGTTCAGAATCATTTAATTCAAGTTCAAAGTTAAATCTCTTATTTCTAAATTGCGTAGATTCAAGTAGCTTTTGAAATGATTGTTGAGGTAGTCCAAGACTAACCGTATTTTACTGAATTTCGATGTGCTTCAGAAAGAAAGCTCACTATTAACTTCAGTCACTAAATTAACTTTCGATTTTCCGGTTTTATTAATTCTTTTGCTAAATTAAGTGTAGCGAAATTTATTACTTCTGACAAACTTTCAGTTTTCACACTACATCTGCCAACCTTCAGTTGCCACGCTTCTAGTGCTAATTATATGTGTAATAATCTTTCTTTTTCAGTTACTATAGTAATTGTCCTTAGGACTGGCGACCGTAATTTCCCCCAAATCTCAACTATCTAATTACCGCTAGTTGATTGTTAACGTAACGGCCGCACATTTACTTTCTTTATTTACTTTACCCTATTTCAAAATTAATTTCCACCAGTTTCATTAGCATTTTTCCTTTCATTTAGATATAACCCTGTCCTCCCTCTTTACCGACAAATTAACCTCGGTGACGATTGCTTTTCCCAAATTTCCATTAGGTACACGTGGTTTAATTTTTCACTGTCATTAAGGTCGATAAGTGAGGGGGAGGTTACATGTTGTCTACTCCCGGGGCCTTGTTTCGACTCAGGTCTTTCAGTGCTATGTCAAACTCTTCACACCATATCATATCTCTCATTTCATCTTCATCTACATCCTATTCCATTTCCATAATATTGTCCTCAAGTACATCGCCCTTTTATAGTCCCTCTATATAATCCTTCCAGCTTTCTGCTTTCCCTTCTTTGCTTAGAACTGGGTTTCCATCTGTGCTCTTGATATTCATGCAAGTGGTTCTCTTTTCTCCATAGGTCTCTTTAATTTTCCTGTAGGCAGTATCTATCTTTCCCCTAGTGAGATAAGCCTCTACATCCTTACATTTGTCCTCTAGCCATCCCTGCTTAGCCATTTTGCACTTCCTGTCGATCTCATTTTTGAGACGTTTGTATTCCTTTTTGCCTGCTTCATTTACTGCGTTTTTATATTTTCTCCTTTCATCAATTAAATTAACTATTTCTTCTGTTACTCAAAGATTTCTAGTAGCCCTTGTCTTTTTACCTATTTAATACTCTGCTGCCTTCACTACGTCATCCCTCAGAGCTACCCATTCTTCTTCTACTGTATCTCTTTCCCCCATTCCTATCAATTGTTCCCTTATGCTCTCCCTGAAACTCTGTACAACCTCTGGTTTAGTCAGTTTATCCAGGTCCCATCTCCTTAAATTCCCACTTTTTTGCTGCTTCTTCAGTTAGTTAGATTTAAGTAGTTCTAAGTTCTAGGGGACTGATGAGCTTAGATGTTAATGCCCTATAGTGCTTACAGCCATTTGAATCATCCTTGCTCATGTTACCTAGACAAATGTATTCTCGAAGTTTCGTTACTCTATATTAATTATTCTTCGGTGTTGCAATTTTTTTCCGTCAGTATATATTAGGGACTGTCTTCAGATCATTCACAACGTGACGCGTTTTCCTTAGTCACTACTGCACTTGTTTACTGCAGCGGACTGCGAGGGTGTTTTCGATAACGGCTACGAGAGGCCAAGACCAAGAATATAATGGTTGGGTAGTATAAATCAGTAGTAAGGTGTTTCAAAACACCATGAGTTTAGACAGCCTCATTTGGAGCCTAGGTGAGGCGGCTTGAGGGAAGTGGCCAGCAGCAGCCCCTGGGCAGGACGCGATGCTCGGTCCCAGGAGACCAGCGGCCGTACGCCTCGGCGGCACCGCGTAGTGGCCAATCGAATCGCGGCGCCTGCCGCGCTCTGCAGGTAAACGTAACGAGGTGGTCAGCCTGAGGCGCGATCGATGGCCGACACAACAGACGGCGTGCACCCGACCCCCTACGTGGGCCATCTCTGGAGAGGCCGCCTCCTACCTCGTCGTCACTGCTGGCTCTCGATGGAACTACAGCGTTTCGACACAGGTACCCAACGATAAATCGGTAACAATCATATGTACCTATCGGAAGTTTTACAAATTATGCTTCCAGCTCGCCTGACCATGTCTCCGTCGCAACCATTAAAGCAGCTCCACCTGCCGCCACCAGTTGTGTACTGAGCACAGTGTTTGAAGCAGATCAACTTTGGTATCCGCTAGCCTGGCAAGTTTCACTGGACCCTTTCGGCCTGTTGCAACTGACAAGAGGATGCGCTGTCAGTCCAACGTGATTACATAGTAACCGGGTACATTTTTGCGTAGATAGTTTCATTGCAGCTCATTTACCACAACGGTGGGAGTAGCAACATAAACAAACCAGATCTAAGGGGGTTTTGGGAGAAATTAAGAATTGGGGGGATATTTACCGGTCGCGACACAGAGCGCATGTCCTGTAAGGGGAAAATTGTCGTGTGTTTTTAAGTCAGCTTCAGATAAATTGGTAGGTATCTTTCAATGCAAGTTGCGTAAAAATTTACTAAACACTCATTGGAGAATCTCGAGTATCTTACACCATGTCTGTAAATTTGATCAGCAGTTTTCTCACTCCATAAATATGTTTAAAAATACATAGTGGCTGACAAGTGTGTGTAAATGTGTGCTGACGACTTAAGGCCATTTAGCAGTATATAAGTTGTCTAAATGTACGGTAACTGATTGAAACAGGAAAAACATATAGCTCAGTAGATCGATGAAGATGAATTTGGTGGTTTACCACAGAGTGGATTGCTGTGCTTCGTCGAAGCTAAGTATACGGCAGGCACGAAGTGCCGTTTTGCTGAAGTATACTTTGAAACTTGTAGTCGACAGCAATGAAGGTCGAGCAGTGCAGTGACGTGTTATTAAGCCGTCGTGTACGGGCTTACGTGGAAAGGCAGCGCTCGGCGTGAACGGAAGTCCCTCGTTGAAGCGAATCGAGTTGCCCGCTGTAACCGTACTGGACGGTGTCTATTTGGCGGCTCGCTTAAGCGGAATACGATTAACGGTAAGCGCCTTTATTTGCTGCCGTATTGGGAAGACATTGGGCGCTGATGGAAAAGTTATTCCATGTGGCTGAACAGAGCTGAGGCTGCAAATTTTGTTAATTTGTGGTAAGTTCCTATGGGACCAAACTGCTGAATTCGTCGGTCCCTAGGGTTACACGCTACTAAATCTAACTTAAACTAACTTACGCTAAGGACTACACACACACACACACACACACACACACACACACACACACACACACACACACACACACACACACACACACACACGCCGGCTTGGGTGGCCGAGCGCTTCTAGGCGCTACAGTCTGGAACCGCGCGACCGCTACGGTCGCAGGTTCGAATCCTGCCTCGGGCATGGATGTGTGTGATGTCCTTAGGTTAGTTAGGCTGAAGTAGTTCTAAGTTCTAGGGGACTGATGACCTCAGATGTTAAGTCCCATAGTGCTCAGAGCCATTTGACCCATTTTTGAGACACACACACACACACACACACACACACACACACACACACACACACACACACCATGCCCGAGGGAGGACTCGAACTTCCGAATGGAAGGGTGGGAGGGGGGGGGGGGCAGCCCCGCGAGCCGTGGCAAGCCGCCCCAGACCGCGCGGTCCCTGAAGTTGGCATCGGCATGTTATGGGTGAGAATTTGCAGGTCTGCAAAGCTTTGTTCATTGACCAGGCTTTTGTTGTTTACTGTCTTATTCCTTACTCCTAACAGCACTCAGCCTTATTAGCCTCACGTAAATTTAGTAGGTTAACGTGCTGTTATGTTTGCTTTTCAAAAGATAACTATTTTATTTTCATACGTGTGTTAAAGTTGCTTTTCAAATTTTTGTGTAGTATCCATTTTAATGAGTTTTCTTAAGCGAGTCGAATTTATCGAAACACATTCGTGTTTAGTAACCTTAAATCGGCAATCAGCTTACCATAGCAGCCATTTATTAACTGTTTGTTATTGGACGACTATTGCTGGAATGTATTGCCGTTTTCGAGTAAACTAAGTGCTAAGTAATTTTGCAGCGCCATTCACTGACGCGGTATATATTTAATTTAATTTTGTGTTTCAGAGTTTTCTTATTTATGAAAATATTTTATTAATTATAGTTATTGCCATTGTACCCTCCTAAACTCGAGGAGGGGAAGGTTGTGGCTTGTGAAATAATTATGTTTTTTGTTACATATACGCTCATTTCTTGTTTTAGAAGTTTCCTGTACCATTCTGTAATTAGAGTGTTCATGATACGGCAGGCGGCCGCTGTCGGCATAAAATGGGGCCTGCGGGCGTGTTTTTGTAGTATCCTTCATATTAACAGTGACTTTTTGCTTACATCACTTTATTTGATGTAAAAAATTGTAATACAGTGTTGGGAATTTAAAATTGTAACCTCTAGAATATGTTCCTATGCACTCCAGATTCTGAATGTTTTACATTATTTTGTCAATGGAAGAGAAGGACAGTTACCCTTTCGCGTCAGATCACCGAAGGTAAGTGCTATCAGCATTGGCGAACCCTTTGATGGGTGACTGACCGGCCCTACCGAGCGCTGTAGACAAGTAGGTCGCACACAGCCCTTGTGAGGACACTTGAGGAGCTACGCGACTGAGAAGTAGGGACTCCGGTCACAAACACTGACAACGGCCGGGAGAGCGGTGTGTTGACCGCATGCCCATCCATACCCGCATCTAGTGACGCCCACCGGCTGTGGATGGCAAGGCCGTTGGAAGGTTCGTTTGGGGGTTCCGAGTCATGTTCGCACTTCGATTCTGAGCATACGTCATCCCAGTTAGGGAAAGGTAGTAGTACATAAATAACATTTACTAGCGATATTTTGTTAGAAGTGCAGGTGCTGTGAACACGAGAAGAGTTACAGGACTGTAATCGTGGTTAAAGATGATTTCAAACCTTCGTCCTTGTACCCTGATGCAGGCCTGTACCCATCGCCACAATGTATCCATTCAAACGGGCCTGGATCATTTAGAAATTCTTGACTAGTTTTGGTAAATCTCTGCTCCAGCTCGTCAGTCGAGTCAACTGGCTGGCGTGCACCACACCTTTAAGGTGGCCCAAACACAGAAATCCTTTGGGCTCATATTTGGTGTCCTTGGAGGGAACGATACACGTCCTCAGCGCCCAGTATCATCTTTGGCCATATGGGCGCGTCAGACGTCGTCACACCACAGCAGTGATGTACCACATCTTCTGGCGTTCCTCTAAGGGAAAATCCGCAAACAATCCTGCAAGATTATGCCGCAGAAAGCTAAGCTAATTTAGTCTACTGAGTTTGTTTTGTTGTTTGGTAACACAGTCTGAGAAAAAAGAAAGGAAGAACATTCCGAACATCTACAGACAACAAATGATTACAGTTTCTGAAAAAGTTGCAAGATTATTCAAGAGAAACAGCGTCACAAATTGTATAAGTCGATAAAGCGTCGGTCCACTTTGGGCCTTATGCAAGCACTTAGTCTTGGCATTGATTAAGGGAGTTGTTGGATGTCGTGAGAGATACTGTGCCAAATACTTGGAATGTTGGATCGTCAAAATTCCTAGAAGGTTGGAGGGCCTTGCCCATAACGCTATAATTGTCCTCAACTGGGAGAGATCTATTGACATTGCTGGTCAAGGTAAGCAAGTATTAAGAAAACCATTAGAAACTCTCTCACGCTGACGGTCATTATCTCGCTGAAATGTAAGGCTTTCCATGCAGTGCAGCAAAACAGGACATAGAATATCGTTGACGTACCGCTGTGCTATAAGGCTGCCGCCGATGAAAACCAAATGAGGCCTACTACGAAAGGAAATGGCTCCCCAAACCCTGTCTCCTCGCGTTGGGTCGTAAGGCTGCCGACATTCCGGTTGGTATCTCACCGCTGTCTGGGCCGTACACAGACACGCATTCGCCAGCCATCGGGGCTCAGCTCGAAGCGGTCCTCATCACTGAAGATCATTCTACTCCGGTCAATGAGATTCCAGGCCGAGACAACCCAGATAGCGCCGAGATACCAACCTGACTGTCGCCCGCCATACGGCCTCACAACCAGTAGAGGTGGTCTGGGGTGTTGTTTCCCTTTACAGCAGTACTTTCATTGGCATCCGATGTACACTTATAGTACAACTGTGCACCGACGATATTCTGTGCCCCATGCCAAAAGGTGGAAATGTAAGGACATGGGATCTGGACAAACTGATTGAACCAGAGGTTGTACAGAGTTTCAGGGAGAGCATAAGGGAACAATTGTCACAAATGGGGGAAAGAAATACAGTAGAAGAAGAATGGGTAGCTCTGAAGAATGAAGTAGTGAAGGCAGCAGAGGATCAAGTAGGTAAAATGACGAGGGCTAGAAGAAATCCTTGGGTAACAGAAGAAATATTGAATTTAATTGATGAAAGGAGAAAATATAAAAATGCAGTAAATGAATTAGGCAAAAAGGAATACAAGCGTCTCAAAAATGAGATCGACTGGAAGTGCAAAATGGCTAAGCAGGGATGGCTAGAGGACAAATGTAAGGATGTAGAGGCTTATCTCACTAGGGGTAAGATAGGTACTGCCTACAGGAAAATTAAAGAGACCTTTGGAGAAAAGAGAACCACTTGCATGAATATCAAGAGCACAGATGGAAACCCAGTTCTAAGCGAAGAAGGGAAAGCAGAAAGGTGGAAGGAGTATATAAAGGGTCTATAAAAGGGCGATGTACTTGAGGACAATATTATGGAAATGGAAGAGGATGTAGATGAAGACGAAATGGGAGATAGAATACTGAGTGAAGAGTTTGACAGAGCACTGAAAGACATGAGTCGAAACAAGGCCCCGGAAGTAGACAACATTCCATTAGAACTACTGACGGCCTTGGAAGAGCCAGTCCTGACAAATCCCTACCATCTGGTGAGCAAGATGTATGAGACAGGCGAAATACCCTCAGACTTCAAGAAGAATATAATAATTCCAATCCCAAAGAAAACAGGTGTTGACAGATGTGAAAATTACCGAACAATCAGTTTAATAAGCCACAACTGCAAAATACTATTGCGAATTCTTTACAAACGAATGGAAAAACTAGTACAACGCAACCTTGGGGAAGATCAGTTTGGATTCCGTAGAAATGTTGGAAAACGTGAGACAATACTGACCTTACGACTTATCTTACGAGGAAAGATTAAGGAAAGGCAAACCTACGTTTCTAGCATTTGTAGACTTAGATAAAGCTTTTGACAATGTTGACTGGAATACTCTCTTTCAAATTCTAGAGGTGGCAGGGGTAAAAAACAGAAAGTGAAAGGCTATTTACAAATTGTACAGAAGCCAGATGGCAGTTATAAGAGTCGAGGGACATGAAAGGGAAGCAGCGGTTGCGAAGGGAGTGAGACAGGGTTGTAGCCTCTCCCCGATGTTATTCAATCTGTACATTGAGCAAGCAGTAAAGGAAACAAAAGAAAAGTTCGGAGTAGCTATTAAAATCCATGGAGAAGAAATAAAAACTTTGAGGTTCGCCGATGACATTGTAATTCTGTCAGAGACAGCAAATTACTTGGAAGAGCAGTTGAACGGAATGGACAGTGTCTTGAAAGAAGGATATAAGATGAACTTCAACAAAAGCAAAACGAGCATAATGGAATGTAGTCGAATTAAGTCGGGTGATGCTGAGGGAATTTGATTAGGAAATGAGACACTTAAAGTAGTAAAGGAGTTTTGCTATTTGGGGAGCAAAATAACTGATGATGGTCGAAGTAGAGAGGATATAAAATGTAGACTGGCAAGGGCAAGAAAAGCGTTTCTGAAGAAGAGAAATTTGTTAACATCGAGTATAGATTTAAGTGTCAGGAAGTCGTTTCTGAAAGTATTTGTATGGAGTGTAGCCATGTATGGAAGTGAAACATGGACGATAACTAGTATGGACAAGAAGAGAGTAGAAGCTTTCGAAATGTGGTGCTACAGAAGAATGCTGAAGATTAGATGGGTAGATCACATAACTAATGAGGAGGTATTGAATAGAATTGGGGAGAAGAGGACTTTGCGGCACAGCTTGACAAGAAGAAGGGACCGGTTGGTAGGACATGTTCTGAGGCATCAAGGGATCACAAATTTAGCATTGGGGGGCAGTGTGGAGGGTAAAAATCATAGAGGGAGACCAAGAGATGAATACACTAAGCAGATTCAGAAGGACGTAAGTTGCAGTAAGTACTGGGATATGAAGAAGCTTGCACAGGATAGAGTAGCATGTAGAGCTGCATCAATCCAGTCTCATTACTGAAGACCACAACAACAACAACATGCCATTATGGGGTTACACTTCTGCAACATAGTGACCGCCCGCACATGGAAATCCCACGTGGCCCAGAAAGGTCACACAGGATCTCTCCAAGACTGAGAATATTTGAATCATTATGGGTAGGGCCTGCAATCATCTCGGAATTTTGACGATCTGACGCCCCAATTGGACAGAAGTTGGTACGCTGTCCCTCGGAAGAACATCCAATAACTATCGATCAATGCCAAATCGAAACTTAAGTAGTGGCCGGAGGTGGAGCAACGCGTTATTGACTTGTTCAATTTCTAAAGCCCTTTCCCTTGAATAAAATAGTCTACTTCTTCTGAAATTGTTATCTTTTTTGTATGTACATATACCTAACATCAACCAATTTCTGCGTCTTGGGATAATCCCCCTTGGTGTGTCGTTTTTTGTTTTAGTATGCACAGCACAATAAGATGATGACCGAATATCCCTAAGCATACATTCACTGAGAAAAGCAGGTTTGGAGATTTACGCACAGCATGTGGGTTGGAGAATACATGATTCCAAAAGTGAGAATTTTGGTAATTAAATACACTGTCACGAGAGTATCCCGCCTCACCTGTAAATAATAAGTTATTGTTAAACGTAGTACTGCCTACAGCTTGTTGTTGCATCCCCTGGCAGAACGTTAGTCTACGACCAAAGTCCGCCTCATTAAGATGCTGATCACTTTGGACGTGGTACGGATACAGTGCACTGCGATGCAGTAGTCTCCAACGCACTGTGGCTCATTTCAGGAACTCGAGTGGCAAGTCTCCTCCTCGATATTCCTGGAGAGTGTGCCACTGTTTCCAGTAACACAGGTATAATTCGTGCAGGCCTACCTGGCTCCCGACCAAGTGCAAAAGTCCCACTTTCTCGGAGCATTTCATGTAGCGTTGTAAACATTTGACTCACGGGATGTCTTCGGGTGGGGTATGCTTCTTAGCATAAGCATGCACCCTTCCATGCATTGCCGTTACCCCACCATACATGAAATGCATATCAGCATAGCCCTCGTTTCTGTAATGTTCCATTTCACCACCAACACTCTTTAAACACAACTGACGCTCCGCGTTAAGGCATATCCGCATAATCCTCGTTACTATAATGTTCCATGTACCACCAACACTCGTAAAACCCAACTGACGCTCCGCGAACACCAGTGGCAATCTGATTGAGTACTGTATTGCCTTATCCATGTTCTTTACAACTCCACGTCCCCAAAATGTAAACAAAGATCACACACCGACCAGCATGCATTTTTACACAGAATTACGTCAGTACTGGCTGGTAACCACGAAGTCACAATTATTTCCCATACTGTTCGTTTGTGGGCTCATGTTTACGAACGCTTTTTGGCTTCTAGTATCGACTACTTTTTATGTATGAGCTTGCGCCATTAATTATGATACACACTGCGTGTTTTACATTCAAAGCAGTCATAGTCACCTTTCACATTATCCATTTTACGCGAGTACTGAGTAACAAGCGCTATTGCACAGACATTATGCGCCTCCGTCACTGACTGATAAGCATACCACAGTCTTTTGCAAGTTACGGGAAGATGGAAGTTCTTTCAGTGCCAGTCGGTGCCGGGCATGGGACATGGGGAGAGTCATAGAACGCTGATAGGGAATGTAGAGGGTTTATGTAGACGTTCTACACCCTTCGCAAACGGGAGACTTGTCGATGGCATGAGCTCATTTAAGAATAGACACCTTGAATAGAGACTCGCTGCCAGTGTGGAAAACGCTGTTGTGGTGGACGCCTGCCAGCACAGAGACGGAAGGTACAGACAACAGCATCCAGCAGACACGCTGGAGTGGCCAGTGAAGCATTGGCCACGCCAGAGAAGAGGCAAAATGTTTTGAAAAGTCAGGCAGGCAATGAAAAAAATTCTGCTTCGCAAACACCAGGAGGCATTGGTATGAGCTTCCTAAATGCAGGGACGACATTTGGTTTGCTGGAGGAGAGTTGCACTACATAAAATACAGCTTGGAGGATGGTCAGAAATACGTCGATAATTCGTTGACAGCTACAAGCACTGAGACGATACCCAGAGAGAAAATGCATGCAAGAATGTGTCAGAAACTTTGGAAAATGAAGCAGAAGAATGAGGCTTCCATGAAACATTTTCGCAGATAATAAGAAGGATGTGTATAACACCAGCTGATTCTCCGAAGAAGCACAGACATGAAACGCGCCGGCATCATGCAGAGACGGACGTTATGCACAAGTAATTCTGTTGCTGGTCTGCTTGAACTGCAGCTCGGGAATGCAGTGTAAAGTCAGAACAATGTGCTGGAGTGACAGTAGCCAAGGATGGGAACCAACTCACGTGGGAAAGACGCATATCAGGCCATACAGGTTATGCAGTGTGCTGAAAGGCGTGGTCACTAAACGGCGGTCGGTCATTGTGTATCACTGCAAACTTGCTGCGTCAATGACAAGGCTGAGAGGACTAAACGTTCGGGTAGTCTCTGATCTAAGATGAACCAGGGAAGGTGAGGGATCAGTTGGTCAGACAGCGTGAAAGGAAGAAGACATGGAGACACGTCGCTCCTTTGCTTACGCTGGCTGCTGACTTTGACTGCGATCCTTACTCCCATCTGAATGTCCATCGTCAGGGTGTGACTTATTCTTTTTCCACTCCACGTTGAAAGGACGAATCTTTTCGGTCCAGCACTTGCGACTTCTGCACTCGAGTGCACACAGCAGTTTCTGGTTTGACAACCGCCTCCTGACATTGCAAAACCGCTGCTTCTGCAACGGAACCACAGCGGCCAGTCGACTCACAAGACGGAACAGTTAACATCAATAATGAAAATAATTTTAAATATTAATTAATATTTCAGAACGTAAAGCATGCACATTATTTTTTCATAGGAAGCGTAGGATGTTGAGACTTAGAGAACAAGTCACCTACATCTACATCTGAGTAGATGCCACGCAAGCCAGCGTACGATGCGAGGCGGAAGGTCCAATGTAGCACTACTACTCATTTTCTTTCCTGTTCCTCCTGCAAATAGAGCAAAGGAAAAACGACTGTCTATATACCTCCGTATGAACCCTAATTTCTCGAAGCTTTTCTTCGTGGTACTTGCGCGCAATTTGTGTTGGCGACTGTAGAATCGTTCGACAGTCAGCTTCAAACGCCGGTTTTCTAAATTTTCTCAACGATGTTTCTCGAAAAAACGTCACTTCCCTCCAGAGATTCCCATTTGAGTTCCCGAAGTATGTCTGTGACACTTACATGTTGCTCGAACCTACTGGTAACAAATATAGCAGCAGTCGTATAAAACTGGTAGTCCGTCTATAAATTCGATTTTCACAAACATCTATTTTTCTCAAAACTTTGTTTCTGTGTTTTGAGACCCTACTGTTCTCTGTCAATTAACTCTATTTACGGCATGTAAGATAAGTAAACATACATTCAAGGGTCCTCAACAAACTTAAGAATGACAAATGTAATTTAATTGTTTAGTTATTCCTGATTTCTATTGAACTACACACGCACGCTTTCGTAGTTCCGTGCTATAGATTGGGACTGGGCATACGATACCTCCGTTCCACATTTCTCGATGTACCGATGTACACGCAATAGCGTGTCATTTGACTCGCGCTTCAACAATAAGCAATGGCTCTGCTTAAATTCTGATAATTTTGTAGAACATTGGAGGAAACAGCATTAAATCCTACCACTGCAAAGACTCGTACTCTGTTTGAACAGACTTACAAGTTCTCATACAATACCGAACACTGCATATACATTTGTTGTTGTTGTGGTCTTCAGTCCTGAGACTGGTTTGATGCAGCTCTCCATGCTACTCTATCCTGTGCAAGCTTCTTCATCTCCCAGTACCTACTGCAACCTACATCCTTCTGAATCTGCTTAGTGTATTGATCTCTTGGTCTCCCTCTACGATTTTTACCCTCCACGCTGCCCTCCAATGCTAAAGTTGTGATCCCTTGATGCCTCAAAACATGTCCTACCAACCGATCCCTTCTTTTAGTCAAGTTGTGCCACAAACTTCTCTTCTCCCCAATCCTATTCAATACCTCCTCATTAGTTATGTGATCTACCCACCTTATCTTCAGCATTCTTCTGTAGCACCACATTTCGAAAGCTTCTATTCTCTTCTTGTCCAAACTAGTTATCGTCCATGTCTCACTTCCATACATGGCTACACTCCATACAAATACTTTCAGAAACGACTTCCTGACACCTAAATCTATAATCGATGTTAACAAATTTCTCTTCTTGAGAAACGCTTTCCTTGCCATTGCCAGTCTACATTTTATATCCTCTCTACTTCGACCATCATCGGTTATTTTACTCCCCAAATAGCAAAACTCCTTTACTACTTTAAGTGTCTCATTTCCTAATCTAATTCCCTCAGCATCACCCGACTTAATTTGACCACATTCCATTATCCTCGTTTTGCTTTTGTTGATGTTCATCTTATATCCTCCTTTCAAGACATTGTCCATTCCGTTCAACTGCTCTTCCAAGTCCTTTGCTGTCTCTGACAGAATTACAATGTCATCGGCGAACCTCAAAGTTTTTACTTCTTCTCCATGAATTTTAATACCTACTCCGAACTTTTCTTTTGTTTCCTTTACTGCTTGCTCAATATACAGATTGAATAACATCGGGGAGAGGCTACAACCCTGTCTCACTCCTTTCCCAACCACTGCTTCCCTTTCATGCCCCTCGACTCTTATAACTGCCATCTGGTTTCTGTACAAATTGTAAATAGCCTTTCGCTCCCTGTATTTTACCCCTGCCACCTTCAGAATTTGAAAGAGAGTATTCCAGTCAACATTGTCAAAAGCTTTCTCTAAGTCTACAAATGCTAGAAACGTAGGTTTGCCTTTTCTTAATCTTTCTTCCAAGATAAGTCGTAAGGTCACTATTGCCTCACGTGTTCCAACATTTCTACGGAATCCAAACTGATCTTCCCCGAGGTCGGCTTCTACCAGTTTTTCCATTCGTCTGTAAAGAATTCGCGTTAGTATTTTAAAGCTGTGACTTATTAAACTGATAGTTCGGTAATTTTCACATCTGTCAACACCTGCTTTCTTTGGGATTGGAATTATTATATTCTTCTTGAAGTCTGAGGGTATTTCACCTGTCTCATACATCGTGCTCACTAGATGGTAGAGTTTTGTCATGACTGGCTCTCCCGAGGCCATCAGTAGTTCTAGTGGAATGTTGTCTACTCCCGGGGCCTTGTTTCGACTCAGGTCTTTCAGTGCTCTGTCAAACTCTTCACGCAGTATCTTATCTCCCATTTCGTCTTCATCTACATCCTCTTCCATTTCCATAATATTGTCCTCGAGTACATCTCCCTTGTATAAACCCTCTATATACTCCTTCCACCTTTCTGCCTTCCCTTCTTTGCTTAGAACTGGGTTTCCATCTGAGCTCTTGATATTCATACAAGTGGTTCTCTTCTCTCCAAAGGTCTCTTTAATTTTCCTGTAGGCAGTATCTATCTTACCCCTAGTGAGACAAGCCTCTACATCCTTACATTTGTCCTCTAGCCATCCCTGCTTAGCCACTTTGCACTTCCTGTCGATCTCATTTTTGAGACGTTTGTATTCCTTTTTGCCTGCTTCATTTACTGCATTTTTATATTTTCTCCTTTCATCAATTAAATTCAATATTTCTTCTGTTACCCAAGGATTTCTATTAGCCCTCGTCTTTTTACCTACTTGATCGTCTGCTGCCTTCACCACTTCATCCCTCAGAGCTACCCATTCTTCTTCTACTGTATTTCTTTCCCCCATTCCTGTCAATTGTCCCCTTATGCTCTCCCTGAAACTCTCTACAACCTCTGGTTCTTTCAGTTTATCCAGGTCCCATCTCCTTAAATTCCCACCTTTTTGCAGTTTCTTCAGTTTCAATCTGCAGTTCATAACCAATAGATTGTGGTCAGAATCCACATCTGCCCCAGGAAATGTCTTACAATTTAAAACCTGGTTCCTAAATCTCTGTCTTACCATTATATAATCTATCTGAAACCTGTCAGTATCTCCTGGCTTCTTCCATGTATACTGCCTCCTTTCATGATTCTTGAACCAAGTATTAGCTATGATTAAGTTATGCTCTGTGCAAAATTCTACAAGGCGGCTTCCTCTTTCATTCCTTCCCCCCAATCCATATTCACCTACTATGTTTCCTTCTCTCCCTTTTCCTACTGACGAATTCCAATCACCCATGACTATTAAATTTTCGTCTCCCTTCACTATCTGAATAATTTCTTTTATCTCGTCATACATTTCATCTATTTCTTCATCATCTGCCGAGCTAGTTGGCATATAAACTTGTACTACTGTAGTAGGCATGGGCTTTGTGTCTATCTTGGCCACAATAATGCGTTTACTATGCTGTTTGTAGTAGCTAACCCGCACTCCTATTTTTTTATTCATTATTAAACCTACTCCTGCATTACCCCTATTTGATTTTGTATTTATAACCCTGTAATCACCTGACCAAAAGTCTTGTTCTTCCTGCCACCGAACATCACTAATTCCCACTATATCTAACTTTAACCTATCCATTTCTCTTTTCAAATTTTCTAACCTACCTGCCCGATTAAGTGATCTGACATTCCATGCTCCGATCCGTAGAACGCCAGTTTTCTTTCTCCTGATAACGACGTCCTCTTGGGTAGTCCCCGCCCGGAGATCCGAATGGGGGACTATTTTACCTGCGGAATATTTTACCCAAGAGGACGCCATCATCATTTAATCATACAGTAAAGCTGCATGTCCTCGGGAAAAATTACGGCTGTAGTTTCCCCTTGCTTTCAGCCGTTCGCAGTACCAGCACAGCAAGGCCGTTTTGGTTAATGTTACAAGGCCAGATTAGTCAATCATCCAGACTGTTGCCCCTGCAACTACTGAAAAGGCTGCTGCCCCTCTTCAGGAACCACATGTTTGTCTGGCCTCTCAACAGATACCCCTCCGTTTTGGTTGCACCTACGGTACGGCCATCTGTATCGCTGAGGCACGCAAGCCTCCCCACCAACGGCAAGGTCCATGGTTCATGGGGGGGGCATACATTTATGTTGATATTTAAGTGAAGGGAACAAAGACGAAAATGTTGTCCTTCAAAAAATATTGCTTGACCGAACCCGGTATCATGTTTTGTTTGTTTATGAGAGGAGGTAATGATTTACCAAATAGGTTGTGAGCAACTCGATCCCTGTGAACATATTAGAATAGTAGATAAATACCTTACCAGATGTTAATCAGTTTTAAAATAAGACAGCAATATTCACATTATGGAATCAAGACAGTTAATCCAGAATAAACTGCTGAACAGTCGAAATAATCATAATAAAGTGACTAATTTTTTAATGCGAGAACGATTTACAGAGGCAAGATACGTCTTGGAGATAGTACGATCAGACATCAGTAAATCGCGGGGCGAGCGAAAACTCGAAAATTGAACGGAATCATGGTTGTAATCTTTGATTTATTTGTTAGTTGATGTTGTTACGCATAAACTGCAGCCTAGAACGTATTTCAGTCAGTGTTTCACAGTTATTTTTATTATTAAAATCACTAGTGCATTAAAAACGGTAAATAAATGTCGTATGACCAGGGCCTCTCGTCGGGTAGACCGTTCGCCGGGTGCAAGTCTTTCGATTTGACGCCACTTCGGCGAGTTGCGAGTCGATAGGGATGAAATGATGATGATTGGGACAACACAACACCCAGTTCCTAAGCGGAGAAAATCTCCGACCCAGCCGGGATTTAATAAAGAAAAAACGCCGGCCGAAGTGGCCGTGCGGTTCAAGGCGCTGCAGTCTGGAACCGCGAGACCGCTACGGTCGCAGGTTCGAATCCTGCCTCGGGCATGGATGTGTGTGATGTCCTTAGGTTAGTTAGGTTTAACTAGTTCTAAGTTCTAGGGGACTAATGACCTCAGCAGTTGAGTCCCATAGTGCTCAGAGCCATTTGAACCATTTTTAAAGAAAAAACCTAAGCCACGTCGTTGTGATAGTACCGACTAAAATCGCTTGTTTGCGGTCCGATCAAAACATCGAACAGACCCCGAGATTTCCCGAATTGTGCCGCAAAGTGTTCTAACAGTTCGCGTCGCGTTCAAACACAGCCCTACTATAAATCAACATAAACGATTTATTATGTATATAGTATTTCACGGATAACTGTCGTAGACTGAAATTACGTTGAATGCCAGAAGAAGCTTATAACTACGTAAGACGATTTATCATGTTATATGGCCTTTTACGACTAATTGTCGTAGACTGAAATTATGTTGGATACCAGAAGGGGCTGGGGCTTATATCACGGATAATTGTCATAGACTGATATTCCGTTGGATGCGAGAAGGACCATTCATTACTGTAGTATCCAACAACATAAACCGATTTATTACTTTATATGTTATTTTACATCTAATTATCATATAATGAGATTACATTGAATGCCAGAACTGGCTTACAACTACGTAATACTATTTAAAACGCAAATTGGTTACGTTGAATCCCAAAAGAGGCTGACATTACGTACCAATTCTCAACCTTTTTTTTTTTTTTTCTTTGGAAGCGCTTTCGCCTTTGGTGGCTGGACTTAATTCGTTTATAGTTTTTAACATAATTTTAATTCATTTCGCTTTATTAGGACATTTGGTTTGGTGTCGCCCTTTAAGCATAATATGGTGACTGCTACTGGTTTTTCTTTATTGTATTTAATTAGTTATTGCTCTGGGAATTCTCACTGTTCCTGCATGACCGGCCGGAGTGGCCGAGCGGTTCTAGGCGCTTCAGTCTGGAACCGCGCGGCCACTACGGTCGCAAGTTCATATCCTGCCTCGGGCATCGATGTCTGTGATGTCGTTAGGTTAGTTAGGTTTAAGTAGTTCTAAGTTTCCAAGGGACTAATGACCTCAGCAGTTAAGTCCCATAGTGCTCAAAGCCATTTGAACCATTAGTTACAGCGTGTTCTGGCTGTCTGGTTATATTTCTTAATCGGTCCATTTTTTCTAATAGTTTTCGATGTTTCTCCTCTGTTTGTTGTGTGACAATTGGCATGTTGAGTTCAGCGTGTAATTAGTTTTTTCTCGGCCACCGAGGGGCTTTGAGCATTATTCTGAAACATTGGTTTTGGACTTTTCGCAGCGCTTGATGGTTTGCGTTGCAAGTTGCCCCCAAGTTGAACAACCGTATAATAGAGCTGTTAATATTATTGTTCTATACAGAATTAATTTTGTTCGGATCCCCTTGTCAGTGCTGGCCAAAAGTAGGAGTAGTGTATCTACTAGTTTTATCATGTTTCCTTTTTTATATGAGCGCTGAACAGGCAGCACACCGTGCATGGTACACGCGGCGCTCGGAGACCACAGCACTGCTACGACATCTGAGGATGGGCTTATAAGAGTCCGAAACCGGTGGTGTGAAAATAAAGTAATTTACAACTGAAGCGGTATTTTCAACCTCTGCTGTCATGTGATGTTGTTCGCGAGTTCCAGGTATAAAGTTTAGCATTTAGCCCCCCCGCGCCTACTACAATTTTGTCATATGCATCAAAAATGTGAAAACAGTCTTCTTAAATTATTTGTTGATAAGGACTGAGATATGCAGCAACAAATGTTATTCTTCCATGTGCTCTTTCAATCCCCACTGCTGTTGCTTCTAAGTTCGTTAATTGCGGTAGGGTTTCTCAGTAGTGTCTGTTTGTCCTATATGTACTATAAGCTGTAATTTCTTTAATCTAAATCTTCACGGCGGCCTCAGATAGGTTTCCGTTGCAATCAGTATGTCGCTTTTATGTGCTGTTATAAATTCTTGAAGTTCCGTTGTTGGATACGTAATACCGCTTGATTCCATACGCAATATATAGGGCCTCAACGCGTGACATGTCTATTGATCATTTCGAGGTGCGGAAAATTGAAATATGCCATAAATTCAGATATAATGTGTGACACAAATAACAGACAATTTATACACCAGGAAAACCAGTACGCCTGCGAAACAAGCAAATTCGAGGAACGACGTCCTAATTGGTGAAAGCTGTCAAAAACGATGAATCACTATGTAGATGCGTCTCTGCTGGCCCAGTCAAAGACCGTTGTTTTTTTATTTTAAAATAAAACAATGAACATTTTACTTATTGGATAGTCCTAGTCTCTATTTATATTACTGTCTCACACTCCAAGTTCAATATATTTCTTTAAGACACAGTCGAAATAGTGACGAGGAGTAGCAACTACTGTGTCTCGCTATTAGTTAATCGATGTCCTTCCGTCAGACAGTGCTCCGCTACCCCAAGTTTCTTAGGTTTCAGTAACTGAATGTAGCGGTGGTGCTCAATAAACCTGTCGTGAACAATACGAATAGTCATGCCGATATATATTTTACCTCAGTGACAAGGGAGGGATTCTATAAACGCCGAACTTCCTCAGTTCTAGATCTTCTTTAACCAAACCAAACAGAGCTGCAATCTTGGCTGGCGAATAATGCCGATATATATTTTACCTCAGTGACAAGGGAGGGATTCTATAAACGCCGAACTTCCTCAGTTCTAGATCTTCTTTAACCAAACCAAACAGAGCTGTAATCTTGGCTGGCGAATAGTCATGCCGATATATATTTTACCTCAGTGACAAGGGAGGGATTCTAAACTCCTGGAAATGGAAAAAAGAACACATTGACACCGGTGTGTCAGACCCACCATACTTGCTCCGGACACTGCGAGAGGGCTGTACAAGCAATGATCACACGCACGGCACAGCGGACACACCAGGAACCGCGGTGTTGGCCGTCGAATGGCGCTAGCTGCGCAGCATTTGTGCACCGCCGCCGTCAGTGTCAGCCAGTTTGCCGTGGCATACGGAGCTCCATCGCAGTCTTTAACACTGGTAGCATGCCGCGACAGCGTGGACGTGAACCGTATGTGCAGTTGACGGACTTTGAGCGAGGGCGTATAGTGGGCATGCGGGAGGCCGGGTGGACGTACCGCCGAATTGCTCAACACGTGGGGCGTGAGGTCTCCTCAGTACATCGATGTTGTCGCCAGTGGTCGGCGGAAGGTGCACATGCCCGTCGACCTGGGACCGGACCTCAGCGACGCACGGATGCACGCCAAGACCGTAGGATCCTACGCAGTGCCGTAGGGGACCGCACCGCCACTTCCCAGCAAATTAGGGACACTGTTGCTCCTGGGGTATCGCCGAGGACCATTCGCAACCGTCTCCATGAAGCTGGGCTACGGTCCCGCACACCGTTAGGCCGTATTCCGCTCACGCCCCAACATCGCGCAGCCCGCCTCCAGTGGTGTCGCACCAGGCGTGAATGGGGGGACGAATGGAGACGTGTCGTCTTCAGCGATGAGGGTCGCTTCTGCCTTGGTGCCAATGATGGTCGTATGCGTGTTTGGCGCCGTTCAGGTGAGCGCCACAATCAGGACTGCATACGACCGAGGCACACAGGGCCAACACCCGGCATCATGGTGTGGGGAGCGATCTCCTACACTGGCCGTACACCACTGGTGATCGTCGAGGGGACACTGAATAGTGCACGGTACATCCAAACCGTCATCGAACCCATCGTTCTACCATTCCTAGACCGGCAAGGGAACTGCTGTTCCAACAGGACAATGCACGTCCGCATGTATCCCGTGCCACCCAACGTGCTCTAGAAGGTGTAAGTCAACTACCCTGGCCAGCTAGATCTACGGATCTGTCCCCCATTGAGCATGTTTGGGACTGGATGAAGCGTCGTCTCACGCTGAGGCGCCAGGTGGAAATGGCATGGCAAGCCGTTCCACAGGACTACATCCAGCATCTCTACGATCGTCTCCATGGGAGAATAGCAGCCTGCATTGCTGCGAAAGGTGGATATACACTGTACTAGTGCCGACATTGTGCATGCTCTTTTGCCTGTGTCTATGTGCCTGTGGTTCTGTCAGTGTGATCATGTGATGTATCTGACCCCAGGAATGTGTCAATAAAGTTTCCCCTTCCTGGGACAATGAATTCACGGTGTTCTTATTTCAATTTCCAGGAGTGTATAAACGCCGAACTTCCTCAGTTCTTTAAACACATCAAACAGAGCTGTAATCTTGGCTGGCGATCGAAAGACACCGTTAATCTCATATCTATTTTAAAATCTTTTCTATCTACGAAGTCGACAGGATATGACAGGAAAGCAACTGATCTTCCATTCGTCTACTGGTTCTGGCGGAAGGCCAAACGACAAAGCACGACATATCTGTATGTGAATCTCATACCATTGTGGTTAGTTCTTTTATGTTATGGATAATCTCATGGTGTTATTCTGAAGTTTTTCTTTGCCTGTTTGTGGGTACAATTAGCCTAATAGTTTTACAACATTTATTTCGGAATTTTACATATTTTGGTTCCAGAAGAACTTGGTGTGGCTACACATTCTTAGATTCTTGCGCCTTTCTTTTATTAGCGCAATTATTAATGGGTGTATATAGTTTTTTTACTTTTGATTTTAACTGCAAGAAGAGATATTGCTCTAGAGATAACCATAATTCTATTATAATATCTATTATCTTTTTTAGAAAGTATAAACATTTAAAGTATCTACTCATCCATTTTCTCTAGTTCTTGGAATACTAAACACATATTGTAATAAATATTGCTCTGATTTCACACTTTGTAATAATCTTGCCTTCTTACAGACAACAATAGCGATAATATTCGATTTAATTCAGCTTATTGTTCAAAGGAGCATCGCTGAAGACAGCCTCCTTTGCAGGGTGGAAGCAAGTGTTTTGCGGCATCGTTATCGCGAACTGAACACAGTGCCCTGGTTTGGAGCCGAGCAGAAGGCTTGAACTAGAGGCTCTCACGACTTTTATACGATCTTTGATAGGAGACTTCTCAGACTCCGCTACTGTGTGGAACAGGAACCTCCTTAACAGGTCAGAGTGCACTATGCTCTAGAATGAGCAGCTATTGTAGAGGAGTACGTGTGGCGTAGACAAATGGCTTTTTAAGGATAGGGAATTCCCTTTACAGGCTAATATACAACATCGGATCACGAGTACGTGGACACTCCTATATAGTGCGGAACTACTCACTAGATGTCACGAAAGTGCAGTATGAAAGGTAGCAGGCGTAATTGTGTCGTCAGTAACGGCAGAATGCGTCGGTCAACTTCGAACGTGGATCAGTCACGGGATAGCAGCTGAGCGTTATGCGCATCAAGAACATTTCAGCTCTACTAAACCTGCCCACCCGAAGACACAAACACAGCTGAACAAATTGCTCAAATGGTTCAAAAGGCTCTAAGCACTGTGGGACTTAACATGTGAGGTCATCAGTCACCTAGACTTGGAACTACTTAAACCTAACTAATCTAAGGACATCACACACATCCATTCCCGAGGCAGGATTCGACCCTGCGACCGTAGCAGCAGCGCGGTTCCCAACTGAAGTGCCTAGCACCGCTCGGTCATAGAGGCCGGCACAGCTGAACCAAGACCAACCAGACCTTACGTAGTGACGCTAAGGGATCGTCGAGCATCGCGGAGGTTGGTTCTACAAAATCCCATGAAATGAACGGAAGGAATCACTCGTGAGTCCCAAAGTGCTACCAGCAGCCCAGCTACCATAATCGCTGTGCGTGGAGAGCTAAAACTAATGGCGTTCAGTGATGTAGCAATTCGTCATACGCCATACATTTCTGTTGTCAGTCCTGAGCGAGTCTTGACACTGTACTCCTATAATACGCCACGCCTCTGGAGAGTGGGTGAGTGGAAACTGGTGATTTACAGTTCAAAAAATGGTTCAAATGGCTCTGAGCACTATGGGACTCAACTGCTGTGGTCATCAGTCCCCTAGAACTTAGAACTACTTAAACCTAACTAACTTAAGGATATCACACACATCCATGCCCGAGGCAGGATTCGAACCTGCGACCGTAGCAGTCACACGGTTCCGCACTGCGCGCCTAGAACCGCGAGACCACCGCGGCCGGCAGGTGATTTACAGTCAGGACTGACGGTTTACCCTGTAGATGGAAGGCTTTGCGTCTTGTGAATGCCTGGAAAACGCAACCTGCCGTCATGTATAGAGGCAGCAGTGAAGTACAGAAGCGTTGGTGTTACGGTAAGGTGGTGTTTTTCATGGTTAGCTAAATTAAATGCTGCATACAGAAGGACACGAACATATTTCACAGTATTGTGTACTCCGTACGGTAGAAGAATATTTCGGAGACGATAATTTTATCAACGTTAAAATGCAGTTTATCATAAAGCAGCATTACAAAGACACTGGTCTGTGGACAATAACATCCCTGCCGTGGACTGGCTTCTCGCGAGTCCCGACCTGAGCTTAACAGAAAAACTCTGTGATGAGTCAGAACTTTGACTTCACTCCAGACCCCAGCATCCGGATTCTCTCGTTTTGACCCTTAGGAGAAATAGGCTGTCGTTCCTTCATAGACATTCAGACACCTAATTGGAAAGCGTCCACAGCAGAGTTCAAGTCTCAGAAATGAAGGCTAGGCATTGCCCATATTTATGTCCACTAATAGGTATCCGGATACTTTGGATGAAATAGAATATTCCAGATTATCTCGGCGGTCAACATAAAAATTACATCTGCAGCATTGATCATGTTGATCAATGATGGACAACCTTCAGGAATACTGTACAGTAGGAATTACACAGGTATGTGCCGAACAAACTTCTGAGGGGTGGGAAAGACTCTCTGTGGATCGACAGCCGTGTTAGAAAGCTGTTATGAAAGGAAAGAATGTTTCCCAGAAAATGTAAACGTATCCAAAGACTCACGGACAAACGCTGAACGAAGCCCATTCTATAACAAGAAGAGTCATGTGTGAAGCGCTCATTGAATTCAAAAGTAAAACTGTATCTAAGCACTTGACAGAAAATCCTGAGCAGTTGTAGCGGTACCACATATCCAGCGAAGACCAGCTTCAATTACGGTGCTACCTTATAGATCGGTATGGGAAATGCCCGACCACAAAAGTTTGGCTCACGTGATTTCAGTATGGGACAAGCACATCCTTTCAATTTTAAACCCAAGTTTTCAACAAATAATTATTCATCCAGTCTTTTATTACCAGACAGGCAATTTAGCGGAAATGAGAATATACATTAAGCAAACTAACTGAAATGTGAAACAAATGGTTAAAATAAACATCCCGTACGACAGTAAAGTGGGCTAAACCAAATTAACGTAATTTTCCGTCGGTGCTTGGCAGAATATAATAATAATATTAAAAAGGAAAACACTTCCTAATTTTCTGCAAAATTATATTTATTCCGTCGCAAACCGTCGTTTGGCTTCTCAGAACATCTTCAGCTGACAAAGGAATGTCGTAAACTCAGAAAAATACGATGTACAACTTACATAGATCTACTTTCTACAGAAGCTAAAAAAAAAATACAAAGTGTCTACATGAGAAAAAATAAAATAAATACATTAACTAAAATGGAGTAAGCAATGTTTTTACTTGGAGATACATTCAACAAATGATGCGAAATAAGATGAATTTACAGATTGTCTTTGGTATTTGTAACGAAAACGTAATTTAACAATTGGGAAAATGGAAACTAAGTATGATCATTTAACACTAGGCTGGCATTCTGTGTCATGTGTTTGTTGATTTGCAGTGTTTCCAGTAGGCTTATCTTTCTGCTTTCCTTGACACAATGTAAAACTGTGCACTCTACATGATATGAATGGTTTTCTGCTGAAAGGCATTCAGCAAAGGTGAAATCTTTCTTCTTTAATTGCCAGCTTTTCTCGTGTTCTCCCATGTCCACATTTAACAAATGATGAAAAATAACATGAATTTACATATTGTCTCTAGTATTTGTAACGAGAACCACAGGTCTGTTTAACTGACCAATATACACTTTTTCACGCTGTTTGGAATTGATTTTATAAACACCACTCTGTGCCAAAGGTTGAAATTTGACTTCACCATTGTATAAAAAATTTTAATATTGGTATTAAAACTGCATGTCTGTAGTTGTGAAACTTTAACTTTTCTCATGTTTATCTTAAATGTCACCAGTATACGGAATTTTGCATCAGGTTTTGTCACTATTGACAGACTGCTATTGGCCAGCGTACGGACGACGTTTAGTTTTACTCACTTTATTTTTTCATACAATATTACAAATTAGGACGGAGCTATAGCCATTGATGGAAGCGATTTCATTGATAGTTTGTAGTTCTGTTTCAAAGGCTCTTTTGGACTGAACCGTTGTGTGGTCGACAGCTCGCGCCACGTCTCCTGGGACACAATCTGTGGCATCAAGGGAACGTGGCACGTTTGCCGCGAGAGCCGTTGAGACCGTTTTCCGAGTAGAGGCAGTCGGCAAAGCAGTACGCACAGCGCACGTCTGCGGGCTCTGTTTGTTCTGCTGCCCGTCTGATTTCCAAGCTGGTCTGGCTGAGCATCTTCCGGACACGAGGGACGGGCATCGGAAACGGGAGTGGACGCGTTATAACTTGTGCTTACTAGCTCTGGAGGCGAGCGGCGGGTCATCCACACATCTCCTGGAGGCTCAAAGTTTTCCCATTGTTTGTCATCCCACACTTTTAGTTCGTTCCTTCAGTGCCGAGACCACGCCACATTCGTAAAGACTGAACTTCGGGTGTAAAAGTAGACTGCCTCCAAGTGGTACACCCCGGGCAATGCCGAAAGGTAGCTAAAAGCCTACTACTATCGTGGCGCTACACTATGAGTATGAACTCATCTCGCTTCTTAAAAGTGCAAATGGAAGCAAACAATAAAATGAATGGGTCTTCTCAAAACCCAATGACAAGAGACCTCGGCCCATCAGTCCGAGTACTGCAAATTAACATAGAAGGTATAAGTAAGACTAAATGTGATATCCTCTCAAGACTAGCACGGGATAACAATATACATGTCATACTGGTCCAAGAAACACGTGTAAACCACGAGTCAGATCTCATGAAAAGAGGTCTCATAAGGGGATACACCGTTGCTGGAGCTATTCACCATGAAAACTATGGATCTGCTACATACGTGCGTAGTGACATTGATAACTGGGCTCCAATAAAAATAAGTTTTTCGGATAACTTATTTTTAATAGAAACAGTAGTAAGTAACCTCACAATAGTCAATGTATATGAGCCTCCTAACATCCAATGGCCAAAAGAAGCACTCCCTGAAATAAAATACCCTACCCTCCTAATGGGCGATTTCAATAGCCACCACAGTTTATGGGGCTATAGTGAAAACGATGATAATGGTCAAGCCTTACTTGAGTGGGCAGATACTGAAGACCTGCAACTAATATATGATGCTAAAGAGAGACACACTTTCTGGTCAGCTAGATGGCAACGCGGATCCAACCCAGATCTGTGCTTTGTCAGCAGAGACCACAAGGGTAAAGGTTACCCATCAAGCAGGAAAGTATTAACTAACTTCCCACACAGCCAGCATAGACCTGTCATTGTCCACATTGGAATACAAGTCCCTCTTATAAAATCAGCTCCAAAACCAAGATTGAATTTTGAAAAGGCCGACTGGGAGTCATACGCAAACCTACCGATGCCACTGTACGGTGGATAAAGCCAATCATTAACAACTATGAACGATTTAGTAAAGCTCTTATTGCATCAGCTAAGAAAACCATACCACGTGGTTTCAGGAAAGAATATACACCTGCCTGGAATGAAACAACTGAACGCCTCTATAACGAGTTCAAAGAATCGGGAGACAGGGAAGTGGCAGAGGAACTTATCGGGTCACTTGACAGCGCCCCTAAGAGAAAAGTGGAAAAAAACCGTGGAAGGTATAGACTTTAGAAAGTCCAGTCGAAAAGCGTGGGCCCTACACAGGAAACTAGGATGTGGTGCATACAATCCCTGTGAAAGAGCAAAAACTACTCCCAATGCAATTGCAGGCCGAATAGCCAATATGTCTTGACAAAGAAACCGCCAGAAACATCAAGAAACTAATTAAATCACGGTGGAGACAAGCTACTGTAAGATCACATCTTGCAGCACCTTTCACCTTGCAGCACTGAAAACGGCTATCTCGAACATCAAAACTAGGAAGGCAGCTGGGCCAGATGAATTATACCCAGAATTCATTAAGTATAGTGGGAAAAATGTTATCAACTGGCTCGTGAACTTCTATAATAACATCCTTGAAGAAGGCCGAGTGCCTAAGATATTCAAAAGATCTAAAGTATTGCCAATATTAAAACCTGGGAAAACACCAGACAAGCCTGAACATTTTAGACCAATCTCTTTCCTGAGCACCTGCTTCAAACTCTTGGAGAGACTCTTGTATAATCGTATTGGGACGACTTTGAATGATAGAATCCTCATCGAGCAGGCTGGTTTTCGACCACAACGTAACTGTTGCGACCAAGTACTGGCTTTAACAACGCATATCGAGAACGGTTATGAACGGAAACTTAAAACAGCTGTTACATTTGTAGATTTAACCGCTGCATACGATATTGTGTGGAGGCATGGTCTTCTTAGCAAGATACTTGAGATTATCCCTTGCCAGACCTTGTACAAATTACTAAGTGATATGCTCAGCAATAGAACCCTTGAAGTTCATCTAGAAGGAAAGAAGAGTCGAACCATTGTTTCAAACAACGGCTTACCACAAGGTTCTGTATTGGCACCATTACTTTTCAATGTGTACATAAGCGACATACCAACAACAAATGCGCGGAAATCCTGTTATGCAGATGACATGGCCCTGGCTTAACCAAGACCTCGGAGTAATGGGTAAATATTTCATATCTTGGAGATTAATTCATAACCCAATAAAGTCAGAAGTTACAGTGTTTCATTTAAACAACCAACAGGCAACCCGATCCCTTGACGTTACCTTTGCTGGTAGAAAGTTAAAGCATAACCCAAACCCAAAATATCTTGGTATTAAATTGGATAGATCGCTTACATTCAAACCACACCTAATAGATACTGCTGCTAAGATACGTACAAGAAATAATATTATTCAAAAGCTCGCCAATACTAGCTGGGGAACTGATGTACATACTCTGAAGATTTCTTCTGTAGCGCTGGTATACTCTGTTGCGGAATATTGCAGCCCTGTTTGGTTTAACAGCAGCCACATGTCTAAAGTGGATACTCAACTAAACAACACCATGAGAACCATAACTGGGACCATTAAATCCACACCACTACCTTGGCTTCCTGTTCTCTGCAGTACAGCTCCACCACATCTTAGGCGGCAAACCGCCTTAGTTAATGAATGGCGTAAAATCTCCTCCAATACCAACCTTCCAATCCATCAGGAAATTGCCCCAAATCTTTCCCGACTAAGATCTAGAAGACCACCATGGAGAACAGCTCAAAACCTTATGGCTACGTCTTACGATGCTATGGATTCATAGAAAAATGAATGGTCTCAGACCGGACTATCCAAGAACTGCAATAAAATTTCACCTGGTGGAAACCTACCTGGTACAGACCTGCCAAGAAGAACTTGGGTTATACTCAATAGACTCAGGACTGGTCATGGCAGAAGTGGCGAGATGCTCTGTAGATGGGGCATACGACATTCACCACAGTGCGATTGTGGACATCCAGAGCAAACGATCCAGCACATCATTCAGGAATGCCCTAAATGTGCGTTTAAAGGATCCATTCGAGAACTTTATGCAGCCTCCCCTGCACCCGTCGAGTGGATGGAAAACCTAGACATAGAACTTTAAAGAGACTCTATAGATTCCATGTATGTGATTGCTGAATGACCCTATAGCAACAATTTCTATACAATAATTTTATCTTCTCTAAGACAAGATACCTTATTGTAACAACCCATGTATGCCTACTTTATCCTTAATTGAATGTCCATAAGACGAGACATTATTTATGTGTTACGTTGATTTTATCTTTATCTGTCTGTATGTATTTAAACGTGAAACCATTTGCACTTGAAAACCACATACGCTAAATAATAATTCGGGTAAAGACTGATCTTCCTCCCAGTTGTGATTGTGTTAATGCTTCCTGCCCTCTTGTGTCCTATTGCTTCTATACTGGACTCGGTTCGGGCTCCTGTTGTTGTTCCCGAGTCTGGAAAGGCGTTTTGAGGAGCGTGTTGCTCGTATCGAAACATAACAGCTTTCATTTGTTAACTTTCATAGAATTATAATTTGATTGTGTGTTTTAAATTATTATGATTTTATGTTCAATTGGCATTGAACATTGAACATTAATCATGATGCCCAAAACATTTTCTTTTTCTTTTCTTTTTTTTTTTTTTTTTTTGCTAGTATCTTGTGTACTAAATCCCCAAGTCGCTTTCTTTACTTATTTACTTACGCGCTTCACCGGGACATTGTTGTTTGTATTTTGGTAGGCTATACCTCCCTGCCAAATGTTTACGTCTTCCTTCCACCCACGTTTTCGTTCCCGCAAGACGGTTAAGTATTTTTCATTTACGCCTCATGGCGTGATCTGGAGCTGAATCTCAGTTGGCTGCTGAACTTCTTTACTATCAGGTGTAAGTGGAGGTGATTGTCTTGGCCAGTTACCTTATTATATTTTAGCAACTTTTCAGAAATATTTTGTCCACACTTCCAGCGTGTGATTGATGCCTTAAGTTTCACCCATTGTACTTGAAAATTATTTCACAGTTCATCGGGCTACCATTGTATGTTTGTGCCTTGGGACTTGTTCCTACTGGTTGCTTAGGAGAAAAGTGTGGTAAGCAGTGTATCGGGCCTGCCTTAAGTCATTTTGGGTCCGTTTGTCTGGACCAAATTCCCCGACGAGTGGTGGTTTCATATCAAGCAGCTTAAATTGTTTTTATTTCATTTCATTTCAGGTAAGCCTGAATTATGTGTTGTATTTTAGTCAAACACGTTCTAAAGATGTTTGTGGCGTACCTATTTGAAGACTGTTTCCTAGAACCTGTGAAGATATTGTTATGTAACTTAAATTGGTGAAATATTATCTTGAATCTCTATTATTAAAGTATGCTGTAAATATTTCAACAATAGTAACCAGCGGCACACAAGATTTGTATGTTTTTGGAAAAATAATAACATTTGTTGTAAATTTAAATTTTCGTACTTCATGTTCCCATGAATGTCTTTTGGAGAGTTGAGAGCAAGTATTTGAATTAACAGCATACCCTTTTATCATTTGATCTCACTGGAATATTTGATAACATTGTTGATCGACTATCAGTAATTGTTCTTAAATAATTTTATACAAATAAACAGTTTTATCTTAATATGTTAATAAAGACATTTCGCTGACAAGTGTTAGTACAAATCTTGATACCAATGATGAGCTTGCAGAGATTACCATATCAGTAGCCTCCTTTTCTTCTGTAAATTCTAAATACATGTTTTCTGCCAATGATATCTATATTAAGGTTCACGAAATGTATAGAAGAGATTTCCAGCTCCATTGTAAACTGAATATTCTTTTGTTTCAAGTTTAAATACTATAGTAATGTATCTAATTGTCACGTCTTGTCCACAAACACAGCACATCATCGGCATAATTTAGCCCGTACTCCATTTTGCAATTCAATGGCTTTTTCTATAAGAAAATTGTTCTAAATTGTCCGTGAAAATTACTGATGGTGTAGGTGTAAGAGGTGAACCCATGGCTAGGCCATTAGACTGACTGTAGGCTAATATTTGTTTTCAAAGTGGAAGTAATTCTGTTTTACAAACATCTGAGTAGCATCGATTACGTCATGTAACATTATAGGATCTGCTTTGGATGTGTGCAGAAGATCTTTTAATATGTTCACACGAGTAGGAACATCTGCAAATAATAACCTAGAGACATCGAACGATACTAGGTTAGATCCGGGTGAATTTGCACATGATTAATTTTTTCACCTAGAGCCATAGAATGTTTGATATATTGGTCAATCAGACAGAGCTTTGACGACTGGGCTATGTAAACATGAAAGAAGAAGAAAAAAATGACTTCCCGATCACATTTTAACTGAAAACGTTCGTACGATGTAGAATGTAATGTTTTACATTCTGTCAAGAAATGCAGTAAGATGAGCCTATTGGAAATACTGGAAGTCAACAAACACGTGACACCGAATGCCAGCCTAATATTAAAGTATCAGACTCATTTTCCATTTTCCCCTTTGTTTAATTAAGTTTTCGTTACAAATACTAGATTCAAACTCTAAATTCATTTTCTTTCTCGACGTTTAATCTGTCTTCACGTAATAACATTGCTTACCTATTTTAGTTGATGTAATTATTTGAATATTTTCCTCTGAAACCACTTCGAAATTTTTGTATCTTTTGTGTAAATAATGTCTATTGAAGTAGCACATCATGTTTATCTGTGTTTGCAACATTCTGTTGTCATCAGAAGATGGGATGAGAAGCCGAAAGCCAGTTAGTGACTAAATAAATATAATTTTGAAGAACATTATGCAGTGCTTTCCCTTTTGATAATAAACCAGACTGTTCAATCCAAATGCTTATTCAATAACTACATACCCACAAAATTGCGAATGTAAGACTTAAAGAGATTTGATGAAGATTGTTGAATCAGTTTAGCAATAATTTAATAAGAAGCGCCAGTGTAGTCAGGAGTGCGTGATGTGTAGTAAACACGCATGAATTTCATCAGCAGACCATTCATCCTCTAAAACCAGCATTAAAATCTTACCGTTCGTCAGTGCAAAAGCTAACACTCTCCTTTAAACTGGAAGTTCATAAATCACCATTTACTATCGCGACAGACTGAGATTCACCGAGAGAATCCGTAAGAAATATAGTCCGTCACAAAGGAAATAAACTTAACGTACTGCACACCCATTACTATTCGATTACGCTATTCTTGATAAATCAGAGGAAATTGTACAATTTTGAAAGCATCCGTCCGGAGCGATCACATAAAAGTAGTTGTAACAAAAGGAGGTTCTTAGTGGAGATTTATGGGAAAAACCCAAAACAAATGTAATCCATCTAGGAAACGCTCGTTCCATCCATTCTTGAGTTCTGTACCTCATAACTACACCCTTACCATGTAGAATTGGCGCAGGAGATAAATCTGATCCATGCCTCTATTCACGGGTTCGTTTCATAAACTCCAGTTGCAAACATCTACATCTACAGCTATACTTCACAAGCCAACATATGATTTTCTTCCGGCTTGGGGTGGGAGACCACAGTGATGTAGCACTTTTCGAAAGAAATTTCGGTCATTTTACTGTAAATTTGTATTCATTTTATTTCACACAGTCATAATTTCGGCTTTACGGCCATTGTCAACTGAAATTTGAAATCTCAGAAATGTACGACCCGCCTAAATGAAATGACATAGTCGAAATAACATTTATCTCGTCTTATAAACTAGTCACCATATTGTTTCGGCGACGACACTTTGATGTTTCAAATTGCACTTGACAATGACTATAAGGCCTAAATCATGAATGAGTGAATGAAATAAATATCAGTCTACAGCTTAATGGCGAAAAATTCTTAAAAAAATAGAACGCACTTTCTCGTTTCAGTTGCGAATGGTTGGCGGGAGAAATATTGTTGGTGGGCCTCTGTGTTAACATATTTATCCCACTGTAAGACAGGACGGTCAGTGCTTTCATGTAAAAATGTTTGCAGTTGCCTGTGGGACCATGATTGTACCCATGCCTGCACCTCTTCGAAGCACACCGACAACCACGAATGTCGTTCATGGCTCCAAGAATGTGGAAATTGCATGGGGAGAGATCTCTCAGATGTTGCCAAAATTAATTCGACTACATAGAAGTCGCACTGGGAAATCATTACACATCCTCCATACAGACCCGATCTCTCTTCATGATATTTCAATATTTTTGGAGCCGTGATGAAAGGCATTCGTGGCCGTCGATCTGTTTCGGACGAAGAGGTGCGTGCCTGGGTACAGTAATGGTAGTGCAAATGTGGTTCCGCCAGTAACCGCAAACATTTTTCCATGAAGGCATTCGCCCTCTTGTCTCGCAATGGGTTAAGTGCATTAACTGTTACAAAGATTACATTGGAAATAGTAAACTTTTCTCGCATCTCCCTAGCTTTCATTTGACTGCCCCTCATACAACAGTACTATCCACGAAGAGCCTCAAGCAGCTTTCGACGTTCAGAACGATTTCTTGGGTTCTCTTCACTGGTATCTCACGAATCTTGTCACAAGACTTGATTCATCCTAAGTTAGTTCTTTTTTCCACTAAGTAAACTGTATAGAACGCTTTTCGGAAGTCAGGAAACATGGTATCAGCATGGGCGCCAAGAGTTTCGCGAGATCTCTTTTTTTTCTACAAACAATGTCGATTTCTATAGAGGATATTTAAATTAACAATGATGAGAATTTTTTCGATAATGTAGCTTAAACTTTGAATGATCTACCACTCTCCGAACCATTCATTAGACGTACGACCTATGATAATCTGCTGTTAGAAGGGAAGCAAGTTATTTCAGTGAAGTAACAACGATGTGCTGAGATCTTGGGCCGTACAATTCCTGTACAAAATAATGTGAGAAAGACAGGAAGTTGGTATATCAAAAGAGTTCGCTTTGAGACATTAGGCGTAATTCTTAACAAAGTCCAGAAACACTTGCACGATTCATGTTGTATGTACAACTAACAAATATTTGTATTTTATCATACAACTCCCCCCATGAACCATGGACCTTGCCGTTGGTGGGGAGGCTTGCGTGCCTCAGCGATACAGATGGCCGTACCGTAGGTGCAACCACAACGGAGGGGTATCTGTTGAGAGGCCAGACAAACATGTGGTTCCTGAAGAGGGGCAGCAGCCTTTTCAGTAGTTGCAGGGGCAACAGTCTGGATGATTGACTGATTTGGCCTTGTAACATTAACCAAAACGGCCTTGCTGTGCTGGTACTGCGAACGGCTGAAAGCAAGGGGAAACTACAGCCGTAATTTTTCCCGAGGACATGCAGCTCTACTGTATGATTAAATGATGATGGCGTCCTCTTGGGTAAAATATTCCGCAGGTAAAATAGTCCCCCATTCGGATCTCCGGGCGGGGACTACTCAAGAGGACGTCGTTATCATGAGAAAGAAAACTGGCGTTCTACGGATCGGAGCGTGGAATGTCAGATCACTTAATCGGGCAGGTAGGTTAGAAAATTTGAAAAGGGAAATGGATAGGTTAAAGTTAGATATAGTGGGAATTAGTGAAGTTCGGTGGCAGGAGGAACAAGACTTTTGGTCAGGTGATTACAGGGTTATAAATACAAAATCAAATAGGGGTAATGCAGGAGTAGGTTTAATAATGAATAAAAAAATAGGAGTGCGTGTTAGCTACTACAAACAGCATAGTGAACGCATTATTGTGGCCAAGATAGATACAAAGCCCATGCCTACTACAGTAGTACAAGTTTATATGCCAACTAGTTCTGCAGATGATGAAGAAATAGATGAAATGTATGACGAGATAAAAGAAATTATTCAGGTAGTGAAGGGAGATGAAAATTTAATAGTCATGGGTGACTGGAATTCGTCAGTAGGAAAAGGGAGAGAAGGAAACATAGTAGGTGAATATGGATTGGGGGGAAGGAATGAAAGAGGAAGTCGCCTTGTAGAATTATGCACAGAGCATAACTTAATCATAGCTAACACTTGGTTCAAGAATCATGAAAGGAGGCTGTATACATGGAAGAAGCCTGGAGATACAGGTTTCAGATAGATTATATAATGGTAAGACAGAGATTTAGGAACCAGGTTTTAAATTGTAAGACATTTCCTGGGGCAGATGTGGATGCTGACCACAATCTATTGGTTATGAACTGCAGATTGAAACTGAAGAAACTGCAAAAAGGTGGGAATTTAAGGAGATGGGACCTGGATAAACTGAAAGAACCAGAGGTTGTAGAGAGTTTCAGGGAGAGCATAAGGGAACAATTGACAGGAATGGGGGAAAGAAATACAGTAGAAGAAGAATGGGTAGCTCTGAGGGATGAAGTGGTGAAGGCAGCAGACGATCAAGTAGGTAAAAAGCCGAGGGCTAATAGAAATCCTTGGGCAACAGAAGAAATATTGAATTTAATTGATGAAAGGAGAAAATATAAAAATGCAGTAAATGAAGCAGGCAAAAAGGAATACAAACGTCTCAAAAATGAAATCGACAGGAAGTGCAAAATGGCTAAGCAGGGATGGCTAGAGGACAAATGTAAGGATGTAGAGGCTTGTCTCACTAGGGGAAAGATAGATACTGCCTACAGGAAAATTAAACAGACCTTTGGAGAAAAGAGAACCACTTGCATGAATATCAAGAGCTCAGATGGCAACCCAGTTCTAAGCAAAGAAGGGAAGGCAGAAAGGTGGAAGGAGTATATAGAGGGTTTATACAAGGGAGATGTACTTGAGGACAATTTTATGGAAATGGAAGAGGATGTAGATGAAGACGAAATGGGAGATGAGATACTGCGTGAAGAGTTTGACAGAGCACTGAAAGACCTGAGTCGAAACAAGGCCCCGGGAGTAGACAACATTCCATTAGAACTACTGATGGCCTCGGGAGACCCAGTCATGACAAAACTCTACCATCTGATGAGCAAGATGTATGAGACAGGCGAAATACCCACAGACTTCAAGGAGAATATAATAATTCCAATCCCAAAGAAAGCAGGTGTTGACAGATGTGAAAATTACCGAACTATCAGTTTAATAAGTCACAGCTGCAAAATACTAACGCGAATTCTTTACAGACGAATGGAAAAACTGGTAGAAGCTGACCTCGGGGAAGATCAGTTTGGATTCCGTGGAAATGTTGGAACACGTGAGGCAATACTAACCTTACGACTTATCTTAGAAGAAAGATTAAGAAAAGGCAAACCTACGTTTCTAGCATTTGTAGACTTAGAGAAAGCTTTTGACAACGTTAACTGGAATACTCTCTTTCAAATTCTGAAGGTGGCAGGGGTAGAATACAGGGAGTGAAAGGCTATTTACAATTTGTACAGAAACCAGATGGCAGTTATAGGAGTCAAGTGGCATGAAAGGGAAGCAGTGGTTGGGAAGGGAGTGAGACATGGTTGTAGCCTCTCCCCGATGTCATTCAATCTGTATATTGAGCAAGCAGTAAAGGAAACAAAAGAAAAATTCGGAGTAGGTATTAAAATTCATGGAGAAGAAGTCAAAACTTTGAGGTTCGCCGATGACATTGTAATTCTGTCAGAGACAGCAAAGGACTTGGAAGAGCAGTTGAACGGAATGGACAGTGTCTTGAAAGGAGGATATAAGATGAACATCAACAAAAGCAAAACGAGGATAAGATTAGTAAATGAGACACTTAAAGTAGTAAAGGAGTTTTGCTATTTTGGGAGTAAAATAACTGATGATGGTCGAAGTAGAGAGGATATAAAATGTAGACTGGCAATGGCAAGGAAATCGTTTCTCAAGAAGAGAAATTTGTTAACATCGAGTATAGATTTAAGTGTCAGGAAGTCGTTTCTGAAAGTATTTGTATGGAGTGTAGCCATGTATGGAAGTGAGACATCGACGATAACTAGTTTGGACAAGAAGAGAATAGAAGCTTTCGAAATGTGGTGCTACAGAAGAATGCTGAAGATAAGGTGGGTAGATCACGTAACTAATGAGGAGGTATTGAATAGGATTGGGGAGAAGAGAAGTTTGTGGCACAACTTGACTAGAAGAAGGGATCGGTTGGTAGGACATGTTTTGAGGCATCAAGGGATCACAAATTTAGCATTGGAGGGCAGCGTGGAGGGTAAAAATCGTAGAGGGAGACCAAGAGATCAATACACTAAGCAGATTCAGAAGGATGTAGGTTGCAGTAGGTACTGGGAGATGAAGAAGCTTGCACAGGATAGAGTAGCATGGAGAGCTGCATCAAACCAGTCTCAGGACTGAAGACCACAACAACAACATCATACAACTCGCGATACTTCAATATGAATCGATTTCTCTCGAAGCTTGAAAGAGAAATATGAATATGTAGCAAACAAAACTATCAAAGGAAAGCGAGTTGACTTTTTTCTTCGTAAAACTGCACGACGTCTTTGCAATTGAATTTTTTTTTTTCGACGTGTAGCAATTCACTCTCCAGAATAGTGGCTTCCTGCACTACGATTAGAGTGGCCTGGACGACTCGACACCTTGCCATACTGAGACTTCATATCACACCTGAGTGCATTCACATTCGGTTAACTTTACCTCGTGAATTACAAAACAAGCGTTTTCGAATTCTCATAAACTATTCCCAACGAGACAGATATAAATATCAAAATAGGAATTGTATCGAGCAGAAGACATCAGGTATTAATGGAATACTTTGTTTGCTTCTGTGTGGTTTTACAGGTCTTTTATTGTATTATATTTATGTATTTATTAATTTTACATCATCGGTCTTCTCAATGGTTTGACGAGATCCGTCTAGAATTTCTCTCTTGTGGAAATCTATTTCTCTTAGAGTAATACTTGCGGCCTACACCCTCATTTATTTGCTAGATGTATCCCAATCACTGACTTCTCATCCTTTTTTTACCATCTGAAGATTCCTCTGGTAACACGGAAATTCCCTGGTGTCTTACACATGTTCAGTCATCATATCCCTTCTTCATATTGGTGTTTCCCGCACTTTCCTCGCATTGTCTATTCTGCAGATAGCCTCATTTTCCTTACCAGTCCATCAAATTTTCAATATACTATAGCACATGTCTCAAACACTTCTAGTTCCAGCTGTTCCGGTCTTCCAACAGTCCATGAATCACTGTCATACAATGCCGTGCCTCAGACGTACATTCTCAGAAATTTCTCCCTCAGATTAAGGCTAATTTTTAATAATAGCACTCTTCACTTGGCCAGGAACGCCCTCTTTGCCTGTGGTGTTGAGCTTTCTATGTCCTTTCTTTGTCCACCATTTGTTATTTTGCTTCAAGCCAACATAATTCCTTTACATCGTCTATTTCAGGGCTCCCGTTTTTAAAGTTAAGTTTATCGCTAACCTCATTTTCGCTATTTCTCATTACATTCGTCTTCCTTCGTTTTAATCTCCATCCATATTCTCTATTTCACTCCATTCAAAACGTAGTGTAAAACTTCTTCTCTTTCATTGAGAATAGCAATGTCATCAGCGAATCTTAAGATTGACAATCTGTCACTGTGAAATTTAATGCCACTTTCACTATGAAATTTAATGCCAGTCTTGTACGAGCCAACTCCGGAAATAAAGTACCGTTCTGGAAAAATATTCATAAGAACATTTCATTATTCAAAACAAAGTTTATTTTTTCAAAAAATAGCATCCCTAAAATTATTTTTCTGCATACTTGCCACCATGGGTCAGATATTTGTGGTAGGTGGAAACTAACTTCTCTATACCCGCTTCATAGAAGGGTTGCCACCAGTGAACACAGCCACTAGTGAACACTACTTCTTTTGCGTCGTCATCGCTGTCAAAGCTCTTCGCCTCCTCCAAAATATCGATCAAGAACAAATGGTAGTCCGAAGGTGCGAGGGCGGGGCTCTACAGTTAGTGATCGAAATGCTCTCAACCCATTTGCTGAATAAGGTTTTGAGTGACGCCAGAAGAATGGGGACGTGCATTCCCATGAAGCAACAAAACGCCTTCACTGAATATTTCACGCCTTTTGTTATGAATTGCGCCCCAAAGTTCACTGAATGTTTCACAGTACCGTATCACATTGATGGTTTCCCCTCTGAGGAGGATCCAAACAAGCAGCATGCCCTCTCAGTCATAGAACTCAGTGCACTAGATTTTTTTGTGCTTCCAAAGTTGTTTTGAATTTTTGGTTTTTGGGGGAATTGTGAGTGGCTCCACTCCATCGACGTTTTGATTATGGAGTGACATTACAAACACAAGTTTTATTATCGGTCATAATTCTGTTTAAGAATTCATCTCCCTCATTACTGTATTAGGTAAGAAATGTCACAGCACTGCTAAGTCGCTTCGTTTCGCGGACATCGGTAACGATTTTTCGAATCCAGCGGGAACCCACTTTGCGAAAATTTATGCGATTCGTGACAGTCTCAAGCAAAGCAGTTTTTGAAATTTGTGTAAACTCATCGCGAAGCTTTCTTGTTGTGAACGGTCTGTTTTTACGAATTTTCTCATTCACATTCGCGACAAAACCATCATTGACACAGAAGGCCTCCACACCATACTTCATCATGAGCATTGGTTCGTCCATCACTGAACTGTCTCACCCAGTTTCTCACCAATCCATCAGTGATTACGTTTCACTACAAATCTCTACAAACTGACGATGAGTTTGAGCTCGCTTAACATTCTTTGCGTTCAAAAACCGTCTTAAAGAACGAACTTCACAATCGGCGAAGTCGCAGATTGTCTTAAACATGTCGAACGATCACTAACAAATGTAAACATACTAACACAATTCGGCTGTAACGGCGTCAGTGGAAAGGCAATGAACCAGAGAGACGATTGCAAATGTGAGGCACTGCGACACTAGCGCTGTGGTGACGGTGGAACGAAGCGGTACCTACTTTCTGGAAGCGCCTTGCACTTTTCTTTTATTTCCGTCATTGCTTCTTCGATGTACTGAATGAACAGTTTGGAGCAATAGAATACATCTCTTTAACCATAAAACATCGTTCTTGGTCTTCCATTCTTGTTGTTCTCTCTTGTTTCTTGTACGTTTTGTGTATTATTCGTCTTCCTTACACCTCAAATGGTTCAAATGGCTCTGAGCACTATGGGACTTTTTTAGGTCATCTCCGGCGGTACTCCGCAAGGATACCGCCCTTCGGTTGTGCCATTCCAGCACTAATTGAAGCGCTAGGTTTTCAGGTACCAGCCCGCCAGCCAGCCAGCCAGCCAGGCAGCCGAGCAGCAGCGGTCCAGCCGAGCAGCAGCGGTCCAGCCGTACAACAGCAGCAGCAGCAGCGGTCCCGGCCAGCAGCAGCGGTCCCGGCCAGCAGCAGCTGTCCAGCCGGCAGCAGCCAGCCAGCCCTCCAGCAGCAGCGGTCCAGCCAGCCAAACCTCCAACAGCAGCAGTAGCAGCAGCAGCAGCAGCCCCGGGCCCGTCCGCGGCAGCAGCAGCCGCGGCATTCCTGCCAGCCGTCGTCGGCGTCAGCGCCAGCAGCGTGGGACTTCACCCGTCTTCGTCTTCGTCTGTCCCCAGTTTTTTCCTTTCCTTTTCGTCCTGGGCATTTTTGTTTATCCCTGTCGTCTTGTCAGCCCCCACCACCACTACCACCACTACCACCACAGCCATAGTTTATACTTCCCCCTCCGCCGCCACCACCACCATTACATGGTGTGCCCAGTTACACCCCCTCTTTCCATCCCTCCTCTTCTCACTCTCCCTTCGCCGTCGCTCTTTGTCGCCCCCTCTCCAGCTTCTTCCTCCCGCTCCTCTCCCTCTGATCCTTTCCCCCCACTCCCCCAGCCTGTCACTGCAGCTCCAGCTAGGGTGGTGGCCCATCGGGCCACTGCCCATGCCCAACTCTCCCCATCGCCTTCGCCATCACCGCCACCGCCGTCGCCGTCGCCTTCACCGTCACCATCTCCGACGCCGACTGCTGCGTCCACGCTGGGACCTGCCCCTTCCCGCCACCTCCCTATAGCTCCCGTCCCTCATGTCACCACCCACCCTTCTGCCGCCGTTAAACGAACAAGTCGCACCACCACCTCCTCCACCCAGAAAATGCCCCGCTCCTTCCCCCCACCAGGATGCCATGGATGTCTCCCCACCTGGCCCTGCTCCCTCCTCCTCCTCCTCCTCCTCCTCCTCCTCCTCCTCCTCCCCCCCCCACGTCTTTATAGAAATACCTCCTTCCCTTCTCGAGGCCCAGAATCTCTCCCTCCTCCTCTGCCAACACTTCCCTGGTGCCCCCATCTCTCTCCTCACTTCCAGACGGGATTCTGTTCTCATCTCCTCCCCCAGCCCAACCCTCCATGCTGACATCCTCTCCCGCCTCCCCATCACCCATTTTGGCCCCAACGCCTCCCTCACCCCTGCTTCTTCTCCATCTCTTACCCACCAAACCCAATCCCCGTGTCGCCCGCCGACACTCACCGCCGTGATCACTCAGCTCAGTCAGTCGATCACGGAGGACGAGGTGTTGGCGGAGCTCAAGGCGTATCCCACGATGGAGCTGCGGGCGGTCCGCCGCATTTTCAGCTTGGCCAGACGCCCCCTCCATTGACTGTCTCCTGAAGGAGGGTGCCTTCCTCTTCAACCAGCGCTATAAGGTCGACCCCTCCCGTTCCCCTCCTCAATCCCTGCACTGCCAGAGGTGTCTGCGCTATAACGCACACCCAACAGCCGAGTGCCGCGAGGCCCCCACCTGCTCGCATTGTAGGCAAGCGCACTTCCTCCAGCAGTGCCCTAACCTTCAATCCCCTCCCTCCTGCAATACCTGCAATCTCCCCCATCCCACCTACTCCCAAAAGTGTAAAGCCCGACCCCCTTCAACCACTCCTGAACTCACCATCCCTCTCCGTCTACTGGACGCCCCCACCCCTCCTGGCAATTCCCTTCTTCCCTCCCCCCACCGCTGAGGACATCATCAGATTCCTCACCATTGTCCTACAAAACGTCCACCCTTTCCAGCGCCCTCACACCCTCCGACAGGTCTCCTCACCGCCCATTCCATTTTCCACTTAAAAATGTATGCCACCTACTCCAACAACCAGGCCCATTTCACCTTCTCCCATCTTGACACCCTTGTCTAATTCCCTGTCATGGCGTGACAGCACCGTATCCTTTTCAACAACATCCGCTCCCTTCCTGCCAACAAGAACCTCTTCCTTCACACCCTTGCCACCCACCACGTGGATGCCTTCCTCCTCAATGAAACCTTCCTCTAACCCCACCACACTGTCCACACGTCGCCCTACCTCCTTCACTGCTCCGATAATCCCCTCACGATTGCGCGTGGCGGAGTCGCCATTGGTCACCACCGTCAGATCCCAGTTCGGCTCCAACCTCTCCATCCCGACCCCACCGATCACCTGATCCTTAGTCTCTTCTTCCCTGGCCTTACCGTCACCTGCGCCACCATCTATGTCCGCCCTAACGTCCCTATTTCCTTCGACTTCCTCTCCCACATTGACCGTACCTTCTCCTCTTACGTGATCGCCGCCGACCTCAACATCCATAGTCGTTCTGCAGCCCAGTTATGGCGGTGGCATCGGTTCCTCTCCTGCCCTCAAAGCGACCTCATCCCCACTCCAGATGTTACCCTTTCCTCCCCTAACCTCCTTGGCCATCTCCCTGTCCTCCTCACCGTTTCAGACGGTCGTCGCCCCCGCCCCGACCCTCGTAATCAACCTCCCCCAAAGTATGTCCATAACTATTCCCATGCCAACTGGAATGCCTACCGGGATACCCTCTCCACCCAGGTCGATAGCCACCCCTTCGCCTACCACCTGACGATGTAACCCATGCTGCCTCCTTTCTCCAGCAGACCTTGTCTGAGGCCGTGGAGGCCCACGTCCCTACTGTCGCCATCGACGCCCACCGTCCTACCTTACCGCCACAGGCCGTCCTCCTCCTCCATGAATCCCGCCGTCTCTACCGTGCCTTCCTCCACACGCGTGACCCGGACACACTTCGACACCACTGGCAACTCCAGCGACACATTCGAAATTTGCTTGCGACTAAGAAACGCCGGGACTGGCGACAGACACGCACCCATTTAAATGCTACGCTACCTATAAACTCGTCCAAGTTCTGGTCAGCCTTCTGTCGCCTTACCGGAACTAAACCCTCCCCCTACTATCCTCTTCTCCATGATGATCACCCCTTACCTGACACTCTTAGTAAGGCCAATCACTTTGTCTCTTACGTCTCCGATGTCTTTTCCATCCCTGATGATCACCAGTTCGATTACTCCCTCTTCCCGGATGTCCGCGATCAAACTGACACCTCTGTCCCTTCCCTCGCATCTGGTTTCCAGTACTTGGACAACATTGCACACATGGAACTCAATGCCCCTATCACTACACAGGATCTCATTGCTACACTCCGCACGAAATGCAACACCACTCCTGGTCACGATCGTGTCACCTACCATCACCTTCGTGAAGCTCCTGTCTCTTTCCTCTCCACCCTGGCCAGGCTCTACAATGTAGTCCTGTCCACCGGTTACTACCCCGACCTGTGGAAAACCTCCTGTATCCTGATGTTCCTTAAACCTGGTAAACCGCCGTCCGCCATCTCCTGCTACCATCCCATCAGCCTTACCTCGGTCTTCAGCAAGGTCCTGGAATCTATCCTCACCCACCGCATCCACCAGCATCTCCGCCAGCACCGCCTCTTTCCCGTTACCCGGTGTGGCTTTCGGGTGTCCTTCTCTTCCGATGACCTTCTCCTTTACCTCACTCATCTCCTTTCTGAACAGCTTATTTCTCGTCGCTCGGCAATCTTCCTCTCCCTGGACCTTGAACGTGCTTATGACCGTGTATGGCATTCCGGTCTCCTCTTCAAGCTCCAAACCTTCGCCCTTCCCATTAACTACGTCTGTCTGATCGGCTCCTTTCTCTCCCACCGTCCTTCCTACGTCACCATCCATAACACGGATTCCTACACCTTTTTTCCCTCCACCGGTGTGCCCCAAGGCTCTGTCCTCTTTCCCCTTCTGTACCTTTTATATACGGCGGACATGCCGCCGCCATCTAACCCCCCGTCCACCTTCTCCAGTTTGCCGATGACACTGCCTTCCTTGCCCTTGCCCCCACCCTGCAGCGCTGCCAACACCTTCTCCAATCCCATCTTCACCAGTTCACCGCTTGGTTTAACCAGTGGTTGCTCAAGGTCAAACCCTCCAAAACCCAGGCGATCATTGTAGGCAAAACCACCCCTTCCTTCCGCCTCCTTGATTTCTATCTCACCATCTATGGCCGTCCTATCGCCCTCACCCCAACCCTTAATTACCTTGGCGTCACCCTCGATCGTCGACTCTCTGGACCCCTCATCTCCGGACAATCCAAGCCAAGGCACGCTCCCGACTCTGTCTCCTCAAGCTCCTTTCCGGCTGTACATGCGGTCTGGACCCTTCCACCATCCTCCACACCTATAAATCCCTCATCCGCCCTATCCTTTGTTACGCCCATCCTGCCAGGATCGCCGCCCCCCTACCTTTTATAAATCCCTTCAAATCCTTGAACGCCATGCTCTCCGCCTCACCTATCGCATCCGTCTCCCCTCCCCCATGCGGATCCTGTACGATCTCATTCCGTTACCCCACCTCCTCCTTTTCCTTGGAAGGATATGGATCCTGTACACCTCCCGCAAACTTGATCCTCCTCACCCGCTTGTCTCGCCCATCCTCTCCCGCCCCTGCCCGCTGCCGCACCTGTATTCCCATGCCCCACCCGGTCTCCATCTCTCCACCCTCCTTACCCTCTCCCAAGGTGGCTTCCGCCCGCTCCCTCTCCCTGATGATGCCCTCCTCCCCTCCATCTACCCCTCCTACCAACTTTGATCCTCCCTCCCTCTTCCTGTGTTTGCCCCCTTGGGCACCCTCCCACCCTTCTCTCCCTCTCCCTCTTCCCTCCCTCCTCCATTTCTCCCCACTCCTCCCCTGGGCTTCCCATCCCCTGTCCCTCTCCTCCTCCCCCCATCTCCTCAGCCATTGGCATCTTTGTTCTCCCCTCTCCCCCACCTCACCCTTCTTCCCCTCTTGGCAGGTCCCCGGACTCGCACACGAAAAGTGGACATTTGCGCGCCAGAGATCATCGCCATCAGTGTCTCGTGTGTGCCGTCGTGTTTTGTGTTCAGTGTTCACCGTCACACTCCATCGTTCACCTGTGCCATTTTCAGTGTTAGTGCGTAGTGACAACAGTTTGTAGTGTGGATTATCGTCGAGTGTGAACGGCTCCGTGTTTGTCTTTATGTGTCTACTGTTTTTTTACCCACCGTTATGTCACATCTGTGTATTCTTTCTGTTGTTTATTTATCTACCCTATGGCTGAAGAGCGGCGTAACATGCTGCTGACAGCCTGCCTGTTTGTACGGGTTTGAAAATAACAATAAAGAAAAAAAAATATGGGACTTAACATCTGAGGTCATCAGTCCCCTAAACTTAGAACTACTTAAACCTAACTAACCTAAGGACATCACACACATCCATGCCCGTGGCAGGATTCGAACCTGCGACCGTAGCGGTCACGCGGTTCCAGACTGAAGCGCCTAGAACCGCTAGACAACCGCAGCAGCAGCGCGGTTCCGGACTGAAGTGCCTAGAACCGCTCGGTCACAGCGGCTGGCTCTTTAAACCTCACACATACTAAATCAGATAAACATGCCTTGATTTTTCTTTTTTGTTTCCATTATCAACTGCAACTTTAGCACTGCTTCTCTAGTTCCCTTACCTTACCGTAAGAGTGATCGTTACCTGTTCAAGAGTGATCGTCATCTAACGGAGCCCAAATTTTGCTTTCCATTCACCGTATATTATTCTTGTCAGCTGCGTAAGCTGTGAAGCTGGCTGTGTGACAATCCTCTCACTTATCTGTTCCTGCTGTGTCTGGATGCTGCGTATGATATTATCCCGAAACTTTGATGGTGTTTCCAGACTCACAGATTCCACACACATGCTTGAATAGTTGCATGCTTACCACTTCCTTCAATTTCAGCCATTCGGAAGGCGTGTTAACTACGCTTTCCGCCTTATCCGATTGCAAATCTTTAAAAACTCTGGCAGACTCCGACTGTAATACTGCATCCTCTTCCACACCGATATCACTTTTAGTTTTTTCATTCACGTCATAAAGCAAGTCCTCCTCATCGTAAAGGGCTAAAATGTACTCTTTCCGTCTGTCACCACCCTCTTCAGTGTTTCATAGTTGAATTCAAATGGTTCAAATGGCTCTGAGCACTACGGGACTCAACTGCTGTGGTCATCAGTCCCCTAGAACTTAGAACTACTTAAACCTAACTAACCTAAGGACATCACACACATCCATGCCCGAGGCAGGATTCGAACCTGCGACCGTAGCAGTCGCACGGTTCCGGACTGTGCGCCTAGAACCGCGAGACCACGGCGGCCGGCCATAGTTGAATTCCAATTGCTTTTAATTTCACTGAAGGATGCACTATGGGACTTAACATCTGAGGTCATCAGTCCCCTAGAGCTTAGAACTACTTAAACCTAACTAACCTAAGGACATCACAAACATCCATGCCCGAGGCAGGATTCGAACCTGCGGCCGTACCAGTCACACGTTCCGAACGGAAGCGTCTAGAACCGCTCGGCTACCGCGGCCGGCTTTCACCGAAGGTTAATTTCATTTGTCCATATGCTGCATGAGTCCTTGCGACGAGTATTCCTTTTTCTACTTCTTCACATTCTTTTTTGCAGACGTTTTGACTTGGTTTCCGGCGCTTTCTATTTATTTCATTTTTAACTGACTTATATTTTTGTATTCTTCCACTTCCCTGAACATTTTTGTTTAAAAAATTGGTTCAAATAGCCCTACGCACTATGGGACTTAACATCTGAGGTCAACAGTCCCCTAGACTTATAACTACTTAAACCTAACTAACCTAAGGACATCACACACACCCATGTCCGAGGCAGGATTCGAACCTGCGACCGTAGCAGCAGCGCGGTTCCGGACTGAAGCACCTAGAACTGCTCGGCCACAGTGGGCGGCTCACTTTGTGTAAATTGCTTTCGATGTGTTACACTGTCAATTGAAAGGAGCATGGCGGAGAGTTCTCAATGTAAAGACGACGACGACGAAAGGAGGCCGAAACGTTCAACCTCATTATAATTTATTGAATTCCGTGTGCAGTGGCGTACAGTTATGATTTTCCATGCATTTACGAAAACTTCCTGATTTATGGTAACTTATAGAATGGTCCCATTCTGTACTGGATGAAATAACCATTATTTGTTTCTAATTATAATCTCCATCCTTTGATTGACAATCTTGTAAGGTGTGTGCTGTGCAGGCCTTAGCTGACGAAATGTTGGCCTCTAAAAGATGCCTCAAAATGGTTCAAAGGGCTCTGAGCACTATGGGACTTAACATCTGTGGTCATCAGTCCCCTATAACTTAGAACTACTTAAACGTAACTAACCTAAGGACATCACACACATCCATGCCGGAGGCAGGATTCGAACCTGCGACCGTAGCGGTCACGCGGTTCCAAAAGATGCCTCAGATGATATAATTTCCCCACTGTCCTCCCAGTAATGTTTCGAAATTAGTTCAGTGACTGCGAATACTTTGACAGCAGCTATATTGGGTGTAGATCTACTACCCAATAGTGACATACGAAAATTTATGCCGGACGGTAACTCGAACTCGAAATTCCCGCTTAGGGCGAGCAACCGCAGTAATCACGATATCCATATACGTTCTCTGGAACCTTTTCTACATTCTTACATCGAAATCCGCGCAATTCAGCTCCTAATTCTCGCAAAATTCCTTGAATTCCCGCAGCAGGGGGGAATTAGGCATCGGGGAACCGTGATCAATGTTGTTATCGTCGTGTGCCCGGAAGTCCAGGAGAACTGGTACTGTTGACGATCCACAAGTGTACGTAATAGTTCGAAATTAATTCACTGACCGCGAATTCCTTGTCACCAGCTGCATTAGGTATATAGGTCTACCAACCAAAAGTGTCATACGGAACTGCACTACGATGAAGAGATATAGACAGTGTGACATATAGAACTTTGGGTCACTTATGTAAGCGCGCACAGATAGCCGAAACTGTTATGGCGACCTCTTGCGATTAGCGGAAAATCCGGGTTCGAGTCCCGGTCGTGCACAAATTTTCATACAGTCATAGGCCTTGAATAACCTTTCCAAAACAAATAAGGTGGATAAATATAAATTTTACCTCGAGTAATATGAGATGAGTGAGAAGGAAATCAAATGAACTTAAATCCGGAGAACGTACCTCTACGACCTATCAAAGTTCGGCGAAATTGGTATACATCTATGCCCAGACAGCTAGCCTGTAATGAGGTGTAGCACCGTCTTACTGAAAGAAGTTGGAAATAGCCAGTCTTCAGATGTCACCGATGGCAGCACATATTAGTCTAACAACAGACAACAGGCTGCTGATCATGTACCCCCAGTGAAGAAGGGCCCGGTAGTACGCTAACCTCTTATTGGAAAGTATACCATCACTTTCGATGAGTTATTTGAAGGCAGCTCGTGTTGAAGATCAGAAACCTTGATAACCTCAGAGACCGGATTATTGATGAGTGTGCTCGTATTTCGGTACATATGTTGATTAAAGAGAAATGGGTCAATTGGGTATAACACCGTTACAATGTGCTGGAAAACACATCGAGCACGTCCTGTAGCGTTTATGTGTTATCATTTGCCTTGCTCTGCACAAAATTCGACGTAACTCTATAACTAATACAGCTATTCTCATGGCGCCATTAATTTTCTCTTGTAGAAAACGTCTGATGCCTCAAATGCCCCCGACGTTTGTTCGAAAATTACTAGTGGCATCCAAGATGACCGAACTCAGAAAGACCGCTGCAGTCGCCCCCCGTCCCGCCCTCCCCCCCCCCCCCCCCCCCCACCATGTTTAATTAAGTAGTTCACTTGGCTATCGGACTAATGAGAGAAGAGGAGCGGCGGTTACACACAGATACGTAGACAGTTATTGAATTCTACCGTCTGCCTGACCACTCTCCGCACGGCTTCCTATGCTTTTGTTCTGGAATAATCTTTCTTTTGACTGGTGCCGTGCGGCCCGCCACGAATTCCCCTCCGGTACATCTACATCTACATCTACATGGTTACGCTGCAATTCATATTTAAGTGCCTGGCAGAGGGTTCATTGAACCATTTTCATACAACTTCTCTACCATTCCACTCTCGAATTCCTTGATATTTTGACATTAAACGTTCATAACCGGTTTAAACTTTTTCATGTTTTTGAAAGCAGACTTCTTAGAATGGGAGCCAAGGAACACTGATTCAGGTACTGATTCACATTCCTTTAATATTAGCCTGTCACTGAGTGCCTTTAGGAAGTTTTAGCACACTTGTTTTAACACGAAAGGGGAATTTGGGGTTTTCAACATATGATTTTTTTAGGAAACGTTACACGTTTGGTTGCACTCAGTTCCTTGGTTCATCGTGGAAATTTTTTTGTATATTTATGGTATTTTCTAGAATAGGGAGGCAACGGCAGAAACCAAATAATAGTGTCTTTTAATTGTTCATAAATGTAAGAATGTAGAAATACAGAACATCTACTGATTTTTTACTCTTTTTTGAAACGTGTAACCTCCTCACAAAATTTTAAAAGACAATATTTAATAGAATTCTCCCCAGAGAAATTTGAAAGACAAAAATTTAAATGTTAACGAGAATAGAACCTAGTGTAACCTCCCAGCAATTATATTTAAAGACAATGACAATTAAATGAAAATATAATAGCAATCTGACCCAAGTATAAGCTCCTCACAAAAATGAAAGTCAATTCAGTGATAATAAAATCTCAGTGACAATGAAAACGCAAATAGACCGAAATGTCGATCTTAGGTCCTGTTCACTAATTAAACTGAAATTCTTACCTTAGTAAAACTGCATCTGCTCTTATTTTTCACCATAGCTTGGAGGAAATGCATCGCAAACATTGTTTGAACTTAAGTAAATTTTTCTTTAAAGGAAATGGAAGGCAAATATTCTTTCAATAAAATGTTTGTTTTGTTAAAGTGCTTGGTTTGAAAACAAAAATTATTATTGGGGCGATTCTTGAACAAATTAGTTACAGTTAATTTACATTACATTATCAGATGTGCGCAATGCTGCTTCATTACCTTATTAAAAAAATATACCTTGTCGTGAATCTTGACCAGAGTGCCATGTCGACGCCCGCCGACTCCTCACACACAACTACGACTATCTCTCGCGCGCTACTACCGCAGACTACGTCATCTCGCATGCGCTACTACTCTCCAACTGCTAACTCGCGACTGACCTCTCACGCTACAGAACTGCAACTGGCTCTCTGGTCAGAGATTTTATCATGCCTCACCATCGCTGCTACCGAGTACATACACGTTTCAAACGCGAGCGCCGTTTTTCTCATTCATACTTGTCGCTAGAAATCAGAAGACTTTGTGCGCCATGCAACTAAAGCCAACGAGTACGGCCTAACAATTGGTTGCAACGAGTTGGGTTAAAGCAGGGTTAAGGGAGGGGAGCATCGAAATTGGAGCCTCAACTGATATTTCTAAACTAACTACATTGGCAAATTTCGGAACTATTCTTGAACTAAACCAAATGAACTAACGGAACGGTTTCGGTCTTTCGATCAGACTCAGTTTACACAGTTGATCGCTAGGAGTTTAGAACTACGGACGCTTACGGTATGTCATGGGAGTGGGTTTTACTCAGTTTCAAGGAAGGGGAAATTCGTGAATGCGCATTCTAACTTCCAGCAGGTACGGGAAGCGAGGAGTAAAAGAACGCCAGTTCACTAAAAGAAAGACCACTCTGCACAGTTCCTTTCCCGGAATAGTTGAAACTAGTTCGTTCATGAATTATACTTAACTAGTTAAACGATGTAAAATTTAGGAACCAGTAATTTACCTCAAGCAATGTAACAGCTTTCATAATAAAAAACATGTTTACAGGTGTCAAATGTAGTGTATCTGCATGAATTTTACGCAGAAATTGGGAATGAAAAGGAATGATAAGTAATAGTAGTGCTGTAGTAATCATAAAATATTGTAAAGTAAAAAATACCGTTACGAGGTGTTGACCATGGAAATTCAGGACATGAGGAAGCGGAAAACAGCAAAGACTGCAGTAAAGCGAATGTCACTGAAGAGAGAAGAGGAATTAGACAAAAGAGAAGAGCGGGCCACAGTTGATGCAAAAGCCGACAGCAGAACAATTTCATCCACTGTTAAATAATAAATCTTTTACAGGACCCAAGCTGCGCACTGGAGCAGAATAAAAAAGTGAACACTATCAGCACTTGTACGAACAAACCATAACCCGCTAATGCATGCACTAACACCGACGCAGATCGAAACAAATATGCGGCGAGTCGACAGAAAAGCTTGTTTGAATAATTTGATGGCGCACTCATTCATTAATTCATAAATATGCATGGGCAGCCGAGAACGGTGTAACTCCATCCGGCTGTGGCGGAGTTAAGTGGCAGCCGCTGGGCCCAGATGGTCTTTCCGCTGCCGCGTGGCGCTGACAATCTTGCTGACGGAGGCGGGAGTCAGCCGCTGCCACCATCGCGTCCCCTTCCCAGAATCCGTCTGACAATACGCGAGCAGCGACGTCTGCGGCGCGGCGGCTGTGGCGTGCTCGAATGCGGCGTGGATATCGCTCGGTCATCGCGCCAACTCTCTCGAATATGGAACAACCGGAATGTGTCCATGCGTCATTTTTGCCCTCTGAACGCACCCTGCCTCCCCCAAGCCCCCAACCGTGAAACTGCGCTGTGCTTTATATAGCGCCTCGCGCACTTGCACGGCCGCGCGTGTCCTTCCGTGTAACACGGAAACAGAATTTGCCGGAGGGACAGATTTATTCGAAATCACGCAGTGGCGTGCAGTTCTCTTTGTGGCCCGGACTCGTCTCTCCGCTGTGCACTACCGCGAACGCCCATTTAATAATTTGGAGCGGCGGAAGTCGTAAATTAAGTTAGTCGTTAGAGGCATGATCGATAATCGTTTTTCCCCCGTTCCCCCCCTCGGCTGTCCACTGCGAAGCGTCGGCCAAACCGGCTATCGCATTCCCAGCTGCTGGATTTTCTTTTCTTACAATTACACGAATTATAAACCCCAGCGCAAAACAAGTTCGTACTGGTGTAATATTATTTTTTTGGTACAAAAAGTTCAGTTTGAACATTCGCATTATGTTTCTTGCGTTGATTTAATGTAGGAAGCAATCAGAATTCTGAAGGATTGCTCCGCAATCTAGATGTGGGAATCGTATAAGCCTGCAGTTAAGATATAAATCACATACATTTGTACTAAGTATATTTTGTCACCTCATATTATTTTAGGCTAGCCTACTGAGACGAACTGTTAAGATCAAACATTTCTTGCTGGTACAAAAACAATTTCAATGACAGAAAGCAATACTTGCACTGCATTGATTGACTGTCACGACGGTTCTTGGTATATCTTTTGTACATTATGAACGAAACAGACACGTCGCTGGAGTAATATTCTACAATATTTATTATTTGTTACAAGAACCGGTTTTCGTCTGTTACGCCATCATCAGGTGCAAAAAGAAGCATCTGGCGCAGTGAAATTCCTTTGGATCGAAGATTTTAAACTAGTGCGTCTAAGGAGTATCTCCACTTCCAGAGGTGAAAAACGTTAATGTTAGAATTCGGAATAAGACAAGAGGATTATTTCAGTTTAAAGGCGATGTAAGATTACATATCAAAGATGTGTCACGTATTTTATTTCAGTTAAATAATCTTACATCGCATTTACAGTGAAATAATTTCTCTTGTTTTATTCCTAATTCTAACGTTAACATTTTTCTTCTGTGGAAATGAACATACTCTATAGATATGCTAGCTTAAAATATTTCGTCTAACAAAATTTCACTGCACCATTTACATCTTTATTCCTGATAATGGCGTAAAAACTGAAAATTGGTTCGTGAAACAAATAATAAATGACGTAGAGTAATACAGTGCTGTGTGTGTGTTCCATTCACAACAAATACTTACAGTCTTTACCCACACTTTTCTATTCACTATCGACATACGCGACTGGAACAGGAAAGGGAGGTAATGACAGTGGCACGGAAAGTGCCCTCCGCCACACACCGTTGTGTGGCTTGCGGAGTATAAATGTAGATGGTGATGTAGACATTGGTTAGAACGCAGTCAAATGTAGGCTGTAAGAGGGAGCTATATAATATCTCACTGTTCATACAGGAACCTGCTGACAAGGCGAAAGGAAATGAAATGTTCGGAAGGCTGCACAGATTTACCGATAATACTACTTCCCACACCACCTCCACACGCACACAAAGCACTGCTCCATCACGTTTTAACTGAATGTATTTCATATTTTGAAGAAACGTCAAATGTAAGCGTAAATTTCAGTGTCTACCTGTTCTAGACTTTAGCTGATGATAAGACGTTTCCACACTCCAACATAAATTTTTAGGTGTTAATGTGTTTCAGAGTTGCTGGCACTTTTTCGAATGATGAGGAAGAGCATAGGGTACCTTACAAAATGTGTAGTACATGATACTTATTTATCTGAAGCGTATAACGCAAATTAGTTAAATATATGTAGAGTTAGGAGAGAAACAGTCATAAACAACATTTTTTTGAAGTTTTTCTTACTATGACTTTTTTAACTAATTTTAAGGCATATTAACTATAAATCGACCGTGGCTGTTTCAAAAATATGAAAGAGTTTTTAAATACTGACCGCTACCACTCACAAAATTTATTGACACCAAAATTACTTATTTAGCGACATGTTTCAAGGTAACACCTCATCATCAGGCTCTATTAGCATTACAAAAACATTTAAAGTATTTTTTTTTTCAATGATTGCATTTAGTTTCACAAATTCCTGGTTTGCTCAGGTTTTATGTAGGTTGTGAAATGTCAAGGACCAGTTTCTTTCGTAAGTTTTAGTTGGTGGCAAAAGCGATCCTGATGTCTGCGTTTTTAATCAAAATCACAATTTTGTCTGAGATCCAAGTACGGTATCGTTATATACATCGGTTTTTGTATGCTTTTTTGGGTGTCCATGTTCATTTGATTGCTTTTGTTTTTTGTTGTGCGCTGTGAAAGTGCATTGGTTCAATCCATCCCTAGATCAGTTCAAATGTCTCTGAGCACTATGGGACTTAACATCTATGGTCATCAGTCCCCTAGAACTTAGAACTACTTAACCCTAACTAACCTAAGGACATCACACAACACCCAGTCATCACGAGGCAGAGAAAATCCCTGACCCCGTCGGGAATCGAACCCGGAAGCCCGGGCGTGGGAAGCGAGAACGCTACCGCACGACCACGAGCTGCGGACTCCTAGATCAGTGTAGGTGATACAACAGATATTATGTAAACAACTGAGAGGGACAGCAGCACACGTATGTTCCAGGCCCCAGAGAATGCCACACACAGAAACAACACCCACAAGTGCACCACACGCAATGTAGCAAGTTGACAGGAGAATGCACACTGCAAAATGTGTCCATGTGTTATGGGGGAAGAGAAGATAGAGAGCCGAGGCCAGGTGCACGTTGAGACACAGCCGACGAAGGGCAGGGCAGGACATCGCAACGAAGTGTTTTGTTATAAATAGGTTCAACAGCGTAAACGTAATCTCACGAAGTGGGCGCAACAATAGAAGTACGTACACACACTGTGTCGCGAAGTAATTCTTTCGCTGCGCTGCAATTGCCTTCCCTTCGTCGGCTCTGTTTCAGCGTGTAGGCCTGGGTTACCACCACCCTAAGAACCAAACGACACAAGTGGCCGCTTACAGTGCCAAGCTAAGGCTGAGATTGGTTGGGATGGCGGGGGGTGGGGTGGGGGGTGCCGGAGAGACACCCCAAGTGCAGAACCTGTATACAGAGTGAAAAATAATCAGTAGTGATAACTGACGCGAAGAAAGTATTCGATTATATTCCTAGAAGCAAAGAGACTATAGTAAACATGTGTCCGTTTATGTCTATGAATGTTTACGAACCTCCACTCACTTTTAAAAATGGTTCGTCACAGTCACACTTCCAGTTCTGATTTTTATTTCAGATGTAAAATTCGTCAAATATATGCTAATTAACATATATCTAGGCATCAAAAAAATGGTTCAAATGGCTCTAAGCACTATGGGACTTAACATCTGAGGTTATCAGGCCACTAGATTTAGAACTGCTTAAACATAACTAACCTAAGGACATCACACACATCCATGCCTGAGGCAGGATTAGAGCCTACGACCGTAGCAGCTGCGCGGTTCCGGACTGAAGCTCCTAGACTCGCTCTACCACAGCGGCCGGCATCTCGGCATCAGTTTCATGAAAAATACACGTCTCCTTTTTTCTAATTGCATACTACACGGAAAATTACAGTTTTCATTGCAAATATAAATTCTTAAATATCGATATTTTGTAAAATATTATTAATACAGGTCGTTTAAATGAAGAGAACGTAACAAAATTTTAGGACAAAAATGAAAAATCATATATTCTTTATTTGCACTATGCCCAGCGTTTTACACCACAGATGTGGTGTGGCCTCAGAAGATTTAGAGTGATAAGGGTCGTGGAAAGTGGACAACAATAATTTTCACAACATTCAGCACACCACACAAATGCTGCATTTTTACGGCAGCCAACCTCGGAGGAAGGCGCCGCGTGGTCTACTGAAAACGTTTAGTTTGAATGCACAATGCACAGTCGATCCACATGCGTTCTTGTGCTAAGACCTTGCAACGTCGAGGAAGATATTAAGCAGAACTGAAGTCAGTTTCTGTTGTTAAGTCTCAGTTAGAGTGCTATAATGCGCGCCCATTTTCTGGTTCGAATTGCAAGGTATTTACAGCACCTATCTACGTTAAAACGATACGTCTGTTGTCTCGTAAAATAAGCCGTTTTCTAAACACAATATACACTCCTGGAAATTGAAATAAGAACACCGTGAATTCATTGTCCCAGGAAGGGGAAACTTTATTGACACATTCCTGGGGTCAGATACATCACATGATCACACTGACAGAACCACAGGCACATAGACACAGGCAACAGAGCATGCACAATGTCGGCACTAGTACAGTGTATATCCACCTTTCGCAGCAATGCAGGCTGCTATTCTCCCATGGACACGATCGTAGAGATGCTGGATGTAGTCCTGTGGAACGGCTTGCCATGCCATTTCCACCTGGCGCCTCAGTTGGACCAGCGTTCGTGCTGGACGTGCAGACCGCGTGAGACGACGCTTCATCCAGTCCCAAACATGCTCAATGGGGGACAGATCCGGAGATCTTGCTGGCCAGGGTAGTTGACTTACACCTTCTAGAGCACGTTGGGTGGCACGGAATACATGCGGACGTGCATTGTCCTGTTGGAACAGCAAGTTCCCTTGCCGGTCTAGGAATGGTAGAACGATGGGTTCGATGACGGTTTGGATGTACTGTGCACTATTCAGTGTCCCCTCGACGATCACCAGTGGTGTACGGCCAGTGTAGGAGATCGCTCCCCACACCATGATGCCGGGTGTTGGCCCTGTGTGCCTCGGTCGTATGCAGTCCTGATTGTGGCGCTCACCTGCACGGCGCCAAACACGCATACGACCATCTTTGCCACCAAAGCAGAAGCGACTCTCATCGCTGAAGACGACACGTCTCCATTCGACCCTCCATTCACGCCTGTCGCGACACCACTGGAGGCGGGCTGCACGATGTTGGGGCGTGAGCGGAAGACGGCCTAACGGTGTGCGGGACCGTAGCCCAGCTTCATGGAGACGGTTGCGAATTGTCCTCGCCGATACCCCAGGAGCAACAGTGTCCCTAATTTGCTGGGAGGTGGTGGTGCGGTCCCCTACGGCACTGCGTAGGATCCTACGGTCTTGGCGTGCATCCATGCGTCGCTGCGGTCCGGTCCCAGGTCGACGGGCACGTGCACCTTCCACCGACCACTGGCGACAACATCGATGTACTGTGGAGACCTCACGCCCCACGTGTTGAGCAATTCGGCGGTACGTCCATCCGGCCTCCCGCATGCCCACTATACGCCCTCGCTCAAAGTCCGTCAACTGCACATACGGTTCACGTCCCCGCTGTCGCGGCATGCTACCAGTGTTAAAGACTGCGATGGAGCTCCGTATGCCACGGCAAACTGGCTGACACTGACGGCGGCGGTGCACAAATGCTGCGCAGCTAGCGCCATTCGACGGCCAACACCGCGGTTCCTGGTGTGTCCGCTGTGCCGTGCGTGTGATCATTGCTTGTATAGCCCTCTCGCAGTGTCCGGAGCAAGTATGGTGGGTCTGACACACCGGTGTCAATGTGTTCTTTTTTCCATTTCCAGGAGTGTAGAATCAGATTTACGTTAGTCCGAATATTAGGGCAATTGAATTCATCACATCCTCCTTAGTGAGCGTTTCGCAATACTCTTCAATCCATATGTAATTCTTTTTCTTTAAATTTCTCACTCGAAGTGATCTATTGTACCGCGTGTTCCACGCATGACTGCTCGATGCGTCATTGTGGCGATAATTACACTTTTAAGACTGTTAAATTTACTTTATCAAACATTTTAAAATTTATTCGTGATCCCTTACTATTATTTTAAAATTTCTTATCGTTTTACGGCTGAGTACACACTTCGCAGTGAGATTCATCTCACGTATTGTTGTAGATTTCCTGCGTCCGGTAGAGTACTAATTTTCCTGAACTATTTTCAGTAAAGGTGAGAGCCGTCAGAGTGTATCACTTTATATACGGTGTGGTTGCCTTGTACCTTTGAATGTCAGATTTCTCAGTAGAAAAGTTAGACTAGCAGACTAGCTTAGCTAGAAACTGGGTTACTTATATGTTACCGATGTCACGCCACGAGCTTATCACAGCCTACTACCTTCATAGAATTCATTCAAGTGTTCGTTTATGCCTATTATTTTACGCTGTGCGAAGTAAGCTATTCCTGGTCTATTCGCCTCGTATTCCATTCCTTTAAAGATACCGTAGTCATATAGCCTTTCATCATTCCATGGGTTTCAACTTAATACGGAGATTAGACAGGGACGTCTCATTTGAGGCAAAATCTTCATATGGACATATGTATGGACATATACCCTACTACGAATTGTTTCGGTGATACAACACATTTAGTGTACGTTTCCATTTATTTTCTGCGTTATTCAATACACTGTCAGGATCACACAGTAACAACTGTTATTAAAAATACAACATGCGTTTTACGAAATATCAATTGAAAAACACTTTTCTTAACACATTCACCTTTAAGCATTAGTGTACACATCACTTTACAGCCGTTTTACAGTTCACAATAAACTTTCAAATATCTCATCGTCAGCTTCAATGCATTTGTGCACTCTTTGGAGAACATGCTTTGTTCGTCTAAGTGCGTCTGCACGACCATGATGCTACCAAGCAGTACATCTCGCGTACTCACCCCTTGAACAGGCTTCTGATGGTGGAAGATCTGGCGGTCTCAGTGGCCAGTTAATTGTACAATCAAGACCATTCTACCGATTAAGGTAAGTGCGGCTATGATTTCTCACACGTCTGGCAAATTATGGAGGGGCTCCGCCATGCTGCAAGTAGTCCGTTTGGCCAGAGGAACGTCCTCGAGGTGTTCAACGACGAATTTTCTAAAAAATGCAAATAATTCTTTCCCATCATTCGCGTCACTAGCACAGAACAAGTGTACGTTAAATTTGTTCAGTGTCGGAAACCATTCGGAACAGGGCATATATCAATACGAAGTTCTTTGCGTCAAACGAGCGTTCCTGTCATATCCCTGAATACTGACTATTCCTCCTGCGATATTCTGTGTAGAAGTGGCCATTTTATTCAGTTCATGTTTTAAGTTGCATATTTGTCTGTGATTCGAATATGAAAGTCGAGGATAAAATATTGTCCTAGTTAGCACAAATGCGTTTTACATGTAAACGTATTAGCCAAATGAAATATCGCTTGTGGACAAAATGTTCAGGTACCTACCATGAGCAGATAATAAACAGGCGCTGCCGCAAGGTATTCTTTACCCATTCCTCTTACCGTACACCACTCGGTATTGATAAAGGATGAGGAAATATTTGTAGGACAGACGTAGCAACAGCGTAATAGAAGATACACACAGATATGGTTCCACTAAAATTTGTGGCTTTGGACATAACACTGTACGAAAATCCATGACAGGCCGTTAAAAAGTTTTAATTACCACCTCGAGAGAATGAACCTGTGACTATGAAGATAGTCATGGTGCCTGTCTTTCTGTACATATTAATCATTCAATGCCGCACACATTTTTTATGCCAATGGATGACTTGGCAGAGAACTTCACTGTAGAGAGTGATTGCAGATTGAACATGAATAAAAGTGCGAACAGCTATCAATTGACAGTTTATCCATATGAACTGTTTCGTTGCGCTAAAGCAGCGTCTTCAGTTGGTACTGCATGATTAATTAATCTACGTGCTTAATCTATATGATTACAAAATTAAGGACGGGCAGTAAAAATAACCCTAAATGAAAACGCCTACATTAGTGTCACATAGATTGGCACATGGAGACGCCCCCAACATTTGTAGCCACAGACTCCAACCCTGTGAAGAGCAGAGGTAGTCAAAAAATTATAACCAACAGAGCATTGGAGTGAATAGTGCAGGGAATGAGGCAGTACGGCAAAAAGAACTGTAGTTAACTGTAATGACAAACTTAGGAAGCCAGAAGAACAGATTAATTAACCCCAGAATGTAGCTTAAATATCCAAATCATCAACACATGACATTTACATATCATGTAATTGGTTGCCGCAAGGATAAACCACTGGAGGCAGGCAGCTGTATACCAAACTGGCGGCGATCGTCATACTGTGGGAGGCGTTAGTGAACGATGGAAGACCACAACACGTGGTGGATGCGATGGGATTTTGATCTCCAAAGGCTGGGGAGCGCCTTAAAAGTACAACAATTTACCAAGAAACCAAGCATAGAAGTGACTGTCATCGGGATAGCTGATCTGTAAGGAAGGTGAGATTGTTCGCAATAAGAACGTTCTCCCATCGTATACTTTAAATAGCTAGATGGAGCTAAAACGCTGCGTTAATCTAATTCGATTCGTTAAAAGTATAATTTAATTCCTGAATCCTACGACTTTTGGTATTCACTTTTGGTACCTTATCTCCTCACTATTTATACTTCTAGCATTTCCACTAATACGGTAGCTTTTTGAATGAATATTCTTTTTCGAAAAGTTTCTCCTCGTGCAACTTGTATTTAAGATATCGTATTAAACTGCTGAGAAATACTGACTTTTGGTTGCCCCTGTGTTACGCTTGTGAACATTGTCGTGAAAAAAACTTCAATGTTAGTGAAATGCTGCATTTCAAATAACGAAAATGAATCTAATTAAATCCCAAAAGTAACTACTTGTGTACGCAGTGAAAACTATTTAGCTGAAACTCAATAATGAAGTACGTTTTGAAAGTTACGTAACATGAAGTGCAGCGTCTAACTTGAAATACCCACAAAATAAAATACTGTTCATCCTGGAAAAAAAAATAGTTGTTCTAGATTTCCTTCACTGTTCACTGTAAATTAATCTGCTTACTTAGCTCAACATCTGAAATTTCTGAATGGGTACTGTTTGCTCACAAGAATGTAATGCGAGATCTACCCAGAAAGAAAACTAACTTACCACTTGCTCCGCATGCTATTTTGTGTCTGGTGTACTCACGTTCTCGAAATCAAATTGGAATAAGCAAATGTAGTGAGCTAAAGAAAAATAATCCACTCACTACTAATTTTTTTCTTTCCGTGTCAGAAACAATGTGTGGGTGCTTGTAAAGGTATAATGCATACACAACAAATACTTAAACCTTTGTTAAGAATGATGGAGGAGGGATTAAAATTAAAGAAAAGTTTCCTTGAAAAATTAAGTAAAAGAAACTGTACAACGTAAGAAGACTCTAACAGTTACAATTACAATTCACTCACTAAATAAATAACAGACATTTAAACCAATTGCATTACTTGTGAGGTAGCGAAGATAATGAAATCAAATTAACACTATTCATGAATATTTTTGTTTCTCTAAGGGAGAAAGATTTCCTTCAATTAATAGTTCTGACTAACAAACATTTCATTCTTGCGGGTGCACTGATTACCTTGAAATATTCCTCCAAAAATCTTCTCCATCAATACAGTCAAGAAAATAACTTTACAAACAGTTCCCATCTCTATACACCGTTTTCCAGACAATTTCTACCAGACTCACAAATGACAGTTCTCCTTCTTTAAAAGGAGTTGACTTCTTTAAAAGTCAACTCCTCGCTACTATGCCTCTAATAAGAATGCCCTAGCGCACTACAACTTGACTGGTGACCAAGGGCATCACTGATTACATTAAACACGGAGTCAAGTATCTTGTCCACTACATGTGCAGTGCGCTCATGCACCTTTGTCCCAGGACAGTAAAGGTGAAATGCTTACGGCAGAAAATATACGAAAACCTTACATCGCATTGAGCTATCCTGATGATAGTAATGTCTTCGTTTTTACTGTGTTCTTTGCTTACTAAATTCAATCTTGAACAGTTAAGACGCTTCCCAGCCTTTGGAGTTCAAACTCCCGCGGCGCCTGTGACGTGTTGTGGTCTCCAGCGTTCACTAGAGTCTTCGGGCGTATGGTGATCCCCACCAGTTTAGTGTGCAGCTGGTCGCCTCCAGTGCTTTATCCTCGTAGCAACCAATTACAGGATACGTAAATGTCATGTATTGATATACACTGGAGAGCCAAAGGAACTGGTACAGCTGCCTAATACCGGGGCGAGGAGGGGAAGGGGGTGGGAGGTGGGGAGGGGGAGGGAGGGGGGAGGCGAGCACCGAGAAGTGCCGCAACACGACGTGACATACACTCGAATAATGTCTGATGTAGTGCTGAAAGGAACTGACACCATGAATCCGCGAGAGTACCAGGGGGGTCGAGATCTCTTGTGAACAGCGCGTTGCAAGGCATCCCAGATATGCTCAGTAAGGTTGATGTCTGGGAAGTTTGGTGGCCAGCGGAAGTGTTTAGTCTTAGAAGAGTGTTCCTGGAGGTACTCTGTAGCAATTCTGGACGTGTGAGGGGTCACATTGTCCTGCTGGAATTGCCATCGTCTATCGGAGGGCACAGCGGACATGAATGGATGCAGGTGATCAGACAGGACGCTTACGTACGTGTCACCTGTCAGAGTCGTATCTAGACGTATCGGGAATTCCAAATCATTCCACTACACACCATTACAGAGCCTGCACCAGCTTGAACAGTCCCCTGCTGACATTCAAGGTCCATGGATTCATGAGATTGTCCCCATACGCATACACGTCCATCAGCTCGATACAATGTGAAACGAGTATCGTCCGACGAGGAAACGTTTTTCCGGTCGTCAGAAGTCCAACGTCAGCGCTGACGGACTCAGGCTAGGCGTAAAGTTTTGCGTCGTGCAGTCGTCAAGGGTACACGAGTGGGTCTTCGGCTCCGAAAGCCCATATTGATGATGTTTCGTTGAATGGTTCGCACGCTGAAACTTGTTGATGGCGCAAAATTGAAATCTGCAGCAATTTGCGGAAGGGTAGCGTTTCTGTCACTTTGAACGATTCTCTGCACCCGTCATTGGTCCCGTTCTTGCAGGATCTTTTTTCCGGCCGGAGCGATTTCGGAGGTTTGATATTTTACGGGATTCCTGATATTCACGGTACACTCGTGAAATGGTCTCACGCGAAAATCCTCGCTATCTCTGAGAAGCTGTGTCTCATCGCTCGTGCGCCGACTATAAAACCACGTTCAAACCCACTTATATCTTGATAACCTGCCATTGTGACACCAGTAACCGATCCAACAAACACTTGTTGTCTTATATAGGCTTTGGTGACCACAGCGCTGTATTCTGCTTGTATACATATCTCTGTATTTGAATACGCATGACTATACGAGTTTCTTTGGCGCATCAGTGTATATGTGACACTGCTGTAAGTACTTTTCATTTAGGTTTATTTATATTGGCTGTCCTTAATTTTTTAATTATGTGGATTACAAGAATGCTTCTCTTTCTATGTACTGAAAATGCTTCTTTAACGCAACAAAACTGGTCGTGTGAATATATCACGAATTGAAAGCTGTTTGCTGTTTTATTCAAGTTCAATTTAGCATGAATTTCAATGACTATGGCCGCCCATGTTATAAAATTTTATGTTAATTGTGGCAGCTAGTACTTTGTCGGTTCCAGGAAACGTTTCACATAAAAAAAATGTATGTGAAATCTTATGGGACTTAATTGCTAAGGTCATCAGTCCCTAAGCTTACACACTACTTAACCTAAATTATCCTAAGGAGAAACACACACCGATGCTTGAGGGAGGACTCGAACCTCCACCGGGACCAGCAAACGTTTCACATCGAAAATCACCTGGTCGTCACTTTGTAACTGCCTGGAAAGCCGTGGTTTCCTCATCTGAGGAAAGAGGAGGAAGTCACTTCCTGCGATTCTTATCCTTAACAGCCTCCTGTGACCTCGTCAGTAGACTGCGGTAGTATGCTGCTCTGACGATTTTACCCTCACGAAAATAGTCCGTTCGTACAACACCACGGCAGTCCCAAAAACACTTGGCACCGGTTTGCCTTATCGTAGTTGCGGCTTCTCCTTTCTCGGCGATTATTAAATTGCTTGCTTTGTTCCTTTATCCTGGTGTCGTAGTGATAGACCCAGTATAATCCCATGGTGAACAGGAAGCTGAATAAATCATCTCGATTAATCTGACACAACTCTGCCATTTCCGTTGGTGCCTGTATTCGGCGGGCTTCTTGAATGAGTGCGAGCAGTCGCCGACCATGCGATTGGCATCTTTGTTCATGAACTAAAGGTCGTGGTTCAAAAATGGTTCAAATGGCTCTGAGCACTATGGGACTCAACTGCTGTGGTTATCAGTCCCCTAGAACTTAGAACTACTTAAACCTAACTAACCTGGACATCACACACATCCATGCCCGAGGCAGGATTCGAACCTGCGACCGGGTCGTGGAAGATGATGAAAACTTATTCGTGACTTTTTTCGCTATCGCCTGTGTTGTGATATGTTGGGACTCCTTGCATCGCAGCCTTCACTTCATTTGCGATTCAGCATTCATCACAGTTAGACGACCTTCGTTATTCAGACTTTTTTGCCCATATGGAACCTGTGCCTAATTACTGTGTCATCTTCATTTCATACGGTGCATTGCTGTCATAAACTTCCAGCAACTCAACATGGATTGTTGCAGAGTTTTTCTCTTCCAAATGCAGAAAACGAATTACCGTATGCTACTCCGTTTCATCAGTCGACTACGACACTTTGTTTTGGATCCACTAGCATCAACTACGGTACCTTGGCGCAGATATTTCGGCGTGTATTAGAAATGCAGACATGTTGCTGCAGACAACCAAAAAAATAATTATTTAACTTTGTGGTATTGAAGTGCTAATTAAAACTCTGATTAGCTCTCGTGTGTTGGTAACACAAATGAAGTCCTAGTTGCGCTGTGAAGCTCTCGGTGAGCCACCTTTGCAGTGCTTTGGCAAGGCTGCCGTAAAAGTCGCGACGAGGCGCGGCGGCGCTCGGTGGCTGGTGTAGTGCCCCGGAAGCCGCAGCAAGCGGGCGGTTCCTCCCTGAGGACGGGGCGGCGACGCGCACTTCCTGCCACGGCTCCGGGATTAGTCGCCGGGAACAACAGCGATTTAACTTGGGCCGCCATTTCTGCGAGATGGGACGCACCGGCTCCAACCAGCTCGGCCGCAGGAATGTCGACTAGTTAAACTTCCCCAAAGCCGCTGCAGCCGCACAAGGCAACAAGAATTATCCACGTTAGACAGAACGCGCAAGGGTGTTACCGTGTTGTTCATCTTAACTGCTTCTGCTGCAGTGTAATACGCTTCCCTCTGGTAGTCAGACTACTCGTTATACGTATATTTAAGCAGATACACGTAAGTTTAACTGTTTTGGACGCGCGCAGATCTTTGTACGTGGAGTTTCTGCTGTGTTTCGGCTCAACCTTTCCTAACTTTTCCTTACGTTAGCATTTCTCCTCACCCGTAGGAACACAAGATAGGAATGACGGCCGCGGTGATCGAGCGGTTCTAGGCGCTTCAGTCCGGAACCGCATTGCTGCTACGGTCGCAGGTTCGAATCCTGCCTCGGGCATGGATGTGTGTGATGTCCTTAGGTTAGTTTGATTTACGTAGTTTCTAAGTCTAGGGGACTGATGACCTCAGATGTTAAGTCCCATAGTGCTTAGAGCTATTTGAACCATTTGAACAAGATAGGATTGGTCGGTGTTGTTGAAGAAAGATACCATTTCTCGTCACTAATAGGAATACGAGATAGGCCGCGGTGGTCTAGCGGTTCTAGGCGCTCAGTCCGGAACCGCGCGACTGCTACGGTCGCAGGTTCGAATCCTGCCTCGGGTATGGATGTGTGTGATGTCCTTAGGTTAGTTAGGTTTAACTAGTTCTAAGTTCTAGGGGACTGATGACCACCGATGTTAAGTCCCATAGTGCTCAGAGCCATTTGAACCTTTTTTTTTGCAATGTGTGTAATTGCTCTTTGATGACATTCTCCCGATCGCTTTTGAATACCTCAAACTGCTCCCATCAACTTATGGCCTATGAAGCGTTTGAACCATTTTGAATGCGAGATAGTAATGGTCCATGTTGTTCAATAAAGGTACCATTTCTCATCAGCAGTAGCAATACAAAATAGGAACAGTCGGTGTTGTTCACGAACCAGGTGACAACGAGCAAGAGATGCACAAAAGCGCCCATTGATTTTTGTGACTTTGGCTTAGAATATGCAGTACCCAAACACCCGATCACCAAAACCTTCCCCACTGCATGTAGCTGTCGCGCATTGGTGGAATTATCACATTTCATCACATTTGACAGTTCTCGAATGATTCAAATGGCTATGAGCACTGTTGTTGTTGTTGTGGTCTTCAGTCCTGAGACTGGCTTGATGCAGCTCTCCATGATACCCTATCCTGTGCTACCTTCTTCATCTCCCAGTACTTACTGCAACCCACATCCTTCTGAATCTGCTTAGTGTATTCATCTCTTGGTCTCCCTCTACGATTTTAACCCTCCACACTGCCCTTCAATGCTAAATTTGTGATCCCTTGATGCCTCAGAACATGTCCTACTAACCGGTCCCTTCTTTTTGTCAAGTTGTGCCACACACTCCTCTTGTCCCCAATTCTATTCAATACTTCATCATTAGTTATGTGATCTACCCATCTAATCTTCAGCATTCTTCTGTTGCACCACATCTCGAATGCTTCTACTCTCTTATTGTTCAAACTATTTATCGTCCATGTTTCACTTCCATACATGGCTACACTCCATACGAATACTTCAGAAACGACTTCCTGACACTCAAATCTATACTCAATGTTAACAAATTTCTCTTCTTCAGAAACGTTTTCCTTGCCATTGTCTACATTTTATACCTTCTCTACTTCGACCATCATCAGTTATTTTGCTTCCCAAATAGCAAAACTGCTCTACTACTTTAAGTGTCTCATTTCCTAATCTAATTTCCTCAGCATCACCCGACTTAATTCGACTACATTCCATTATCCTCGTTTTGCCTTTGTTGATGTTCATCTTATATCCTCCTTTCAAGACACTGTCCATTCCATTCAACTGCTCTTCCAAGTCCTTTGCTGTCTCTGATAGAATTACAATGTCATCGGCGAACCTCAAAGTTTTTATTTCTTCTCCATGAATTTTAATACCTACTCCGATTTTTTCTTTTGTTTTCTTTACTGCTTGCTCAATATACAGATTGAATAACATCGGGGAGAGGCTACAACCCTGACTCACTCCCTTCACAACCACTGCTTCCCTTTCATGCCCCTCAACTCTTATAACTGCCACCTGGTTTCTGTACAAATTGTAAATAGACTTTCGCTCCCTGTATTTTACCCCTGCCACCTTTATAATTTGGAAGAGAGTATTCCAGTCAACATTGTCAAAAGATTTCTCTAAGTCTACAAATGCTAGAAACGTAGGTTTGCCTTTCCTTAATCTTTCTTCTAAGATAAGTCGTAAGGTCAGTATTGCCTCACGTGTTCCAGTATTTCTACGGAATCCAAACTGATCTTCCCCAAGGTCGGCTTCTACTAGTTTTTCCATTCGTCAGTAAAGAATTCGCGTTAGCATTTTGCAGCTGTGACTTATTAAACTGATAGTTCGGTAATTTTCACATCTGTCAACACCTGCTTTCTTTGGGATTGGAATTATTATATTCTTCTTGAAGTCTGAGGGTATTTCGCCTGTCTCATACATGTTGCTCACCAGATGGTAGAGTTTTGTCAGGACTGGCTCTCCCAAGGCTAATGGAATGTTGTCTACTCCCGGGGCCTTGTTTCGACTCAGGTCTTTGAATGCTCTGTCAAACTCTTCACGCAGTATCGTATCTCCCATTGTAAGTAGGCTGTTTATGTTTTCTTATTGGTAACGCCACCTCTGTATGAAAATCACTGGCTGTGCTGTGTGCAGTCTGTGGCTGCTTTGCATTGTTGTAATACTCGCCATTGTAGTGTTGGGCAGAGGCAGCTGGCTGTGAACAGCGCGTAGCGTTGCACAGTTGGAGGTGAGCCGCCAGAAGTGGTGGATGTGGGGAGAGAGATGGCGGAGTTTGGAAATTTGTAAGATATACAATGATCTGTTATGTATATTATGAGTTTTCAACATTATTAAGGTAAATACATTGTTTGTTCTCTATTAAAATCTTTCATTTGCTAACTATCCCTATCAGTAGTTAGTGCCTTCTGTAGTTTGAATCTTTTATTTAGCTGGCAGTAGTGGCGCTTGCTGTATTGCAGTAGCTTGAGTAGCGAAGATTTTTGTGAGGTAAGTGATTTGTGAAAGGTATAGTTTAATGTTACTCAGGGCCATTCTTTTGCAGGGATCTTTGATAGTCAGATTGCGTTGCGCTAAAAATATTGTGTGTCAGTTTAAACACAGTCTTGTAAAAATTTTTTAAAGGGGACGTTTCATATGTCGACCCTTAGCCTAGGATACCTCACTGGAATCTTCTGTTTTTTTTTCTTGTAGTTTGTGTAATTAGTGTATCTATTGTTTATTGCTAGCGCGTAATCATAGAGAGAATTTCCTTTGTAGTTGCAGTCTTTCATTGTTGTACAGTAAAACAGTTGTGGCATGCATGTAGATTTGCACCAAGTATTTCGCAGCTGCAATTAACTAGATATTACTTTCAGTGTTATGTTAATGTGTTCTCTTATTTTTGCTCTTCAAATTGTGCTTTTTTGTGTTATCGTGTGAAATATTGTGACAATAATGGCGTGTGAAAAACGTAATACTAGGCTCCAAAGTAAACTGAGAAATAATAGTGACGACGAGCGTAGCTTGCCAGCACCACTGTGTAATGAATTAACATACATTCAAAGTAGTAATTTGGTAACTGTGCATAGGGAAATGGAGCGGGCGTCAAATAATGGCGTAGACAATGAAACAAGTAGTGAACAGGGAAGCATTATCGATCGATCGGTCGGCAATAGCTCGCCTCAGGAATCCGAAGTGACACGACACGATCTCGCAAATACTGTACATTCAGGTTTTGGATCCTCACCGTTTTCTCAAATGAGTCAAGACACATTTTCCACTTGTCAAAATGTGAATGTTGCCGGTGCAAATTCACTGCCGAAAAGCACTGTGGAACATGTTCCAACCACCAGTGCATTGTTATTACAATTAATACAACAAATGGGACAAACACAGCAAAAGCTTCAAAAGTTAGACACAATGGAACAAAATCTTCGAAAGTTAGACACAGTGGAACAAAATCTTGAAAAGTTAGACACAATGGAACAAAATCTTCAAAAGCTAGACACAATGGAACAACACCACAGACAAACACAGCAACAGTTAGACGCAATGGAACAAAATCTTCAAAAGTTAGACACCACGCTTGAACAAACACGTGAACATTTAACTACTGAGTTACATAACATTGAATCGAAATATCAAAAAGTCTGTAATGACGAAAAAACACAAATCTGTGAGCATTTTCAGCCCATTTTTTCACGGCATGAAAATGCATTACAGAATCACGAAGCAGCCATAAAAGAACTGCAAATTATTGTTCATGAAAATCATGAGACCTTGCAAGCTAAAATTGACTCAGTTGCATCTACCGATACGGTTATGCAACTTGCAAAAACTCAGGAAAACTTAAAGGATACAGTAGATACCATTTCAACACAAATGGACACTCTGAAACTTGGTTCAGAAAAACATACAGAGGAAATAATTTCACTATCGGATAAAGTAGCCGAACTTTCAGATCAGTTCACTAACTTATCTACAAAGGTAGATGATGATCTGAATGACACAACACCTGTAGCCTTCACTGACACTGAAGAGTATGAACAAATTAGAAAATTCAAACAAAATCTGAATCAAATCAATACACAGTACAGAAGAGAAATCTGGGAAGTGCAAGATCAGTTGGCACAAGTAGTACAAGAATTACGTATTTCAGAGGACACTCGCGCCCCAATACGGGAAGAGGGACTTAGAAATACGGAACAGCCACAAAATAATAACACAGGACACTTCGGAAATTATGAAAGAAATTGGCAAGGTGCACCGAATTTTGAGATGGAACCGCCGACACGACGTAACAATGACAGATATGCTACTCTCCGACACGATGATTTTGACTATAAGCTGTTTATTACTACACGTAAATTCAAAACATTTAAGAATTCTGCCAACGACATTCATCCACAAGCGTAGCTCCATCAATTCTCTCATTGTTCTCCTCCCAACTGGTCATTGGAGCACAGGTTAGAATTTATGTGTGGCTACTTGGAGAATGAACCAGCTGTAAGAATGCGATCGGTCATTCACGATTGCCACATTGAAGGAGAGTTTTACCATACCTTCCTCTCAGCATATTGGTCTCAAGCCACACAAGACCGAGTAAAACATAGCATCATAATGATGAAACATTTCGAACAATCTGAATTTTCCTGTCTTGTGAAATATTTTGAAGACATGTTGCACAAGAACCAGTACCTGTCAAACCCATACAGCCCCTCAGAACTCATCCGCATTTGCTTAATCAAACTGCCTGAACATTTACGACATATTATTTTGGCAGGACGTTGCAAAGACGACATTGAAGCATTTCAGGGACTCTTACAAGAATTAGAAATTGACACTGACAATCGCGGAACGCGAAACCAGGAACACAACGATTACAGGTCACATCCGTCGCAATTCCGTGACGACAGAAATAATAACTGGACACGACAAGGCTATTCTCACAACACATATCGTGACCAAAACAGACACCACCCATATGACAACCACTGGCAGAGTAACAATAGTTACAGAGAAAGATCGCATTTTCGTAGTAATGAATATGACAGAGATTACCTTAGAAACAGACAATATGGGAACCAAAACAATTATTATCAAAGGAGACAGAATAACTTCAGACGCAACAGTTCATCGCGCAGTTACGATTCAGGAAGAAATTCTCCACCACATGACCGACAAGAAAGAAATTATGAAATTTACCGACATGACGACAGACGAGATAATCATAACGACAGACCTGAATTTCATCAGAACTGGCGGGATTCAAACAGAGCAGGGCACTTTCGACAACGTGAATTTGTAGAAGTTAGGTCTCCAAATCCCAATAACGGCGCGCGCCAACAAAGAGACAGACAATGACTCGCACAGCAGCGTGCACCCGCTGGCTCCGAGAAAAATAACATAAGACGCTAGCCTTGAGAAAAATTTTAGCATTCTTTACCGACGTATACCACATGATAATTGCGTTGAAGTTGAAACTCTGCATACTAGGAAGAGTAAAGGTTTACACCACATTTCACATGTAAAACCGTTTATTGAAAGATAATCTCCTTTTTAACTTTGTCTTTGCCATAAAACGTTTCACTTCACATTTCTAGTATGCATTGTCAGACTTAGAAACTGTTACCATGCAACAATGTTTGAAGTTAAATATCCAGTCAAGAACCAAGAGAACTTATTTAAACAGAAATTACGAATGCATTGTTATAGTGAACGGACGACACAGTGTTGTATTTGTACATTCTTGCTTGTTAGTTGCACGATTACGTAACGACTATCAGGCTTACATACTTAGGACACATACTAGTACTGCTAATGAGATTTTAATACAACATTTTGGTTTACTCGAAAATACATTCTGGATTTAAAGTACTTTCAGTGAGATACCAGATGACATAGTGGTTAGTTTATGTGACAGCTACACGATTTTATCACGACGCTACTAATGAGTGATAATTTACAATGTTGCTTTTGTGCTGTATCTGTTTTATATCTGTACAGTTTTTCTGAATTCTTCTGGAAAGTAAAACAGGTTTTAGTAGTAACTTAGGTTTTAGTAGTAACTTTTGGGGTATAGCTACAATGAGACTGCCTTTTCCGTAGCACAACAATACTTTACAGCACAGTACTTTCCTCATCACAGCAATAAGCGTAATAACTAAGATATCTATACGCAAAGCATTTCACTTTTGTGTATCATGAGGTAAGTACATTAACTTCTGCAGAACTTAGCTTTCGGAGGACGATAACTACGAGACTTCCACAGAGATTATCTTACAACATGATGCACAGTTTAGCGCTACAGTACACGTATTTGAGTGATTAATTTCGCACTTAAAACATTTATTTTTTTACGGATATTTGGAGTACAATGATACAAAAGTTTTCCATGATACATTTCATTCCATTGCTGTAATCTGTAACACCTGAGGGTATAATTACATTAATCCTCAGGGGGGTACACGCCTACTTTGTGTACCATGTGTTTGGCAAGCACAAGGAGCCCTAGCTAATATGGTATTTGCTTATACAACTTTACACTTCGGTACCATATTTCTCTAACACATAAATTACACAGCTATCTGATCATTTAACTGAGAGAGACAAACATTTTTTTTTTACTACATCAGAGACTCATGCTTACGCAATTACACAGTTGGATAACTTCACACTTATGAAATTGTATTTTGTCTGTACTTTGTGAAATGTTCATAATTTTTCGGAACCATTGTGATGCTATGAGAGCTTTGAATGATGTATTTGGTGTGGGATCATGATTTTTAAAATACGTTTGAGGTAGATGACACTATGGAAATGAGCAGAGAATTTTTTTTAGGTTTTGAAATTATTGCAGAAAGCTACGACGTTTTTGAGATTTGACTGAGGTGTTATGATGTTATTTTTACGACGAAGATGTGTATTATGCTGCTGAGGTATGTTTATGATCAATAAGCTGATGGTATATGAGTTATTTGATTATGCTACGTCTCGTATGATGAAATATTGAAGAAGTGTCGACGAATAAGGTAAGGAATAATGAGTAGTGGTTAAGGGACTCTGGTTTGTGAAAAAGGTTGTTGGAAACTAAGAATCGTATTTTAAGAGTTATGAAATGTGTGTATATGCGTGAATGTATCACAATGCTGGCGAAAATTTTTTGGACGCTGTTATATTTACAGGATTTTGTTTCTACACATTTGTAACGCAAATTCTTGACCTGTGAAATTTTTTATATGATACTGTCACTGTAGTGGAAACTGGTGTCGTAAATATTTCGGTAAGAAAGTTAAGTGACCACCCGCACGTAATGCGTCGTGGGCACCCAGCTGGGCGACAGCCGCCCGGAGAAAAAGCCATTAAGTGGAAAAAAAAAAGAGGCCATTAACCTCGTTTGTGACATTCCTTTGTAGAAAGCATCGCAAAAACGACACGGTCGAACTTGAAAACATATGATTACACTGTGGAGCTCTTAATTTATGATATTTACTGAAATGCCTAATGAAATGACGAGAAATATTTTTACATCTGCAAACCAGATTATGACAAGCGTCTTTCTACGAGAGTTGAGAGAATTTCTACTAAGTTATGAAATGTCACATGACTATTGAATGATATTTTTATGCTTTGCTTTTTATAGTTGCTTATTTCATTTGATATCTAGTTTCCAGCTGTGTTGCAGCATTGCTTTTATAAAATAAAATGCATTTGCTAATGTGAACACTTTCTGTCAACAGATCTATTAAATAATAATTTTTCATCCACAGTCTTAAAAAAAGGAGCACTTGGAAAGGAAAGAACAATAAGAAGGGACTAGTAACAGTAACTGCACACATAATTTTCTTTTCAAGTACATGGTAATATTTTTTTTACAATAAGTTGTTGTGGTGCACCACTTCAATTACATAGACATTAAGATGTGAATAGACATTTCCCTTGTCTGCATTGTTGTCTTTAGTGTAATATTTTTTCTGCTTGATCTTTGCCATGCTTAGGTATTAATTATAGCATTTGCTGCTGCTGTTTGCCATGCATAGTGCTACTAAATTTCACTTTGTATTATTCTTTTAAGCCAGTTTTACTACTGATTTATTTTTCTTGTTTGCTGCTCATTGCCTTATATTAGTTGTAATTTATGCTGCTTGCTTTGCCTTTTGTATTTTTTATCATTGCTGTTTGTGTTAATTGTTTTGTGCTGCTGCATTGCCTCGTTCCTTAGTTTAGCATCTGAGCTCAGTAGATTTAAGTTAGCTTAAGAGGGAGTAGACTATATAAGAGACTGCGTTGCGATGAATTGGAAGAAATGCATTGAGAAGTTATACAAAAAAAGTACAGAAAGCAGGTATAGATAGGACTTTTTGGAAATAATGAAGAACGAAGGGAGATCTCCGAGAAGTAAAGAAAGTTTTGTTTGCATAATACTGCAGTAAAACAAACCCTGTCCTTTCCTTGTGTTATCCCACTATGTGTTTGTGTACCCTTGGGTAGTTGTGTTTTTCCTGTCTTAATGTGTTAAGCTAATAGGAGCTATGTTGTAGAATTTTTCTGATAATGTGTTATTTTCTTTGTAAAGATGTTTAGACATTATTTATTCTGTTCTGTTTTAATGCTTAGGTGTGAAGTTGATGTTTCAAAAGTTATTCTGATCTTTTATGTATTTACTTATGTCATAATTCCTGTAACACTGATGTATGTGTTAGTTCGATTCTTTTGTAAAGCCTGTACTACAAATTTTATCTGTATTGTTATGTTCTTTAATGATGTATTTTGTACCTTTGTAATTGTATTCTTATGTTATAAAATTGTAATTGACACCAGGTCATCAAATTAAGTAACTTGTAAGTTCAATTTCACTGCACATGTTTCTGTTGGTCATAGTATATGGACAATATGTGAGAAGTAGGGACTGTTAGTGTTTGCACGTGCGTTAATAATTCAGCAAGGGACTGGATAACAGCATTGCTGGTTCTAAGGACACTCCAAAAAATTTGTGAGTGCACAAGAGGTGGTTTATGGACTTGCTATATTCTCCGCAAGACTCTTTGATGGTGATTGTGCACCTGCACAGTCGCAACAGATGGCTGCTGGCCGTCTCTACAAGGACTACATTGGGTCTGCATCTTTGATGACCCACCAGTACCATTATCTCTACAAGGACTACAGTGGGTCTGCATCTCTGGTGGCCCACCAGTATCGTAATCTCTACAAGGACTACAGTGGGTCTGCATCTTTGATGACCCACCAGTACCATTATTTCTACAAGGACTGCAGTGGGTCTGCTCTGTGATGACCTACCAAACGATATTCTTCAAAACTTCGATTGACTCCGCTGTGGGTTTGCTCTGTTGTGGCCCATTACCTGTCAGCATGTCAAGAGTCAGCACTGTCTTTCCGTTGGAAGGACAACACTACTTCTTCAAGACTGCATGGAAATCCATTACTTCTGTATGCAATTTCTTTTACTAATGAGACTTCGTGAAAAAAAACTGTAATTACTATTATGATGAATGATCAGGACTATCTTTATGGACTGTGAGAAAATTTTAGCTTTTGACCAACATTGTATCAATAAGTGTGTGCATTTGATTTCTTTGTTATTGTAATTATGAAAAATTTTATCAAATAATTATTGGCCACTGCCCAAATCAATTTGGAAAATTTTTGTGGGGAGCATGGGGGCTATGTAAGTAGGCTGTTTATGTTTTCTTATTGGTAACGCCACCTCTGTATGAAAATCACTGGCTGTGCTGTGTGCAGTCTGTGGCTGCTTTGCATTGTTGTAATACTCGCCATTGTAGTGTTGGGCAGAGGCAGCTGGCTGTGAACAGCGCGTAGCGTTGCGCAGTTGGAGGTGAGCCGCCAGAAGTGGTGGATGTGGGGAGAGAGATGGCGGAGTTTGGAAATTTGTAAGATATACAATGATCTGTTATGTATATTATGAGTTTTCAACATTATTAAGGTAAATACATTGTTTGTTCTCTATTTAAATCTTTCATTTGCTAACTATCCCTATCAGTAGTTAGTGCCTTCTGTAGTTTGAATCTTTTATTTAGCTGGCAGTAGTGGCGCTTGCTGTATTGCAGTAGCTTGAGTAGCGAAGATTTTTGTGAGGTAAGTGATTTGTGAAAGGTATAGTTTAATGTTACTCAGGGCCATTCTTTTGCAGGGATCTTTGATAGTCAGATTGAGTTGCGCTAAAAATATTGTGTGTCAGTTTAAACACAGTCTTGTAAAAATTTTTTAAAGGGGACGTTTAACCATTTCATCTTCATCTACATCCTCTTCCATTTCCATTGTCCTCAAATACATCGCCCTTGTATAGACCCTCTGTATACTCTTTCCACCCTTCTGCTTTCCCTTCTTTGCTTAGAACTGGGTTTCCATCTGAGCTCTTGATATTTATACAAGTGGTTCTCTTTTGTCCAAAGGTCTCTTTAATTTTCCTGTAGGCAGTATCTATCTTACCCCTAGTGAGATAAGCCGCTACATCCTTACATTTGTCCTCTAGCCATCCCTGCTTAGCAGTTTTGCACTTCCTGTCGATCTCATTTTTGTGACGTCTGTATTCCTTTGTGCCTGCTTCATTTAGTGCATCTTTATATTTTCTCCTTTCGTCAATTAAGTTCAATATTTCTACTATTACCCAAGGAGTTCTACTACCCCTCGTCTTTTTATCTACTTGTTCCTCTGCTGCCTTCACTACTTCATCTGAGCACTATGGGACTTAATATCTGTGGTCATCAGTCCCCTAGAACGTAGAACAACTTAAACCTAACTAACCTAAGTACATCACACACATCCATGCCAGAGGCAGGATTCGAACCTGCGACCGTAGCTGTCACGCGTTTCCAGAGTGAAGCGCCTAGAACCGCTCAGCCACAACGGCCGGCTCCAGTTCTCGAGTACACTGACATGCACTATTGTAGATTAATGCCTTTAAATGATCTTCATCAAATCCCGAAGATCTTCCTGAACGCGGAGAGTCACTGATGTCAAACAGATCCTCCTTAAAAAGAGAAAACCGTTTTCTTGCCGTTCTCTGTCTGATGAGAGCGCAAATGTTTCAAATGGCGCTGAGCACTATGGGACTCAACGTCTGTGGTCATAAGTCCCTAGAACTTAGAACTACTTAAACCTAACTAACCTAAGGACATCACACACATCCATGCCGAGGCAGGATTCGAACCTGCGGCCGTAGCAGTCGCGCGGTTCCTGACTGAGCGCCTAGAACCGCTAGACCACCTCGGCCGCCCGCAAATGTTTCTGGTACTGTAAACCCTCTACTGAATTAAAACAGAAGAACATGTCGGAAGTGTTCCGATTTCTCCATTTGGCACTCTATCTTCTAAGGTCCACAGCTCCACTATGTAAACTCAAATAGCAACAATAAACTCTCATGACAGTTTAATGTTTACCTTTTATCTCAGCGAGAAGCATTTCTCCTACAAACATTACCACTGTGCAGGCGGTAATGGCCTCATTTGAGCTGAGACTGCAGTCTGTGTGGCTGTTGCAGGTGGATCTTCTGACTGGTTTAATGCCCGTCATAAATTCCTCTCCTGATGGATCTTACCGTCCCGGAAAATGTTGCCGAAATTTTTAAGTCTTAAGGCGCTGGAATACTCATTTCAAGTAGTACTTGATCAGATACTGCTGTCTGAAATGAAATGAAATGATCGTATTGCGCTGATGGCTTCGAGTCCCCATCTGGGGACGTTCGACCGCCGAGTTCCAAATCTTTTCATTCGACGCCACATTGGGCGATTTAGTGTCGATTATGATGAAATGATGATGACAACCCAACACCCAGTCCCCTAGCGGAGAAAATCTCCGACACGGCAGGGAACTGAACCCGGGCACTCTGCATGGCAGGCAGACGCACTGACCTCTTAGGTAAGGCGATGGACGCAGCTCAAATGGATTGCTGCTACACGAGACTCGCATATTCAGGCTTCGAAAGACTGTTAAGGGACATTGTCGAAATTTCAAAAGATGTGCTATTCACGAAGTTGGTACTGCTGAAAATAACAAATTCGTATGCTCACAATGTTAGACGATCTACAATCCACATGCAAGATAATGCACACATGTATTGTAAGAAAACATTTCACGGGACTCCTGATAGGTCTAGATAGTACTCTGACAAGTGACACGTACTTAACCGTCCTGTGTAATCAACTGCATCCACTCATGTCCATTGTGCGTTCCGACAGGCCTGAGAAATTCCAGCAGGACAATGCGACACTCGACAGGTCCAGAATCGCTACATGGTGGCTCCAGGAACACTCTTCTGAGTTTAAACACTAAACTCCACTGACATGAACATTATTGAGCACATCTGGGATACCTGGCAACGTGCTGTTGAGAAGAGATTTCCACCCCCTCTTACTTTTGCGGTTTTATGGATAGCCCTGCAGGATTCATGGTGTCAATCCTGCAGGACTTCAGACATTATTCGAGTACATGCGCGTCGTGTTGCGACACTTCCGGGTGCTGACGGGAGACCTACACGATATTAAGCAGTTGTACCGTTTCTTTGGGTCTTCAGATATATTTTTCAATGTGCGGTACGTTTAATATCGTTATTACTATGTTCTGAAGGGAGTTACATGCATTCTTTGTGTCTTTATCCCTCTGAATCACCTCAGTCACTCTTCACAGTTGGACAATCTGGCATGTTGCTCCTTATTCTAGCGCAGTGATCGGCAAGCTGCGGCCGGCGTGTCGGATACCTTCTCCTTGTGGCCCGAGACTGTTTTATACATTGATGTCTTATCACTCGGAACTATTTCAATTTGGCACTAAAACTGGAATTCGAGTTGCAATGACGAGCGAACGGAACGCCGGTGCCGAATACAGTTGCAGCTCGCGCGTCACCAGTGCCGAACGATAAGTGGAACGAAATACATGCGAAGTCTGGTTGATCGTTTACTGTCACAGAATTAATAATACAATGTGCTTTAGTTATGCCTAAGGAGATGTCTCTAGATAAAAAAAAAAAAAAACTGAAATTATTTCTCTGTCAGAACCTGTTCTTGGTGTACAGAAGATTTGGGCAATAATTTACTTTAGGAAATGGCGTGACTATTTGAATGGTTCTCTAGATGACGACGAAAGTGATGAGTTTTAGATACTGCGCGGCTACTAATATTCATTCACGGAATCGACCACAGCTATAATGTATTTGTGAATCTGTTAGAGTTGTGCAGTTTGAAAGGTCTGATTACAGGGGAAGATTTATTTCTTAACTTAGAAAAGCTTTAGTATCATTGCAATTACCATGACTGAAAACGGAAAGCGTTACAGCTGATGTAGGCAAAAACATGAGTGAACAGTCCGAGGGTCTGGTGGGCAGAATTGAAACTAATCTGACATACAGGTCGCGATATGTCATTTTTTCCATTGTATTGTCCACCAAGAAACGTTATGTTTGCAAAGTTCTTCCATGGAGGTAAAGCGGTAAATGTATTCCAAATAGAAAACAAGCTCTTCATAAAATAAACAGATGAAAAGAACTGGACCTTTTACCAAATTATATAAAAGAAAATCTGTCGACAAATTTGGAATGAATTTTCATTGGATAAATGATAAAACGCATTTTAATGCAGATACAGAATCAGTTCAAGGAAAGATAATGAGATTTCGAAAAGGTTGCTGATAAACTGAATATTTTTACAGCCCTGTTTCATGTAACATTGAGGACTTACTGAGTGAGTGACAAATGAGCGTGACTGATGTTCAGTCAAATGACTAAAAAACTCTTTCTATGAAATCGATGACCTTGTTAAATTTTAAGGCAGGTTGCATCTAATTTCGAAGAACTGAAAATGTCTTATTAGCAAGTAATTAAAAATTTTGCCAGCACTTACTTATGTGAACATAGTCTTACAATTTTCAGTTACAGAAAAAAATATATATTGTCCTCATAGGTGTCCCCAGGAAAGTAGGGGGAGACAGGAGAGGGACGGGAAAGTTTCCAATTTCCATATAACTCATTGGATGAGTTTGGAAACGTGACATATTTCCAAAACTAAATTTGAGAATAACTACACGAAACTCGTGTTTCAAAAAATCGGTTACCATCTACTTAGTATTTTTAAAGCTGATTGTTTTCGTACCTAGATATTGTGTATACTTCAATAGCACATAAAAAAGCACATGTTTTATGTTGTTAATATGCCACGTCTTCGATTCATTTATTCAAAATTACCTCCTCATATGATTGAATCCAGAGTAGCTAATGAGTATGGAATGAAGCTAGAAAATATTCACAAACAATTTATTCGTGTTGTGGTAGGTTTGAACTGAAAATTAAAAATACGAAATAGGTAAGAATGTCAGCACGACTGAGAAAATGGCATGTTAATTCTTCTCAAGGCGGGATACAGGGAAGAACTTTAAAATGGCTTACTGGTCTTGTATGCTATCTAAAATCATTAGTTGCTTGTAAAGCTTCATGTCTGATCATATTAATGTATTTATGACATTTCTCTTACGCTTTGTAATTTTTATTGTGAGTATTGTAATTGAAGTTAAAGAAAATGTTTTGCAAGCAACATTTTTTTTTGTTGGTTAGGTAAAGTGTAGCACCATGACAGTATACTATATGATAAATATGGGAAACCTCCCTAAACCACTCTCAAATTGTTTGGTAGAATCGACTTTTAGCAGCCTAGGACTGCACCAAGATAATCCGCGTCTCTCCAGTTTGACATGTTATTGAGCCGTCAGGCTAACTGGAATGCAGAATTCGTAGCTCTATGAGTGTATGTGGTACTATGTTACACCCACTGACTTCGAAAAGGTCCCAGGCGAGGAGAGGACATCTTTTAGAACTTGAAGTTTCACACTTTCTTCCCTCTCTTGTAGAGCAAAATATTCTGTTTTTCAGATTATGTATTTGGGATTTATTCAACAGATACGCTACTTTACTACAGAATGGGTTTGTTCTGAGGGTCATACTACAGTAGATCTGCCGTGTAAAACTGAATGAAGATTTAGCAAGTCATCATGGGTTTCCTTGTTCACAGACAAATGGTAAACTACCGTTGTGATTCCATAGTGGAGCGATCAGGGTGCTGAGATGTGTTGTGTAATCACTGCCATCATACACGCACAATACGTGATCCTCGCACAGAGAGACAAATATTATATCGTCATTTGATCCCGTCGACGCATAGATACATCACTGATGGTTGAGCCGTGGTAAAAGTTGCTGTTTTGATGAACGCACCGCAACGCGTAGTGTGAGGCAGTCGCCCTCCGTTTCTGTCGGTGGCGCCGCTGTGACAATCGCAGCTTTGGTGTCTCCCTCTGGTGGGAAAGGGGAAAGGTCGCCTGTTCGCGTGCATTTAAGGGGCGCTATGAGCTGGCCAGTCGGTCAGTCTGGGTCAGTCTCTCGTCCCCAGCTTGCTAGTCTGTCTCTCGTCCGCATTTGTTAGGCAGTTAGTGTCTGTCTGTCGTTCGGAGTGCTAGTATGTCTATCGTGCAGAGCAACCTTTAGCGCCGGCAAAATGAGTCTTTCCACTCCGCCAGTAAGAGGACTCAGCGAGTGGTCGCCCGGTCGGGGCTTCGTTCCTGCATGTGAGTCTGCGCGTTAGGTCGCCAGTCTGCTCGAGTTTGCTCAGACGATGATCATTGGCGGATGGATCGATCGCTTGGTCGGTCGCGCACTGAGAAACAAGATGATTTGTCCGTCTTGAGCGTCGGCGCATTTGAGGTCGCCACGTGAGTCCAGTGGGCCGCAGCGTATAGCAAGGGGTAGTGCCTCCGCGGTCGACACGAGAGCAACAGGAGTGAATCCACGACATCAGTCTTGCCGGTGCGAGCTGCGACGCCGTGAGACGGGAGATCGGCGTGCCTTCCTGCGTCCGTTGAAGTGGCTGGCAGCGGACGGTTCGGGAGAGCGATTTGGGGGTGCTGCGCCAGGTCTTCTCGAGAAATCACGGTTTATTAGAAGTGATTGGTGATATCTTGTTTGATTTACTCTTGTTAAATAGTACTCGTTTTCTTGGTGAGGTCACCAGCCGTTTTCCTTTGGGGTCGTCCCACCATTCTTCTCCGTTTGCCCACTCGCGGGATGGTGGTTGTTTATAAATTGGGTGGTCCGTTTCTCCCTTGTGGAGTAGGGGCGGGTTAGAGCAATCTGCGGTTCTGGTTGTCCGGTAATCTCCCTATCAATCTACCGTACGTTAGTAGCTGCCTCTGTCATGTTTGTCGGATTTGGTGTGTTAACGAATTTATTGATTGGAGTGTAACGGCCTAATACCTGAAATATGTTTTGATCTTTGGAAACTTTGATATTATTGCCTATGATCCTGAGAGGTGGTATCTGTGTACTGTAGAGCATCTTAACTATTGTTTGGCCAACCTTGTAAAATTTTATAAAGATTGCATTTCATGGGCTTTTATTTCAATGATCATTTTAGTGTATAAAGTTGCCACCCTTTCACTGTAAGACTTTTCTTAGAAGTTAAAATCAAGTTGCACCTTCGGTGGCAAGGTTAATATTTTAAATGTTGGTGTTCCATCCCTCCTACGGGGGTGCATAATTTGTGTGCTTGTGCAAATTGTTAAAACTCTTAATTTATAGTTATCTGCTGTGTTGCAGATTTGCACCAGTGTAGTCTTTCAGAGGCTATTGCGAGCCGTCGTAACTACGGCCGTATCAAAAGGGAGCGGCAAGGTTCTCTGCCCGAAAGCTCATACAGTTAAAACTTGTTTCTTTCTGCCTCTGAATAAATTGTAACTTTGATATTTAGAGGGTGCTTTCTGATTATAATTTTAAATCTGTTTGCCGGCCGCGGTGGTCTCGCGGTTCTAGGCGCGCAGTCCGGAACCGTGGGACTGCTACGGTCGCAGGTTCGAATCCTGCCTCGGGCATGGATGTGTGTGATGTCCTTAGGTTAGTTAGGTTTAGGTAGTTCTAAGTTCTAGGGGACTGATAACCACAGCAGTTGAGTCCCATAGTGCTCAGAGCCATTTGAACCATTTTTTTTTTAAATCTGTTTCTTTTAAAAAATGCTTTTAGGCACTATTAAAGTGAATAAAATTCCCATTTGTTAAAAGGAATTTGGTTATGATTTCATCAGTTACGCCCTGGCAACGACTTCCATGCTTACATAGTTTGATTAAATTTGTTATTGTTCTGATGAATCGCTAGTAAATACAATAAATTCTTAAGAATATTCTTTGAAAATAAATCACGGTTCAGTTACAATATGTTTATACCGTGTCTGCATCTCCACAATACATTGTTCTTCAGACATATAACAAACACTATATAAACACGGACATTATAACTATCAACGTTGCGTCCATGCCTCAACGGACTAAAATGACGATATGATATTTGTCTCCCTGTGCAGGAATCATGAACTGTGGCAGCATAAGCGTTGTGACTATGTGGCATACGGAAGCGTGGATCGATCCTGGAGGCGTGCTCAGATAGCGAGGTGTTTGTGACCGCTAGTGGTAAACAGAAAATCCAGGTTCAAGTCACGGCCCGGCACAACTTATCATGTGTCGGAAACAGCTGACGTTAAGGCATAGTCGCAGATCGCGAAAGTATATCGTAAAGATATAAAGTGATCATTAAAAATGCATTATTTTCCTTCGCGGTCAAAATGTTAAATCTACAATTTGGTGGAGTCGCATACATCTATTTCTAGAAATTCAAGAGAACTGTGTTACGACTAAAATCCTCTAAGCCTCTTGCGCCCCCTTCCTGTCCCCTTGTGGACGCCTGAGATTGTTTTCGTCTCACAGACGAGCATTTGCGTGCCACTCTGCGAAATTTTACAATAAAAATGAAAGCCAACATTCTAAAAGTAGCCAATCAAATACAGCCCCAAAAGTAACATTAAATTTTGATTCGAGAATCATGTATAGTTATTTCTATGTTCTCAGTTAACTTGTCTTTTCCCAGTTTCTTTTGGTCTTTGTTCCTACTTACAAATAAATCGATGATGAATGAAATAATAAAAGTAAATATTTGTGTTTATGGATTTTAAATATTATCGATATTATTATTGTACCTTACATGGTCCTTGCTTGCTAAAACGTTCCCAATCACTGTTCTAGCGTATTTATGTTGCCATTAGCTGCCCATATCGTACTTTCTAAATAGGTAAGGCCCTATGTTTCGGCTACTGCAGAACCATAGCTTTCGTGTCTCTGAAGTCGTGTAGGCTGATTGTTAGTTTCAGAGACTCAGTTTTAAAATATCTGATTTATATTGTAAACTGTTATAAATAAAACTGTAACATAGCTGCACTTGTTACTTGTGTATAAAAGTCATGCCCATGTCACCGGGGAAACTAGCAGTGCTTTATGTGTGGCAAGTATGATTCACTGACGTAGTATAAAGATAAATTTTGCCGATGTCAGATATACCTTAGAGTAATAAATTGTGTGTCCCCGGACTGAAATCTAAACACTGCGTAGATGTCAAACCAAAATATTATTTTTCTGTTCGTTATCCATTTTCCGTACAATACGAAATGCCCCTTTTTGCTCATAAATGACGGAGAGCTACATTATGAAAGGTTATGACGAAAATAGTGTCGCTAATGTCCCGTTGTCACGAGATGTTTATTCGCTGCACCATATTTCCTAAAATGAATTATTAGAGACTTAAATCAATTTCTCACGAAATCAGATGTTACGTCCTCGCTTCTATGCATTGCCGTTTCTTGCAAAACTGGGACAATGTACGGCGAGCGAGCACTTCGGTATCCAGATAATGCATCTTTGCAGTGCTTCAATAATGAGGAAAACTGTCAACAACAGTGTGAATTTCTAGTATAGTTCAAAGTCACAACCAAAGGACCTTTTACCACGTCCTCACGCCAGTAGGGTAAACAACGTTTCTTGGAGTGAAATGACAGGCACCTCAAGCTTTAAATCACTGTATCTAGAATAATAAGAGCTAGAAGGAGCTTTAAAATTAAGTAAAGCATGTAATGTAACGAGTTCTCCCATTACTTACTATAAGCACCCTGTAAGCATGGGCCAGCTGAAGGATTCAATATTATCAATACCTGTGAGAAGGATAAACGATAGTACCAAATCGACTGCACAGTGTCGCCCCTACCTTGCACAGTTTTAGACAGTGCCCGGGTGCAAAACGACGTTACACGTTATAACAATTGTCATACACATCGTGTTTGTATCTGCAACGATGTCAGTTTGCCGCACTTGCTGTCATTGTTAGGATTAAATTGTTGGCCGCCGTCTTCTGCGCATGAAGGAGCAAGAGAGGGACTATCGCCTACGCTATGGCGAAAAATTCACTGTAACTGAGCATGCTCTGGAAAGCGGTTACTGAATCGAGTTCGCCAATATCTCTGTCATGGTTTGTACCAACGGCTTTTGGTACATTGCAATTAAAGAAGTGGTTGAAATAAGAATTATGGACAACGGCCTTAATATCGACGACTGCCTGCAGTTCAGCACGTCATGGTATCCAGCGACATATGGGCCTAGCAGCAGTGGTCACTGCACTTGAGAATGGTCCGTGGTCGACAGCTCGTGGCATTTTAAGCACTTTACGCGGTTGTAAGCCCAAGAACATTTTACTGATTTAATCAACAGAATTATACCCTTAGTTTGATGTGCTGTAAAGATCCACAAATTGCAAGAGTTAAGTGTGAACAGGATGGGTACTTAGCTTAATCAAAATATTTAGCTGAGATAGTTAGGTGTTTCCAGACTGAAATATCAAATTTCCTTGAAACAGTATTTGTTAATTGTGAGAGCTATTTATCTCACTACTTCATGGTCACTGATGATATTTTTTGACATGGCACCTCACTTAATTTCTGTAATTCGATTTTCAGCTAGGATTTACAGTCTTATCAATAATTCTGTAAGCTATAAGATCTTGCCACCCCTGCAAATTCTCTCACGTCGTCCGTCACCATTCCCTGCGATGATGTGCAATTGTGCGATAGCCTCAAGAGTACGACAAATCCTCTTAGGAACATCCTTCGAACTGTTGTCACTGGAATGTTATATTAACAGGTTTAGATAGCAACGACGTTAACATGTTTCAAACGGGAAGCTCTTCAGTCTATGGTCAACAAAACACGCTAGTTCAACTTGTTCAAATATGGCTCCGTATTTACATTTTTCTTATGAAATCAAAATAGCCATCTTTACTTTTTTGTGAAGGATGAATTCATAACGATGCAACACATTACTGTCCGTTGTACTAACAATCATGATCTGGAAACGAATCCGCAGCCCGAAATCCATGAACTTTAACGAAAATTCGCGAGATCTATGAGCGCGTTGGAGATAGTAGCAGTACAGAAACATAAATAACAATCCAATGCCAATAGTCGCCTTTTCTTACCGATAATTTAGAACTAAATCATTCGCAAAATTTTTTCGTCAACGACGAGTTCGAGTCCACCCCTAGTCTCTCTCTCAGAATTCCCTGAGTCTTTCAGAATTCTGAGATTTCTCTGACTTTTTCCAGTCAGTTCAATTTCCCTGTCGATTCCCGATATTCCAGTATTTTCAGACGAATCGCAGCACTGTAGTTCCAACTGTTTATAAATAAGAATGTGTATAGGCTCTCCATTCTCTACTGACAGATCTACTATGTTCGTCCAATAACTAATGCAGCACTTTTTTTCTGAAATCAGGATGGTTTTATCCAGGATTCCGATACAGCATTATTCCCCACGCTTCTAGCTACAAAAATCCTGTTTTTCAACGTAATCTCATTTCAATGGGACGACCTTGCGCCTTCTTACAAGGAGGGCCCGTTAGGTCGCTGAACTGCATGTAACGTTGCCAGCGAAGTCCATAGGTCGAAACACATGGAAAACAGAAGGTGTGAGATTCGAGCAGTAGAGTAGATCAGGAAGAACAATCCAATGATGTTTTGTGAGCTCCTTTCGGGTGCACAGACGTGTGTGAGGCCTTATGTTGCCATGGAGAAGGAGAAGTGCGTTTCCATTTCTGTGGCGACGAACACGATGAACTATTTTCTTTAATTTCCTGATTGTAGCAAAATACACTTCAGAGTTGTTCGTGGCACCACGACGGAGTACTTCAAACAAAATAGACCTTTCAGAGTCTCACAAGACAGCCGTCGCTGTATCTTGACCGGCTGAGAGTGTGACTTTGAACTTGCTGTTCGGAGGATAGGTGATGTGGCACCACTGTCACTCCATGGATTGGCTTTTAGTTTCCGGTTCGAAGTGTGGGACCCATGTTTCATCGCCTGTGACGATGTTTGAAAGAAAACTGCCACGACGAGCCTCGACACGAGCAAGCAATTCTGCACAGAAGGTCCTTTGTTGCTCTTCATGTTCTTCTGTTAGGCGGCAAAGAACCCAGCGGGCACACACCTTTGAGTACTCCAAGTGGTGGACGAGTGTGTCAACACTACTAATAGAGACGTCCAGCTGTACAGCGAGGTGTTTGATTCTCATCCGTCGAACACCTCGAATGAGAGTGTCCGCACGTTCCAACACTGCAGGAGTCACAGCTGTGTGCGGCCAGCCGGCACACAGCAGATCGGACGGGTTTGCGCTACCTTCTTGCTATGGTGACAGACTCCTCGCCAAACGACTGACAGCGCTTCTGTACACTGACTAGTCTCCATAGACACTCCACAAGCGCCTATGAATATCTGTGATGCTCTAATTTGATGCTAAATTTAATGACAGCTCCCTGCTTGGAAGACACCTCCGTTACAGACGTCATTTGGAAGGCTGCGTATAGCACCGCCACCTTTGGAGACTCGATGAGACTGCCGAGTCTGAAATGGGAATATTCCACGATATTCCACAACAATCTCTACATTGTGTTCCACTGAAACCGGCCGAAAAAACATGTGCTGCATTACTTATTTAACTCCCCTTGTACATATATCAGTCTGCATCCATAGTATGCAATCCGATGTGGAAAGCATGGAAGATAGTATATCCCACTGTACCATTTATCAGTGCTTCTCCCCATTCGATTCACGAATGGAGCTCGGGAAGTGTTAAAATGTCACTGTACGTATTGTAATTAATCTAATCGTTCTCACGATCCCTGTGGTTGCGATAGGTATCGGGTTGTAGTACATACCTAGATTCGTCATTTAAAGCTGATTCCTGAAATTCTGTAAGTAGGCTTTTTCCGGAAAGTTTGCGTGTGTCAATTCAACTTCTTCACCATCTCTGTGACACTCTCCCGTGCGTCAACATCCTGTCACCATTTGTGCTATCCTTTCCTTTATACGTTCAACATTCCCTGTCAGTCCTACTTTATAAGGGTCCGACACACATGAGCAGCAATCTAAAGTGAGTCGAAACAGTGATTTGTAACCAATCTCCTTTGTACACTGACTGCATTTTCCGTAGTATTCCACCAATGAACCGAAATCTGTCACCTCATTTATATACAAATGAGCAAATGTGATTATTCCATTTCATATCTCTAGAAAGTGTTACACCCGCATATTTGTATGAGCTGACCGATTCCAACTGTGGTTTGTTGAAACTGCAGTAATTTTTTGTTTCCTGAGGTGCACACTTTTTACATTGCTGGGCATTTAAATCAACCACTATGAAACCTTATGAAGTTCCGACTGAGCAATTACGCAGCTTAGTTGAGACCAAATTTCACTATAGATAACTGCACCGTCTGTGAAAAGTCTGAGGTTACTATTAATATTCTCTGCAAGGACGTCAAGGCAGCGTGAAGGCCACCAAGTCACTTCCTTGACTATGACTCTACATCCAAGATAACTTTCTGCGTCCTTCCTATCAAATATTCGTCAGTACAGTCAAAAATGCCGCTTGATACTCCGTATGGTCGTAAATTTGACAAAAAGTATAGGTGTCGTACTGAGTCAAAATCTTTTACAAATTCGGGAGAAGCTGCATCTATCTGACTGCCTTGGTCCATGGCTTTCAGGACCTCACGTGACAAAAGTGCGAGTTGCGTTTCACGTGATCAATCGCAATAGATGCTGATTGGAATGTAGAAGGTCATTCTGTTCGAAATGCGCACAGTCGGAATTTTACTGCAGATTGTAGAGGCTGACCGTCGTCGCAAAGGAGAAATGTATCCACTGAAGTCGCGTGCCTGTCATCTCTGGACAAGCTGCTCCTGGCGGGCGAGGGGGAGAGGAAGGTAAGGCAAAGTAGCACAGCGGGACTCGAGTAAAGCCAATCCAAGACAAGCCTATCCGAGCCGAGGCGGGGCGGCCAGCACCGACCAGCGCTTGTTATCCACAAATAGCTGCCGGATTAAAGGCTCGCATGCCTTTTGTACTCCTGCCGGCACTACGTCTTTCTCAGAGCCTCGTAATGAATTTCGGGTCGACAGCGGGACAAAAATAGCATCGACCTGCGCTGTTCTCATTCCGCCCATCCCTCAGCAGTTTGCTTAAAAGGCCCAACTTCCTTTAATTCGCTCCTAATCTAACGTCAACCGTTGGATGTGCTTATATGGAAACGTTTTCTGAATAAGACCAAAACGAAATTCACCGTATGTGAAGCAGCTGAGTTTATTGTCAGCTGATCACTGCTAGAACGCTTCAGCGTTGGCGAAAATCTGCAGTTTGTTGGTATTTTTTTTCTTTAAGCTTCCCACGCTGTACCTTCTCTGCACACATACAACTGGCAAGAGAATCGGTATGCCGAATTGTGGCTGACGAGGGAATTGTTCACCTAACGATCGACTGCTTTTGCTCATATTTCGCGAGTTGACCGTTTCATTGATGCACTTAGATTCAGTCACTGCAGACAGTAAAGTAAAGATGCAATTCCAAAAAAAGGAGGAAATACTTTTCGATTAGGCGTCTGATCACTTGATATTTTCTCCATTTCGTTAGTGGCATTCACATGCCCCTTTGTAATTTTGTAGCTTCCTAGGTACGAACGGACTTATATTCTGGCACACATCATGCTTGGAAACTTGAACTTTTGTATTCCTGTGTGGAGTCTAGCAAAAGATTCAGATTGATGACTGGGTGTTGTGTGATGTCCTTAGGTTAGTTAGGTTTAAGTAGTTCTAAGTTCTAGCACAATCAGCTTAACAGCTCATGCATCGAAGCTGCTTACAAGAATAATATACAGAAGAATGGAAAAGAAAATTGAGAATGCGCTAGGTGACAATCAGTTTGGCTTTAGGAAAAGTAAAGGGACGAGAGAGGCAATTCTGACGTTACGGCTAATAATGGAAGCAAGGCTAAAGAAAAATCAAGACACTTTCATAGGATTTGTCGACCTGGAAAAAGCGTTCGATAATATAAAATGGTGCAAGCTGTTCGAGATTCTGAAAAAAGTTGGGGTAAGCTATAGGGACAGACGGGTCATATACAATATGTACAACAACCAAGAGGGAATAATAAGAGTGGACGATCAAGAACGAAGTGCTCGTATTAAGAAGGGTGTAAGACAAGGCTGTAGCCTTTCGCCCCTACTCTTCAATCTGTACATCGAGGAAGCAATGATGGAAATAAAAGAAAGGTTCAGGAGTGGAATCAAAATACAAGGTTAAAGGATATCAATGATACGATTCGCTGATGACATTGCTATCCTGAGTGAAAGTGAAGAAGAATTAAATGATCTGCTGAACGGAATGAACAGTCTAATGAGTACACAGTATGGTTTGAGAGTAAATCGGAGAAAGACGAAAGTAATGAGAATTAGTAGAAATGAGAACAGCGAGAAACTTAACATCAGGATTGATGGTCACGAAGTCAATGAAGTTAAGGAATTCTGCTACCTAGGCAGTAAAATAACCAATGACGGACGGAGCAAGGAGGACATCAAAAGCAGACTCGCTATGGCACAAAAGGCATTTCTGGCCAAGAGAAGTCTACTAATATCATATACCGGCCTTAATTTGAGGAAGAAATTTCTGAGGATGTACGTCTGGAGTACAGCATTGTATGATAGTGAAACATGGACTGTGGGAAAACCGGAACAGAAGAGAATCGAAGCATTTGAGATGTAGTGCTATAGACGAATGTTGAAAACTAAGTGGACTGATAAGATAAGGAAAGGAAGTTCTACGCAGAATCGGAAAGGAATATGTGGAAAACACTGATAAGGAGAAGGGACAGGATGATAGGACATCTGCTAAGACATGAGGGAATGACTTCCATGGTACTAGAGGGAGCTGTAGAAGGCAAAAACTGTAGAGGAAGACAGAGATTGGAATATGTCAAGAAAATAATTGAGGACGTAGGTTGCAAGTGCTACTCTGACATGAAGAGGTTAGCACAGGAAAGGAATTCGTGGCGGGCCGCATCAAACCAGTCAGTAGACTGATGACAAAAAAAAAGTTCTAGGGGACTGATGACCATAGACGTTAAGTCCCATAGTGCTCAGAGCCATTTGAGCCAAAAGATTGAGAACTCTGCCGTTCTGATCTCAGACTAACAAAGAGGAACGGACCAACTGCCATGTCATGCTTAGTCAATGGCAAGATAAAAATATAGTACTGTACAGAGATTGGGTTGCCACACCAAAGCTGTCAGCACGAATCGATACGACAGACATGAGCGAGGGCTCACTGCAATCCACATCGACGAACGGCAGTCGATCCGAAGACGATACCTCCCCTATCAGCATAGCAAGGCCCTCACGTTGAGGTCAACATACTGTAGTATAGAACCAGCAAGATCTCTGCCCCAGTTTGTGACCTCATCAGAAGGAGTCAACATCGAAGGACAGCACCAACGTGATAGTTAAAACTTCTGACGAATTTATTCATTTGAATGTGGAACAATGTACTTCAAGAGACCAGTTTGTTAATCTGTGCACCAAGTGACGTTTTAAATTATATCTTATCGACCAATCCAGTTACAAAGAAGTGTGTCAAAGTTAAGTAAATCTTTTATACATTTATGTACTAAAGTGAACGAATATTTCATGTTTTCCAATGTGATGAACCTCCTCCTAGAGCACTCAAAGAACCCACAGTTGTGGCCTCAGTCCAGACCTAGAAGAAACCTACATGGACAATTTTGAATAACATTTTTTGCAAAATAACCTAATCACATACCACATACAAAACCAGTTGTATTTGCCTCCCACTTAAAGGAACACATTAAAAGTTGGAGACTTAGAAAAGGAGACTCTGCTTTTGCAGACCACCTGCTTAAAGAAGGCCACCGTTACGAAGTGTAGCATGAAGTCTTCCATAACATAAAGAAAGGGAGGAAGACGAACTATTTTTAAGTAATGGAAATTAATAAATATATATGTCTACTTGCCCAAGCTTACTACCAAAACATCACAGTCCTTTTACTCGCCACTTCAAACTGCATCTACAACTACATGGATACTCTGCAAATCACGTTTAAGTGCCTGGCAGAGGTTTCATCGAACCACCTTCACAATTCTCTATGACTCCAATCTCGTATAGCGCGCAGAAAGAACGAACACCTATATCCGTACGAGCTCTGAGTCCCCTTTTTTTATCATGGTGATCGTTTCTTCCTATGTAGGTCGGCGTCAACAAACTATTTTCGCATTCGGAGGAGAAAGTTGGTGACGGAAATTTCGTGAGAAGATTGCTCTGCAACGAAAAACGCCTTTGTTTTAATGATGTCTATGCCAAATCCTGTATCATTTCAGTGACACTCTCTCTCCTATTTTACGACAAAACATTCGTTGAACCTTTCGATGTACTCTGTCAAGCGTATCTGGTAAGGATACCATCCCACGCAGCAATATTGTACAAGAGGACGGACAAGCGCAGCGTAGGCAGTCTCCTTAGTATATCTGTCACATTTTCTAAGCGTCCTACCAATAAAACGCAGTCCGCCTTCCCCACAACATTTTCTATGTGTTCCTTCCAATTTAAGTTGTCCGTAATTGTAATTCATGGGTATTTTGTTGAAATTACGGCCTTTAGATTAGACTGATTTATCGTCTAACCGAAGTTTAACGGATTTCTTTTAACACTTATGTGAACGATCTCACACTTTTCGTTATTTAGGGTGAATTGACAATTTTCGCACCATGCACATATCTTTCCAAAATCGTTTTGCAATTGTTTTTTGTCTTCTGATGCCTTTACAAGTCGATAATCGACAGATTTATCTGCAAACAACCTAAGACGGCTGCTCAGATTGTCTCCCAGATAGTTTATTTAGACAGGAAACAGCAAAGGGCATGTGAAACTACCTTTAGGGACAGAATGAGATTTTCACTCTGCAGCGGACTTTCTGGAAGATTAAAACTGTGTGCCGGACCGAGACTCAAATTCGGGACCTACAAATGATTCTTAGCTTAACAATAATATCAGAAAAACAATTAATACAACAAAATAAGAGTACGTGGATAAGGGTGTTGCATCATGTGACGGGTAGGCATGGCACACCCAAACTCTGAGGGGGGGCCAACGAAGACGCTGCGGAGGTAATCGGCAAAAGTTTGTTGGTAAGATGGTTTTCGGGTGAAGGTGCTAAGCGCGGTCACAACTTTGTACCAGAAGACGAGGACCACTCTGAAAGAGGTATTCTAAAGCCTTTCCTCGAAACCAAAGTAATGTATGGTGCCTAGCAAGAGGGTAGTGAAATGTCTGGGGCAACAACAAGAACCCTGCGGTTACCGTCGTTGGTGGGGCATAGAGATAAAAGCCCACCATTCATTGGATGAGAAGCCAAAAGTTTCGTTTTAGGGGCACGTAAGACGGTGCTCGTCGGTGTCTTCGAGCTGACAGTCAGGGAAGAGAGGAGAGGTAGCCAGTACTATGCGATAAAGTCGACTATTAGTCGGATATTTGCCATAGACTAAAACAAACCAGAGTGCAGACAAAGACGACGCTAAAAATGGTGCATGCACACACCCCCCAACCGTTCGCCAGTTAATGTCAGGGTGCTGTAGCACCATGGGCTCGCAAGGGTTGGGCAGCATAAACAAACAATGGTAGTCTTTTGTACGAGGAGGACGGGTTACTGGAAGATCGGCCCGAACGTACCTGAGTTCTATGAAACAATTGGCGACAAAGTACAATAATAGAGAAATAGGTGCCACATTGATCGGTGGATCGAGAGAAGCTGGTCGGAGGATATCTAAGAGACTGCGAGTTAACGACGGAACCGGCCACCGCCAGTGCCGCAACATATTATGGACAAAGAGTGCAGAAGATCATGCCCGCACGTTGACGAGTCCGAGGACACCTTTTGCAGGAGGCAGAGTTAGAGTGTTGTAGCGGACTTTGAAAAGTGCCCCTGCTGACACCGAATATCCACAGGCTGATTGGATGAGGCGGCCAAGGAGTAACGGCATTGAGGATCTGGGCGACGTGTCCCAGTTTACGGGCGACATAGATGTTGACATAGGATACACGTTGGAGTTGGTTTAAGTTACGGTGCACTTGACTCCGGACATGGTGCCAAATCGACTGCAAAAGCCGCCGGTAAGCGAGGGCCACCGTGCGGTGTGTGCAGCTCGTAAATTCGATACCCAGCTGACGAAGTGTGGTACTGACTGGGTGTGGTGTCGGCATCACAACCGGGAGGCCGCGCCCAGTGTGCATCTTGGTCGATTTGCGGACTTTAAGAATGCTGCCCGAAAGGTGAATCCATTGGATGGCGTCATTGAGTTCCGTGGAGGAGCAGGTGAGAAGGAGGAGGTCGTCTGCATGAGCCCTGCAGTGAAAGGTGCAATTACGTAAAGTGAGAGCCTGTAGTCTAGACCTAAGACCATTGATGAGGGGCTCAAGTGCAGTGGCATATAGTAAAGTGGACATAGGGCATCCTTGATACACAGAACGGCGTATAGCGATCGGTCCTGCAAGCCTCCCATTGACTTGTACCATCGAGACCGCGGGAAGTAGTAACAGGCGAATGGCATCGACAAAAAGTAATGGGAATCCCATACGTGTCGCCACCACGAGGAGGAACGGGTGTCGAACGCGATCAAAGGCACTCGTGAAATCGATGGATACCAGTGCTGCACGAAGGCGATAAACTGCCGCCAGCGCGATGAGGTCACTGCATTCTCCTAGGGCTGTTTGACCCCACAACCACGTGCAGTCTGCTCCGGTGAAAGGACCGTAGGTAAGACGGTGCGTATGCGCGCTGCTAAGAGGCGTGCATAGATTTTATAGTCTGCATTCAAAGGGGTTATATGCAGAGACATGAGACACTCGATTCAGCTTAGGCACAGGTAGAAGAATGCCTGTGATGAATTCAGGTGGAATTGTGGAGGACGGAGTAAAGAGATCCTGAATCATTTCCGTCCAGCGGGGAAGCATTAACGTGGTGAACGCCCGATAAAACTCCACGGGGAGACTATCTAGTCCTGGCGATTTGTTCTGGACCCCCTTGTTGATCGCATCTACCACCTCTCCTGCGGTGATAGCAGACATCATGGGCATTGACTCCGCTACGGTGAGGGTCCGATCAGGGGAAGGATAGAAATCATCAGGAATTGGCGTTGCCATCGGTTCGACTTCATAAAATTGGCGATAATGTTCAGCAAAGACAGACACCACTGCCGCCTGTGTTGTGTGGTGAACATCGTCGGAGGTCGTGATGCTGGGGACGAAAAGTCGCCGGCAGGTGTGGCCGAGCGGTTCTAGGCGCTTCAGTCTGGAACCGCGCGACCACTGCGGTTGCAGGTTCAAATCCTGCCTCGGGCATGGATGTGTGTGATGTCCTTAGGTTAGTTAGGTTTAAGTAGTTCTATGTTCTAGGGGACTGATGACCTCAGATGTTAAGTCCCATAGTGCTCAGAGCCATTTGAACCATTTGAACGAAAAGTCGACATCGACGAAGATGGTCGGATGCGGCATGGATTGTGATGGCGTTTCGTCATGGAAGAGGTCCTATCGTCGGGAACGCACCACGACACCATTCAGTCGTGCACGCTGGAGAGAGAGGAGACGTGCTTTAGTACTCTGTCGTTCCCTATGGGTTTCAGGTGATGGAGGGAGAACATTGAGCTCTCTGAGGACGGCGTAGTGAAAATTTGTGGTGTCTCGATGTCATGCTGCTGCTTCCTTCAAACATTGCATGAAGACTTTCCTGATCACAGGTTTGGCACACTTGAGCCACCAGTGGAAAGTGGATGTGTACTGCGGGAGGCGTCTTTCGCAAGACGCCCATGTAGTGGCAATACATTGTCGGCACTGTGGATCATTAAGAAGGGAGGTATTAAGCTTCCAGTAACCTCTGCTGCGCCATACTGACTGAGGTGGCAAAGCTAAGGAGCAAATGACGGCGCAATGGTCCGAAAATGCAAGGGGCCATCATTCTGCTTGGAAGATTTCGTTGCCAAGGTGGCCAGGGACATAAAACCGGAAGAGCCAGCTCGCAAAATGTGCTGTATAATGGGTAAAACCGGGGGTATTGCCATGAATTCTCTCCCAAACATCCACTAGATGAAAATCTTCCATTATGGTGAGCACCGCTGGGCATGACGAATAACCAGGGATTTGGTCCTGTGGATGGAGGACGCAATTGAAATCGCCTCCCATGATAAGGCACTCATAGCGCCCAGAAAACAGGGGCGCCACGTCATGTCCGGAGAAAGTGGTCCGCTGCCGACGGTTCGTGGAGCCAGACGGAGTGTAGATATTGATGAAGATGGTAACAGCCATGCCCCTACCAGAGGGACGGATTGTCGTGTCCGTGAGTGAGATTCCTTCGCGTACGTAGAAAGCCACTCCACGCCCTGATTGATCACATGTGGGCGTGTATGAGTCGTAGCCCTAGGCCGGTGGTAGTGTGACAACGCGTACTTCCTAAAGAAGGGCGACTTCGGCGTCAGAGGCCCGAAGCATATCACAGAGGAGCTGTAGCTTGGCTGCAGTGCCGATCATGTTGATGTTCAGTGTGGCAAACCGGTACGTTTGTTTCAGTGGTGCTGGACGCGCATCTACCATCACCAAGGGAAGTATGAGGAGGGCATCGACAGTAAGTCCCGTCCCATCTGCTGCAGTGCCTCGCTTTTGATGTTAACAGGCAGCCTCGTCCGGGGGAGGCAACTCATCCGGAGGAGGAGGCGTACCTTCCTCAACGTCGTTGGCCCATGCTCCTGTGCCGTGGGACTGTCCAATGTCCATGGAAATTGCATCGTGGGGGGAGAGATCTGGAACTGTCGGCGGGGAGACGCGTCTCAACCTGCGCAATGATCGTTTCATTGTGCATGGCGACCTCCATGGTGGCCCCGTCCTGCGAAACGTCTTGTTCATCGTGAAAGCTGTCCGCCGGCCTCTGCGTGGAAATGTCGGCTTGTTTGGCGTCGTCTTCGCCGTCTTGGGTGGCGACGCTTTGAGAGCCCGGATGTGAACGGTGGCGGCGTTTGCGTCAACGTGGCTAGTGTTGTTCGCGCACGTGTTCCTCAGTGTCGGACGACGACAAATAGGAGCGTCGACCTAGTTCCAAGGCATCGGTGGGTACAATGAAATTGTCAAACAGGTGTTGTGAAGAAGTACTGGTCTCCTCAGCGTCTGGTGCGGGAGCCTCTTCGGCGGCAAGGTTGGTAGGTGGAAATTCTGCACCGTCCTTAGCTGAATGGTAAGGTGGGTGAAGTCGGTCGAAGGGACCGGGCGAGGGACTGGACGAAACTGTAGACGTGGCAAGAGCCGCCGCGTAAGTGACAGGTAGGGCGGTCATCGTGGCTGTGACGGACGCTTCCGACAACGGGAGCTGCGCGACACGTCGTTGAATGCATTCAGACCGTAGGTGACCTTCTTTCCAGTAACAGGAACAGGTGCGAGGTTGGCCGTCGTACATTATGTAAGTAGGCTGTTTAGGTTTTTTTTATTGGTAACGCCACCTCTGTATGAAAATCACTGGCTGTGCTGTGTGCAGCCTGTGGCTGCTTTGCATTGTTGTAATACTCGCCATTGTAGTGTTAGGCAGCTGCCTGTGAACAGCGCGATGCGTTGCGCAGTTGGAGGTGAGCCGCCTGCAGTGGTGGATGTGGGGAGAGAGATGGCGGTGTTTTGTAATTTGTCATGCTGCTATATATATTATGACTATTGAGGTAAATACATTGGTTGTTCTCTATTAATATCTTTCATTTGCTAACTATCCCTATCAGTAGTTAGTGCCTTCCGTAGTTTGAATCTTTTATTTAGCTGGCAGTAGTGGCGCTCGCAGTATTGCAGTAGCTTGAGTAGCGAAGATTTTTGTGAGGTAAGTGATTTGTGAAACGTATAGGTTAATGTTAGTCAGGGCCATTCTTTTGTAGGGATTTTTTTTTGAAAGTCAGATTGCTTTGCGCTAAAAAAAATATTGTGTGTCAGTTTAAGCACAGTCGTGTAATAATTGTTCAAAGGGGACGTTTCATATGTCGACCCTTAGCCGAGGATACCTCACTGGAATCTTCTGATTTTTTTCTTGTAGTTTGTGTAATTAGTGTAGATTTTGTTTATTGCTAGCGCGTAATTGTAGAGAAAAATCTCCTGTGTAGTTGCAGTCTTTCATTGTTGTACAGTAAAACAGTTGTGGCATGCATGTAGATTTGCACCAAGTATTTCGCAGCTGCAATTAACTAGACATTATTTTCAGTGTCATGTTAATGTGTTTTCTTATTTTTGCTCTTCAAATTGTGTTTTTCTGTGTTGTCGTGTGAAATATTGTGACAATAATGGCGTGTGAAAAACGTAACACTAGGCTCCACAGTAAACTGAGAAATGACAGCGAAAACGAAAGCAGTGTGTTAGCGCCACTGTGTAATGAATTAACTAATGTTCAACATAGTAACTTGGTTATTGTGCATAGGGAAATGGAGCGGGCGGCAAACAATGGCGTAGGCAGTGAAACAATTGGTGAACAGGGAAGTATTATCGATCGATCGGTCGGCAATAGCTCGCCTCAGGAATCCGAAATGACACGACACGATCTCGCAAATACTGTAGATTCAGGTTTTGGATCCTCACCGTTTTCTCAAATAAGTCAAGACACATTTTCTGCTTGTCAAAATGTGAATGTTTCCGGTGCAAATTCACTGCCGAAAAGCACTGAGGAACATGTTCGAGACATCAGTGCATTGTTATTACAATTAATACAACAAATGGGACAAACACAACAAAAGCTTCAAAAGTTAGACACAATGGAACAAAATCAGAGACAAACACAGCAACAGTTAGACACAATGGAACAAAATCAGAGACAAACACAGCAAATGCTTCAAAAGTTAGACACAATGGAACAAAATCTTCAAAAGTTAGACTCCACGGTTGAACAAACACGTGAAAATTTAACTACTAAGTTACATAACATCGAATCGAAATGTCAAAAAGTCTGTAATGACGTAAAAACACAAATTTGTGAGCATTTCCAACCTATTTTTTCGCGGCATGAAAATGCACTACAGAATCACGAAGCAGCCATAAAAGAACTGCAAACTACTTTTCACGAAAATCATGAGACCTTGCAAGCTAAATTTGACTCAGTTGCATCTACCGATTCGGTTACGCAACTTGCAAAAACTCAGGAAAACTTAAAGGACACAGTAGATACTCTGAAACTTGGTTCAGAAAAACACACTGAGGAAATGTGTTCACTATCGGAGAAAGTAGCCGAACTTTCGGATCAGTTCACTAACTTATCTACGAAGGTAGATGATAATCTGAATGACACAAAACCGGTAGTCTTTAATGACACAGAAGAGAGCGAACAAATTAAGAAACTGAAACAAAATCTGAATCAAATTAATACGCAACACCAAAGAGAAATCCGCGAAGTACAAGATCAGCTGACACAGGTAATACAAGAATTACGTATTTCAGAGGACACTCGCGCCCCAACACGGGAAGAGGGACATAGAAATACGGAACAACCACAAAATAATAACACAAGACACTTCGGAAATTATGAAAGAAATTGGCAAGGAACACCAAATTTTGAGATGGAACCGCCGACACGACGTAACAATGACCGCTATGCGACTCGCCGACATGATGATTTTGACTATAAGCTGTTCATTACCACACGTAAATTTAAACCATTTAAGAATTCTGGCAGTGACATTCATCCACAAGGGTGGCTCCATCAATTCTCTCATTGTTTTCCTCCCAACTGGTCATTGGAGCACAGGTTAGAATTTATGTGTGGCTATTTAGAGAATGAACCAGCTGTAAGAATGCGATCGGTCATTCACGATTGCCATAGTGAAGGAGAATTTTACCATGCCTTCCTCTCAGCATATTGGTCTCAAGCCACACAAGACCGAGTAAAACATGGCATCATAATGATGAAACATTTCGAACAATCTGAATTCTCCAGTCTTGTGAAATATTTTGAAGACATGTTGCACAAGAATCAGTACCTGTCAAACCCATACAGCCCCTCAGAACTCATCCGCATTTGCTTAATCAAATTACCTGAACATTTACGACATATTATTTTAGCAGGACGTTGCAAAGACGACATTGAAGCTTTTCAGGGACTGTTACAAGAACTGGAAATTGACACTGACAATCGCGGAACGCAGGAGCACAACAATTACAGATCACATCCGTCGCAATTCCGCGATGAAAGAAATAATAACTGGACGCGACAAGGCTATTCTCACAACACAAATCGTGACCAAAACAGACACCACCCGTATGACAACCACTGGCAGAGTAATAACTACAGAGAAAGTTCGCATTTCCGTAGTAATGAATATGACAGAGACAATCATAGAAACAGACAATATGGTAACCAGAACTATTATTATCAGGGGAGACAGAATAACTTCAGACGCAACAGTTCAGCGCGCAGTTAGGATTCAGGGAGAAATTCTCCACCACATGACCGACAAGAAAGAAACTATGGCATCTACCGACATGACGACAGACGATATGATCGTAACGACAGACCTGAATTTCATCAGAACTGGCGGGATTATAACAGAGCTGGGCCCTCTCGGCAAGGCGAATTTGTAGAAGTTAGGTCTCCTAATCCCAATAACGACGCGCGCCAACAAAGGGACAGACAATGACGCGCTCCGCAGGCAGCTGCGTGCGCCAGCTGGCTCAAGAGAAAAATAACATAGACGCTAACCTTGAGAAAAATTCCAGTATTCTTTCCCGACGTATACCACTTCATAATTGCTTTTCAGTTGAAAGTCTGAGTACTGGGAAGAGTATAGGTTTACACCACATTTCACATGTAAAACCGTTTATTGAGAGATAATCTGCTTTTTAACTTTGTCTTTGCCATAAAACTTTTCACTTCACATTTCTAGTAGGCTTTGTCAGACTTATAATCTGTTAACAAGCAACAATGTTTGAAGTTAAATATCCAGTCAAGAATCAAGAAATCTTATTTAAACAGAAATTACGAATGTATTGTTATAGTGAACAGACGACACAGTGTTGTATTTGTACATTCTTGCTTGTTAGTTGCACGATTACGTAATGACTATAAGGCTCACATACTTAGAACATTTACCAATACTGTTAATGAGATTTTAATGCAACATTTTGGTTTATTTGAAAATACATTCTGGATTTAAAGTGCTTTCTGAGAGATACCAGATGACACAGAGGTTAGTTTATGTGACAGCTACACGATTTTATCACGACGCTACTAATGAGTGACAATTTACAATGTTGCTTTTGCGGTGTATCTGTTTTATATCTGCACAGTTTTCTGAATTCTTCTGGAAAGAATAAACATGTTTTAGTAGTAACTTTTGTGGTATAGCAACAATGAGACAGCCTTTATCGTGGCACAACAATATGTTACAGTACAGTACTTTCTTCATCACAACAATAAGCGTAATAACTACGATATCTATACACAAAGCATTTCACTTTTGTTTATCATGAGGTAAGTACATTGACTTCTGCAGAACTTAGCTTTCGGAGGACGATACCTACGAGACTTTCACAGAGATTATGTTGCAACGAGACGCACATTTAGCGCTACAGGACACGTATATGAGTGATTGATTTTGTACTTAAAATATTTATTTTTAAAGATTTTTGAAGTGCAATGATACAAGGGTTTTCCGTCATACATTTCATTCCATTGCTGTAATCTGTATCACCTGAGGGTATTATACATTAATCCTCAGGGGGGTACACGCCTACTTTGTGTACCATGTGTTTGGCACGCACAAGGAGCCCTAGCTAATATGGTATTTGCTTATACAACTTTACACATCGGTACCATATTTCTCTAACACACAAATTACACAGCTATCTGATCATTTAACTGAGAGATAAACATTTTTTTTACTGCATTAGTGACAGATGTTTACGTAATTACACAGTTGAATAACTCCACACTTATGAAATTGCATTTTGTCTGTACTTTGTGAACTGTTCATATTTTTTCGGAACCATTGTGATACTATGAGAGCTTTGAAAGATGTATTTGGTAAGGGAGCATGATTTTAAAGTATGTTTGAGGTAGATGACACTTTTGACGTGAGCAGAGAATTTTTTTTAGGTTTTGAAATTATTGGAGGAAGCTACGACGATTTTGAGAGTTGACTGAGGTGTTATGATGTTATTTTTACGACGACGATGTGTATTATGCTGCTGAGGTATGTTTATGGTCAAGAAGCTGATGCTATATGAGGAATTTGATTATGCTACATGTCTGTTATGAGGAAATATTGAAGAAGTGTCGACGAATATGTATATGTGTAATAAGGTAAGGAGTAATGAATTAGGGACTCTGCTTTGTGGAAACGGATGTTGTAAACCAAGAATCGTATTTTAGAATTATGAAATGTGTGTAAATGCTTGAATGTATCACAATGCCAGCGAAAATTTTTTGGACACTGTTATATTCATAAGATTTTGTTTCTACACATTTGTAACCAAATACTCAACCTGTGAATTTTTTTTATATGAGACTGTCACTGTAGAGAAAACTGCTGTCGTAAATATTTCGGTATGAAAGGTAAGTGACCGTGACGTAATTCGTTGTGAGCGGCCAGGTGTGCCAGCCGCCTTGAGAAAAAGCCATTATTGCGAGCCCTTTTTAGCGGCACAGGTAAAAAAAAAAGGGAGGCCATTATCCTCGCTATTGACGTTCCTTTGTAGAAAGCATCGTAAATAAGACACGCTAATAATAACTTGGAAACATTTTTACGTCTGCACACCTGATTCTGACAAGCGTCTTTCTACGACAGTTGAGAGAATTTCTACTAACTTATGAAATGTCACATGACTATTGAATGATATTTTTATGCTTTGGTTTGCGTAATTGCTTATTTCGTTTAATATCTAGTTTCTAGCTGCACTGCAGCATTGGTTAAAATAAAATTTTATAGATGTACTAATACAAATATTTTCTGTCTACAGATCGAGTAAATAATATTTTTTTTCAAAAAAATGAGGGAGCACAAAAAGACATTTACCTTCACAGGAACTGCATACATAATTTTCTTTTCTAGTACTTAGTAATCTTTTGTAGAATTAGTTTTTGTGGTGCACCACTTTAATTACATAGACATTAAGATGTGAATATACATTTCCCTTGTCTGCATTGTTATCTTTAGTGTACTATTTTTTCTGCTTGAGCTATGTCATGTTTAGGTATTTCATTTTCTGCTGCTGTTTGCCAGGCATAGTGTTGTTGAATTTGTGTTACTCTGCTAAGCCAGATTTATTTTTCTTGTTTGCTGCGCATTGCCTCATATTAGTTGTAATGAGAATTGCTTCGTAATTTAGATTTACTGTAGCTTGCTTTGCCAGCTTGAAATTTTTGTCATTGATGTTTGTGTTACTTGATTTGTGCTACTGCATTGCCTCGTTCCTTAGTTTAGTATCTGAGCTCAGTAGATTTAAGTTAGCTTAAGAGGGGGTAGACTATATAAGAGACTGCGTTGCGATGAATTGGAAGAAATGCATTGAGAAGTCATACGAAAAAAGTACAGAAAGCAGGTATAGGTAGGATTTTCTTGGAAATAAATAATGAGGTAAGAAATATGTGAAATAAATACAGAAAGCATGCTTGGATAGGATTTTTTTGGTGGAAGCAAAGGTTGAAATAAGACGAAAGATCTATGGAATGAAGTTTTGGGTTGGACTGCAGTACCAAAAGTTACACTGTTAACGAACCTTGTCCTTTCCATTGTGTTATCCCCCTATGTGTTTGTGAACCCTTGTGTATTTGTTTTCTTCCTGTCTCTGTGTAGTTTCATAGAATTTTTTTTCTAATACTATTCACTATGATGAGGAATACTGTTATCCTCAAATATAATTGGTATTAATAATATGTTATTTAACTTGTAAATATGCTTAGACATTATTTATTCTGTTTTGTTTTAATGCTCATGTGTGAAGTTGATGTTTCAAAATTTATTCTGATCTTTTATGTATGTACTCATGTCATAATTCCTGTAACACTGACGTATATGTTATTTTGATTCTTTTGTAAAGCCTGTACTACAAATGTTATCTGTATTGTTATGTTCTTTAATGATGTATTTTGTACCTTTGTAATTGTATTCTTATGTTATAAAATTGTAATTGACACCAGGTCATCAAATTAAGTAACTTGTAAGTTCCATTTCACTGCACACGTTTCTGTTGGTTATAGTATATGGACAATATGTGAGAAGTAGGGACTGTTAGTGTTTGCACGTCTGTTAATAATTCAGCAAGGGACTGGATAACAGCATTGCTGGTTCTAAGGACAGTTCCAAAAACTCTGTGAGTGCACAAGTGGTGGTTATGGACTTGCTATATTATCCGCAAGACTCGTCAATGGTGATTGTGCACCTGCACAGTCACAACAGATGGCTGCTGGCCATCTCTACAAGGACTACAGTGGGTCTGCATCTTTGATGACCCACCAGTACCATTATCTCTACAAGGACTACAGTGAGTCTGCATCTTTGATGATCCATCAATACCATTATTTCTACAAGGACTGCAGTGGGTCTGCACCTCTGGTGGCCCACCAATACCGTAATCTCTACCAGGACTACAATGGGTCTGCTCTGTGATGACCTACCCACCAATACTCTTCAAAACTTCGACTGACTCCGCTGTGGGTTTGCTCTGTTGTGGCCCATTACCTGTCAGCATGTCACGAGTCAGCACTGTCTTTCCGTTGGAAGGACAACGCTACTTCTTCAAGACTGCATGGAAATCCACTACTTCCGTGTGCATTTTCTTTTACTGCTCAGACTTTGAGAAAAACACTGCAATGTGATGAATGATCAGGACTGTCTTTATGGACTGTGAGAAAATTTTAGCTTTTGACCAACATTGTATCAATAAGTGTGTGCATTTGATTTCTTTGTTATTGTAATTACGATTATGAAAAATTTTAACAAATATGTATTGGCCACTGCCCCAACCAATTTGTAAAATTTTTTGTGGGGAGCATGGGGGCTATGTAAGTAGGCTGTTTAGGTTTTTTTTATTGGTAACGCCACCTCTGTATGAAAATCACTGGCTGTGCTGTGTGCAGCCTGTGGCTGCTTTGCATTGTTGTAATACTCGCCATTGTAGTGTTAGGCAGCTGGCTGTGAACAGCGCGTAGCGTTGCGCAGTTGGAGGTGAGCCGCCAGCAGTGGTGGATGTGGGGAGAGAGATGGCGGAGTTTTGTAATTTGTCATGCTGCTATATATATTATGACTATTGAGGTATATACATTGGTTGTTCTCTATTAATATCTTTCATTTGCTAACTATCCCTATCAGTAGTTAGTGCCTTCCGTAGTTTGAATCTTTTATTTAGCTGGCAGTAGTGGCGCTCGTAGTATTGCAGTAGCTTGAGTAGCGAAGATTTTTGTGAGGTAAGTGATTTGTGAAACGTATAGGTTAATGTTAGTCAGGGCCATTCTTTTGTAGGGATTTTTTTTTGGAAGTCAGATTGCTTTGCGCTAAAAAAAATATTGTGTGTCAGTTTAAGCACAGTCGTGTAATAATTGTTCAAAGGGGACGTTTTAATTATAATGGAACAGCAGCTTCCGATACGTAGATAGGAGGGCACGTGGTTCTGCAACTCGATGCGGACCTGTCTGACACTGTTTAAAACGGGATAGGTTTGAAATTGTATCCATCGTTCGGCGACATGTTCCCGAACGTTGCCACAGGACGGAGCGCCGCGGTGACGTCGTCTGCAGGTAGTTCGAACGGCAGTTCGAAGATCCTTATCGTCCGTGTGCCGAGACCTGCGTGTTCAGCGGTAACGGGTCCGACGTTGCCGTTGCAATGAGAGAAGCGCAGTCCGCGTTTTGCCTCTTGAAGCACCTTGTCGCACGCCGCATCGTTGATCACTTTGACGTATACGGTACTGCTAACAATGGACAGGTGGATACCAATTAGATCCGTTGGTGGTGTTTTAACTCTATCGCGAATAAATCGTTCTACCTCCAGGGCCTTGGGTCGGGGGAAGTCGGAACAAAAGTTGAAACGTAAAGTCTTCTTCCGATAGTTGTGTGCCGTGGTGGTCTAGAAGGAAAACGGCACTTACAGCGGCCGAAGTAAACACAAACACACAGTGCGCGCCTCTCTTGTAGCGATCTGGCACGTGACCGCCTCACAGCACTGCTGGCGGCAGAATGTGTTGAGTGACACAAGCACGACTCGCGACCCGTCCTCACAGATCAGATCTGCCAGTACCTCGTCTCCTACCTTCCAAACTTCACTGAAGCTCTTCTGCGAACCTTTGCAACGCCAGAAATCACTTGTGTCTTACTCAAAGATTTCCCGTAATTTACTATGAACTGTGACATTTCTGACAGGAAATCACGAATCCAGTCACGTAACTGAGACGATATTCCATAATGCATGCAATTTCACTACAAGCCGATTGTGTGGTACGGTGTCAGAAGCCTTCCGGAAATCCATAAATACGGAATCAATTTGAAATCCCTTGTTAATAGCACTCAACACTTCATGCGAGTAAAAAGCTAGTTGTGTTTCACAAGAACGATGTTTTCTAAATCCATGTTGACTGCGTGTCAATAGACCGTTTTCTTCGAGATAATTCATCGAACACAATATATGTTCCAGAATCCTGCTGCATATCGACGTTAATAATATGGTCCTGTAATTTAGTTACTCTTACTACCTTTCTTGAATATTGGTGTACGAATCTTTCGTCGAGCCAACGGTTGTATATGATTGTTAAGTATGGAGCTATTGCATCAGCATACTCTGAAAGGAATCTAATTGGTATATTGTCTGGACCGGAAGTCTTGCTTTTATTAAGTGATTTAAGTTGCTTCACTACCCCGAGGATATCTACAGATACCGTTAATAAGCCCATCCAGAACGCATTCTTGCTCAGATGACCCACTTTTCCTTTATTTCAGTTATTGTACTCTTACTTACCGTGAAGAGAACCGTAGCAAATCAGTCGAAACGTCGGCTTAGCTACTTCAGTAGTAGTTACAATTACGCGGCCCTATATCCAGAATTATTTTATTCAAAATTTCATTTTGTGTAATCGCAGTTGTTCACTTACCTGTTTTGTCTCACTTATAATGTTTTACCTGTTTGTAATATTAGACATGCTAAGGACAAGACAATCTTGTTCAGCCAAACCGTTGGGATACGACAGCAGCGCTTGCAATGTACTCAAATGGTTCAAATGGCTCTGAGCACTATGGGACTTAGCTTCTCAGGTCATCAGTCCCCTAGAACTTAGAACTACTTAAACCTAACTAAACTGAGGATGTCACACACATCCATGCCCGAGGCAGGATTCGAATCTGCGACCTTAGCGGTCGCGCGGTTCCAGACTGTAGCGCCTAGAACCGCTCGGCCACCCCGGCCGTCTGCAATGTATTAATCAACTTACTTTTGCTCTCGGAGCAACTGAAATTTGTCATATAATTCATTATTTAATGTGTCAGACGTTTTATTAAGCTAAATAGATTTACATAGCATGTTTACTGGAATAATTCTTCTCCAACTGTCATCATTGGAAAACAACTGATACACTTTTTAGAAGTACTAGTTTAAAATATTTCATCCCACAACAACTTCCCAACCACAAATATTTATTTTTGTCCTTGTTGACACTGTAACAGCCGGAAACCGGTATGTAAAATATATTTCAGAATATTGCATGGTGCCGTGAGTTTTTTCATTCATAATAACAGTACGAGCAGTATGAAATTATTGCGCACAAAACTGCTGAACCGTAAATGTCTCGGAAGATATAAAAACCTGTGTAACTGTTCAATAACATCAGGCACTTTTGGCCAGATTTCTGTGTACGACATTACATGTCTTCTGGAAGAAAATAGCTTTGAAGATTATGAAAGTACACTGTGCAATCAAGTTACGCTTAAAATGTATATTCCATTCATGGCAAAGATTTTCTGTACGTAAAGTGCACTATTCAGAATCTGTCCTCCAGCATACGCAAGTAAATTTCATTTTCCAGGAAGCCTGTGGGAAGCTTATGCGTAATTAATCAGAATCTCTGCGTTCAAAGTATTTAACTGCTAATGGAAAACGATTTGATGAGATTCCAAGAATAATGAATGCAAAGAGAGAAACAGAGGCAGATAACGCACTTTAAGACCAGTTTCATTATGTAGCAGTTTCAAAATTAGACTCGCTTTAACCTCGAGATCCCGTTTAGCTTGTATTTTCCACGTTGTCCAGGACGAAAATAAAACTTCACTGGGTATGAAAGAATTCCTCGCAGAATTTTTTGCTGTTGGCGGAGAACGTATCCTGTATAAAGAAGACAACACCTTTGAAATTTAAATAATCATTATGTGCTCTTTCACTACAGTATTTTTGTCTCAGGCGTATTTACAAACATCAGTGTAATAACATAAACACGTTTTATGTAAACGAGTAAGTCACTTAAAAGTGTACCAAAAAATCATGTGCCAACAGTAGACGTACGTCTGTGACGTTATTTTGCTAGGTAAAACTTACACTTCGCAGTTTATTTGTAATTACTCCTCTTAGTGTGATTTGGCTTCCCTTTGCAGACTATTCGATTTCCTAACATAGCACGATGCAGTTCTCAATTTTCTAAACAACCTAGTAAATCGACTTTACTTTTGGGAGTACTGCTATGTACGAAAGATTTGTACCCTAATTAAGTAAAAAATGGGTAGTGTTAGATCTCTTAATCACCAGTTCGCTGATTCTATATTCGATGGTGACACGTTTCTTCTAACTTTTTCATTCAGGTCAATATTTGTTGTCAAACTCAGATGTTAAATAGCAAATATTGAAGCGAATCATAGTATTTTCATTCAAAATACCGTTTTCATTTTAAATTACTAAACACATAAAAGGGAGTATTTATAGTGAATTAAAACTTAATGCAAAACTAGGAACAATTAAAAAGAAAGTAAACACATTTTCATTTCCAGAGATCAAGATAATACAACATAATATCAAAACCAGAACTATGTTCATCTAAAAATATTTATATCACTATGAATACTCGCCTTTTCAAATAATTAGTAATTAATAATGAAAATGTTGTTTTAGTTAAAAAATTATCATCCGTGCCAATATTAATCAGTTAACATTGCAGTCCGATAATAAGTATTTAATTCAAATAAAAAGGTAACTATCTCCAGCAAAAATCAAATCAGTGTCTACATGATTACGGGATTAAATTACTTTGTACTTACCTATAAGGGATTTGGATAACAAGCTCGTAAAGTTTTATACTTAACAGCATTTAAAATATTCAGATCTTCAGAGTCTATTTACTTGAATTGTTTTGACAATTATACAGTACTGTTTTAGGAAGCTGACGTCCATGTAGTGCCCTTCACGTGGTGTAAATGTGAAGTAAATCAAAGAGGATCAGAAACTATGATTGCTTTGTAAGACATTGCCTTAAGAATACAACATATTATGAACAGCTCAAACTTACATTTTATGTAAGCAAGCCACAAACATTCGATGTTAATAAGAATTGTACAAAAGCTAACATTTTACTTGCTTACTGATGAAACATGTGTGGACAGATCTCGCAGCTAGATGAGCCAATATGGGTACTGTTTACATTAATGCTAACCTATCTGTTGCCATTAATGAAATATACATCGGTTAAACTATGAGATCATAGTTGTCACTGGGAATTGTAAGAGTGGGCGGTGGAATAAATCCTTCTCCATCTTTAGCTACAACAAACTGTGAGTAAGTAATGTCAAGTTTGCGCTTCCTGTTGACAGCTGATTTCTGCCTCTTGTATGGCTATCCGAATTTAAGCTTTACCTGTCGTCAGCGATTGTTGTTAATACAAGATGCAAAAAAAAGTGATAAAATCAGTATGGACGGCGTCAAATCGAGGAAAATTTCGCAGATAACCATTGTCCGTAAACGCACCGTTACAGAGCTGCCGCTTTGAAACGAAATTTAAGCTTTGTCTTAATTTTCGTGCGGTCACACAAACCTTCAACTGAAGACGGTTGACTAAATCACAACTGTGTGCTATTACGTGAGTCAAAGCCAATTTTATGTTACGTTTTCATTATCGTAGTGTTTACATCAATGGCACACTGTGATCCGTTTTTGAGTTGCTCTTGAGGAAATATAGGTTGCTTTTTAAAAAAAGACGTACAGATCTTCATTTTTTGGTAATAAACAAAGCTACAAGGAAGGCAGTCATGTAGATTAATGTCCAATTGGTAGTTTAACATCATTTTCTGAAAACATTATTTTGCTTTCAGACCAAATGTTATTTGGGATGGTCAAGATAAATAGGACTTTTACAGATAATAGTACTAAAATATAAAGCTGGAGACAAAATGCTGTAACTGTTTGTTAGGATGCTGAAGGATTCCCTTGCTGATTGACAATTATTTCTTAATTGCGTATTATGATATAGTTGATGATTTACCTTGAGCGATGATCTCCCCGTGGTCACGCGTCCAGTAGTTGATGGACTTGGGGAAGGCCTCGGAGTGACACTCCAGAGTCATCTCCTGGCCTTCGTAGGCACCGACCAGCTGGTTCTGGATCCAGATCATTGGCGGAACTGCACAGGTACCATGAAGTCACAGGAAGCATACAAAATCGGTTTATTGTTGATTATTATCATTAGTGTCTTAGAGTATAACAATGAATCAAAAACATATTTTGCGGGCTACATGCAGATAGTCCATGTTTATTAAAACCACTATGCTACCATTAAGGACACTATAATATGTCCTGGACGAATGATACTTTCGTAAGAAAGTCTACCTCTCAGTATTATTATATAAAGAGGTGCAAGAGTGTTATGCTTGCCTGACTCCCATTATATTTGTGTATTATAAGTGACTTCGTGCAGTTACTAGAATTTCAAGGGTTATCGAAACTCGGTACTGGAATTTCAAACGCTTCATAGGCCATAAGTTGATGGGAGCAGTTTTAGGTATTCAAAAGCGATCGGGAGAAAGTCATCAAAGAGCAATCACACACATTGCAAAAAAAAAAAAAAAAAAAATGGTTCAAATGGCTCTGAGCACTATGGGACTTCTGAGGTCATCAGTCCCCTAGAACTTAGAACTACGTAAACCTAACTAACCTAAGGACATTACACACATCCATGCCCGAGGCAGGATTCGAACCTGCGACCGTAGCGGTCGCGCGGTTCCAGACTGTAGCGCCTAGAGCCACTCTGCCACCCAGGCCGGCACACACATTGCAACCCGTTGGAATAGGCGATAGAATGTTAATCGGTTGCAGCGAGCCTTACTGGTAACAACAGGCTGTAGTATACAAGGCCAAGCTCTAGCAGCCTTCTCGGTGGCTTTTATGCAACCACATTATGTAAATTTCATTAACTACCCAACTTCATTGTGCTCTAAGACATTTGATGGAGGTACAATGCTGATGGCGTTGTGTTCTCTGAGCTGTAAGAGTACTGCCAAAATATTTATATGTAAAGACTGAAATACTCCAATACAGTGGGGGAGGCCGGAAAGTTCGTAGAGGAATGAGCTTCTTATCCAAATAAGTACTTCGACGTCATCTAAAATTGTTCTGTGCGAGGTAAACGATAGAGGAGTTCAGTTATCCAGGTTTCCGTTTTACAGTGTGCTAGACTCTTTGACAATTCTTTCCTTCATTCTGGTGCAATGCTCAGTCAGTGGATGAATAATTGTGTGAGACCATCACACTGACACCCACCCTGCGCGATCCCATGCACTGGGATCAGTCTGGACGATTGGACGACTAGTTCAGTATACCCTTATTGAAAAGTAGGTAAAATATTCTCCACCCCCCCCCCCCACACACCTTTCCGATAGTATAGGGGATATCATCGATATACGCAGTTTTGAAGCATTGTTAACTCGTTAGTGTTGACAAACCTCAATACGAAAACTGGATGTAGAACAACGTACGGATGGAAAAAACCGGTATTTTTTGGTTATCTGTTTGGTCTCGGTTATAGCAAGTGATTATTATGTTTTACTAATAACCGAGTAAAAAACCGAAAAACCAACCAGCCACAGCAGCAGTGATAAAAGTTTACGTTGTTAAGTAAACCATTTTTAATAAAAGGGGCGATTTTTATTCGTAAGCCTTGCATTGGTTTGAAATATTGCGTTATTATAGAAAATGGTAAAAGCAATCAGTGTTATTTCAGTAAGAATGCCGGCAGAAACGAGCTGCATACACATGGCAGAAGAATTAGTACAGCTTTGCTGAGAGAATAATGTCCCTGTTGCCGCGGGTCGTGGCTTAAGAAACGCTTGTACGTGCAATGTGCAACACCTGCGTCCAACAGATCTATGCGGTAGTTTGCCGTTGCCATCATCGGAAAATCATTGTATTGTAGAAAGGCACCAACCTTGGTCTGGAAATATTTTTGCGAAGTGACGTAGCAAAGAGGTACAGGGCTTCATTTGTCTGTTGCTATGAAACAGTAAGAGGAGGGAAATTGTAATAACAGTAAGAAACTACAAACTTAACAATAATTCATTCATAGCATTCACAATCAAAGATAAGTAACTGACCTGCTACCTGTGTCTGCATAATATGCCATTATCTTGTAGCCCTTGAAAACGGACAAGCTGACAAGTAAAACAGCCTCCGTTTTCACTCTTTAACATTGACTATTCGTAATGTACAAACAGCGCAACGATCCCCGATTACATGATTTTCCAATAGTTTCAAAAATTTAGAATCAATAGCAGAATACTGTTGACTTTTTGTAGTATTCAACCGCTTATCACTTTTCGAGAAAAGCAGCGAACGGTGAACGGACTATGTCTACAATTATATGTCTATTAAATTATGATGCTTACAGCGACATCTATTGCTACATTTTGTGACTACTTTATTTTTCTTCTGCCATACGTTTTCCACCTTCTACGATAATATTCCGTTGCAATTTGACATCATTCTGACCATTGGTGTTATTCCTACAGCGGTTTGAAAATTTAACTTTAATTATAATCCCCCTGTACAACATGTGCAAGATACGAGATGGAACAAAAACAATCGAACATGACAAATGATGTGTTTGGGTTAAAAAGGGTGTAAGACTGTGAAGCCGTCCGTTCTTGAAGTTTGTCACCGTGGCATGTTTCAATAAAATAATGTCAGTTTACAATACGCCCCACGTCGAATAAAACACTCGTCGTAGTAATAGCTGTTTCCACCATTGTCATCAGGAATTAAAGTTACTGACTTCGGGCGCTGGCACAATGTTCCAACTTATGTAGCATCTGGCACCTTCCAGAGAATACCGAAGTAACGCATGCACCAAAGGCGAGTTGGTCAAATCATAGCAGCTCCGGGTCGCCGCCGGACCGAGTGACTTCAGCTACCGCACGCGGCCGGCGTCACGTTTGAAACTGCCGCTCACGCCTCCCTGCAAGCGTCAGGCACCTATATCTCTGCATTTTGTTGACATTCTAAGTCTGCCATAGTACCAAGTGTGTGCCTCTCTCAAAAACGTTCCTCTATATTCTAATTTCTGCCAACAGTCCCGCCGGAGGTACAACCCCAACAGAGCATTATAGTAGAGATAGAAAATACCGCTTTAATTGTTAGTGTTTCTTGTTCACCAGTGCTAAGACCACGATCGGTTTCGGGCTAATATATACCCATCATCAGGTGTGATAGCGAAAATAATTAAGAGATCTAAGCTAATAATAATTTTTACACACACTAGTACTAGCGAAAAAATACCACGGACGACTGCCTCGGTACAGAAGTGTGGAATGACCACCAGGACACGTATATTTTGTGCTGCAATGGAGAGTGTAGCTCGCGGTGTCCGTAACACCAATGAGCGCAGAGCACGGAGCAGTTTACACGAAATAGGAACCAAACTAGTACCCCACATTTAGAGTAGTTCTACCATCTACCGACGGGTGGAATAACACGGGACCAACTAGCCCCGCCTTTCACAATTTGAACTAGTTCAAAATGGTTCAAATGGCTCTAAGCGCAATGGGACTTAACATCTGAGGTCATCAGTCCCCTAGAACTTAGAACTACTTAAACCTAACTAACCTAAGACATCACACACATCCACGCCAGAGGCAGGATTCGAACCTGCGGCCGTAGCAGCAGGGCGGTTCCGGACTGAAGCGCCTGGAACCGCTCGGCCACAGCGGCCAGCATTTGAACTAGTGTTTTACAAAATGCGAAAGAAAACAACCATTACAAAAAGGTTGCATGAAAAACCGTAAGAGGACGTTATGAGTGATAAAGCAACATATTAAAATACGGCAGTACAGAATCGTAGTAAAACTGGGAGCCGAAGACTTAAAGCTTATGCATTAAATCGTAAAACTACATCTTTTTCCTCCTTTCCATGAGTGGCATGAAAATTTTAATTTAGGCGGCACGCATAAGGTGACGTTGAATAACTTTCCGTAGTCGTGAGGAAAAAGAACATACAAATGTATCACTGTTATTAAAAAATCATCTTGGTATCAAGCATTTTTTTTTTTTTTTTTTTCTTCTGGCTGGCTTCATGCGGTCCGCCACGAATTTCTCTCGTGTGCCAGCCTCTTCATCTCCGAGTAGCGCAGTCCATGAAATTTTTAACATTCGTCTGTAGCACCACATCCCAAACGCTTCGAGTCTCTTCTTCTGTTTTCCCGCAGTCCATGATTTCATTACCATAGAAGGCTGTGCTCCAAATTCACATTCTCAGAAATTTCTTCGTAAAATTAAGATCTATGTTTGACACTAGTAGACTTCTCTTGGCCTGAAACGTCCTTTCTGCCAGTGCTAGTTTGCTTTATACGTCCTTCTTGCTCCGCCCGTCCTGGGCTATTTTGCTGCTTAGGTAACAGAATTCCTGAGCTTCATCATCTTCGTGATGCCCAATCCTGATTCTTTCTCGCTGTTCTCAATTCACCTACTTCTCATTACTTTAATCTTTCTTCGATTTACTCTCAGACCATACTCTGTACTCATTAGACTGTTCATTCCTACAGCAGATCTTGTAATTCTCCTTCACTTTCACTGAGGATAGCAACATCATCAGCGTTTCTTATCATTGATATCCTTTCACCTTCGACTTTAATTCCACTCTTGAACCTTTCTTTTATTTCTGTCATTGCTTCTTCGATGTATAGATTGAACAGTAGGGGTGAAAGACTACATCATTGCCTTATACACTTTTTTATCAGTGCACTTCGTACTTCCACTCTTATAATTTCCATTCGGTTCTTGTACAAATTGCATATTACCCGTCTTTTCCTGCAGCTTATCCTTATTTTCTCAAAATTTCAAACATTTTCCACCATTTGATACTGTCTACAGCTTTTTCAGTTCGACAAATCCTCCGAAAGTGTCTTGATTTTTCTTTATCTTGCTCCCATTATCAACCGCAATGTCAGAATCGCCTCTCAGGTACCTTTACGTTTCCTAAAGCCAAACTAATCGTCATCTAACACACTCTCAGTTTTCTTTCCCATTCTTCGGTAGATTATTCTTGTCAGCAACTTCGATGCATGAGCTGTTAAGCTGATTGTGCCGTAATTCTCGCACTTGACGGCTCTTGCGATCTTCGGAATTATATGGATGATATTTTTCCGAAAGACAGATTGCACATAGACAGACTCACACATTCTACACACCAACGTGAATAATCGTTTTGTTTCCAGTTTCCCCAATGATTTTAGAAGTTCTGATGCAGTGTTATCCAACCCTTCTGCCTTATTTGATTTTAAGCCTTCCAGAGCTCTTTTAAACCCTAATACTTGATCCTTTATCTCGTCTATATGGATTCTCATTTCTTCTCCAATCAGTCAAGTCCTCCCCCATAGAGGACTTCAATGCATTCTTTCCATTTATTCGCGCCAGCCGCGGTGGTCTTGCGGTTGTAGGCGCGCAGTCCGGAACCGTGCGACTGCTACGGTCGCAGGTTCGAATCCTGCCTCGGGCATGGGTGTGTGTGATGTCCTTAGGTTAGTTAGGTTTAAGTAGTTCTAAGTTCTAGGGGACTGATGACCACAGCAGCTGAGTCCCATAGTGCTCAGAGCCATTTGAACCATTTATTCGCTCTCTGCTTTGCACTTAACAGTTGAAGTCCCATTAAACTCTTTATGTTACCACCTTCGTTTTTAGTTTCAGTGAAGGCTGTTTTGACTTTCCTGTACGCTCAGTCAGTCCTCCCGACAATCATTTCGTTTTCATTTATTCACATTTTTCTTGCAGCTATTTGGCCTTAGCTTCCTTGCACTTTCTATTTATTTTATTCCAAACTGACCTGTATCTCTGTACTCCTGAATTTTCTTGAACATTTTTGTGATTCCTTCTTCCATCGATCTACAGAAGTATTTTTTCTGTTATCCATGGTTTCTTCGCAGTTACCTTCTTTGTACCCACAGTTCTCTTTTCAGCTTCTGTGATGGCCCTTTTTAGAGATTACAATACGTGTTAAGCTGAAATTCTTACTGGGCTATTCCTTACTGCAGTGTCTATAGCCTCAGAGAACTTCAAGCGCACCTCTTCATTCCTTAGTACTTCCGTATCCAACTTCTTTGGGCATTGACTATTCCTGACAAGTCTCTTAAGCTTCATCGTACTCCTCATCGATACTCAGTTCTAATCTGAGTCTGTATCTGCTGCTGGGTACGCCAAACATTCCAGTGCCTGATTTCAGAATGTCTGTCTGACCATGATATAACTTAACTGAAACCTTCCTGTATCTCCAGGCCTTTTCCAGCTGAAATCTTTCTGCACTTCCTGGCCTTTTCCAAGTATGCCTTCTCCTCTTGTGATACTTGAACAGAGTATTCGCTATTACTAGATGAAATTTCTTACAAAACTCAGTCTTTTTCCTCTCTCATTCCTAGTACCAAGCCCATACCCTCACGTAACTCTTTGTTCTACTCTTTCCCCTACAGCCACATTCCAGTCCAGAATGACTATCAGATTTCCATCTCCCTTTACGTACTGACTTACCCTTTCAATATGCTCACATGCGTTGTCTATCTCTTCATCTTCGGCTTGCGACGTCGGCATGAATAGCTGAATATCGCTCTCTGTGTTGGTTTGCTGATGATTCTTATGAGAACAATCCTATCACTGAACTGTTCATAGTAACTCTCTCTCTGTCCTACCTTCCTGTTCATAACAAATCCTACAGCCGTAATACCATTTTCTGCCGCTGTTGATATTACCATGTACTCATCTGACCAGAAATCATTGTCTATTTTTCCATTTAACTTCACTGACCTTCACTATATCTAGATTCAACCTTATTATTTTCTTTTTCTGATTTCCTAGCTTTCTTACCACGTTCAGACTTGTAACATTACGCTACTCGACTCGTGGAACGATATCCTTTCATTGATTTCAATCTTTTTCTCAAGGTCACCTCCTCCTTGGCAGTCTGCTCCCTGAAACCCGAACGGACGACTATTTCGGAATCTTTTGCTAAAGGAGAGATCATCATGACAATTTTCAATTACAGACCACATATCCTGTAGATATACACTATGTTGTTGATCGTTGCTGAATCTTATGCCTTTAAGGGCAGTCAGACAACCGAAGTCAAGGGAATGCTTGAACATCTGTCTGCTCCTCCTCCCTCTTTGACAAGGCAGTCGGCTGAATGAGGGGTGACTTCGGCAGCCAGTTTTGATGATTTTTATTCGAAATTTATGCTGGGGCGGGTTTAGAAACCGGGATCTAGGACGTTCTGGTTATTAATCAAAGGTGATACTCCTAGACCTAGCTAACTAAAAGCCGGTGACTCAATAAAAGTTACGTAAGATAAGACGTGAGACCATTAAATTTTACATCGTGAATGTATTATTCATTGCTCCTCAGTTCATCCAAAGCAGCGTAAAATGGCTGCACTTCGAGAAATGCTTTGCCGCACAATTGAACTCATTCTGACAAAACAAAATTACCTGTTGTGAGTTGGATGTCATTAAATTTATAGCACATGCTAATGGTCACAAGCCAAACGTTATACTTCTTGTTCAGCAAATGCAGTCGAGAGTCGCATCTAACAGTCGCTACCAGGTTAAACTATCGTCTGCTAGTAATGGTAGCCCTAATTTTTTTTTTTTTTTTTTTTTTTTGCAGGATACCACATGTAGGTGTAATATCTGCTAACATCGGTAACTAGCTTAGAAAAGAGGGGTCATACCGATTCTCTATAGCCCCAATAAGGTCGGACACCTAGTAAGGCACCACGAAACTAGAGAAGCAATCGCTACGCGCAATCGGATGTCCATCGCATCCAACGTAGTGAGCGTCCTTCCGCCTACATAGACCAAACTCGCCGCTCCGGTTCAGAAAGGATCAGGACCTTTGCAGTTCTGAACCTACCCTCACCAATCACTTGAAAAACCGTAATCATTCCATCTCAGATATAAACAGGGATTGTAGCTTTTTCATATCCAACATAAGAGCCCTATTTTAAATATCTCAGAAGAAACCGAATTTATCCGCAGCATTGACCATAATCCATCGTTCCTTTTTAATGAACAAACATATCAGAAGCATGCAGTCCTATTGAATAACATTTCTTCTTTTGAAAGAGCGTCCCACCTCATTTCATTCTACTTCTGGATTATTAAACTTTATACATGTATTCATCTTAACTGGGTAAGTCTTTTTGCCATTGCTTTGGTGGCCCATAATTAGAGTTAGCTACAAAACAGCATATGCCTGTTTGCCACAGGAGGGACTTCAAGATTTTTCCAGTTTCTATCTTGCGTAGCTGTAAAATGTCCTCTTTTGATTGAAATCGTCGTATCTTCAGTTTATTTAGCCTTTGTCTATGGCGCGTTATTGTGCGTCATTATGTGTGTCCTCACTAAATTAAAATTTGCCTGTCATTCATGACGTAAAATGTATTTGTCTCACGTCTCACTTTACGGAAGCTTTGTCGTGTTGTCGGATTTTGGTTAGCAGTTTCATTACCTTGCTTCATTGCCCGGTTTCCATGTGTCCGTTTATTGCAATTACTACTAGCTATTGAATAGTATAGGGCTTTTTGACAGTGAAAACTTTCAGGTTAAGTCACTTTCAATTTTGCTTACTAGCAAGATGATTTTTAGTAAGAGTGGCACATTTGTTTGTTCTTTTACCTCATGACTACGGTACGTTATTCCACGTGGCCTCATTCATCCCAACTACATTAATATTTGCGTGTCACTCGAGGAAAGGAAAGTAGTCACCTATCACTAGTTCAAATTGTGAACCGTGGGGCATGTTGGCCCCGTCGTATTCTTCCCGTCAGTAGATGGCAGTTCTACTGAAAATCTAGTTTACCAGCGTACTTTCTACTTCGTGCACGCTATTCCGTGCTCTGCGTTCGCTAGTAGTACGTACACCGCGTCCCCTACTCGTCCATCGCACCACTCGGGGTCATGGCACGAAGCTTAAGCGCCCTTCATTCCAGTCTTCTTCCCCCAGACAGTCGACCGTTGTAATATCTCGTGACGCTTTGGCACTGTCATGGTTTACCGCATCTAGCCCGACCGTTTTTTTCAAAAATGTTATATGGTACTTCTTTTTTGTTTTTTCATATGCACTAGTGGGTGTCTGCATTATTATTAGCTTCGGTCTCTCGTTTATTTTCAGTATCATACCTAATTATACGTAATAGCCGGGAACTGGTGGTGATCTAAGCATTGAAAAATAAAAATCCTTATAAATTAAGTGGTATTTTCGGTCTCTACTGATTTTTCCGACCTGCAACAGAGCCGACAGTCAGTTTTTGGTTGGACAGATTAACAACTGTTCTGTGTGTGGGCCTTCTTGGACTCTACGTCGGCATGACTGCTAGACTGTGTTACATTTCATCGCATAGAAAACGGACATAAAATACAGTCTGAAAATACTAGTGGCTACTAGTATTTTCAGACTGTATTTTATGTCCGTTTTCTATGCGATGAAATGTAACACAGTCTAGCAGTCATGCCGACGTAGAGTCCAAGAAGGCCCATACACAGAACAGTTGTTAATCTGTCCAACCAAAAACTGACTGTCGGCTCTGTTGCAGTGCTGAGTAACTTTTCATCATCCCCGCGTCCAATATTGGATACTGTTAGCGGAATAGCGCAGTTCATTGGGCATCTTTACGCGACGCAGATGAGGGCGTCAGGTTACTAGCCGAAGCTAATTCACGTAAATCTACTATTAGCCAGGAATAACGAAGTTGCTTGCAGTTATTACGTGAGAAGGAGGACTTGGTTGTCTTGCCATCTGACGAATAAAATGCCAGTATCGTCCTGAAATCTTAAAATTACCACCTGAAGATGCTGCATTGGAAGGCAAATACGGAAAATTAGTCGCGATCCATCACAGGCCATCGTCAGAAACACAGTGAAGTTCTTAAAGGACTCTGGTATGGCAGAAGAGGTAATGAAGAAATTGACACCACGTGCCGCCAGGTCTCCCTGGCTTTATGGATTGTCGAAGATGTGAAACAATGGTGTTCCTCAAGGCACAAGTCAATGCAATCATTTTTCCCACCTACAGATTTGCAAAACACCTCTCAGAGTTATTGGCAGGCAAACTGGAACACTACGAATACCGTGTTGTTAACCAGCAGTCATTGAGGCCATCAAGAAAATATAGCTAGCCCAAAAGGACACTTTTTACAAAGGTGCCGGTACAAGGCACCTTGTAACAAAGCCTAGAAAATGGACATAAAATACAAATTTAAAAGATGAAATTCTTAACTCATGCATCATCATATGGGATTCTAAATGAGGCAGCAGAAAATAAACAGCAACAATTTTAACAGAGACCATGAGTACACACTTAAAAGGGCATGAGGGCGGGCTTTGTCTTGTACAGCGAAAGTAAAGGTGAATGATTAACACTTATATGGAGGTGGGAGCGACAGTTTCAAATGTGGTACTGGCCTCTCGCACTACCTTACGTCGTTCGGTCCCGAGCTGGAGCTGCCATAAGCTGTTAGTCTCGAATTCTGCGAATACACATAGGCGAAACTCCGTCCCATCTCCGACAGGCAGTAACTTTAACTCCTGATAATAATGATGGAGACAGCTATCGAAAGTTCGAGTGATGTGACTTTTAAATCGAGAAGTTTTTATTGAGGAATGCAGTCTCTCGACCATAGTGTTAAATCTATACATAGAAAAAGCAATGACGGAAATAGAAGAAAGGTTCACAAGTAGGATTATTATTCCAGGGGCAAGGATATCAAAGATGACGTCTACTAGCTACAGTGCTGTCCTCAGTGGAAGTGAAGAAGAATTGTTGACAATAAACCGAAGAAAGACGATGGGAATGAGGTGCTGGAAAAGTTAGATTATCGATAAACTTTACGCCAAAACTGGTGACACAGTGGAGACGAAGCAAAGAAATGCTGTCACCTTGAAAGCAAACAAACACATGCCGGAAGAAGCAAAGATGACATAGAAAGTAGACTAGGACGGGGAAGGAGGACATCCTTCGCCAAAAGAAGGCTACTAGTATCGAATACTGGCCTTAATTTGAGGAAGAAAATTTGTGAATGTGCGTCTCCACAGGGTATGGTAGTGAATTAGGGATTTTAAGGAAACCAGAAAAGAAGGAAATCGAAGCATTTGAAATTTCGTGTTATAGAAGAAAATAAATGGATAAGCGAAGACAGATACTGTAACACATCCAGCACAATATTGAAACGTAGGGTAGAAGTGCTACTCCTTGTTGAAGAGATTGTCACAAGAGAAGAATTGGTGGTGGCTGGAATGAGACCACTCAGAAAAGATACGAATATAAAAAAAAGGCTCCCGCAGTCAATGGCGGAGGAAGGTAACGGCATACCGTCTACAATAGAATCATGCATATTAAATCACTGCTGCGTTCAAACCTGCGCGGGGATGAGACTCCTAGATGCGCTCATGACGAGCACGAGTAACTTGAGTAATCGTGGTCATTCGGCCATTAATGAGACGTTAGTGCCGTTTACTGTTTCTTCTGGGTGGACATTAATGTAAAATGTATAGATTACATGTTTTTACAATAAGTATTGTATGAACAACTTGCGAGTTTTACCAAGGAACAATATATTATGCTACAATCTATGCCTATTCCATGGAATTGAGATTCTGTGTTTGAACTCTGGCCTGTTTCGTCATTACTATTTTTCTTTTTGGCTTATGATGTGGATGTGAACCGTAAGGAGCGTTTAACGAAAGTTCACCTTGCTGTATCAGCCAATGTAAGTTATTAACAAAACTGGAAATAGAGTTGTTTGTGTCTTAAAAATTGTGTCCGTGTTGAATTCATTTCTAATCCTAAACCTTGCTTGTCTAGAGTAGACATGGGCCTTAACAGAAATTCTTCATTGATAGGCGCCATGTTAAAAAATAATTAAGAACTTTCTTCTAGGTCATCATAGAGACATTCCGCCGGTTAGAAAACTAAACCCCTTCTTTCAGATTCTACGAGCCCGGTGGTTGCTACAAATAATTTAATAACATTCATTTTCAGATTTTCGCAAAGTTGCGAGATAACATCCTAGGCAGGAAGGCCTGATCACATGATTCTAATTCTGGAATAAGATTTTATTTGCAAAATCTACGCTCGTTGTCTTATATAGGAAATAAAGACGAAACCACGATTTTGAGTTACGGAATTTATTGTTGTAGAGTGAACGGACTGGTGAAATATTCTCTGATGATATAAGCACACGACTTTTAACTTGACCTCGACTAGACATATATTGAGGAATATCTGTGGTGTTTAATAGTTAAACAAATGAGTATTTACAATTCCGTAACCCCTGGGAACTGAGCTAGTTTACTGAGTGCTTATACGCGTCGGGCAAAATTAAACAACTTATTACACTGAAACTTCCTGGCAGATTAAAAGTGTGTGCCGGACCGAGACTCGAACTCGGGACCTTTGCCTTTCGCGGGCAAGTGCTCTACCGACTGAGCTACCCAAGCACGACTCACGTCCCGTCCTCACAGCTTTAATTCGACCAGTAGCTCGTCTCCTACCTTCCAAACTTCACAGAAGCTCTCCTGCGAACCCTGCAGAACTAGCACTCCTGGGAGAAAGGATATTGCGGAGATATGGCTTACCCACAGCCTCGAGGATGTTTCTAGAATGAAATTTTCACTCTACAGTGGAGTGTGCGCTGATATGAAACTTTCTGGCAGATTAAAACTGTGTGCCGGACCGAGACTCGAACTCGGGACCTTTGCCTTTCGCGGGCAAGTGCTCTACCGCCTGAGCTACCCAAGCACGACTCACGCCCCGTCCTCACAACTTTAATTCCACCAGTACCTCGTCTCCTACCTAAGCCATGTCTCCGCAATATCCTTTCTTCCAGGAGTGCTAGTCTGCAGGGTTTGCAGGAGAGCTTCTGTGAAGTTTGGAAGGTAGGAGACGAGGTACTGGTGGAATTAAAGCTGTGAGGACGGGGCGTAAGTCGTGCTTGGGTAGGCCAGTCGGTAGAGCACTTGCCCGCGAAAGGCAAAGGTCCCGAGTTCGAGTCTCGGTCCGGCACACAGTTTTAATCTGCCAGTAAGTTTCAAATCAGCGCACACCCCGTTGTAGAGTGAAAATTTCATTCTAGAAATACATTACACTGTTAATGACATTCCTACATTAGTTATTTCTCTTTAATGCTGAGCCATTGCGTTAATGTGTGTTTCTTTTTTATATAAGTCACGGCTGATATTCATTCTATTACATTGCACTGATAGTAAAGAAAAGGAGTCACAACTATTCTTATTTTATTACATTACAGGCGCTACTGGATTGTTAAACACAACTTTCTGAGACAAATGTCCGTAAAATCTTTTCCTTGATGATTCTTAGCTCTTGTAGCGCACCGGTTTGTAATCTTGTGTGAAGAATGAGGCAAGTTGGTGGTCTACAGAGAGGATGAACGTACTCACAGTGTACGATGAGCATGATGCGCTTGCTGACGCTGGGCGGCACGCCGTTGGAGGCGATGCACAGGTAGGCGCCCATGTGCAGCCGGTTCACGCGCTTGATGTGGAACACGCTGCCCTCCACGCTCGCAACTGCAACACACGGGAGCCGCGAGTGGTAAGTGCGTGTCTCTGCTCTCACTCGTCTGCATTCTGCTGTGGCTCGCGATACAGGTGAGTGAAGGCAGTACTCTGAATGTCTTATAGCAACAGAGCAATTTCTGCAGAATGTGACTTCCCTGCCCGACTGAGAGAGGAAATGGCCGGCGAAGGCGATTTAAGCGGCGCCGCCGGCTAGGAGAAGTAAATTACCGACTGTAGTGATTGTGGACCGTCTTCCTCTTGGCTGTTGACTGAGGACAACACGTGGAGTCGGCTTTGCCGTTGATGGTGACTGGGGCTGCGCCGCGGGCTTGGACCTACATTGGCGTTGGTATCAAGCGGCTCTAATAATTAGGAATTATTTTTCAGCCAGGAAGACAGCCTGGATAACGAATGTTGGTGAACTGGCCTGTTGCCGAGAAAATATTGTATGCTGAGGAGTTTGTGAATCTTATACCACCTGATTTGGCGAAGGTGGTTAACGAGTCTGATTCGTAATGTTTGCCATGTCAGACATTTCTAGTTACGTTCACCGGAATAATAGTTGATTCACTGCCGTTCGGCTATTCTGATAGTCCTATTTTCTACTGGTCGTGTTAATAACGTGTGTACTAATTGGATAAACGTGCTCGACGGATTTGCCGGCTTAGGTCTATAGATATTCAAAAATGGTTCAAATGGCTCTGAGCACTATGGGACTCAACTGCTGTGGTCATCAGTCCCATAGAACTTAGAACTACTTAAACCTAACAAACATAAGGACATCACACACATCCATGCCCGAGGCAGGATTCGAACCTGCGACCGCAGCAGTCGCACGGTTCCGGACTGCGCGCCTAGAACCGCGAGACCACCGCGGCCGGCTATAGATATTAATAGGGTATAAATTAAAGCTATGTTTAATTGTGTGTTTTATCTCTTGCAGTATTGATCAACGTTCTGTGACCTGTATTTACTACTGTTTTGGTTCAAGTGGCTCTGAGCACTATAGGACTTAACATCCGAGGTCATCAGTGCCCTAGACTTAGAACTACTCAAACCTAACTAACCTAAGGACATCACACACAGCCATGCCCGAGGCAGGATTCGAACCTGCGACCGTAGCAGCAGCGCGATTCCGGAATTAAGCACCTAGAACCGCTGGGCCACAGCGGCCGGCTACTACTGTTTTGAGGGTTTTGCCAGTAGGCAGTTCAGCCGCAGTTAATCTGAAGCTAGCTCTTGAAAGGCTGTTGGCTGGGTGTCAGGTAGTTCGCTGTAGATTTTGCATTGTTGCCAATGAGCTGAAACAATCTATACTGACTCTATACTGGACGTCCTTGCAGTTGAAATTAAATTAATTTTCCTATTTGCCCTTCAGTTAGCTGAAAATTTCACCAGCCTTCGTATTTCTGTTTTATTCCTTATGTCCATCACATAATTTAACGTTGTAACCTATCTTTTGAGCTATTCGATTAATTTCGCATTTAGCGAAATTGCCTTGCCTGTATATCTTTTTCAAAATAGTATCCCTCGCACAACTTAAATTGAATAACAGTGTCTTACAGTTAATTAAGCGCCTTCGGCTGATCAGTCCTTGTGTTTCCTTTTAATCTACGTATGTGTTTAAGTTGTTTCGTTATTATGAATGTACTTTAACAAAAAATTTATCAGTGTATTGTTCTCTAAATGCAATAAGTCATCTTCTGCCCAATGTTGCGAAATAGTGATTGTGTATAAACTGCACTGCCTTGTGGTTCCTGATCGCCTTCTGTGACCTCTTTTACCCTGTTTATGGATTTTCTTCAGTAATTTTAAAAAGGTTATTTGTCGATCTCTTGCTACAAAATTCTTGTACCTTTCAGGTAAACAGTTATCAATAAAATCTTGTGGATATTCCCGGCAAATAAATTTATCCCTGGCAGTTCTCACACCATTTCTCCCTCTCCTCATTATAAATAAGAAACAGAAAGTATTTCATTTTATATAGTAGCGACGAATTTAGTGTCGCAGCAAACAAAACTACACTCCTGGAAATTGAAATAAGAACACCGTGAATTCATTGTCCCAGGAAGGGGAAACTTTATTGACACATTCCTGGGGTCAGATACATCACATGATCACACTGACAGAACCACAGGCACATAGACACAGGCAACAGAGCATGCACAATGTCGGCACTAGTACAGTGTATATCCACCTTTCGCAGCAATGCAGGCTGTTATTCTCCCATGGAGACGATCGTAGAGATGCTGGATGTAGTCCTGTGGAACGGCTTGCCATGCCATTTCCACCTGGCGCCTCAGTTGGACCAGCGTTCGTGCCGGACGTGCAGACCGCGTGAGACGACGCTTCATCCAGTCCCAAACATGCTCAATGGGGGACAGATCCGGAGATCTTGCAGGCCAGGGTAGTTGACTTACACCTTCTAGAGCACGTTGGGTGGCACGGGATACATGCGGACGTGCATTGTCCTGTTGGAACAGCAAGTTCCCTTGCCGGTCTAGGAATGGTAGAACGATGGGTTCGATGACGGTTTGGATGTACCGTGCACTATTCAGTGTCCCCTCGACGATCACCAGTGGTGTACGGCCAGTGTAGGAGATCGCTCCCCACACCATGATGCCGGGTGTTGGCCCTGTGTGCCTCGGTCGTATGCAGTCCTGATTGTGGCGCTCACCTGCACGGCGCCAAACACGCATACGACCATCATTGGCACCAAGGCAGAAGCGACTCTCATCGCTGAAGACGACACGTCTCCATTCGTCCCTCCATTCACGCCTGTCGCGACACCACTGGAGGCGGGCTGCACGATGTTGGGGCGTGAGCGGAAGACGGCCTAACGGTGTGCGGGACCGTAGCCCAACTTCATGGAGACGGTTGCGAATGGTCCTCGCCGATACCCCAGGAGCAACAGTGTCCCTAATTTGCTGGGAAGTGGCGGTGCGGTCCCCTACGGCACTGCGTAGGATCCTACGGTCTTGGCGTGCTTCCGTGCGTCGCTGCGGTCCGGTCCCAGGTCGACGGGCACGTGCACCTTCCGCCGACCACTGGCGACAACATCGATGTACTGTGGAGACCTCACGCCCCACGTGTTGAGCAATTCGGCGGTACGTCCACCCGGCCTCCCGCATGCCCACTATACGCCCTCGCTCAAAGTCCGTCAACTGCACACACGGTTCACGTCCACGCTGTCGCGGCATGCTACCAGTGTTAAAGACTGCGATGGAGCTCCGTATGCCACGGCAAACTGGCTGACACTGACGGCGGCTGTGCACAAATGCTGCGCAGCTAGCGCCATTCGACGGCCAACACCGCGGGTCCTGGTGTGTCCGCTCTGCCGTGCGTGTGATCATTGCTTGTACAGCCCTCTCGCAGTGTCCGGAGCAAGTATGGTGGGTCTGACACACCGGTGTCAATGTGTTCTTTTTTCCATTTCCAGGAGTGTATATGTGCCTCATACTTTTACTGTCATCGTCTCTTGACGTAAGATCTCATCCGATCTGTTCTTTTATAGATCATCGTCGTCTTTCAGTCGTAATAAGACAATCATAGTCTTCGGCATTCTCTCATACACGTCTTCGTCAGTCTCTCATAGTCGTCTCCATCAGTTAGTCATAATCAACTTCGTTAGTTACTCATAGTCGACTTAGTCAGTCAGTCACCGTCGATTTCGTCAGTCAGTCAATTACTGTCAATTCCATCAGCCAGTTTTACTGGCTATTTCATCAGCCACTATCGATTTCGTTAATCGATTGCAGCCGACTTCATCAGTCAATTCTTGTCGATGGCGTCAGTCGGTCCCAGTCGACTTTGTTAGTCACTAATAATCATTCATTCATGCCATAGTCGGCTTAGCTGGTCATAGCTGATTTCGTCAGTCAGCTATAATGACTCTCTCATATTTCCTCAGTTTGTAATAGTCGATTTTATCAGTGGTAATCACTCTCGCATAGTCACCTTAGCTAGTCATAGAAGTTGTCTGTCATTCATATGTTACTCTGTCTTGTCATAGCCGCCCTTGTCGGCCATACCTCCTCGTCATCATCCAACACCGCACTTTCTCCATTCCGCTTGTTAGTAACGGTCCCACGCAATCGTCGTGTGTGGCCGTTGAAGGTTCCTTAGTAACGAACAGTCGCCGTTTCGTTCATTCCTAAGAATGTTTCTACAACACAATTCCAGCTTAGAACAGTAATCTGGAGGCTCCCATTAACTACGTTGCCTACTTGTGCGTCATCGTTGATACGACGTCATCAGATGGAACAATATTATTGCTAAATGGACCATCTTCTACTCGTGGGTCAAAACTGTACAGCCTACTAACCACAGTTTCCTCTTAAAGAAACGTCCTAGAGTTTTATCGTGTCGTCCTGGTCCTCGATTGTCATGCACAGGACCTTTCTTTCCCTACACCACTACTCACTCTATACAACTCATATATAAAGAGTTAATTTACTACGTGTGAGATAACTGCTTGGTCAGCTTAGTTTAAGCTGTGAATATTACATACGTAATCGTAAAGTCCGGTATTGTGTGACTACGCACTTCGTGTAACTTTTAATAACATTCACATCTCTCAATGCTTTCCAAATCCTTGTTATTATAACCTATATTAAGCAAAAAAAGTCATTCGATACAATCACAAAATATTTTCTGTAACTGTCATCAAATCACATTAGTGACATATATGTATAATTTTTTCTCGTAGCCTTTGCCATTGATGATAGTATATCTGCTCTCACATCCTGTCTCTTTTCGCCGTTGGTTACTCGCCAGAACTGTCAAAATTGAACCAAGGAGGATATTGTTAACGTATATAAACTGTATCAAAAATTCCATCGCGTCTCTATACATACTTCTTCAAAAACTGCTGTTCCTTCCTATGCTTAGTTCCGATTTTTAACATTGAGGCCATTTTCTCTTTAGCGTTTAAAATTTTCGACTTTGGTATCTTTTTTTAGATTACTATTTTAACCCATTACAATTTGTTACACAGTCCCGAAAAATGTGTGCTGAACTAGAGGCTCCACTCAAAGATCATTTTCCATATTTGTTGCTTGTCCGTGTTGATGTAGATAGCTGAATCCCCTTTGAGTTGAAAAGGTAAATATGAGGTACGTTAGAAAATACGTTGCTCGTTGCTATCATCTGTGAATCTGGAAAGGAATAGCAAAGCTCATTTTCCGTGTGGAAGAAACCACCATGCCGCGAAGCTGTTGAAGAATTATCTCCTCTATGTCCTAAGTGAGCGTGGGGAAACCACCAATACCGGAGTAGGTGAACCGAATGGGATTTAAACTCGCTCTTTTGAATTCAAAGATGCAGCCACTGCTGTGAAATATAGAGATATGGGAGGCAATGAAAACAACGTCCCAACATGAATGATTGCCCGAGGGAGAGAAGTTTAGTGACGAATAAAATAGGTAATTTTGGATGGACAATTATAACGACGGACCCGAGTAGACATTTCTGAATCGGCTGTTTGGTCGAGTATTGCGTTAAATTCAACGTGAAAATAACCACATGGTAACATTTAGTAAAGTTTCACGACCGAAAAATTTCTAAAAGGAGATTCTTAAACAGTATATTCTCTGCCAGCGATGAATACTTGCATGAGCTTCCTCGATACTGAAGTGATACTCGCCAGCATTCACTAATGAAGGCTTTGCATGCTCTCAACAAGCCTAAATAACTCGAATACATCAGTCCCCCATGTGCTTACACTGATTCTAATTTCTCCCTCATTTCCTCTTCCAAAATGTCAGTAAATTGTTGACTTTCAGAAGAACTCTCTGAAATATTATGGATGAAAGAACAGATAGACATACATTTTTCCTATATATAATTACAAAAATGGACCCAAAATGTATGAAATGTGCATAACGAATCAAACAAAATCAAATACGATTATACAAACCCTTTCTTACAACTAAGATGTCATATTTCGCAAATTTCCTCCTACCAATAGCTCAGCTAATATCTTCAGTGTGGTTGCCGGAGTCGGAAGTTGGTTGAACAATTACTTCTCTTTACCCCCAAGCTTCGATGAATCCCCGAGGTTCTTGAAAGTAAATCTTTGTGCTAACAAAATGCATATGGTTCGTTTCACGTAGCCAGCTTATATCCATGTATTTCCACCATTAGCTTTTTTCCTCTACTGACTACATCGTATCTGAGCAAAATCATCATCAGAGTTGTTTGCGTCATGAGACGAGGCCAGCTGCTCCGTCGCCGTGTGACGGTGTGCGCATTAAAAAGAGATGCCAATGAGTAACGTATTTGTCTCCGAAAGAACAACCGGAGTCTTACACTGAGGAAATTCGCCAAAAGTGTGCTCCCGGGACGCTGTCGGAAACTACCCGCTCCGCCAACTAATTTATTGTTTTCATTTCCTTTCCGCATCGTTTCCTGAGTGAGGCGAATGAAATGCATTCAAGGATTGTAATTCTGATCTTGTTTTCTTGCTTTAAGGTTTTACACCTAGAACAATGGAGGCTAAAATGTACAATTTCAATATTTTGTACTTGAATGTCTTAGTTATTTTTGTGCTTCGTAGTTTTACTCTAACATTCCATGTAAAGGTCAAAGGGAGTGTGACTGCTAAATAATTTCCTGTGCGAATCATTAGCAAAGGTCGCCCGTTATCTGTGTAGTACTAGCACCAGGACTGGAAGTAGTAGGTTTGAATCCCAAAGAGAATGAATATGTATTTTTAACGTTGTTATTCCAATGCGTATGAATATATTGTTATTGTTCGAATGCTAGATAAACGTGTAGAAGCGTTCACGATACAGTCGCTGGTACTAGTGTAATTATGATGTGCTGCAGTTCGTCACAGGCAGATGTAAGCAAAGAAGTCGTTAAAAATATGCATCCACATGTGTAATACCAGATACTATGAAGTACAATAATAAAAGTGTGTTTAACTGAGCTCGAAAGCAAAGTATGCAGAAAACGCTACTCCTATATCGCGTAGCAAGCTGTTTCCATCAAACTTATTAATGGCACCTAATCTTTCTCTAGCTTAAATCGCATTAGATACAGTATGGTTTAAAGTCTATTTCAAAAGCGCTGTCGGCTGTTCTGACAAATGATCATTGAGAATTATTTAATTTTGCTGCTCTTATCTTCAGTTCTATCGTCCCTGTTTCAGGGTCCGACGATTGCAAACTGCGCATTTCTTCCATTTTTATTGTGTTGCCACTCTTATAATCTGGAATGTCCCTCATCTAAAAGAAGGAATAGAAGGTATACCGTCCGTTAGTAAGTAGCATAAATTTTGTTCTGCGCGCACTGGTATTTCAACTGTTTCTGTACACTGTTCCTGTGTTGGAAATAAATGTGGAAATGCGCTAATAAGTACAGTCTGGGTTTTACACCAGACTCACAATCGTTGATCTTAAACTCATTGCGTAAATCGATATGAGTGTGTCGTATCTCCCAGTGTCGAATGCGTCACATGTTAAGCTGCACAGTCAACCGTTATTAGTCTTAAATAAAGATAAATAAAAGTTTCTGGCTAACATCACAAAGAAAATTATGGAATCACCTTGTCCGTTACGCAGAAATAAAGTGCGAATGTTACTATTTATTTTCATTTGTTTTCCTTCGATGTCGTAACGTCATTAGCTCCAACACCGAGCCATTCACACAAAATAATCCCAAAATCATACTAACAGATTACAAATAAAAGATGAAGACTCACACTGGAGGACTGTTTCTTCAGCCAAAAACGCACAATAGGCTTTTTCCATCGTTTTCACAGTGAACCGATTCCACCTCTCTCTATTGTTTGTAAAATATTCATCTATTGCTACTAGAATCTGATCATTGGGCCGAAACCTTTTACAGCCGCAAATGTGGAAATGAGATGGACGTCACAGAAATTCGTACTTCAAATTCCTCAGCTTGCCCATTGCCAAAGCAACTTCAAATGTCGAGATGAACCATAATTTTCTTTTCACAAACTAGACATTTCTCTATATATTTTTGATCATATTTGCGTTTTACTTGCCGGTTACTATGCTTGCTTTTGCAAAGTAATAAAATGGATATCCTTTTGCCAACACCTGTCATATCCTTTAGGCAAATGAAATCCCCCTTTCTAGCACGTGGCCAGCAAGTGCAATATATTTACTGTTATTTCGCCTGCATCTTAAAATCTCGTCTCAGTCACAGTAGAAAGGCGACATATAAAATAACTTGAATTATCTTAATATGCGCCAAACACTGTTGAGAAATTCATTTTCGGATTTTCCTCTGGCAACATACAAAAAATTGTATGCAAGCGTGCACAGGCTTTCAAGCAGGTCATTCTTCGTGTAAAATAAACCATACTCCTTGCGACATGTTTTTATCTTTCGTTCTAGTTTTAGGACATTTTCAACCGATTATCTTCAGAAACACAGACACATTTGAATTCACCCACCAATTACGGAAATGTTAAAGGTTCTCGACAGATTAACATCTACGTTGGTTAAATTTCCGCTGCTCGGTGAAACGCCCGCTAAACCGGCTAAGCAGAACAGGTGATTACTATTCTGGAAAGGGCCAAATAAGATGTCGGTCAGTTTCACTTCAAAATTGTAATTTATTGTAATTTAATAACACCTTTAATTCAAAACGGCACATAGCCGAACCTTTACAGCTACGATTTTCAATATATATATCGGGTTGTCCACTGATCGTGACCGGGCCAAATATCTCATGAAAAAAATTCAAACCAAAAAACTACAAAGTACGAAACTTGCCTTGCTTGAAGGGGAAAACGAGATGGCGCCCCGGCCGGATTAGCCGAGCAGTTCTAGGCGCTTCAGTCTGGAACCGCGCGACCGCTATGGTCACAGGTTCCAATCCTGCCTCGGGCACGGATGTGTGTGATGTCCTTAGGTTAGTTACCTTTAATAGTTCTAAGTTCTATGGGACTGATGACCTCAGATGTTAAGTCCTGTTGTGCTCAGAGCCATTTGGACCATTTGCACCAGATGGCGCTATGGATGGCCCACTAGATGGCGCTGACATAAGTCAAACGGATATCAACTGCGTTTTTTTAAATAGGAACCCCTATTTTTTATTACATATTCGTGTAGTAGGTAAAGAAATATAAATGATTTAGTTGGACCACTTTTTTCGCTTCGTGATAGATGGCGCTGTCATAGTCACAAACATCTGGCTCACAATTTTAGACAAACAGTTGGTAACAAGTAGGTTTTTTTTAATTAAAATACAGAACGTAGCTACGTTTGAACATTTTATTTCGCTTGTTCCAATGTGATACATGTACCTTTGTGAACTTATCGTTTCTGAGAACGCATGCTGTTACACCATGATTACCTGTAAATACCACAGTAATGCAATAAATGCTCTAAGTTACGTCCGTCAACCTCAATGCATTTGGCAATACGTGTAACGACATTCCTCTCAACAGCGAGTAGTTCGTCTTCCGTAATGTTCGCACATGCATTGACAATGCGCTGACGCATGTTGTCAGGCGTTGTCGGTGGATCACGATAGCAAATATCCTTCAACTTTCTCCTCAGACAGAAACCCGGGGACGTCAGATCCGGTGAACGCGCGGGCCATGGTATGGTGCTTCGACGACCAATCCACCTGTCATGAAATATGCTCTTCAATACCGCTTCAACCGCAAGCGAGCTATGTGCCGGACATCCATCATGTTGGAAGTACATCGCCATTCTGTCATGCAGTGAAACATCTTGTAGTAACATCGGTGGAACATTACGTAGGAAATCAGCATACACTGCACCATTTAGATTGCCATCGATAAAATGGGGGCCAATTATCCTTCCTCCCATAATGCCGCACCATACATTAACCCGCCAAGGTCGATGATGTTCCACTTGTCGCATCCATCGTGGATTTTCCGTTGCCCAATAGTGCACATTACGCCGGTTTACGTTACCGCTGTTGATGAATGACGCTTCGTCGCTAAATAGAATGCGTGCTAACAATCTGTCATCGTCCCGTAATTTCTCTTGTGTCCAGTGGCAGAACTATACATGACGTTCAAAGTGGTCGCCATGCAATGCCTGGTGCATAGAAATATGGTACAGGTACAATCGATGTTGATGTAGCATTCTCAACACCGACAATTTTGAGATTCCCGATTCTCGCGCAATCTGTCTGCTAGTGATGTGCGGATTAGCCGCGACAGCAGCTAAAACACCTACTTGGGCATAATCATTTGTTGCAGGTTGTGGTTGACGTTTCACATTTGGCTGAACACTTCCTGTTTCCTTAAATAACGTAACTATCCGGCGAACGGTCCGGACACTTGGATGATGTCGTCCAGGATACCGAGCAGCATACATAGCGCACGCCCGTTGGTCATCTTGATCACAACAGCCATACATCAACACGATATCGACCGTTTCCGCAATTGGTAAACGGTCCATTTTAACACGGGTAATGTATCACTAAGCAAATACCGCCCGCACTGGCGGAATGTTACGTGATACCACGTACTTACACGTTTCTGACTATTACAGCGCCACTATCACAAAGCGAAAAAAGTGGTCCAATTAAAACATTAATATTTCTTTGCATACTACACGAATATGTAATAAAAATGAGGGTTCCTATTTAAATAAATGCAGTTTTTTCGTTTGATGCTTATTTCGTGAGATATTTGGCCCGGTCACTATCAATGGACCACCCTATAACGACTATGTGTGAAGCCTCAAGGCTAAAATGGACAGAACAAACATATACAAGGTGCAATACCATCATCTTTTAAGGCAGAAGGCCGCAATGTTTTCGCTTAAGTGGGAATTATGAGAATATGGCTTTAAGCGGCTGAAGGCCCTCGGCTGATTTTCCAAAAATTCAAAAATACATTAACCTTTAAGTTTTCAATGGCCGAATGCCCACTAAATGAAAAGCAACACAACGACAATAACTAAATTTAAGAATAACGTTATAAGCGGCTGAAGCCCCTCAATTGATTTATATAAATTGATTTACATAAAACACAATAAATTTTTTTCTTTGAAAGCTTTAGCTATAATAGATTACCAACAGACCATTAAACACCCATGAAAAGGCCAGTATAGACAATAGCTCTCACACACCTCCATTAGGGTGGGGGGTTGGGCCTGCCCTCGAAACATTAACGTTCTCTTAGGTGAGACAGGTGGTCGGCCCAACTACACTTGATCTGTCAGTAACCCAACCAAGAGACAGTCACGTACCGAGCGACCAAACGACTTGCTAGCTACCAATCGGTACATAAAAACTCAAAGACCAAACTGTTACAGACGTGATTATCCACAATGAAATACACTCCTGGAAATTGAAATAAGAACACCGTGAATTCATTGTCCCAGGAAGGGGAAACTTTATTGACACATTCCTGGGGTCAGATACATCACATGATCACACTGACAGAACCACAGGCACATAGACACAGGCAACAGAGCATGTACAATGTCGGCACTAGTACAGTGTATATCCACCTTTCGCAGTAATGCAGGCTGCTATTCTCCCATGGAGACGATCGTAGAGATGCTGGATGTAGTCCTGTGGAACGGCTTGCCATGCCATTTCCACCTGGCGCCTCAGTTGGACCAGCGTTCGTGCTGGACGTGCAGACCGCGTGAGACGACGCTTCATCCAGTCCCAAACATGCTCAATGGGGGACAGATCCGGAGATCTTGCTGGCCAGGGTAGTTGACTTACACCTTCTAGAGCACGTTGGGTGGCACGGGATACATGCGGACGTGCATTGTCCTGTTGGAACAGCAAGTTCCCTTGCCGGTCTAGGAATGGTAGAACGATGGGTTCGATGACGGTTTGGATGTACCGTGCACTATTCAGTGTCCCCTCGACGATCACCAGTGGTGTACGGCCAGTGTAGGAGATCGCTCCCCACACCATGATACCGGGTGTTGGCCCTGTGTGCCTCGGTCGTATGCAGTCCTGATTGTGGCGCTCACCTGCACGGCGCCAAACACGCATACGACCATCATTGGCACCAAGGCAGAAGCGACTCTCATCGCGGAAGACGACACGTCTCCATTCGTCCCTCCATTCACGCCTGTCGCGACACCACTGGAGGCGGGCTGCACGATGTTGGGGCGTGAGCGGAAGACGGCCTAACGGTGTGCGGGACCGTAGCCCAGCTTCATGGAGACGGTTGCGAATGGTCCTCGCCGATACCCCAGGAGCAACAGTGTCCCTAATTTGTTGGGAAGTGGCGGTGCGGTCCCCTACGGCACTGCGTAGGATCCTACGGTCTTGGCGTGCATCCGTGCGTCACTGCGGTCCGGTCCCAGGTCGACGGGCACGTGCACCTTCCGCCGACCACTGGCGACAACATCGATGTACTGTGGAGACCTCACGCCCCACGTGTTGAGCAATTCGGCGGTACGTCCACCCGGCCTCCCGCATGCCCACTATACGCCCTCGCTCAAAGTCCGTCAACTGCACATACGGTTCACGTCCACGCTGTCGCGATATGCTACCAGTGTTAAAGACTGCGATGGAGCTCCGTATGCCACGGCAAACTGGCTGACACTGACGGCGGCGGTGCACAAATGCTGCGCAGCTAGCGCCATTCGACGGCCAACACCGCGGTTCCAGGTGTGTCCGCTGTGCCGTGCGTGTGATCATTGCTTTTACAGCCCTCTCGCAGTGTCCGGAGCAAGTATGGTGGGTCTGACACACCGGTGTCAATGTATTCTTTTTTCCATTTCCAGGAGTGTATGTATTAAGCTGCCAAACCTACACACCATGTTGGACAGCGACAACAGGTGAGGAAAGAACGTTGCATTAAATTACGTTAGTGGCCAGGACAGGTAACCGGAACACTTACGACCAAAAGGCAGAAAATTCCGCTGGTACACTTGAATCTGAAATAGGGTAATAAAGTTAACTCCATCAAAAAGGAATACTGCCTGAATTTACGTCATTGGCCAGGGCAGGTAACCAGAACACTAACAGCCTCAAGGCAGAAAATTCCGCTGGTGCACTTGAATTGTTGTGAACCAATATAGTCAATTCCACCGCACAGCGACTCGATTTCACCACTACAAACACTCGGTGTTGTTCACAGGAAAAGCTCCCCAACAACGAACCACCGAAAGGAACGACACAAGATGAAAGGACGTGGCTTGGGTACTTAACACATCACTCAACTTTGACGTCCTGGGTCGGTGACCCACGAAGCTCGTAGCGATGAGGCAGCTCCACACACGCTTCGACACTGCGCAGGGACCGCCAGTGGACCCAGCCGACTGCACCACACGGAGATGTCCTCCCAGGTCCGCACCAACTGACCGACTGCCCTCAGAATGCCGACAACATCTAAAATAGTCGTCAGTGGAAATAACGCCACTGACAAACACTTGCACGAAGACCTGAACGATACTCAAGTAACTAAGCACGCACGAAGACAAACCAGGAGTCAATCCACACACAAACACACACACAGCCGACTCATGAACGATTGGCGAGCCAAAACGCGTCGTCCGGTAGGACGACCTACCGACGATTCACCAAGACCGTGGCCCGGATCAAGTGATGTGTGGCGGCAATGGTCGACGCAGATCTCACAGCTCCAACCTGACTGCACTAGTTCCGCATTGCAACTCCCCGACTGGCAGGTCCGCACAGCACTCGAGACGCGTTCCAACTGACTAACAGCCCGAGCTCTTGACCCGAACTGGTTTACGACAGACAACGACCGGCAAGTAATAGCAGTCGAACAAAGATACTACGAGAGGGGATATACTGATACGCGCTGCTACCGCAGCTCACGGTCAGGCAAAGCAGCAACACAGTGACACCAGTAATTTAAATTAACGTAGTGAGGTGGAAGTACATTAAAACAGGGTGTAAAATACATGATGGCGGGAACATGAGCCACGCACTACTCAGTGGGAAACAATCAAAATCAAAAGATTGTATAACGGCTCGGTAATCTTTTTACACTCTTTGTGTGTGTGTGTGTGTGTGTGTGTGTGTGTGTGTGTGTGTGTGTGTGTGCGTGCGTGCGTATCACCCCAGCTTCTGTTAAATCTAGGTCCACACATCCAAACTGATAAACAGGATTACCAAGTTGTCATACAGTTGTTTGACTGAAATTCAACCAATGTAGATGTTGATTCGACAACAGCATTTAACAGTTAAGTAATTGGTGGCTGGATTCTAATGTGGTTGTATTCCTGAAGATAATCGATGGAAATAACGTCTCAAAACCAGAACGAAAGATAAAAACATGTCGCATGCTATTTGGTTCATTTTACACGTAATAGTCTGCACACGCATGTACACCATCTGTTGAAGGTTATACATAGCGATAATGGGTGTCCGACGTCAGTACGTTATTATTATACTCCTCGTTACAATGTACCGGGTGATCCAAAAGTCAGTATAAATTTGAAAACTGAATAAATCACGGAATAATGCAGATAGAGTAGTACAAATTGACACACATGCTTGGAATGACATGGGGTTTTATTAGAAACAAAAAAATACAAACGTTCAAAAAATGTCCGACAGATGGCGCTTCATCTGGTCAGAATAGCAAGAATTAGCATAACAAAGTAAGACAAAGCAAAGATGATGTTCTTTATAGGAAATGCTCAATATGTCCACCATCATTCCTCAACAATAGCTGTATAGAGGAATAATGTTGTGAACAGAACTGTAAAGTATGTCCGGAGTTATGGTGAGGCATTGGCGTCGGATGATGTCTTTCAGCATCCCTAGAGATGTCGGTCGATCACGATACAATTGGGACTTCAGGTAACCCCAAAGCCAATAATCGCACGGACAGAGGTCTGGAGACCTGGGAGGCCAAGCATGACGAAAGTGGCGGCTGAGCACACGATCATCACCAAACGACGCACTCAAGAGATCTTTCACGCGTCTTGCAATATGGGGTGTTTTTTTTTTGTTCTAATAAAACCCCATGACATTCCAAGCATGTGTGTCAATTTTCACCTCTCTATCTACATTATTCCGTGGTTTATTATGTTTTCAAATTTATACGGACTTTTTCATCACCCGATATTTACATTTCCCAGTAACCCAAATTTATCTATATAATTTTCTTTCTACTTCCTGTACATAAATTTTCTCCAGTATTTCTTGTTGTAATGAATGTCTGGATTTCTTGCGTCCGTGCGGCCGACGGTCTCCTTCTTTTCTTTCTTCTTAGTGGTTCCTGTTCCATGATCCGCAGTGGCAGTCTCTCCTCTCATTCTATTTCCGTAGCATATGAGTTGTTTTTCTCCCAAAAGTCAATAATCGAACTTGGAACATCCATTTTCTTCCTGATGAGCTCATTTCTACAGCTTTCCTCCTGGATATTCCCGCAGTCCACCTCAAAAATTCCACCTCAGCTGTCATCAGTCGTTTCATTAATTGGGATTTAACTGTTCACCTTTCTGATTTATATAATTCTTCAAATAATTGCTTTAAAGATTTTTTCTTCTGCTTCCTTCCTAATTTGTTGATGCTATAAAACACTTATTAATGTTGCAATATTGATCTTTCCAGAGATTATTCTTAAATTAATTTCCTTATTTTGATTGTCATTTTGTGTGATTTTTGCTCTTAAATATTTAAACTCTTCCTTAAGTGTAATAGTTGCCATCCCTTCCTTCATTATCAAACCTAGATGTATTCTTTATATTACCATGTATTTTGTTTTAGCCCTGTTGAATTGAAGGATCCGCTCCTGGTGATACATTCGATGTCTTTCTCATCTCGTGCCAAAGAGCCAAAATTAGTTGGCCAACAGCAAGTTCTAGTGGATGTGTAGTACTACCATTTATTGGGATTCTCATATTCTTACATTTTTTCTTCCAATTTGCCAACACTTTTCCTGTATATATTTTATACAGTGCCGTTGATATGCCGCATCCCTGATGAAATGTTGTAGTGTAATAGATATGTAATGTACTGAATCGACTGTGAGAAAGCTAAGTGGCAAGGATGTTATCTGAGAGACTCTATGATAATTATATCGTTGACTCGGAATATTACTGTCTCTGTGGTTTAATCGTAACTAAGGGTAACTAGAGTTTACTGTTCGCTTCTTTTGATGTTATGTGAAGAATTTTACAAGAGACACAATAAACCGTTATTATTTTATGAGAACAAAGGTGAGCATCACGACCTTTATGAGTATTTTTGGAGGTATTGAAATAGCAGAATTGTATCAGATTCAATGCGACGTGTATGGAAAGAGACGTGGACAACAGCACTCGAACCTGCAATCTCATGTATGGATAGCTACTAAAAAATCCAGCCGTCTCTCCCAAGACTCTTCATACGCGCAACGAACAGTAATTCTTTTAACAGCACTATCAGAGACAATTTTATCACGTTGTTACGACCTTTTACTGCGAGAATTATACATCGACAACAGACAAACAAAAAATAGACAAACGCATAAAAGAATCTATCACAATGTCTTTGTAACTTTAAATGCATCTGAGAGAAAGTATTATATTTTTATTCTTGCTGTACAATGTTGGTTCAGGATCAGGATGTTTTAAATATGACAAGTTCTTAAAAAGATGATTTTAACCCCTTCCAAAAACTGCGTAAATGTATCATAGGCTCTTTATATACCTACAAACACCAAGTGACCGGGTTGGTTTGGAATATTTTTCTTTCCAAGTATTTGTTGCAAACAAGACGTCTTGTCGCAGAAACCTATGTGTAGTGGTTACGACAGTAGACTGTTGCATGGAAGGATCTTGAGTTCAAAATTCACCCGAACTGTAAAATTTTAATTACTATATTCGGTTCGAGTAAATTCAAGAAGTATTCACAAATGTCAAAAATCATTTTACTGGAATGTGCTAAATGGCTCTGAGCACTATGGGACTTAACTGCTGTGGTCATCAGTCCCCTAGAACTTAGAACTACTTAAACCTAACTAACCTAAGGACATGACACACATCCATGCCCGAGGTAGGATTCGAACCTGCGACCTTAGTGGTCACGCGCTTCCAGACTGTAGCGCCTAGAACCGCACGGCCACTCCGGCCGGCGGAATGTGCTGTACATGTACATATACCGGATGTGTTCTGGCCAAGGCAGTTTGCTCCGCGCTCTTGTAAGAGCTGAATAAACCTTCGTTAAGTGAAGTTAGTGTTCGTCATTCATCTAATTACACCTTTTTCTACTGACATTATTCTGGTGGAGGCGCTGGGTATTGGAACTTGTGATAGCGCACATTATCGACGACACAGTGGCTCCCATCAGGCCACGACAGAGCAGCTGTTTACGTGGCGACAGACCCGAGTTCGAGCCATATTCAACTGATCGCAATCTATCGGGGACAGATTCGAAGAGGACGTTACGATGACGGCAACTGTGTACCACCAAATGAGACATCTTTCCGGGTTCTCTGGTGACGATGGCCAAGATCTAAACAAGTGGCTGAAGGTATATGAGCGTATAGCCAAATTTAACAAATGGGATGTCACCGTGTGTTTGGCTAACGTATTTTGCTACTTGGAGGGCACTGCCAAGCAATGGTATGAGAACAACGAGGAGAAGTTCACAAGCTGGGAAGTATTCCAGGCAGAATTGCGCTAGTATTTCGGCGACACACGACATAAGTGCAAGGCTGAAGATAAATTAAAGTGCCCAGGAGAAACTGCAGCATCCTACATTCAAGACATCTTGGAGCTGTTTAAAATAGTGGATCACAGAATGAAGGAGGAAGATAAGGTTGCACATCTCATGAAGGGTGTTGCGGAGGACATGTATCAAGCCCTACTCCTGAAGGAGGTTTCGACAGCAAACGACTTCATAAAATGGTGCCAGTATATCGAGACAATGCAACAAAAAAGAATTACACACAAGAAATTTGAACGACTTCCAAACGTCGTATCGATGTCTGTGATGGAGGAAGCAACTGATTTCACAGGTGTTCTTCGTCAGATAGTGAGAGAGGAAGTTCGGAATGCACTTGGATTGTACGACGAGCAAAAAACCGGGACGATTCAAGAGATCATAAGGGAGGAAGTGGAACAGACATTTAAACGAATCTCTCGTCCTTCATTTCCCTTTAAAGGGGTGAAAACTCGAGACCCAGGCGAAGTTACGTTCCTACAACGCCGCATGAGAAACCTGTTTAGGCACCAAGGAAGACACGTCAGCCGGCCGCGGTGGCCGAGCGGTTCTAGGCGCTACAGTCTGGAACCACGCGACCGCTACGGTCGCAGGTTCGAATCCTGCCTCGGGCATGAATGTGTGTGATGTCCTTAGGTTAGTTAGGTTTAAGTAGTTCTAAGTTCTAGGGGACTGATGACCTCAGATGTTAAGTCGCATAGTGCTCAGAGCCATTTGAACCATTTTTTGAAGACACGTCTGGAGGACCCAGGATAACCAAACAGTATGTTTCCACTGAGGACGACCGTGACATGTGGTGCGCTATTGTCGAGAAAGGCGGCGGATATTTGATGACGCCCGTGCCAGAAGACAACAGACCGATCTTAGCCGACGCCAACTCCGGGACGACGAAGATGAACAAGATGATGTGGGTGTGGGACGACGTAGATCACCATTGCCGCAAGCTAGCCGCTGGAGAGAACGCTCCCCAACACGCCAATCAAGGTCTCTATCGCCATTTACAAGCTCCAGCCGACCACCTAGCCACCGCAACCTGGAAAACTAAAGCGTGCGACCTTCCTTGGAGGTGAGGCAGCCGAAGAGAAAAATTTTCCGCCGTCGATCACTACAAAAATGATAGGAAACTACTCGATATCCTCATGGATGGTGGAACAGCCCAAGCTCTTGTGGACTTTGGAGCATCATATTCAGTCATTTCGGAGAAGTACCGTCACCAGATGCAGAAAACCGTATTCGTCGACAGCAAAACATCTCTGCTGGAGGTGGCTAATGGGAAATACGTAAAACCTACAGGAAGATGTGTCATTCGTGTGGGTATAAGTGACCATACACAGCCCTTAGAATTCATCGTCTTGCAAGAGTGTAGTCATGACGTCATTCTCGGATGGGACTTTTTGAAAGCTTCTCAGGCAATTATAGATTGTGGTCGCTCCAAGATGAGATATTGTGCACAGGAAGATGCATATCCCAGTGTATGGAGACTATGTGTGCTGGATGAAGTGATCATTCCTGCAGTCAGCGCTAGAAAAGTAACTGTCATGTGACATGCCATGCATCAACCCATGGATCTTACAGTGGAATGGAAGAGAAGCATACCACTGAAGAATAACTTGGTCATCCCAGCCTCTGTCGTCTGGTTTAAGAACGGATTTGGTGAATTGTGGATAGTTGACTGTCGCCGAGAACCGCAGATCCTTCCAAGACGCATGTGCGTAGGAAACGCTGAGCCGTTAATTACAGAACATCTGAGCTTCATAGAAACCTCCCATGCCGAATCTGTGAGCGAAATTAGCGCTAACACTACAGAGAAGATCTTCTGACTATCACCAGATCTTACTAAGAAACAACAGAAAAAGCTACTTGCCATTCTTCAAGAGTCCTCTGAATGCTTCAATCCACATGTGAAGAGTAAATTAGACAAATCGATGGTGAAGCACTGGATTGCACTGGAGATCATCAACCAATCAGCCAGAGAGCATACCGTGTGTCAGCAACGGAACGTCGAATAATTCGCAACGAGGTAGAGCTGCAGAATGACATCATTCAGCCTTCGCAGAGCCCATGGTCGTCACCAATGGTCCTGGTCAGGAAGAAGGATGGCAATTGGCGCTATTGTGTTGATTACAGGAAGCTTAATAAGATAACTAAAAAGGACAGTTACCCTCTTCCAAGAATTGACACTATATTGTCTGAAGGTGGATAAGTTTTTCTCAACCATGGACTTGTACTAGGGATACTGGCAAATCGAAGTAGATGAGGCTGGTCGTGAGAAAACTGCATTCATCACACCTGAGGGTCTGTATGAGTTTAAGGTAATGCCGTTTGGTATGTGTAATGCACCAGAAACTTTTGAACGGATGATGGATAATCTTCTAAGGCACCTGAAGTGGACGATGTGTCTTTGTAATTTAGGTGACATTATAGTGTTCTCAGAGACATTTGATGAACACATAAAAAGACTGAGGGCTGTTCTTAAGTGTATCCAACAAGGCGGACTAAAACGTAATCTAAGAAAGTGTCTCTTTGAAGCAAAAGAAATCGAAATACTTGAACACCTTGTGTCAAACGAAGGTGTGTGGCCAGACTCAGAAAAGGTTCTATAACGGAATTTCCTATTCCTAAAAGTATTAGAGATGTGAGGAGCTTCCTCGGATTATGTTCTTATTCCCGTAGTTTTATCAAAGACTTTTGTATCAAAGCCAGGCCACTCCAAGATTTGTTAAAAATCGATGGTAAATTTATCTGCGGTGGTGCTCAACATTATTTCGATGTGCTGCGGGGAGCTCTGACGAATGACCCTACACTTGGTCTGTATGATGAGAGAGCACCTACAGAACTACACACAGATGCCTGTGGGTATGGCATCGGTGCTGTTCTGGTATAAATTTCGCATGGAAAAGTGAAGGTTGTAGCCTATGCTTCTAGGACACTTACAAAATCCGAGAGAAAACACTCAACTACACAAAGAGAATGTCTTGCTGTGATCTGGGCCAGGTGCTAATTTCGACAGTATCTCTACGGAAGGCCATTCACAGTTGTTCAGACCATCATACACTTTGTTGGTTGACAGGTCTTACGGATCCTACAGGACGACTCACCAGGTGGGCACTACGTCTTCAAGAGTATGACATTACCATAGTGTACAAAAGTGGAAGAAAACATCAAGATGCCGACTGTCTCTCAAGAAACCCTCTGCAAGACTTTGATGAAGATAGTGACTGTCTCGCTGTACTCCAGGATCTCTCTGATGAGCAGAAGAAGGACGCCAAGATATCTCAAATTATGCGTACCTTAAATCGGTCAGAGGATGTGAAAGGACAATTTAAGCTAGTTAATGGATTACTTTGCAAGAGTAACTTCGATCCGTTTGGAAATAGGTGTCTGCCAGTGATTCCTAAACACATGCGCCTAGATGTCCTACAGAAATTCCCTGAGACACCTGAGGCTGGACATTTAGGATTTATTAAGACATACGATAGGATCCGCAAGAGATTCTTCTGGCCAAGTACGAGGGCTATTCCGAAAGTAAGGTCCGATAGGTCGCGAAATGGAAACCACGGTAAAAATCAAAAATGTTTTATTTGCAACAGTTAGATACACCTTGCAGCTACTTATCTCCATAGTCGCCGACCCGACTTAGACGTGTATCGTAGCGTTGTACCAACTTTCCCATACCCTCGCTATAGAAGGCAGCCGCCAGTGCTCTCCGCCAATTCTCTACGCTGGCCTACGGCTCGTTGTCTTGTGCCGAAATGTTGTCTTCATAACCAGCGGTTCATGTGACCTGAGCTGAAACTCAGAGGGAGACAATTACGGGCTGTATTGTGGGTAATCTCACATTTCCATTTGAAAACGATGCAGGAGCATCTTCATTGCCCCTGCAGAATGCGGCTGAGAATTGTCTTGAAGACGAAACAGCACGACAGTTATGTAATGTTAGCTGCATAGCTTCAGGGGAAATTTCTCACCAGGCCCCCGTACTTGGCGGCAGACACTATTTTCTAGACATCTTTACGCACTCACTGCGAGCTCAGAAATGAGAAGAGCGACGTGATGCTAACTGGGGTTATACTAGAGACACTACCCAACACATCTGTGCAAAGCTTTATCGGATTTTCATAGTCGTTTCCATTTCGTGACCGATCGGACCTTACTTTCGGAATAGCCCTCGTATATTTAGGAGTGTCCGTCACTATGTGCCTCACTGTCGAGAGTGCCAGAGGAGAAAGGCAGTTCCTCAGAAACCACCTGGCCGACTCATACCAATTCCACCAGCCGAAACGGCTTTCCAGCTTGTTGGGATTGACCTCCTCGGAAGATTTCCAACGTCTGCTAGTGGCAGTAGATTACGATAATTACGGATCGAGGGAACGTTTTCCAATTGAATCTTGTGACAGAGATAAACCGTCGGTGCTACATTAATCGTCACATGACGACTGCCTACCATCCGCAAACTAACGGGGTTACTGAACGCCTCAATAAGATCTTGCCCGACATGCTATCAATGTTCGTCAATGTTGAGAAGAGCCACTGGGATGAGGTGCTACCTTTCGTGACATCACCGCCAAACAAAACACCACAGGATTTACGCCATTTTTGCTGGTGCGAGGGCATGAGGCGACGACGACGATGGACACCGTGTTTCCGTTACATCCTGATGACGTGGACGACGACTACATCGGCCAGGTGTTAACCAGAGCTGAGGAAGCTCGTCAGTTAGCTCGGCTCCGCACGCTGCAGGCTCAAGAAAACAATAGCCAAAGGTATGACGCGATCCACCACCCTGTTGTCTACCAGCCTGGTGACCTCGTCTGGATCTTCATTTCTGCTCGGAAGGTTGGTCTCTCTGAGTAGCTCCTCAGGCGTTACTTTAGACCTTATAAGGTTGTAAGACAGTTGTCTCATGTCACTTACAAAGTTGAAGATTTTGACCCCGACACAAGACGACGAAAGACCAGAGATACGGTCCACGTCCTTCGAATGAAGCCCTATAAGGATCCTGCAATCCAGGGGTAAATTCGAAGTCCCAGCGGCAGGCAACATTCGCAAAGGTGACGAAGAGCGTACCGGCAAGGGAAGTTCTAAGAAGATCACCGCCAGGGCGAACATCAGTCATCGGGAGTATGCAGGAGCGATGACTCGTTACCGGACTAGGAGGACGTAACACCGAGATGCTGTTCTCCCAAGAAGGGGGCAGTGACGCAGAAACCTTCGTTCAGTGGTTATAATACTAGACTGTTGCATGTAGGGTCGTGAGTTCAAAACTCACCCGAACTGTATTCGGTTCGAGTACATTCTAGAAGTATCCACAAATATCTAGAATCGTTGTACTGGAATGTTCTGTTCCTGTGTATGTACCGTTTGTGTTCTGGCCGGAGGCAGTTCGCTCCGCGCTCTTGTATGTGCAAGTGCTGAATAAAACTTCGTTAAGTGAAGTTAGTGTTCGTCATTCATCTAATTACACCTTCTTCTATATGACAATATGGTCTGTACTTGCTCTTCTTGCTCTGAAGCCAGTTTGTCCTTTTCACTCCATTTTCTTACATTCTTTCTCTAAAAATGTATAATAAGCCTCCGAGAAAGGTTTCTCATTTCGTAACTCACAGTTACCCCTGTAGAGTTCTTGGACCCATATTTTTTTCCGTTCTTATGAGTTTTCGATATCAATCATACTTTCCAACTTCTAGAATGGTCTCGCTATTTGAACATTTTTCAAAAAGGTTTTTCTGAAGTTCACACGATTTATCTGTGCCGTATATCAATAGTCCAGTTGAGCTTCTTCCAATTCCTATAGCTCTTCCATTGTTTAACGTTTTGATTGGTTGTTTTACTATTTCTACCCCGAAAATGACTTCATTATTTTCTGTTGTCTAATTTTTTTCGTGATTAAATCCGGCCAAAATTCTTACCTAGGCCCTATTTCTTGACAACAATTTTTTTTAAATGATTTTACCAAGAATGGATATTAATGTATTTAGTTGTTAAGTTTGTTTGCAATTTTTTATCAATATTTTCATTATCATCCATGATTTTCAGCTTCCTCCAGTAACATTATTGTACCTATTAAAAGTCCGTTCTGAAGTTTTATATTTTGTCTCTTTTTCTTAAATTTTCCTTTGTCATGAATATTATGTATTTAGCCGTTTTGAAAAGTTCCCTTTCTCTACATCTAAATCAAAATAATACCATCATTTCGTCTATTGTCAATTAATTATTTCAGCAAGAGCTTCTGTGGCTGCCTCATGCAAAGTCTTAACGATATATTTATTCTGTTTATCAATTCTATTTCAATTAATTTTTCTGTATAAATTTACTTTACTTTGTTTTCCTGGGCCATTTAAATAATTTTTTGGACTCTTTACCCCCGTTTAGAAATCTTCCTCGCTATTAACAGTTTCTTCTATACTTGTCGTATTTACACAAGTAAATTAAGTGATTAATGACTGATTTTAATTTAAATATATTCTGATGTCATGTACATTTATCAATTCATTTGTGTGCATAAAAACCATTTAGAATTTGTTCACGTATATAGATTAGTCTCTGTTCGTGATACTGGCACAAAACGTGACCTCCCTGCAGAACCTGCGCGACTGCATACTCAGCGACGTGTATTGGTACATCGTCCGCTCCATACTCTGCTATTGATCAAAGCAGCATGAAAAAATTTCTTACTGGATAAATTTGCAACTATGTTATGGAGTGTATACATTCTACAGTGTAAAATGTTTTGTGCCATTGCTATGTATTCTTGTATATGGGTACCTACATGTTTCTTGAATACGATACATTTTTCTTAATAATACATGAAATATGGTGTTTTGCCTAACTCGTCATTTCATAAAATGAGGGTGGATTATCGTATGTATATAGGAATCAATATTGAGGTTATATTTTGTTTTCAAAGTGATAAGTATAAAGTATACTGTGTGTTAGTGTAAAATTTGTGACTTTTTTTTATATACCCAACCCGGGTTGGCTGGATTAATTTTTTATGACTGCTCGACACCGCATAGGTGTTATTGAAGTTTCGTAGATGTATCCCTGGTGGGAAACCTTAATGAAACATGGGGCATGTGTAACACCATTATCGATTGTGAGTAATTGGTACAGTGTAATTAAGTGTATGTAATTATGAAGTATTTATCTGTATGAGTTAAGTTCTTTGAATTGTTGGAGGGAAATGGAACTTTATGATGTATAATTTGATTAACTTCATAATGTGCTTAAAAAATGGAATTTTATAAAATATGTCTGTTTGTAGAAAACTAAATCGTATATAAATAACTGGTTCCTACTTAGGGAAATTATATGATGTAACTACGGAAGGGGTTTGGTGCGCAAGAAAAGGTGGAAGTGGTGGTATGTCTGTGTGGCAAGAGAGAGAGCACGTTGGGCAGTCAGCAGCCAGCAGTCACCTAGTCATCTCAGCAGGTGCTAAGTAAGGCGTTCTGAAACCAAATGTATGATGGAACGGCGTCGGATGTGGTTTCAGCTGTGAAATGGTGCTCTCGCATTTGGAATTGCTCTAAAAATGATTAACTCGCCGCTGCGCCACTGCTTAACTACTATGGAATACAGATATGTATACCTCTATGAACCAATGTGCTTTTGTGTGTGTGTGTGTGTCTTTTGCTGTAATAATTCAAGTATTGCAAAATTTGTGTTTCACCGTTGAAATTATCCACTTCATGATACCATGTAGGTTCTTATCCCAAAAGCGCTAAAGACCGAGTAACCTGTTTGTGAAGAAGAAATAATTGTTTTTTTAGATTTAAATGTGTCTCAATTTCAGTGCTAAAGATCATAAATTATGTTAGGGAAAACTACTTGCTTCGCAAGTAGTAAAAGAGGCGCATAATATTGAACTGACGAAAGTCTTTAATTTGCTATGAACTGCTTTTACTTTGAAAATGCCAAAGTTTTAGTACTAATTGTGGTTAATTAAAATCACTTGATTCACAAGTGGTGTTATAAGGCACTTAATTTTGATCCTATTGGAAATTTAACTCTAACTAATATCAAGTGGGATTGGAAATCTGTATTATTATAAAGGAATGAACAGATTAAGGGCCCCCACTTTAATGGAAGGAGAAAGTCAATATGAACCTGGGTGTTTGCTCATGAATCTGAAACATTAACAATGTGGAATGAATATGAAATGTGTTATTTCAGTGTCACATTATTGCATTTGTGATATGTATATGTGTGTTAGTTAAACTTGAACTCTTTTCAGGTACTACTTAGTCTCGTGTTGTCTTTGGGAACAATTTTTTGCGCTGAATTAGTCAAAGGTTGAAGTGACGATTGTTGTTAACAGTGGTAAAGTTTCTTTTACATTTCTGTAATTGCTAACCTAAGCTGTTGATAATTACTGCTACACACTGTGTAGTTCGTCTGGTCGTTATAGGTCTTCATTACACTTTACTAAGAAATAATTAATGAAATTTCTTTTTGAAAAAGCATATATAAATCCATTGAGAATAATGTTTACACATTATTATGTCGAATTAGGCTGGCGACCGTTTTCTGTTTAATTTACGTGAATTTTATCTATTTTCATTATTTTCTAAATTATAATCTTTCTGCTTTCTACTAATTGCCACCCTAATGAAATTGCCGGCCGGTGTGGCCGAGCGGTTTTAGGCGCTTCAGTCTGGAACCACGCGACCGATACGGTCGCAGGTTCGAACCCTACTTCAGGCATGGATGCGTGTGATGTCTTTAGGTTAGTTAGGTTTAAGCAGTTCTAAGTTCTAGGGGACTGATGACCTCAGATGTTAAGTCCCATAGTGCTCAGAGCCATTTGAACCATTTGAACCTTACGAAATTCATGTTCGATTCTCTCTGTCCGTTAGGTTAATGCATGGTCAAACTTTTCCAAATTCCTCCCAGAGGAAGGTCATATTTGGCATATTTGACATTCCGTGGTTGAGATATACAGGGGCGTTTCATCCCTTCTAAAAACTTCCCAAGTCCACTGTTGTTCATGTGATTACGAAGTGGAAACAAGGAGGAACCGTGGCTATACCAAAACAAGGCAGAAGTCACGCAATGACAGTCGTTGAGTGCAGTGTGGAGCGCGGCTGTTGAAAGTCGCATGATATAAGCGGAAGGAATCACTCGTGAGCTCCAAACTGCTGATAGCACTTTACATAGCGCTACGTATAAGACGTCGCAGGCAAGGAGGAAGCAAACTGTAACCTGTGGGAACAAGCCACCCACCAAGCAACCCCTTTCCGTTCTCCTCTCACTTTCCACACAGCCACCGTGCAATTATGAGCAAGCATTTTTGCAGACGCGCCCCTCGGCCAACGCGCGGTGTTATCTGGCCAGTACTGTGGGTGGGATGACGCCCACGCAGCAGGTAGCAGGTAGCAGCTGGGCGCGCTATCCCACCCCGCAGCGATAAGCGCCTGGGCGCCGCGCCGCCGTTCCTCAGCAGCGGCGTCCATCACGGCGCGCCTCGGACGCCGCCAGATAGCGTGCGTGCGGCCCGTGTCCAGGCCGGCGTGCTTTACAGCCGCCACGCTGTATCGTGACAGCGCTATCACTTGTCCCGGCCGGATTATGCCTGCCACAGTCGCAGTAATAGCGCTTCGCACGTTACAGAGGCAAACGAGACTCTTGTACCGCAACGAAACTTTCTTTACGTCTGAGGATGGTGCATGTAACTGGAGAGTACTTTATTTTCTCATAGACAAATAATACTGACCATGAATAATATCGTTGTAGATGACAATTTTAACCGAGATACAGTGTCTACATAAAGGAAATGAAATTGAATTCGACTGGGATGGAGACGGTGGTGTTCGTGCCACATTGTTCTTCTGGGTCCATTGTTTCGTGAATAATCTTTAATAAAAGGAATAAGTTAAGCAATTTTCACTTGTCTTACTTTTTGTCGTAGTTGCGTTCACAGTTTAATTTATTGGTGACTAACTTCGAACTCATTCTTCTTCTTCTTTCCGTGAGTTCTCTACACCGTGCGGCGTCCCTCACATCCTAGTTTCCATCTCCTTGCGCCCTGCCAGTCCCCTCCTTGAATGGCCCTATCTTGCATCGCACACCTCAACCCACCGTTTCAATGTAGCCGGAGTTTCCTCTTTTTCTGCGTAGCGGACATCACCAGTGCCATATTTCAGAATTCCACGTTTCCTCTGGAATTTTTCTAAGATGTCCGTACCATGTTAACCGTTTATTTTCAATTTTGTTTACAGCATCTTTTGTAACTGTCATCTGTTATCGTAGCACTTCGTTTCTTACTTTGTCTCTGCTTGTTACTTGAAAACTTATTCTCCAAAACTCCACTTCTATTGTCTTTAATTTCCTCTCATTGACCCAGAGAACTTCCCACAATTTAGCACCATGAACAGCAATGATCTCAACTATACTTCTGTGTATCCTCCTTTTCAAATTTTTTTACTTCGATTTATGGCAAATAATGGAGTGTAACTGCTTAATTGCTACATTTCCCTTTCCTTTGTGCTTTATTTCCTGGTTGCTTCCATCTTCATCCGAAATGGCTGTCCCTAAAGATTTATGTGATCGACTACGTTTTACTATAGATCCATCAATCCTAACCAGATCTCTTTCTATACCTCCGACAACCAAGTACTCAGTCTTTGTAAAGTTAATTTTCATGTTGCATTGCTCATATTCTTCTTTAAGCCTTTTTAACATTTAAGACACATCCTTTTTAACATATAAGACACATCCTCTTCTTTCACGGAGAAGATGACCTGATCTTCGGCGAAATCTAGGGAGAACAAGATGTCGTCATCTAATATGATTCCCATATTTTGGCACTTTCTACTCCAACTTTTCAGTCCGTCGCCCAAAAATGTTTTAAAGACGGTAGGCGCTAAGCAGCATCGTTGTCTCAGTTCTTTTCTAACCTTAAGTTTCTGTGACAGTAACTCCCAACTTTAACATGACAAGTATTTTCTAAATGCAGATTTCTAATGGCTTACACATAATATTTATGAATATTCTGATTTTTCATTGTAGAAAGTGGTACACTGTCATAAGCCTTATGGAAGTTTATAAAAATCATGTGTTTCTCTAAGTTATGAGCCGTAACACATTGTTCATTTTCAAACAAATACATTAGTTGCATTTACGAAGTACATTTAACGCTACAACTACGACAGACGGTTAGAATAAAAAACAAACGTCAGCAAGCAGCTGCCTAAAATTCAGTAAAGTCATAGAAAATGTCCAAGTGTCGTCACCATATCTGGAATCTAAGTAACAAGAAAGTGTGACTTCTAGTGGAATATAGTTTTATGAATAGTGAGCACTACCTAACAACCCCACCAAGAGCTACTTCGTGGCCTAGAAACTCCAAAGCCTCCATCTGGCCGACACAGATGACTCTTAGAAGATGTCGCCACTTGTCTTTTCTTTAAAGCGACAGCTGGCCAGTCATTCAAATGTCTCACTGATAACATAAAAGCATATACATCTGTAGATGAGTTTATTACGATGATCATTCTTATAACATGCATGATGCTATATTTCCAATAATATTTGAATAAGTAATAAAATGATGAATTCGCAACAAGTGACATGTTTTAAACAATAAATACGTTTGTTAAATTAGCATACAGGTAAACTTGAGATGCCAGTTGCACAAGGCTTTTCACATTCATTTCATTCACATTTTTTCCCATGGTACTCCTAGTTTTACTATTGTTGTCACCAACCTAAACTATCAGTTTGTGCAGTTACTGTCTTATAAAAGCTATTTTCCTATAATAAACGTCTTTGTTCTATTATTTGGAGGCACTGGATGTAGACACGTTTCACCTGTCGTTCACCCGCAACGTGTATGTGTAGCATTCAAGATCTGTCTTAATTCATTGTAGTGCAAACGTGCATATTCTGACAAAAAAGTTTTCTGGGCGGGATGCCGCGTCATATTATAAAGTACCAGTTTCTTGTAATAGGACTGCGTACCATAAAGACAAAACTTATATATATATATATATATATATATATATATATATATATATAGTAGCGTAGGCTTCCGCGGCCAGAGTCACTGCAATATATATATATATATATATATATATATATAATATATATATATATAGTAGCGTAGGCTTCCGCGGCCAGAGTCACTGCAATATATATATATATATATATATATATATATATATATATATATATATATATATATACTCCTGGAAATGGAAAAAAGAACACATTGACACCGGTGTGTCAGACCCACCATACTTGCTCCGGACACTGCGAGAGGGCTGTACAAGCAATGATCACACGCACGGCACAGCGGACACACCAGGAACCGCGGTGTTGGCCGTCGAATGGCGCTAGCTGCGCAGCATTTGTGCACCGCCGCCGTCAGTGTCAGCCAGTTTGCCGTGGCATACGGAGCTCCATCGCAGTCTTTAACACTGGTAGCATGCCGCGACAGCGTGGACGTGAACCGTATGTGCAGTTGACGGACTTTGAGCGAGGGCGTATAGTGGGCATGCGGGAGGCCGGGTGGACGTACCGCCGAATTGCTCAACACGTGGGGCGTGAGGTCTCCACAGTACATCGATGTTGTCGCCAGCGGTCGGCGGAAGGTGCACGTGCCCGTCGACCTGGGACCGGACCGCAGCGACGCACGGATGCACGCCAAGACCGTAGGATCCTACGCAGTGCCGTAGGGGACCGCACCGCCACTTCCCAGCAAATTAGGGACACTGTTGCTCCTGGGGTATCGGCGAGGACCATTCGCAACCGTCTCCATGAAGCTGGGCTACGGTCCCGCACACCGTTAGGCCGTCTTCCGCTCACGCCCCAACATCGTGCAGCCCGCCTCCAGTGGTGTCGCGACAGGCGTGAATGGAGGGACGAATGGAGACGTGTCGTCTTCAGCGATGAGAGTCGCTTCTGCCTTGGTGCCAATGATGGCCGTATGCGTGTTTGGCGCCGTGCAGGTGAGCGCCACAATCAGGACTGCATACGACCGAGGCACACAGGGCCAACACCCGGCATCATGGTGTGGGGAGCGATCTCCTACACTGGCCGTACACCACTGGTGATCGTCGAGGGGACACTGAATAGTGCACGGTACATCCAAACCGTCATCGAACCCATCGTTCTACCATTCCTAGACCGGCAAGGGAACTTGCTGTTCCAACAGGACAATGCACGTCCGCATGTATCCCGTGCCACCCAACGTGCTCTAGAAGGTGTAAGTCAACTACCCTGGCCAGCAAGATCTCCGGATCTGTCCCCCATTGAGAATGTTTGGGACTGGATGAAGCGTCGTCTCACGCGGTCTGCACGTCCAGCACGAACGCTGGTCCAACTGAGGCGCCAGGTGGAAATGGCATGGCAAGCCGTTCCACAGGACTACATCCAGCATCTCTACGATCGTCTCCATGGGAGAATAGCAGCCTGCATTGCTGCGAAAGGTGGATATACACTGTACTAGTGCCGACATTGTGCATGCTCTGTTGCCTGTGTCTATGTGCCTGTGGTTCTGTCAGTGTGATCATGTGATGTATCTGACCCCAGGAATGTGTCAATAAAGTTTCCCCTTCCTGGGACAATGAATTCACGGTGTTCTTATTTCAATTTCCAGGAGTGTATATATATATATATATCTGTCAAAGCCTAACGATACTGCGATACTGTCAACTGATACAAGGAATTGATACGTTGGTGTGGGTAAAAATACCTTTTGACTGTTTATAGTATAACCTTCTGTTACCACGAGTTCAAGAATAACGATACAGAGTCTTCTTTAGACATGTACCTTATTTTTAGCAGAAATAATGGCATTAGAATTCTTTACTCGCCTTCGTGAGACGCTCGTTCGGATGTCATTGGAACTGTCGTGTATCAATAATTTAAAAATTATCTATCGATTTAAGGTTATGTATGACACTTCGACCAAATAGCTGTTTCACATGGCTTACTTCTTCAGTTACTGCTATTCGCTGCAGTTGTCAACGTAGCTCCACGTTCAACAAGGGCACCACTATTCGTCATCACCGATTTCGACCAAATTTATGGTTTATGCAGGGCTTGGCCGGAAATGAAAGTGGAAGGTGGGAGCTCCAGATTGCCAATCGTTTAGAAAGAATGGCATTTTTGACGTGCACCATATGAGGCGTGAGTAATTTATGTTAGTGTAGTTGCCAGGAAGCGGTTGGCGTAGAAAAAATGAGTACAGAACGGTAAACCGAAAGTTACTTACACTACAAATGTACTGAAATAATTCTCAATGTATTGTATTTGTTACTATCTTCATTAAAGGCACGGAAAAAGGCAAAGGATAACATTGGATTGCAAATACATTTCAAGAGAGAAATATACTTACAAGGTGTACTAAGGCAATGCAAGTAGCTTTCCAAGGGATGATTGTAATTAAAGCGCATAGGTAAAAAGATAAAATTGGCCACATGAGAGAGAAACAGAAATCAGATGCCGAGAAGTTTGCATTAAAACATGGTGGGTGTTGAAAAGAAAGGTATGGAACAACACTGTGTAATTGAAGTATTAAAAAGTAATCTCCAGAGTCTTAGCGCAACTATCCCACTCAGAATCATATGGATTTGACAGGAGCCATTTCTCCACTGTGTCCTTCGTCGTCCTAATCAAAGCGCTTCGCTTTGAGATGTCTTTTCTTAGCGGAACAAACACATGGTAGACGTAGGGTGACACGACCAGGCCGGATGCTCAGGCTGCTTCCACTTGAACTTGGACCTTGAACTTCATGTGACCTTGTGTGGACCAGCGTTACCGTGGAGCAGAATCACCCCATCCGTGACTAGCCCAGCCCGTTTTCTCTTGGTCGACTTGCGTAGCCTACGGAGTGTCTCACAGTACACGTCTCAGTTAACGGTTTTTCCGAATTTGAGGAATTTGATGAGTATCGGACCTCGAACGTCGAAAAAGGCGGTGAGCGTCACCTTGCTGCTGAGTGTGGACGTTTGAACTTTTTAGGAGGTGACGACACTCCATTCGTGTCCGTAGATTCCCACTTCGTTATCCTAAAATGGAATATACAAATTTAAACCAGTTTGGTTGTTACAACGTTTCGTACTGTTTCATTTCAACATTCCTTACACATTGCATTACACATCGCCATATATCCTCGCCAACATTTGGCGAAATGGAGTGTGATGCTTGTTTTGTTGCCAAACTGTGTGATGAAAGAAAACATTTTTTGAATGTAAATCAAGTCTGTTTTCCCACAGAAACTTTAAAACAACTACGTAATGGAGAAAATGCTATCTTTATAACCTATGCAACATGTCGAGGCAGTTACTGCTTCTAATGTTTTATACGAATAACATCATCTACTGTAAAATAATGGAAGTATGTAATTTTGTAAACGACGTTCTCATGTACACATATAGCCCCTTTCTGGAAATTTATCTGCAAACCCAAATTCTCCTTTTCCAATCCTTTTCATACGTTTAATGAAAAGATAACTAAACAGAAAATATTGACCATTATTTCGGTTTATTTGCAGTGTAAGTAACGTAACATTAGAACTGAGGATCACGAAGTTAAGGAATTTTTCTACCTACTCAGCAAAATAACGCATGAAGGATGGAGGAAAGATGACGTAAAAAGATTAACTTTGTCAATGAGGTCATTCCTGCCTAAGAGAAATCTGTTAGTACCGAACACAGGCCTTAATTTGAGGAAGACATTTCTGAGAATGAAGCACAGCATTCAGAATGAAATTTTCACTCTGCAGCGGAGTGTGTGCGAGTTCGAGTCTCGGTCAGGCACACAGTTTTAATCTGCCAGGAAGTTTCAAAGCACAGCATTGTATATTAGTGAAGCATGGTCTGTCGGAAAACAGAAGAGAATAGAAGCATTTCAAAAATGGTTCAAATGGCTCTGAGCACTATGGGACTTAAAAGCGGAGGTCATCAGTCCCCTATAACTTAGAACTACTTAAACCTAACTAACCTAAGGACATCACACACATCCATGCCCGAGGCAGGATTCGAACCTGCGACCGTAGCGGTCGCGCGGTTCCAGACAGAAGCGCCTATAACCGGTCGGCCACTTCGGCCGGAAGAAGCATTTCATATTTGATGCTACATAAGAATGTTTAAAATTGCGTGGACTGAAAAGGTACGGAATTAGGTCTCCGTAGAATCAGCGAGGAAAGGAACGTAAGGACAACAGTGACAAGAAGAAGGGATAGCATACAGGACATCTATTAAAACTTTGGTATTAACTTCTATGGAACTAGAGGGAGCTACAGAGGATAAATATTGTGGAGGAAGACAGAGGTTGGAACACATCCAAGAAATAATTGGGGCGTAGGTTATAATAGCTACTCTGAGATGAAAAGGTTTGCATAGAAGGCGGGCAGTATCGAACCAGTCAAGAGACAGGCGACTAAAAAACAACTAACTTTCCGCTGCGCCAACTGCTACCGGGCAACCATGTTAACACAAACTGCTCATGATTCATCTGGCCTAGGTGAAAAATGCTGTTTTTAAATTCTGGGCAATGTGGACCTCTCTCGCTTGTCACTTTCATTTCCGGCCAAGCCATGGTTCTACCATAAATTTGGATGAAATCGGTGGTGACAAGGAGGAGCGAATTCCTTGTAAGTTACAAGTAGCTGTCTTTGTCTTACTGAACCACTCCGCCACCCTTTCCTCTAAGTCATTCCTTCAGCCCTGTCATTCGTGATGGACTCTACCCGTCAGACATGACAAGGAGGCATCTAAAAAATCCTCAAACATTTTGGCGAATAATGTAATAATCTGACTCAGAAAATTAATTATGAGAGATACACCATTAAGACGGAAGCTACATTGTTGTACTCAGATAAATTAATGGATGATGAATTAATAATGAAATTCTTGCTGTATATACTAAAAGGGGATACTGCCTAATATCAAAAATTAAACTATTTTATTTGCTAACAAAGGCAACATTTGAATTAGCACAGTAATTTATTGAATACAGCAATACATCTGACTGTCTGACAATAAAAAAGGTTGAAAATGCCATTTCACGCAAATTCTGGGGTATCTTCTTTCACAATGGTAGAGCCGATTTCCATCTTTATCCAGCTGAGGCAGTGCTCTGTCTCATTGACTTTCCTGTCAACGAGATAACTAAACTGAAATTGCACTTCGCAACTCTACTGGCCCTCTCGATCATCCAATTTTAACACCACGGAAAGTGGTTGTTACCATTTGCAATACAGGATGAAACGCGGCAGTCCGTAACGACACAGCCTGATAGTGTTACAGGACAGCTTTTCCATAACTGCTCCATAACATTATCAATAAACATTAGTCAGACGAGAATATACAGTCCATTTAAATTAATAACGTTGTTTTTCGATAGATTCGATGACCTGATGGTAGTCTTGAGGGTGGCCAGCACGTTTTAAACTTTCATTGTGTGAGGAGCTTAAAGAATGCCTTTTAGAAAAGATATGAGCTGCAAATGGAAGAGGGAAACGCAACACAGTGTGGGAAGTAGCCGCTGGGAGCCGGAAGAGGCCGCAGGGGTTGATGTTTATATTTTGTAAGGAGGCTGTTACAATTGTCTATATTTCCTGGCTAATAATTGCTGATCAATTGCCCACCTTTGCCCCTTTTTATGGCCACGCGATCTAACATAACGCGAAATGACTGACATCACCTACGTTCCAAACGCTAGAAGACACTACTTTCAAAGATGATCTACGGTGGTGTAGAACCTCAGTGGAAATAAAATAACGTGATCACAGCTGTTTAGCTTTATAGCCCTAACAAGCCGTAGCAATTAGCGAAATCACCGTATGTACTGCTTCCGGTGCATAGGAGTGATGGCTCTCCTACGCGTCTGTGACGATGGAAGAACTCCAGCCACAAAATAAAACTCTTTCAAACACTAGGACGGCAGAAGGCGGTCCTCTAACTAAGATACTCTAATACTGTCTCCTCCTCTCTGTGTTCTACAGACGAGAAACTCGAACTCCCAGCCACAAGGACGGAGTTCAAATAACGTCTCAACGTAAGTATAGACAGAAGAAGTGCTCTCAGTCACGGAACGCTGCGTACTCAACGACGACTTCCAACCCGGAGGGGAAGTCCAGAAACGTATAAGTTCGCAACAGTACAGTGCCTAACCGTTCTAACTGTAAACTCTCCCGAGAGCAAAGACAGCAAGTCCGTCTGTACCAACAAAGCTGAAACAGAGCGACCGTCAGACATGGGCACTCAAAACGGAAGACCACTTCTCTACACCGCTAGCCTCCCAGCACTGCTCGGCTACCCCTCCCTCGTAACTCAGAAAACGAATCATCTTCTCGAAACCACGAAATATTCTTCCTCTCTACAGATTCTTCCGAATGCCGACCAACCACATTTTAGTGTTTTGTCGTCCAGCGCGGAAAGTTTGTGAGGAAATACCTATACTCATACAAGGGTACGCTTCTGAGTTCCCCTAGTATGTATTTATTCCAATCTTCTATTTGTCCATCTACTCTTTTCCCGCCTCTCTGTCCACCTCAACCAACACCCCCCCCTCTCTCTCTCTCCACCTTCTCCCCCGGTCCACTGTCTGTCCATCCACTCCTCCCCCTCTGTCCATCTTCTCTTCCCTCCTAATTTCGTCTCCTCCTCCCCCCTCTTTGTCAATCAACACCTCACCATCTCGACGTCCATCTTTTCCTCCCTCTCTCTCTCTGTCCATCTACTCCTCTTTCCTTTCTGTGTCCATCTCCACCCGTCCCTTGTTTCTGCCTGTGTCTTCATCTTACTTTTCTCTGTCCACTTCCTCCTCCCTCATCTCTCTGTCTATCTCTTTCTCCTCCTATCTCTGTTCTTCTCCACCTCATTCCTCTTTCGGCCCATTTCCCCCTACCCTCTCTCTCTCCATTTTCCTCCTCCTATCTGGGCTAATATCCATCTTCCCCCTTACTGTCTGTCCATCTCGTCGTCCTCACTTCTTTATACACGTTATCACATTCAACTCAATAGGAGTCTAGTGGTTATTACCCATGAAGTATTTCTTTCCAGTTTGTAATTGATATGCAATGAGTAATGAGAAGTAACAGAAATGAGAACAGCGAGAAACCTAACACCACGATTGATGGCCGCGAAGTAGTTTAAGTTAAGTAATTCTATCTAGGCAGCAAAATAACCAATTACAGACGAAGTAAGGAGGACCAAGGTCGTCCCCACTGAGTTATGAGTGTTGACAATGGTCGGGCGAGTCCGGAGCTCACTGCAGCTCCAAACCGACTCAACCCGATGTCCGTGCGGAACTCGGAGAGACGGCGACCCGGGCACTCTGGCTCGGACCCAACCATGCAGAGGTAACTCTTGCCCATTGGCGGCCACATCTCTGCACGAGGGAGGAACCGACCCTCGTCCGGCAAGATGACCAACTGACGAGGCCCAGAAACGGTCAAAACGGTAAATACACGTCGCCCAATGATACGACCAACTGAACGACCAACCAGCAGTCGTTCCCGCTCCAATCTCCTTCCGTCGGACAATTCATGCGTATGGCCAGCAGTCGGCAAGTGCTGGTTGTCCGCGCCTGACTGGTGCTTCATCCCCGACTGAACTCCGACACACGACGACCCGGAAATACTAACGGTCGCTACAGAGATAGTATGACAGTGCACTTATCGATAAGCGCTGCTGCTGCCACTCACGGGCAAGCAAACCAGCAAATTAGTGACGCCAGTAAATCGAATAAGAGGGAGGCGATAGTGCCGTAAAGACAAGGTGACAAGCATTAAACGGCATGAAGAAGAGCCGAGCAGAGCTCAGTCGGATCTCCTGAACGGTGTTTTGTCCAATGACATAATTTTGCAGGTAAGTCTAGTGGCACGTGCGCCTACGGTCTGCGAAATGTATTGTGAATAGAGTTAGGAGTAAATGAGAATAAATTAAAACAAATGCATGATGCGACAGTCTCTCACGCGTCTCTGTGTTTATAAGGGCATATCTCCTGAACTATGTGTCGTACAATAATATATTTTTCTAGATACAGTCAGCGTCATATGTGGATTCAGTCTGGGAAAGTTGTTGCGAACAGAATCAGTAACAAGGAAGTAACAAATTTAAAAGTCTTGCATGATGCCGTAGTTTTCCACGTACCTCAGTGTTTGATATGTCATATCTTCTGAACTAAATGATGTAAAAATATGTATTTTTTCTGTTACATTCAGTGATACACGTGAATAGTGTCTGAAAAGTGTGTACCGAATACAGTTTATAGTAAAGAAGTAATAAATGGTCGTCAGCGAGAAAAGATTTCGTAAGGTTTCAAAATTATGGGTTAAGAGTGGCGTGAGTCTCTAAGCGTTCTCATTCTCAAATACCGGATGACTGAAGAATGAGTATTCTCGTGTCGAGGGCTACACTGCTTTTTCACCCAACCGTTTTAGTAGGAGAGTTGTTCTTATCCCCACAGTTCATTCTTTCCAAACAGAAAACATACTGCATAATTTTTATGGATTCTGTACAAAGCTGACAGTTTGGAGTAATTAAAATGGTTCAAATAGCTCTGAGCACTATGGGACTTAACAGTGGAGGTCATCAGTCCCCTAGAACTACTTAAACCTAACTAACCTAAGAACACACACATCCATGCCCGAGATTCGAACCTGCGACCGTAGCGGTCGCGTGGTTCCAGACTGAAGCGCATAGAACCGCTCGGCCACTCCGGCCGGTGAGAGTAATTATCTGATAGTAAAATTTGCTTGCGGACGAGTTCCCGCTCTCGGTCCTCAATCGCGTTGAGAGTATATATTCCTCTTTTCATTTCAGAGCACCACTTCCAACCTACGTTCTGAATTATTTGCCGTATGTATTCCAGTCTTTGTCTTCTACAGTTTGTTGTCTCCAAATCTCTAGTACCATCGAAGTTATTTCCCCCTGTCTTAATAAAAGTCCCACCAGCCTGTCCCTTCTTCTTGTCGGAGTTTTCCATATATTCCTAAGATCGCCGATTCTACGGAGAATCTCTTCACTCCTTATCTCAGTAGTCCACCTAATTTTAAATATTATTTCTAGCGTCACATCTGAAATTCTTCGATTCTCTTCTTTTCCGGTTACCCCACAGTCCATTTTGTCATTCGCATTTAAGGCTTTTCCCCAAACGTACCTTCTCATAAATTTATTCCTCTCAAATTAAGACCTATATTTGATACTAATAGACTACTCTCAGCTAGGAAGGTCCTTATTGTCAGTGTTAGTCTGCTTTTTATGTTCCAGTTCCGTCCGTCATGTGTTATTTTGCTTCCTAGATAGCAGATTTCCTTAACTTCATCTATTTTATTTATTTATTTATTGTTCCGTGGGACCAAATTAAGGAGAAGTCTCCATGGTCATGGAACGAGTCAATACATGAAATTATAACACGATATTAGAAACAGATAAAATGAAATATAAAAAAAAACATATTCAGGTGACAAGTATGTTTAAATAAAGAAAATCAACAATGTAACACTGGAATTTCCTTAATTTTTTAGCTCTTCGAGGAGCTCCTAGACAGAATAGAAGGAGTGAGCCATGAGGAAACTCTTCAGTTTAGACTTAAAAGAGTTGGTCTACTGCTAAGATTTTTGAGTTCTTGTGGTAGCTTATTGAAAATGGATGCAGCAGAATACTGCACTCCTTTCTGCACAAGTGTCAAGGAAGTGCATTCCACATGCAGATTGGATTCCTGCCTCGTATTAACTGAGTGAAAGCCGCTAACTCTTGGTAATAGGCTAATATTGCTAATAACAAACGACATTAAAGAAAAGATATACTGTGAGGGCAATGTCAGAATTCACAGACTATTGAATAGGGGTCGACAAGAGGTTCTCGAACTTACACCACATATAGCTCGAACAGCCCGTTTTTGAGCCAAAAATACCCTTTTTGAACCAGAAGAATTACCCCAAAAAATAATACCATACGACATAAGCGTATGAAAATATGCGAAGTAGACTACTTTTCGTGTTGAAGTGTCACTTATTTCAGATACTGTTCTAATGGTAAATAAAGCAGCATTTAGTTTCTGAACAAGATCCTGGACATGGGCTTTCCACAACAGCTTACTATCTATCCGAACGCCTAGGAACTTGAACTGTTCCTTCTCGCTTATAATATGCTGATTCTGTCTGATCAAAATATCGGTTCTTGTTGAATTGTGAGTTAGAAACTGTAAAAACTGAGTCTTACTGTGATTTAGCGTCAAATTATTTTCCAAAACCCACGAACTTCTTTCATGAACTACATTATTTGATAATGTTTCAATATTACACACAAGATCCTTCAGTACCAAGCTGGTGTCATCAGCAAACAGAAATATTTTTGAATCACCTGAAATACTAGAAGGCATATCATTTATATAAATAAGAAACAGCAGTGGCCCCAGCACCGACCCTTGGGGAGCGCCCCACTTAACAGTGCCCCATTGGGACTGAACATCACTACCACTCTCAATATTGCGGAGAATTACCTTCTGCTTTCTGTTCTTAAAGTAAGAGGCGAACCAATTGTAAGCTACTCCCCTTACTCCATAATGGTCCAACATCTGCAGTAATATTTTGTGGTCAACACAGTCAAAAGCCTTCGTTAAATCAAAGAAAACACCTAGCGTTCGCAAACTTTTATTTAATCCGTCCAAAACCTCACAGAGAAAGGAGAATATAGCATTTTCAGTTGTTAAATCATTTCTAAAACCAAACTGAACATTTGACAACAAATTATGTGAATTTAAATACTCCAGTAACCTTGTATATACAACCTTCTAGATAACTTTTGCAAACACCGATAGCATAGAAATAGGTCTAAAATTGTCAACATTATCCCTGTCTCCCTTTTTATAACGTGGCTTCACTACCGAGTACTTTAATCGGTCTGGAAACCGACCACTCCTAAAGGAAAAGTTACAGATATGGCTATGGGCTAACATACATAGAACAATACTTCAGTATTCTGCTAGATACCCCGTCATATCCATGAGAGTTCTTGGTCTTTAGTGATTTAATTATTAACTCAATCTCCCTCTTGTCAGTATCATGGAGGAGCATTTCAGGTAACAGTCTCGGAACACTTTTTTCTAAGAGCGCTATATGATTCCCTGTTGGGACTAGGTTTCTATTTAGTTCACTTGCTATATTCAGAAAATGATTATTAAATATTGTACAAATATGCGACTTATCAGTAACACGGACATTCCCACTACGCACTGATTCTATATCCTCGACCTGTCTCTGCAGACCAGCCACTTGTTCTACGACTGACCACATGGTTTTAATTTTATCCTGAGCCTTAGCTATTCCATCTACATACCACATACTTTTTGCCATCCTAATAACATTTTAAGCACCTTAAAATACTGTTTGAAATGGGCTGCTGCATTTAGATTTTGACTGTTTCTAACGTTTTGATATAATTGCCACTTTGTTCTACAAGATATTCTTATCCCTCTAGTCAGCCACCCAGGCTGCCTGTTTGTGCTAGTACCCTGGTTTGAACGTTCTAACGGAAAGCAACTTTCAAAGAGCACTGTATCAGCACTATAAACATCTTGCCACTCTTGTTCCTTGATAAGGTTTACAAAGGTCTCTACAGCAACTGGATCAGCTTTCCTAAACAGCTGATGACTATATTTAACACGTGTTGCAGCACAAAAATCTTTTAGAGTTAAAGTTTGTGCATCATGATCTGAAAGGCCATTCACCTTTTTGCTAACAGAATGCCCCTCTAGTAATGAGGAATGAACAAAAATGTTGTCTATGGTGGTTCTACTGTTCCCTTGCACTCTCGTTCAAAAGAATACGGTTTGCATAAGATTATATGAATTAAGGAGGTCTACCAGCATCCTATTCCTTGCACAATCACTTATACAATTAATATTGAAGTCACCACATATAACTAACTTTTTGTATTTCCTATAAAGTGAACCAAGAACCTCCTCTAGCTTTAGCAAAAATGTTGTGAAATCGGAGTCTGAGGATCTATAAATAACAACAGTTAGAAGTTTAGCTCCATTAAATTTAACCACACCTGCACAACATTCAAACACCTTTTCAGTGCAGTACTTTGAAACATCAATTGACTCAAATGGGATGCCGTTTTTCACATATATGGCTACTCCCCCACACCGCAAAGAGCTCCTCGAAAAGCTGCCAGCCAACCTGTATCCTGGTAAAGGAAGTCTCTGAATTATCTCCTTATTTAAGAAGTGTTCAGATATACCAATAATTTCAGAGTCAACATCTATAAGCAATTCACTAACTTTATCTCTAATACCTTGTATGTTTTGATGAAATATACTAATTCCCTCATTACTCGGATACCTAAGCTTTGTCAAAAGTGCTTCCTTTGTTAGAGAGACTTCCCTTAAGCAGGAATACCTATCACCAATTCTGATATTAAGTATCTCGTTGATCTCATATCTGCTACTTCTCATTACTTTTGTCTGTCTTCCATTTACTCTCAGTTCGTATTCTATGTTCATTATACTTTTCACTCCACTAGAAAACATCACGTTTCCGCCGGCCGAAGTGGCCGTGCGGTTAAAGGCGCTGCAGTCTGGAAACGCAAGACCGCTACTGTCGCAGGTTCGAATCCTGCCTCGGGCATGGATGTTTGTGATGTCCTTAGGTTAGTTAGGTTTAACTAGTTCTAAGTTCTAGGGGACTAATGACCTCAGCAGTTGAGTCCCATGGTGCTCAGAGCCATTTGAACCATCACGTTTCCGACTTTGATAAAGGTCGGATTGTACCCTATCGCGATTGCGGTTTATCGAATCGCGACATTGCTGGTCGCGTTGGTCGTTATCCAATGACAGTTAGCAGAATCGGTGGGTTCAGGAGAGCAATACGGAACGCCGTGCTGGATCCCAATGACCTCGTATCACTAGCAGTCGAGATGACAGGCATCTTATCCGCATGGCTGTAACGGATCGTGCAGCCTCGTCTCGATCCCTGATTCAACAGATGGGGACCTTTGCAAGACAACAACCATCTGCACGAACAGTTCGACGACGTTTGCAGCAGCATGGACTATCATCTCGGAGACCATGGCTACGGTTACCCTTGACACTGCATCACAGATAGGAGCACCTGCGATGGTGTACTCAATGACGAACCTGGGTGCACGATTGGCAAAACGTCATATTTTCGGATGAATACAGGTTCTGTTTACACTATCATGATAGTCGCATCCGTGTTTGGGGACACCGCGGTGAACACACATTGGAAGCGTGTATTCGTCATCGCCATACTGTCGTATCACCGGGCGTGATGGAATGGGGTACCATTGGTTACACGTCTCGTCACCTCTTGTTCGCATTGACGGCACTTTGAACAGTGGACGTTCTATTTCAGATGTGTTTCAACCCGTGACTCTACCCTTCATTCGATCCCTGCGAAACTCAACCTTTCAGCAGAATAATGCACGACCGCGTGTTGCAGGTCCTGTACGGGCCTTTCTGGATACAGAAAATGTTCGACTGCTGACCTGGCCAGCAAATTCTCCAGATCTCTCACCAATTGAAAACGTCTGGTCAATGATGGCGGAGCAACTGACTCTTCACAATACGCCAGTTACTACTCTTGATGAACTGTGGTATCGTGTTGCAGCTGCATGGGCAGCTGTACCTGTACACGCCATCCAAGCCCAGGCGTATCAAGGCCGTTATTACGCCCAGAGGTGGTTGTTCTGGGTACTGATTTCTCAGGATCTATGCAACCAAATTGCGTGAAAATGTAATCACATGTCAGTTCCAGTATAATAGTATATTTGTCCAATAAATACCCATTTATCATCTGCATTTCTTCTTGGTGGAGCAATTTTAATGGCCCGTAGTGTATCTACGTACATCCGTTTGTATAGTTTGTATCAATGCTATACAGAGCTGACCGTATTTAGGAGTAATTATCGGACAGTAAAATTTCCCTTGCGTACGAGCTCCCGCCCTCGCCCGCTTGCCGGGTATTTACTCGGGATCTCGGGCCGGGCCCGGCCTGTGCTGCACCCCGCGCGTCCGCGTGGTGATTGCGTGTTTATAATCACGGCGCGCCGCTCCAGTAACTGCGCTGCGGGACTGCCGCACTGCAGTCCGCCTGCGCCGGCCGCCGGTATGCCGCCGAGAATTACTGGCCGCGCGACACTCGGTAATTTTACCCGCCGCGCAAACTATTACCAGCACAGTAAACTACTTTGTTTTGCTGCCGCCGGCCGAGCTCATACATTCAAAGAGAAACAGTCTTTCCCCCGTTGCATTTACGGATTCGTCATAAATTCCACCTCGCATACCAGTGAATCAATAATAAACGTACTTTAATTGTTCTGCAGGTCGTAATATTTGTTAATAGGTAATCGGTTGCGTCTACATGACGGATACGTACCCTCGCTAGGCCTGCATAGGAATCTTCAGCTATTGGCAGCACTGCAATAAACATGAATGGGCGCCATCTGTCGTTATGTTCCTCAAATATTAGCTGCGAATTCCATATAAAGGCAGTCACAACAACAGAACTTCCGCAGCAATAGTGCTAGGAATGTCGTGCTCTGTTATATACCTACGCCCTGCCATGAAAACGTTTATGTCACGGTCCTCTTTTATGCGATGTTTGAATTGCTGAAACACTGGAATCACAGTTGTGATTTACATACATCATATTATGACAGCCTCCTTCTCGCAGCATTGTGAACAGATTATCTGCTCCGACTTCAATAATATCCTCGTCAGCTGGGCATTAAATAGTAACCTTCTTTCAAGCGTGTAGCATAGGAAACTCGTGGCAATAATCGATTAATATTGAGAGCATATTTCATGAAACAACCAAATTATATTTGCAAGAAATGTATTCGCTGTTGCGATTGTAGAGAACTATGAGTTAGCTAACGATCCAGGAATTCCCACTTTTCGCGAGAGGTCGATATATAGTACTTTTTTTTATTTTATTTTTTTTGGCAAAACAGATTTATGTATATGAACATAATAAACACAGTTCTTTCATGAAACAGCACTTACTCGAAAATTATCGTTCATCCATTGATTAGAAATTACTGAATGGAGGTAACTAAGAAAACAATTTTGTGTGGGTTTTTTTAATTATGCAGTGTAGAAAGAATGACAGAAAACTCAATTATTTGGCATAGGAAGCAGGAAAAAATAGTTTAAAGATGCTACTGGTGAGCGAAAACGTATCGACGGTAGTTGGAGACATGCTTTCGGACAGCAAAAGCCAAGCCTTTGATGATCATGAGAATACAGCTTCATCTGTCAACCCCGCTAACCAGGGAGATTCCAACTGCGGGGCGTGCTGGAGAAGTAGGTAGTTATCAGTGTTGGACTGGTATTTAACGCGTCGTCACATTACGTGATGTCGTGTTAGCAAAAAGGTCCAAAAATCGATCACGTTCTTGAGTCCATTTCTGAAACGATACAGGATGGCCATACTCTTTATTCTGATGATTGCATGCATCATTGAAGGTGGATACACGTCTCGCCCGGACAAGCCGGCCGAAGTGGCTGTGCGGTTAAAGGCGCTGCAGTCTGGAAACGCAAGACCGCTACGGTCGCAGGTTCGAATCCTGCCTCGGGCATGGATGTTTGTGATGTCCTTAGGTTAGTTAGGTTTAAGTAGTTCTAAGTTCTAGGGGACTAATGACCTCAGCAGTTGAGTCCCATAGTGCTCAGAGCCATTTGAATCATTTTTTCGCCCGGACACAGGAGCGTTCTGGGAACGATTGTGAGCATTGGCACATGGAGACAAATGGCCAGTATATGCTAGAGAAGGAACAATGTGTCTGCCGCCGCGCCGCTGAGGTGACGGTGTTCGCCCGTGTCGTCCACCATACACATCAGGCAGAGGGGACTGTCCGCCAGGGCGATGGCATGGAGTTTGTGTCTCGTCGGGTGTTTACCGGCAACGAAAATGTACCAGGTGGCGCTCACATCCGTGGTGAAGTACGGTTGTTGAACTGCTCGCCCCACCGCCCGCCACCTAACCTGTGGTGACGTTTATAGACAGCGTTCCTGAGGTGCACCCGCACTACGCTGTGATACATATGTCGCGTAGTGAGAGCCCTAGTGCGAGGAAAGTCTGCATGGACATAATTGTATTCCGGAAGGAAAAGACTGGTATCTGTAAAAGCCTAATATCTGACAGAGCTGGTGCAATGTGGGCCAGGGCGATCGGCGGTTTACATGAAGTAGGTGCGAGTTCGTCGACCAAACGTCCAATGTTAATGTTGAGGCTGTGATTCCGTAATTTACAGATCGTACATATACAAAGATCTGTTGCACGCACATGGACATTGACTAGGGCGAGACGTCTTCTTAGCTTGGGGGAGTGCGAAGACATTATAGTACATGACCAGTATTGACACAATAACCGAGGGCCTCTTGGGTCCGACGCTCTGTCACTGTAGAGATAGGTGTGATTTATGCGGTGTGTGTTATGCAGGATGTAATATAAATATTAATAAACAGCAGATTTTTTAACAGGTAAATTTCTCGTAATAACTGACTTCGAACGCCCATCCTGATGTTCTGAAGAAGACGCCTGAAGTTGTTTGCCGTGGTCCGACGGATGTCTCGAGTGAAAACGATTCCTAGACAGCGTAGATCTCCATCATCCTGAACGGAGCCACACTTTTATCGGGGGTCCCCCCCCACCCTCCCCCCAATGGTCATCACGCAGGATCTGGCGATGTTCTTGTGGCTGCCCGTACCGCTCCCGTATTGTTCGATCCACTGTGTTGCCTCCTGAACCTCCTCGCTGGTATGTATGTTGAGTTGTCTGCATAGGCGCGGCATTCGAATGTGTGTCCTAGCAGGGTGATCACTGCTAAACGTCGTCGTACGCAGCAGAGAAGAGGTTCCAGTGCGATGGTGTACATGATCGTTGAAAGGGAGCAACACTGTCGGACTGACCGTGAAATCGTTATTCTTGTAGTCATCCGACCACTGGCCACGACCCTCGACGACGCGTCATAAAGTAGGTGCTTGATTAAGAGGACGAAAGCAGGTGGGAAAGCCATCCGTTCCATCACCTTCACGAACGTGTGGTTCACGCGTCGAATTTCAGATCGAAATCGATGGAAATCGTGACTCCCTGCAGTCGAAAGGCTGTTGTAGTCGCGATGCCTTCTAATAATCACTTAGCGTTGATTCTATACTGGTATATCCAGCTAAGGACGTCTGTGCAGGCCATAGGAACAGGTGATCTATTAGCCGAGTTGCTGCTGTTCGCCAGATTCTGACATACAAAGGAGAACTCCTGAGGCTAGTGTCGAGGGCTCACACAGCATAAAGAAACTCCACACGCAACCACAAAGCCTCAGGACTTCCGTCTGCAAAGAAAGTCTGCGGCGCCAGTGAAGCCGAGAAATATACGGAAGGAGCTGTCACTGTCTGTGGACGGGGAGGGCTGAGCGAGAAGTGTTGCTTCCGGAGCCATCATCCGTCGAAATGGCGCCCGTAGAGTCTACAGAGCCCAGTCATCCCTTTTACGGTCTCCATATGTTAGAGCCCGCACCCACGCACGCAGTTCTCAAGACGAGCGAGGTGGTGATTCTGGATTGCTGGGAAAGAGCTGCCACCGTTGGTGGAGATGTAGCGTCAAAGGCGGACTTTTAATGTCGGTTCCGAGTTGTACCATGTTTATAAGTACTATCTTCAAAAGCTTACTGTAGGTATCCTATCGCCCTCCCACTTGCCGGAATGAATCGACAACAACAGAAGCATTACTTAACGCCACAACAATGAGGTGGCTATACTGCAGTACATGTCGAAGTCTAAGGAGTTACGCTCTTACATCTACATCTACAAATGTCATCCAGAAATTAAGTTTCCCTATTTTTTTGAGTAAACATGTTTAATCGGAAATATAGCACGAACCTGGCAACTGTGACGCAACACTCATAGGACGTTTTTCGAAGGAAATTCCCAACGGCTGTTACGTATTTCTGGAAATGCATGACACACAGCTGTTTGTCTATATTTATACACCATGTGATCAAAAATATCCGGACACTTGGCTGAAAATGACTTACAAGTTCGTGTTGCCGTTCATCGGTAATGAAATTCAATATGGTGCTGGCGCACCCTTAGCCTCTATGACAGCTTCCACCCTCGCAGGCGTACGTTCAATCAGGTACTGGAAGAAACTCCCTGGCAGATTAAAACTGTGTGCCGGACCGAGACTCGAACTCGGGACCTTTGCCTTTCCCGGGCAAGTGCTCTATCATCTGAGCACCCCCAGGCTGTGGCTAAGCCATGGCTCCGCAATATCCTTTCTTCCAGGAGTGCCAGTTCTGCAAGGTTCGCAGGAGAGCTTCTGTGGAGTTTGGAAGGTAGGAGACGAGGTACTGGCAGAACTAAAGCTGTGAGGAGGGGGCATGAGTCGTGCTTGGGTAGCTCAGTTGGTAGAGCACTTACCAGCGAAAGGCAAAGGTCCCGATTTCGAGTCTCGATCCGGCACAAAGTTTTAATCTGCCAGGAAGTTTTCATATCAGCGCACACTCCGCTGTAGAGTTAAAATTTAATTATAGGTACTGGAAGGTTTCCTGGTGAATGGCAGCCAATTCTTTATGGAGTACTGCACTGAGGAGTGGTATCAATGTCGGTCGGTGAGGCCTGTCGCGAAACAGGCGTTCCAAAAGATCCCAAAAGTTTTCTATAGGTTCAGGGGAGGTGGTATCAATGTCGGTCGGTGAGGCCTATCACGAAGTAGGCGTTCCAAAACATCCCAAAAGTTTTCTATAGGTTCAGGCCAGGATTCTGTGCAGGCCCGTCCATTATAGGGATGTTATTATCGTGTAACCACTCCGCCACAGGCCGTGTATTATGAACATGTCCTCGATCGTGTTGAAAGATGCAAGGTGCTTGAAAAATCAATGTAAGCCTGTGCTGTGATAGTGCCACGCAAAACAAGAAGGGGTGCAGGCCCCCTCCATGAAAAACTCAGCCATGCCATAACACCACCGCCTCCGATTTTTATTGTTGGCACTACACACGCTAGCAGATGACGTTCACCGGGAATTCGCCATACCCACACCCTGCCATCGGATCGCCACATTGTGTAACGTGATTCGTCACTCCTCACAATGGTTTTCCACTGTTCAGTCGTCCAATGTTTACGCTCCTTACATCAAGTCCGGCGTCGTTTGTCATTTACCGGAGCGATGTGTAGCTTATGAGTAGCCGCTCGACCATGAAATCAAAGTTTTCTCACCTCCCGCCTAACTGTCATAGTACTTGCAGTGGATCCTGATGCAGTTTGGAATTCCTGTGTGATGGTCTGGATAGTCTGCCTATTACACATTACAAACCTCATCAACTGTCGGTGGTCTCTGTCAGTCAACAGACGAGGTCGGCCTGTACGCTTTCGTGCTGTACGTGTCCCTTCGCGTGTCCACTTCACTATCACATCGGAAACAGTGAACCTAGGGATGTTTAGGAGTTTGTAAATCTCGCGTACAGACGTATGATACAAGTGACACCGAATCACCTGACCACGTTCGAAGTCCACGAGTTCCGCGGAGCGCCCCATTCTACTCTCTCACGATGTCTAATGAGTACTGAGGTCGCTGATATGGAGTACCTGGCAGTAGGTGGCAGCACAATGCACCTAATAAGAAAAACGTATGTGTTTGGGGGTATCTGTATACTTTTGATCACATAGTGTAACTACCGGTTTCGTGTTTCACCATCAGTACGGTCTAAAAGATCAAATGTTATTCATATTTCACATCATATATCATGGGTTCCAAGACTTTTTGTCACCGGTACCCTTCGACATTTTTAAAACATTTAGGCGCACCACTACAGCTTGAAACTTTTTTAAAAAGAGGTGGGGTTGGGGGGGGGGGGAGGTGGACGTTTGAAAGACGACGGCTGTAGGGCCGATGAGCGGTACAGATGGAATAATTTTTACCATCTTACTCAGTGCTGACAACAACACGTATGGTTTTTGCGTCGTGGCGATCAGCTACTGTGCATGGTGGAAATGTAATAAGGTTTTGGGGAAGCACATTTTGCCCGCATCTCGTGGTCGTGCGGTAGCGTTCTCGCTTCCCACGCCCGGGTTCCCGGGTTCGATTCCCGGCGGGGTCAGGGATTTTCTCTGCCTTGTGATGGCTGGGTGTTGTGTGCTGTCCTTAGGTTAGTTAGGTTTAAGTAGTTCTAAGTTCTAGGGGACTTATGACCACAGCAGTTGAGTCCCATAGTGCTCAGAGCCATTTGAATCATTTTTGAAGCACATTTTACAGATTTGTTGACAGCAAATAAAATGAAATTTAGTTAAGGTGGTTCTGAAACACATGTGAAATGAATAAGAGGCGAATAACACTTAAAATAAGTACTTGTTTGCGTACCACCTGAAATGTTCTAGCATACCGCCAGTGATATGCATACCACCGTCTGCAAACCCCTGGCATCTATCAGTATAGTAACAGTGACAAACAGTTGAGAGCGAGAGAGAGAGAGAGAGAGAGAGAGAGAGAGAAGGAGGGACTTCACCTACTCTGCTCAACTGCCCCACCCGCCGTAAGCTCCTCCTGAGTGCACCTTTGCCGTTTTCTCCTAGTAGGCAAAGCATTGCACAACTATATAACACACAAATTAAATATTGTTATAAATTTATAATTTGTTCATAGAAATGTGTGGAATAACGTAGATGTAAGAAATACTAAGTTTGAGAAAAACTGTATGAGAAGTTTCCTCATAAACGGATATTTATCATGATATTCACATCGGGTGTCCAGCCGGAGCATTAGGTCATCTTGATATTATATTCGGCGGTCCACCTGGCCGCCATCTTTTGGTGAGTAAGCCGTCGCACTAACTCGCCTTAATTGAAATCAAAATGCAGCGACGGCTCCTTCATACACCGCCTTTAGGTCCCCAGCGCTTGTGCGAACGTTTCTGTCCTTCAGCGGAAAGCGCTACAGTGCACCTGTGGTGAAAGCTCGCGAAAACGATAAATCGATATCAAACACTATTGACACCTTTTGATGACAGAAAAAAGACCGTTGTTTTTTAATTTGAAACAAAACAGGGTTTCAACTCTTGCTTAAATGCTACCCCTTATCCCTGTTTATAATATTGTTCAAAATGGTTCAAATGGCTCTGAGCACTATGAGAGTTAACATCTATGGTCATCAGTCCCCTAGAACTTAGAACTACTTAAACCTAACTAACCTAAGGACATCACACAATACCCAGTCATCACGAGGCAGAGAAAATCCCTGACCCCGCCGGGAATCGAACCCGGGAACCCGGGCGCGGGAAGCGAGAGCGCTACCGCACGACCACGAGCTGCGAACTACAATACTGTTAGATAAGCTTATTTCAGTAGCTTCTTTCATTACACAGTCCCAATAAGCTACACAGGGGTAATCACTTGTGTCCCAACGTACAACATGATCTGATTGTCTATAACAATTCGGGTTCGACACTGCTATTCGATGACCCAAATCTTCTGTCAAACTATCAGCATCTGAGATGGGAGAAGCTCTTTTTACCAATGTATGTAGGACAATCAGGTCGACGCTGCCTTTGGATTTCAGTTCCGGCGAGATAGGGCGACGGCTCATTCACCTGAAGGTGGTGGTCAGGTGGACCGCCGAATATATTGTGTCAAAATGACGTAATGTTCCCCCTGGAGACCCGCTATGTATATCATCAATTACTAAGCCGGGAAAGTATATGGAACCACACGATTTATATAGTAATTTTCGCGGATTGCAGGGAAAAGGGAAAAAAGCAGAAATTGGGAGAACAAATGTACTTTGACATGAAAATAACATTTAGAGGGTTTGGTGAAAAGTTCTGTAAAATTTTTGAGAGTTTTAAGTAAATGTATATTTTGACCTCCAAACCACTAAAATGTAGCAGATTGTCGTATAGCTAGACATCAGCCAGGATGGAGAAAATACTGAGTTACATTCAGCAGAAAAATTAATCATAATGTGCTTAATTACGGTGATGTTAATGTATTATGTTAATGCTATTTAGTACCTCCTCATTAGCTACGTAATCTACCCATCTAATCATCAGCATTCTTCTTCAGCACCGCATTTGAGAAGCTTCTATTCGCTTCTTGTCTAAATAAGTTACCGTCCATGTTTCATTTCCGTACATGGCTACACTCCATACAAATACTTTCAGAAAAGACTTCGTTGTCTATATTTGATGTTAACAAATTTCGCTTCTTCAGAAGAACTTTTCTTGCCATTGCCAGTCTATATTTTACATCAGCTGTAATTCTACTATCATCAGTTATTTTGCTGCCCAAATACCAAAACTCATCTACTACTTTAAGAGTCTCATTTCCTAATGTAATTCCCTCAGAATCACTCTATTTAATTTTACTATATTCAATTATCCTCTTTCTGCTTTTGTTCATGTTTATCTTGTATACTCCTTTCATGATACTACCATTTCGCTCAGCTACGTATATAAGCCGTTTGGTGTCACTGACAGAATTAATATGCTGTCGGCAAACCTCGAAGTTTTTATTTCTTCTCCTAGTCCAATTTTTTCTTTTGTTTTCCTTTACTGCTTGCTCAATACACAGTGTGAATAACTTCGAGGATGGGCTACAACACTGTCTCACTCCCTTCTCAACCACTGGCTCCGTTGCACGCCCCGTGACTCATTTAACTGCCACTTGGTATCTGCACAAACTATAAATAGCCTTTCAGTCCCTGTTTTCTGCCGCTGCCACCTTTAGAATTTGAAAGAGAGTATTCCAGTTAATATTTTCAAAAGCTTTCTCTAAGTGTACCAATGCTATAACAGTCGGTTTGCCTCTCCCTAAACTATCGTCTTTGAGAAGTCGTCGGGTCAGTATTAACTCTCGTGTTCCTACATTTACCAGTAATCCAAAATTATCTTCCCGGAGGTCGACTTCTACTATTTTTCTATTTTTCTGTAACGATTTCGTCTTCGTATTTTGTAATCGTGACTTATGAAACTGGTAGTTAGGCCATTTTCACACTTTTCAGCATCTGTTTTCTTTGGAATCAGGATTATGTTCTTCTTGAAGTCTGGGGGTATTTCGCCTGTCTCGTACATCTTGCTCACCCGATGGAAGAGTTTTGTCATGGCTTGCTCTCCCAAGGCTATGAAGTACATCTAACGGAGTGTTATCTACTCCCAGTGCTCTGTCAAATTCTTCACGCAGTATCATATCTCCCACCTCGTCTTCATCTTCATTCTCTTCCATACGCATAATATTGCCCTGAAGTACAACTCCCTTGTACAGGCATTCTATATATTCCTTCCACCTTTCCCTTCTTTCTTAGGACTGCTTTTCCATTTGTGCTCTTGAGATTCATGCAGGTGGTTCTCTTTCCTCCAAAGGTCTCTCTAATTTTCTTGTAGGCGGCATCTATCTTTCCCATAGCTATATTTGCTTCTAAATCCTAACATTTGTCCTTAAGCCATTACCGTTTAGCGATTTTGCACTTCCTGTCAATATCATTTTTTTAGTCCTTTGTATTCCATTCGCTTGCTTCATTTACTGTAGTTTTATATTTTCTTCTTTCATCAATTAAATTCAATATCTATTGTGTTACCCTAGAATTTCTGCTAGCACTCGTCTTTTTATCTACTTGATCTTTTGCTGCCTTCACTATTTCACCTCTCAAAGCTATCCATTCTTCTTCAAATGTATTTCTTGTCCCCGCTCTTGTCAGTAGTTCCCTAATGCTCTCCCTGAAACTCTCTGCTACTTCTGGTTCTTTCAGTTTATCCGGGTCCCACCTTCTTTAAGTCCTACTTTTTTTGCAGTTTCTTCAGTTTTAATCTGCAGATCACAACCAATAAATTGTGATCAGAATCCACATCAGCCCCTAGAAATATCGTACAGTTTAAAACCTGGATTCTAAATCTCTGTCTTACCATTATATAATCAATCTGAAACCATCCAGTGCCTCCATGTGTGTTCCACATGTACAACCTTCTTTCATGTTTCTTAAACCAAGTGTTAGTTATGATTATACTTCATCTCGGTGCTAAATTCTACCAGGCGGGCTCCTCTTCCATTCCTTGCCAGTAGTGCATATTCACCTAGTATTTGTCCTTCTCTTCCTTTTCCTCCTATCGAATTTCAGTGCACCATGACTAGTGAATTTTCGTCTCCCTTAACCAGCTGAATAATTTCTACTGTCTCATCATCATACATTTTTTCAATATTTTTTATCATCTGCGGAGCTAGTTGGCATTTTAACTGCTGCTAATGCTGTGGTTGGTGTGGACTTCGTATCTATCTTAGCTACAATAATGCGCTCACAATGCTGTTCATTGTAGCTTATCCGCGTTCCTATTTTTCTATTCATTATTAAATCTGCTCCTTCATTACCTCTATTTGATTTTGTATTTATAGCCCTGTATTCAGCTGACCAGATGTCCTGTTTCTCCTGTTATCGAACTTCACTCACTCCCTCTGTATCTAACTTTAACCTATCCATTTCCTTTTTTAAATTTTGTAACCTATCTGCCGGATTAAGAGATCTGAAATTCCACGTTCCTATCCGTAGAACGCCAGGCTTGTTTCTCCCAACAACAACATCCTCCTGAGTAGCCCCCGCCTGGAGATCCGAATTGAGGACTATTTTACCTCCAGAATGTTTTACCCAAGAAGATGCCGCCTTCACTTAACTATAGATCACAGTCGCATGCCCACGTGAAAAATTACAACTGTTGTTTTCTCATGCTTTCAGTCGTTCGCAATACCAGCACAGCAAGGCCATTTTGGTTGGTCTTACAAACCCAGATCAGTCAGTCTTCCTGACTGTTATCCCTGCAACTGCTGAAAAGGCTGCTGCCCCTTTCCAGGAACCACACGTTCGTCTGGCCTCTCAACGGACACACCTCCATTGTGGTTGCACCTACGGTACAGCTATCTGCATCGTTGACGCACTCAAGCCTTCCCACCAACGTCAAGGTCCAAGGTTCATGGGGAAAAAGGCATAACTGTGATAATTAATAATATACGAATGTGAAATTAAGATGAGATGTTCTTCTAGCACATATTTACAACATGAAAAATTACAGGTGCGATACAATTATAATTAAAGAAGTGATTAATGATTTGGTGAGCAGAGAGAGTGTCTTCTGAGCACCGGGGCAGGTTCACTAAAGCTTTAGAGGCGAGTGTTCCGTTTACGAGTTCGCTCCGCGCTGTACTGACGGTATACAGGGTGGTCAGAAATAGTCTAAGAAGCTTGTAAGGGTTTTGCAGGAGAGGCTGTGCTGGTAAATAATTCTTAAGCAAAAAATTCCATACATGAACCGTATCCGAGCAATTTATCTTTGAAGTTAATTAATCAGGTTGTCGTGGGCGCAAAGTCAAGCAGCATGTCAAATCCGGTGTCTCCAAACGAATTCTTCGCTTGCTTACCTCAAACTAAACAAATACAGCTTTCGCTCACATCCCTTAAGTTTGTCACTTTCATTAACGGCATATTTTAACTGCTACTGCGCATTTCAAAGAGTTGTAAATCACAGGCCGACAGGTGTCTGTTCATTACCGCATCTTAGCGTGCGCAAATGCTTGAATATCCGGCCACAATGACCTGATTGGCTAATTGGAAAGCTAAATAACTCGGAAACGGTGCATTGTTTCCATTTTTTTAATAATTATTTCTCAGCACAACCTCCCCTGCACGACCCGGTAAACCATTCCGAATCCTGAGGTGGAAAAATGTTTCTGCCAGGATTTAGACGACACCGGGAGGAGAGGTGGTGGATTAAGGTTCCTAATCACCAGTCCTTGTATCAATGTCCTAGTTTAAATACCAAACGTCTACGCAATGTCTGATGGCGTGTGACCCTGTTGATGCCGATCTGTCCTTCGGATGGGGACGTTCAGGTCGGCGGCCCCTTGGTGTTATTCGCAAAGAGTAGACTTTGTGCTGGGACCAAATTTCACCCTCTCCCTTCTCTCATATCATCATTATCATCATCATTATCATCATCATCATCATCATCATCATCTAACACAAATATTACACACACACACACACACACACAAATACATGCATATTCACACATCAAAAAAAGTTTTCCATCACCCCGGATCGCAGACTACTGAAGACACACATTGACTGTGGATATTGTACCACAGACACAGTTCCTTAAGCAGCCACAGGACGTCGTATTACGACTCAAACTGTGTGGAATAGGCTGCCTGATGCCCAGCTTCACTCCCGACGTCCTTGGCGAGGTCCATCTTTGCAACCACGACACCATGCAGCACGGTCCAGCAGAAAATCGTCGGAGACGTGTTTGGAGGCAACCCGGTCAGGCTGGACACCGTATGGGGCGTTAAGGTCGGCGGCCCCTTGGTGCTATTCGCAAGTAGTAGGCTATGTGCAGCAAGGTGGAGGTTCCTGCTGTTCTGGGGTGGCATTATGTATGGCCGACGTACGCCGCTGGTGGTCATGGAAGGCGCCGTAACGGCTGTACGATACGTGAAAGCCATCCTCCGATCGATAGTGCAACCATATCGGCAGCATGTTGGCGAGGCATTCGTCTTCATGAACAACAATTCGCACCCCCATCGTACACATCTTGTGAATGACTTCTTTCAAGATAACATCGCTTGATTAGAGTGACCAACATGTTCTCCAGACATGAACCCTATCGAGCATGCATGGGATAGATTGAAAAGGGCTGTTTGTGGACGACGTGACCCACCAACCACTCTGAGAGATCTACGCCTAATCGCCGTTGAGGAGTGCGGATAATCTGAACCAACAGTGCCTTGATGATCTTGTGGATAGTATGCCACGACGAATACAGGCATGCATCAATGCAAGAGGAAGTGCTACTGCGTATTAGAGGTACCGCTGTGTACAGCAGTCTGGACCACCACCTCTGAAGGTCTCGCTGTATGGCGGTCCAACATGCAACGTGTGGTTTTCAAGAGCAATAAAAACGGCGGAAACGATGTTTATGTTCATCTCTATTCCAATTTTCTGTACAGATTCCAGAACTGTCGGAACCGAGGTGATGCAAAACTTTTCTTGATGTGTGTAGTATTACAAATATTGTAATGAGACCCGTTGCAAAGAAATAAAAAAAATAGAAAAAACACTCCCTTGCAACATCTTTAGAACTTTTCCAGATCGTTTCTGACCACCCAGTATAAAGAACTTTAAAACAGTCTCGTGGTTCAATCGCTCAGAGTCTTTCGCCAATGTTGTCTGCCACCGGCAGTGCCGTGGTCTTGGGTAAAATACCCTGCGATGTAATCTGCAAGCGGGAACGCGAGCCATCGTTTGGTTATGTACGGACACGTTGAAAGATATCGAAAAACTTTAAGATCACGCGTATATGGAATTGACAGATCTGAACATCGGCGTGAATTACGAAATTTGAAAAGCCTCTTTCGTTTCGATCAAATATGAATTGTCCGCTGCCTGTCGTGTTCCAAATTCACTTGGAAAATGGAGTATCAATTTACTAGTGTTATTTTAGTACTATTACTTTCAGAATCGTTGTGAACAGGAAATGGAATATTACGGGGATTTTTACTCTGAACTGTGCAAAATGCTGGTGAAGGTTTGTAAGCTTACTGTCATATCGTTGGCTTGGTTGCGGAGTATTTTTGCGATCTGCTGCACTGCAGAGTTGAGTACGGGACACGGAGCTGCTATGTTGTATTGGGGGTAGCTCTGCATGGAAAAGGCATTATTATGGAACTTACAGTGTGGCTGCAAGTGCTAGTATTGCGAAATAACGAGATATGGAAGTGGATTCAGTGAAAAGTGCGTAAAGAAGTAATTAAGTATGAGCAGTGCCGCCGATAACGTATTTGTGTATCCGCCCGTTTGCATGTCGTACCGCACAGTATTAATCATCCGCGTCGTGTTCGGACTCCCGGAATGAAACTAATGTGAATCAGTAAAATAGCTTACCACAAATGAGAGCAATCAAATGTCAGTGTCCTTTAGCAAGCGTGAGAACATGTGTTCCGTCATCGTGCTTCCGCATCATCATCAATCAGCCGCGTCGCGACGGTTACGCGCATGCTCGTAGAGGTGAGAACTGGGAACTGTAAATTAACTTTTAAGAACAGTGTTATATAATTACAAGTGTCAAGAAGGACTGGTACCAGATATCAGTGTGTACGTGACGAGCGTAAAAACTTTCGTTCGACCATTTGGCTCCCGCATTATCAACAATCACCCGGCGTGAAGTACAATAGTCACGCACATTAACATCGTCAACAAAATGGTTCAAATGGCTCTGAGCACTATGGGACTTAACATCTGAGGCCATCAGTCCCCTAGAACTCAGAACTATTTAAACATAACTAACCTTAGGACATCACTCACATCCATGCCCGAGGTAGGTTCGAACCTGCGACCGTACAGTCGCGCTGTTCCAGACTGAAGTGCCTAGAACCGGTCGACCACTGCGGCCAGCTCGTCAAGAATACTGTACAATAATAAGGGAATTATAATTATGACCTCTCATCAAATTAGCAAGAATTTTAACTGACATCAACACTTGCAACTTAGCGTGTAACCAGTGTAACCTGCGATTTTCTTATCGTTTCAGAATATAATTGTTCATACCAGACGTAGGACAGTATTGTGTTTAGAGTCGAGTGGCTCCCCTAAACCCTCTTGCAGATTTATATAAATAATTTCAGGCAAGCTAGCAGCAGTGTGGAGCAGAAATAATACATCAGCGGCAGTACCAGGTACGTGACGTGGCCAGTTTAAGGATCCCCCCACAAGTTGTACCTCAGGGCGTATTACAAGTTGTCAGCATTGATGTCAGTTGTAAAATGTTTTTGTTCGTGTGAAAGAATCAATCTCTGAATATATTTTGAAAATGGTGAACTTTTAAATAGTCCCCGTCATTTCCTTATTTCTTTACAAGCTAGAAAGTATGACTTTAGTTAAACGTCCAGTCGAGTTGGTTTGTGGATGCGGGAATGTAAGTTACAGGTATCAAGGTTCAAACTACGTCTGGATGCTCATCAAAGTACTTTACAAGCTCTTGTAACGATGAAAAGTTCCGAAAAGCGAAGTACAAAGGAAAGCAGAAAACCAAAGTTTAACCCACCGCCGCCCAATATGGAAATGCGTATAATTACTGCCCTATCTCAAGTACTAAACATACACAGAACGAAACTGGAACTCTTGCGCAAAAGCCCCTTTCGTTTCGATCAAATAAGGGCAGTACAAGTCTGGACTGTTGTCAGCAGTGCTACAGCAATGCTTGGCTGCTTTTGTTTCCCCAATCCGACTGCGACGTTCTGTCTGTGATAAAGTTTCGTAATGCACAAATCAGCGCCGATCGAAATTCGTCGTCAGCTCTTTAAGGAGTGGGGCGAACGTCAGTAGCTAACAGATAGTGCGTCGCTGGTGTAGAAAAATTAGCGAAGAGAGACCTGGGCAAACGGTCCTTAAACAATGTCGCCCTCGTGGAGCTGGTACAGTAGCGCTTTATGGAGAACCTTCGGTACACGGTTATGGATCACAGCAGCCATTTTCACAGTTATCACGATCCGTGTTGCATGAAATTGTCACTAAGCACCTGCTGTTCGAGCAAACGTGTGCCAGTTATGTGTGTCTAAAGACTCGACACCGAACACAAAATGAATTGCTTAGGAGCAGAATTGCCGTTTGTATAGCTGTACCGAAGATTAAACATCTACTTAGCCAATCTTGTACTTTAAAAAGGAAGTTGCTTTATCAATGGAAAGAAACCACAAGGTAGATCAATAAGTTTTCAACTAATAAACTATACAAGAAAGAAAAGAACAATAATAAAACAAGTTGGCTGCGCACAAGATCAAGGCACTGTTTCCTGAATGAAGTATAAATGATAAATACATAAATAATCCAAGATTTAAAGCTAATTCTGCAATGAAAACCAAAAGAAGCAAGGAATAGACTGTTATAGCAACCCAGAAAATGACTTACACAGTGCAGGAAAATGGAGAGAGACTGGTTCTCCAAACGCAAAACATTAAGCAAACAGACTAAATACATTAATGTAGAGTGACGAAATTTCGGGAATACATTTGTCTAGGTAACATATTTCAGTGATTAACATTGCAAGATCACAGGTTAATGTAAGCGTGAGATAAGCCTTTGCAAATGTGAAATGATAGTACATTAATAATTGGTGTAATGATTATAATTTAGAATGCAAGCATGAAAACGTGCATCCATTGTGTTGTACAGGAGCTGGATTTTAATTTTCTATGCCTGTTGCACTTGGTTGATCAGTACAGGGATAGTTAATAATGGTTGTGGATGACGCCGGTGTTGTCGTCCTATGATATGTCATATGTGCTCAATTGGAGACAGATCTAGTGATCGAGCTGACCAAGGTAAAAGGTCTACAATCCGCAGAGCACATAGGATTACGAAGGTGGTATGTGGTCGAGCGTCGTCCTGTTGCAAAGCACTTCCTGGATTGCTGTTCATGAATGGCGGTACAACAGCTCGAATTACTAGACTGACGTATAATTTTGCAGTCGGGATTTGTGGGATAGTCAGGAGTGTGCTCCCGCTGTCATATAAAATCGCATCCCAGACCATAACTCGTGGTGTAGGTGCAGTGCCTCAACCATGCAGACAGGTCGGTTGTAGGGTTGAACTGGCCATCTTCTAGCCAACACACGGCCATCACTGGCACCGACGCAGATCTTGCCTTCCTAAGAAAACACAACAGACCTCCACCCTTCCCTCCAATTAGAACTCGCTTGACACCACTGAAGTCACAAATGGCGGTGGTTTGGGTTCCTTGAAGTAACCGCTTTGTAAAAGTTGGTTGTGTCACTGTCAATATCAGTATGTGAAATAGTGCAGAAATATACCTTCACCGCACAGACTACATTGATATATACAAGGTGCCAAAGGCTACTATATATCTAGGCAGTTTGATCATGATATGTTTCTGTGGGTTTCCTTCCAGACTGAGATTCTTCTACGAATGGAAGAACTGGAAGACAAAACAGTCCGCAGGTAAAACGAAAAATCGGTGAAATCACGTAAATCCGACAAACATGCGAATACATTAAGGCATCAGAGACACATTCATACACATTTACAGCATGACTATGAAACACACCAATCACCATAACAACAAGTAACACAAGACGAAACAAAGAAATACAACAACACATTATCATCAACAACAGAGCCCGATTACAACATCACAAAGTGCAAATTGTGCACAAAACCAGTACGGTTTATTCATGGTGGAAGTACCGATGACTCAAACGGATAAGAACCCGAGACTAAAGCAATAGAAACAGACAAATAGGAATGTCACATCACAAAGACATAAACTACAAAAGACAAACAATGTACCTGCACCATAAACATATCAGATAATGCAAGAACTCACGCACGTCTCAAAAATGAGATCGACAGGAAGTGCAAAATGGCTATGCAGGGATGGCTAGAGGACAAATGTAAGGATGTAGAGGCTTATAACAATAGCGGTAAGATAGATACTGCCTACAGGTAAATTAAAGAGACCTTTGGAGAAAAGAGAACCACTTGTATGAATATCAAGAGCTCCGATGGACATCCAGTTCCAAGCAAAGAAGGGAAAGCAGAAAGGTGAAAGGAGTATATAGTGGGTCTATACAAGGGCGATGTACTTGAGGACAATATTATGGAAATGGAAGAGGATGTAGATGAAGATGAAATGGGAGATATGATACGGCGTGAAGAGTCTGACAGAGCACTGAAAGACCTAAGTCGAAACAAAGCCCCAGGAGTAGACAACATTCCATTAGAACTACTGACAGCCTTGGGAGAGCCAGGGCTAACAAAACTCTACCATCTAGTGAGCAACATGTATGCGATAGGCGAAATACCCTCAGGCTTCAAGAAGAATATAATAATTCCAATCTCAAAGGAAGCAGGTGTTGACAGATGTGAAAATTACCGAACTATCAGTTTAATAAGCCACGGCTGCAAAATACTAACACGAATTCTTTACAGACGGATGGAAAAACTGATAGAAGCCGACCCCTCGGGGAAGATCAGTTTGAATTCCTTAGAAATGCTGGAACACGTGAGGAAATACTGACCCTACGACTTATAGTTTAAGGACAGGCAAACCTACGTTTCTAGCATTTGTAGGCTTAGAGAAAGCTTTTGACAATGTCGACTGGAATACTCTCTTCAAATTCTGAAGGTGGCAGGGGTAAAATACAGGGAGCGGAAGGCTATTTAGAATTTGTACAGTAACCATATGGCAGTTATAAGAGTCGAGGGACATGAAAGGGAAGCAGTGGTTGGGAAGGGAGTGAGACAGCATTGTAGCCTCTCCCCGATGTTATTCAATCTGTATATTGAGTAAGCAGTAAAGGAAACAAAAGAAAAATTTGGAGTACGAATTAAAATCCATGGAGAAGAAATAAATACTTTGAGGTTCGCCGATGACACTGTAATTCTGTCAGAGACAGCAAAGGACCTGGAAGAGCAGTTGAATGGAATGGACAGTGTCTTGAAAGGAGGATATAAGATGAACATCAATAAAAGCAAAACGAGGATAATGGAATGTAGCCGAATCAAATCGGGGGATGCTGCGGGAATTAGATTAGGAAATGAGATACTTAACGTAGTAAATGAGTTTTTCTATTTGGGGAGCAAAATAACTGATTATGGTCGATGTAGAGAGGATATAAAATATAGACTGGCAATGGCAAGGAATGCGTTTCTGAAGAAGAGAAATTTATTAACATCGAGTATAGATTTAAATGTCAGGAAGTCGTTTCTGAAAGTATTTGTATGGCGTGTAGCCATGTATGGAAGTGAAACGTGGACGATAAATAGTTTGGAAAAGAAGAGAACAGAAGCTTTCGAAATGTGGTGTTGCAGAAGAATGCTGAATATTAGAAGGGTAGATCACATAACTAATGATGAGGTATTGATTAGAATTGGGGAGAAGAGAAATTTGTGGCACAACTTGACTAGAAGAAGGGATCGGTTGTTACGGCAGACTCTGAGGCATCAAGGGATCACCAGTTTAGTAAGGGGGGGGGGGGGCAGCGTGGAGGGTAAAAATCGTAGAGAGAGACCAATAGATGAATAGACCTGCCCTGATGGCCGAGCGGTTCTAGGCGCTACAGTCTGGAACCGCGCGACCGCTAAGGTCGCCGGTTCGAATCCTGCCTCGGGTATGGATGTGTGTGATGTCCTTAGGTTGGTTAGGTTTAAGTAGTTCTAAGTTCTAGGGGACTAATGACCTCAGAAGGTAAGTCCTATAGTGCTCAGAGCCATTTGAACTATTTTTTTAAATAGATGAATACACTAAACAGATTCAGAAGGATGTAGGTTGCAGTAGGTACTGGGAGACGAAGAAGCTTGCACAGGATGAAGTAGGATGGAGAGCTGCATCAAACCTGTCTCAGAACTGAAGACCACAACAACAACACGCACAGCATATTCATCAACAAGCAGCAAAGGCAAACAAAGCTGCTACAGATGCACCAAGAGCAAACACAGACAACAAAGACGACCTATTACAAGACACAAACAACAGAGAACAAATAACAAAGGCAAAACACAACTACCACAGCAACACTAACGACAAACACAAATGATCAAATCAACACTTCACAAGATTCGAACAATAAACAGGAACATGATATAGGAACAACAATTGACTACAGGGACCTCGACGAGAATTTGCGCTTAAGCAGGCTCGAAAACAGAGATGTATTTCAAAATGCCCTACAGTTAGTAATACGACTCAGTCAACCAGAAGGAGAAAAATACGTTACCCAACTACGGAACAGACGTATCACATGTTCCTACGAAACGAATTCCTTCCAACTGACACTGTGTCAGACTCACACACACACAACCCCGAAATGAGTATCACAACATAGAAAAAGTTCTACGACAGCCGGACGATGGGAACATATCCAGTGACATAATGTGTCACGCACGTTACACAATTATACAAATATGAACAAACACATACACAAATAAGAGCAAACTACAAACACGGGAACAGGATACTTGAAATGACACAGACACAAACACAAAAATAGATGCTGGAACAAATACAAATAGTGAGGTTAGTATGCAGGCCTAGATGTAAGATAAGACTAAATTACGGAACATAGAAACAATATACGCAGAAACGTCTTGTGAAATACGTGTAATTTAAATGATATAATTATTTTTATCATTAGGTAAAATAATAGCTGTAATGAAAATGGTGCAGTTGGTTATGAAACACAGATAAGGTTTTACCTTACAGACAACACAAACACTATACAGACAACATTTAGAAATAAGGAAGTAAACACTACGCAAATAATGTATCGAATATGTCCTTGTGTAAAGCACGCGTGACCTGAAACGAATGTAATATAAGAGTAACGCAACAGACGTCTGTACATATAAATTTATCAAATGAGTATAAAAGGTATTTTGTACGCTTCCTCGAATGTGACAGGCTCTATGATTTGCCGAGCCCTAGCACCCGAAACAGCTAAGTGGTCGGCTCTCTAATGTAAATCTATTTACTTATGTGTTAGCTTTTACTTTTCCTTAGTAAATGCAAGACCCTTGTTATTTAGATAATTTTTCCGAGTTTGTAATATGTTATAAAGTGATAATATGTCATAATCTCTTTCCATCTTCCTAAATTTCTATCTTCCATTTACAAAAAGATAATTTTAAGATGTTTATATTAGGATTACTCTGAAGTCTAAATGTATTTAAAGTCGTAATATTATTAATCCTTATTACAAACGAGAAATATCAAATGAGTTCACATTCTGTGTATCTGCAATTTCATATTGTGAAAATACGACCTGTCTTGGTAATTAGGTGGCAGATCGTTTGTAAAAGGCATCATCAAATAATAATAAATAAATAGTAATAATAAAATGTCACTGTGGTGTGAACTGCTGCTCAAATTACTGTTGCAGAATCAGGACGATGCGCCAGAGCTATATGATGACCTCCATGGTCTTCCCTCTCAGTGAAGGCACGTCGCCGTCAAGAGTTTGTCTTCTTGGGATTGCACATTCTCGTGACCACCACAGCCAGCAGTCATCTACAGTGGCTACATTCCCGCCAAGTGTTTCTGAAATATCGCAGAACGAACATTCATCTTCTCCTAGCCGTATTACACTATCTCGATCAAACTCAGTGAGATGTTGGTAACAGCGTCTTTGCCGCCTTCAAGGCATTCTTGAATAACTTCAGTTCACCATGTCCAGTATCAAAAGTAACTAACGCAAACGACCGTTACAGCGTGTATTCAAAGCAAATTTGATTTGCATTCTCAAAGTGGCGCTACTGCTGCTTCTGGACCACGGGATCCCAGGTTCGATTGCCTCCCGGGCTGGGGATTTTCTCTGCCTGTGGACTGGCTGTTTGTGTTGTCCTTATCACTTCATCATCATGATCATCATTCGTGACAGTGGATAGATTGGACTGTGTAAAAATTGGACTGTGTAAAAATTGGGACATGGTACGGTAGCTGATAACCGCACAGTTGCAGCGCGGCGTAGCTGCTAGGTCTCAGGAGCCTTGCCACGGTTCGCGCGGCTCCCCCAGTCGGAGGTTCGAGTCCTCACTCGAGCATGTGTGTGTGTGTGTTGTCCTTAGCGTAAGTTATGTGTAAGCCTGGGGACCGATGACCTCAGCAGTTTGGTCTCATAGGAACTTATCACCACCACCACCACCACCGCGCAGCTGAGCGCCCAACAAACCAAATATCATAGTGGCGCTACCAGCGCCAGTCTTATGCGACTGGTGCGAATTTTGAATAGAATTTTTATGTCGCACAGCTCCATTTTAGTATTACTATTACTTACCGTCAGTGTATATGACAAGTAAAAAAAAGTTGGAAAGATGGAAAGAGATTATGATATATTATCACTTTATGACTTATTACAAACTCGGAAAAAATTTCTAAATAACAAGAATCTTGCAGTTAAGAACGAGAAAAATAAAAGATAATAGAAAAAGTACCTAGATAACCTATCAGTAATCTAACAGCGCGCCCATGTCGGTCTAATTGAACAGTTAAACGTATTTCAAGCATGGACAACATGACCGTACAGTGATTCCGCTGATAGATAAAAAGCACTTCTGCTAACATAGCTTAAAGTTGAATCACAGATAGACCACAGGAGCATAACAGATGTTTTCACAGCGCACAACCGGCGCAACACTGTTCTTGTACCCCGCCATTGAAGAGCACACACCACGGGTACTATTCAGTTGTGCACAGACATCACGGTCTTCACTGGAGCTAAGATAGCAGGCACCTCCCACTCGGACCAGGAACCGATGTCTGCTTGTCGATAGCAAATTGACGCTAGCCACTAGCTGAGACACGGACTCCACACAGGGCTGTCCTCCTGCTGGCAAAGCGAACTTGCAACTCCGTCTATATTGCCTGCACTGCCACCTCTGTTGCTCTCTTGTCGAGTCCTTCCTCGTTGGCTTTCCACAACTGCTTTCTTCCGGCCCCTAACAGCCGTCATCCTGTTTTCCAACATACGGGCCTGCTTTCACACGTTGCCTCCCTAGGCGCTCGCTACCAGTCTCTGCGGAATACGGGACCACTCGCATTCGTTGTCAGCTTGTAGACTGCAACCATCTTTCCACGCGTTCGCTCCAACAGGAGCCGTTTGCCGACCCACTCAAGGAGCCAGCCACTTCGGCACGAAATCAACACCGGACGGCGCACCGTTGTGGACGAACGCCACTTGGAGCGTCTTTCTGCAGCTGCTGCCCGCCTCACCCGGCGCTGGCTCCAAGTTGTGATCGTTTTGCTGTCACACACCAGACTCCTCCGCTGTTACTAAGCCTCGTGTTGGCACTGCACCAGCCGGTTTTATGTCTCGCGTGCTCTCTACCGCGGGGGAAACGCATCACAAGCGCTATGGCCAACTACGAAGCGGGACGGCACTTTAACTATGCTGTCC